>NC_089876.1:77308501-77909285 GCF_040182565.1 Anser cygnoides
TTTATATACATGTGTGTATATATATAATTTCTTTCTTGAGGGTTGGAAGAGAGGACAAGAAAAGAACATTGCTTTAGAGAACACTGCCAAAGAGATGCAGTATAACTGCTTAAGATTTAAAACGATCTATTTAAGAGTATGAAAAGAGAGACTAGGAACATATGAAGTTCCTAGATTCAATTTAATGGTTGAAGGTTTTAATTGATTTAGCTCAAGTAGTCCAAAATGCGTTTTGCAAAATTTCTCAAGCTATGGAAAATGTGGTAAGCCCAAAGTACTTAGGAAATAAAGATTGATTGATTTGAAGTGATTGAAACTGATTGAACTGATACAAGGAATTCCGAATGGGAGAAGGATCGCTACAGTGTTTCATACCCAGTGTTTAGCGAGCCATTTTTTACTTCACATTGTGGCTAAACTAGAACCTTTATATGGACATGAAAGTTCTGATTTCCACACACACTCTTCTGTGACAAACAATCTTAAAAATAAATCTCAAATGCTTTACACTTTAAAGTTTAAAGGTCAGATTAGACTAATCCTGAACCATCCTTTCCAGTCCTACATGAATTCCAGACCTGTCTTCTCATATTAGCGGTTTTCATGTGCATTGTGCTTGTGTGCTAACTAGGCCATGTAATTTTGCCACCTTTAGGAAAGCTGGGGAATGCTGTACCTTTTTTCCCATTCTTTCAAAAATTCAGATGGCCTCTTTTTGATTTGCTATGCCTAGAATGTCTTCTGTTCTTTTCAGAGCCCACCTGTCACTACGTAGCAGGTTAACCAAAGGCTTTAAAATCTCTTTTGTACAACATTGCCTGAGCTGACAGAGAATGAGTGAATTGTGCCATGAGTGCCTGAGCTCCCCACAGGACAGAGCAGCAGCACCCTGGACTGACAGGTGGAGCTTTCTGCTGTGGGGCTGTTCTCCCAGGGAGCTCCTCAGCAGCATCTGAGCCTTAGAGGTGCACCTGTACTCACGGTTCCTCAGCCGTGAAAACAGACTGTTCTTCTGCAGTGCCAATAAAAAGGGTCCAAGGAACTATTTGAAAAGAGAAGGAGAGAATCTTTACAATAAGGGATGGGAGAAATCTCTGTGATTTTGCTCCAAGCACCTCAGTATCTTTGTTCACATTTATCCTTAGTATGCTGGAGAAGGCTTTAGCTGAGTTACAACTTACAAGAGTTGGACCTGCTTTAAAGAGCTTGCTGTTCCTCCCCCAGCCTAGTCTAGGATAGGACCAGAGTGTTTTTTTTTTTCTGTCACCTTCCAACTCTGGATACCTGAAACACATCTTGCTGATAGAACTGAACTACTGGAAATCTGCTGCAGAGGTATTTGATTTTCCCCACTTAAGTTAATCTTTACTGGTGTTTTAGAAGGGAATCATGGTACTTTTCAGGAACAGAAGGCCTGTGAGAGCAGAAGGCTAGAAATAAAGGCATTTAAGCAGGGTAAAAGGGAAAAATAGCTGTGTCAAATGCAAGCGCAATTATTTGCCTTGGTCTCCTGGTATGGTGGCAGACCAACGTGATGACCCTGTCTTTCATAGTCTTATTGACTCTGTATACAGCATCATGGCTAGGGGGTGATAGGCTGTTCTCAGTAACATTTATTTTCTGTATTCATGTTCCCTTATTATTTTTGTTTAACAGGCATATGTATTGAGGACTCCAGGGAGCTAGTGATAATGAAGCTTTTAATAGTTGCATAAGGGTTCATCTTTGTTCTAATACATATTAAAAGTATCTTTTCCTCATCCTGTGAAATTTTCTGATTTGAAAATAGTTATTCTTTCAGGCCATCTTTTGCACTGTTCTATATTGCTTGGTTTCAGCAATCCCAGAAATGTTCCCAGTCTCCTCCCCCTCCTTTTTTTTTTTTTGTTTATGTAATAAAGGTCCAGCCAGTGCATCTCATATACAAGCTATCTGTACACATCTTCAACTTACCGCAGAAATGCAACGTGATGTGTGGTGGGTTGAACTTGGCCCGTTGCCAAGCAGCCAGCCACTTTCTTGTTCTTCTGCCTCAACATGACAAGGGGAGAAAAGATGAAAAAACTCACGGATCGAGACAAAGGTGGGGACAGAATTTCCAATTGCCATCATGGGCAAAACAGGCGCGACTTGGGGAGAATTAATTTATTGCCAGTTAAAAATAGTGCAGAATGATGACAAAGACAAAACACCAAGGCTCACACTGCCTCCTTCATTCCCACCTCCTCTAACTCTCTTCCTGACCCTGGGTAGCACAGGGGCATGGGGATTTCTTCTCTGCTGCTTCTTCCTCCTCACATTTTTCCCCTGATACAGTGTGAGTCCTCTCCATGGGCGGCTGCTCCTTCAGGAACTATCTGTCTGCTCTGGCTTGGGGCCCTCCAGTGGTTGCAGGGTGGATATCTGCTCTGGTGTGTTCCAGATAGGGATACCTGCTCCCATGGCCTGCTCCTTCTCCTCTTCCTTCACTGACTGTGGTGTTTGCAGGATTTTCTCACACAGTCTTTTTTCCTCACTCCTTACTCTGCAAGGTGTGCATTAGTCAGCTATTGGCTTCTACCTACTGCCACCCATGGTGGATTTTTTAGAGCAAAATCCATCAGTCATGAGTGGACTTGTATACGTATTGTATGTATCATGAAAACAGATAATTATTTTTTCCTGGGTCATGTTTTGGTGATACGTGAAGAGAGTCTGGCAGCTATAAACAGAATCTTGATGTAAAAAACACTGAATTTATTCATCTTCCATCTTTTTAGGGAGAAATATGACTTTAGAAAAATAGCTATTTAGAAATATATCTGCATATTTAGTGCTTATCACAGGTCTATACAGACACAGTTAACCAAGAAGAATTAGAGAAATTTTAGAATAGTGTCGTCTTTACCACACATGCAAAGCACATGTTTGTTTGTTTGTTTTCTGCTATGGCTTTGTTAAAAAATACTGATGCTCTCTACTGAATAGGAAGAGAGCAGAGGGATTCATGTACAAACAGACCCGTCTCCAGCTTCGTGGTTTGTGCACGGTCAGCCTTTCCCCCTTGTTTCTTGCCGGAGTTCGGCTGAGATGCTAAGTGAGCACTTCACATTGAAGTAATCTTGAGTGCTGGGTGCACGTTCGGTAGTTATTAGTTCTGAAATGTGAATTAATAGTCCATTGTCCAAACACTGCGTACTGCTGTTGTAATATATCTCTTGTAAGGAAATGAAGGCATAGTTTTGAAATGTGAATTAATAGTCTTAAGTCCAAATACTGCATACTGCTGTTGTAATATATATCTTATAAGGAAATGAAGGCATGTAAAGTGATGTGCCCAAGGATGTAGACAGGGTCATGAAGGAAGTACAGGAGACTGATTCCTGACCCCTCATGTTAAAACACAAGTAGCAGACAATGAATTACAAACACATGAGCAACTGCACAATATCCTTTTAGGTTGATATTTAAAATAATAATGGAGAAGAAAAATTCCAGACATCTTTCCTGTCTGCTGATTTGATTCCCTCACTTCCTCCAGGTCCCAGTACTCTCTTTTTGTTGCATTTATTTCAGTACTTGCAATCTATTTCTCTAATCTGATCACCTTTCTTGATTAGCTTTCTCTATCTTGTCTCCACTAGATTCAGCACGCTGCTTCCCCTTCTTTCACAGCTGTCTCACAATCTTCCTCCCTGATCCTAGTTGTGCTGGGATGTCGGTGACCCTTTGACGTGTTTAAAATCTCTAAAACTGAGAACTAGATCAACAAGGGATGGGGGGGAGAGGGGAGATGACAAAATATCAGGAACTTGAAGATATTACACCAATTCTTTACAACAAAACTGCTAGATTATTGGTTCCCCACCTATTTGCTCCTCGCTGTTCTGTTATTTTGAATTGAGATTGTTCCTTCATATTTGCTTCAGTTGTTAGGCTCCTGCCACATTTAACAGTGGTTCATAAATAATATATCCCTCATAAATAATTCTAATTACTCATAGTGAAGATGCAGTGAGTACATGCAGATAGGTCAGGAACAGTCTGCGCCCCTCTCCTTGTCTCTTCTGGTCATTTTGTAACCTGGCTCTTACCCACAGTTAGAAGCAGGCAGAGGAAGCTCCACACAAAGCCAGATGTGCACAAAGAGGACATCTTTCTCAAGCATGCGTATCAAGCATGCCCTTATTTAAGGGCAGTTGACCATTCGTACTTTCTGTCTGAGACTGTTATTTTTTATTAGTGCTCCTTCTATAAGTTTTGCAGGGAGCAAGCCTCTTCAAGGGAAAGAATTTGTACATAGAAGGGGAGGCTTCCGTTGTAATCGAAAATACAGCAAGAAATTTGAGCAAGGGAAGATCTTTTTGTATTTGAACCAGGAATGATCAGCATGACTCAGGGCTGAAGCTTCTTAAGAGGGAGTGCCTCTTACGCTGTGTCATTCCTCGTCTGTATAGTGTTTGGACCTGAAAAGAACTTTTGAAAAATATCTGTGAAACAAAAGGGAAACTGTCGGTCTGGCTATCATCCTTATTGTATTTATAGACAAAGTTATTGTTTATGAACTGTAGCATTAAATAAACTGGGTGGAAGTTGATAACAGATCAATAATAATTTTCTGAAGTTATAAATCTGGAAACCATTGATCACATTATGCTACTGATGCAAAAATCACTGTATGATTCCTATTAATGGTATCAGCATTGTAAAATTCAGCCAGCTCATTCATGTTTTACTCCTATATTGTCATTAGGGCCATTGCCCTCATTATCGAGAATGCTGTTACCTGAGCATATTGTTTCCTTATCAGTTGAATTGTACCAGTTACGGTATTTGTTGTAGTTATTTATAATTTTATTACTCTTCCATTATGTTGGAAATCAGAAGCATGTTGCTACCCAGGATGAGCTTCTGTATGAGTCATTTTGATACAAAGGCTACAAAGGTGCACGCACAACACAAAAGGTGTAGCAGGTGCAGTGCTGATTGTTATCTTCCTCAGCCATATCATAATACTTAAAATAAGGGGGCTGTGGGAGGGAGGAGCAAACCACACCACAACAAACAATTTAATTAAAAATCAAGCTTTGAAAATTCTGAAGCAATGGGTTTAATTATAATAGGTGGTGTTTATATTTCCAGAAAACCATAAAAGTTCACAACATGTTCAGGAAAAGACAGTTATAGAATTTAATTGATATTTTTAAAGAATTTAGAACCTGTATGTAGGCTTTCTTTTTGTTTATTTGGTTTGGTTTTTCCCCACCTAATAACTTGCTATAAAGAAATTTGCAGAATAATCTCTCTGGAGGTTAAGCGGGAATTGCTAATTGTTGGATTAGCTCATGAATTCATGAATTTGGTGATATATGAATACTGTAGCCTTGAAATATCAATAGGATGCTCTAATTTCTGTTTCCACTGTTAAACTCAAACCACAAGATAACTTCACTGGAAAGAAAATAAAAATGTTTGTGTAATTTCTGTTGTCATATTTTTAACACTTTTGACGGTAAATGAGGCATTTCTAAATTATTATATATATTGAGTTTGCAAATATATAGTTTTATTTTAGCTGCTGTCTGCATCTCTTGAGGTATTTTAAATAATTGTTATTCAGCAAGGTAAAAAACTGACAGTGTTTTTCCTCTTAAACTGAGACTTGTATTTCACAGTAATCTCTTTGTAATCTTTGAGTTGTGCCTATACATTTTGCTTTATCAATCTTCAGTAAAATATGGTATTCATAAAATTAGTACGCTGCAAAGTACAAGCCTTGGAGAATGTCTTGCTTTTAAAGATCAGAGGGACGATTCTTGTTCTGCTCCTCAAAAGCAATTCGAACACAAAAGACACAAAGATTAATCATAGCGTTTCCGTTGTTAAACCTCACTTTTCAGATTATGCTAGTTTAGCACTAGAGTACTTAGCACTGGGTATTTCATATCCAAAAGTCATAGTAATTCATGTTTTAGGAAATAAACAGGAATTTAAAACAAAATCCTCCAGGATCTTCTGTTGTTTTGAAATCTAAGGGGCTCTGTAATCCTTTAAAGCTGTAAACACTAACAAAGAGACCATTGTCACTAAATCAAATTCATCTTTGCAGAGACAGCGTACTGCAGAGTTCCTCACAGATGATAAATGCTATTTAGCGAGCCAGCCTCACTGCTACAACTGCAGCGGCATAGTACGCCAACCAGTGATCAGTTTGGCTAATATCTTGAAATCGATTAAAAGTTTATGAAACAACCGTTGAGTTGGACACCTTCCAGTTCCCTGGTTGAGCAGTTTTTCTTTATAATTTCTGTAGACTGTTGCTTTGTTTAACATTTAAGGTTACATTAGGTCAATCCCTAATACAATCGTGTATTTGGCAAGAGTAGATGAGGATTAATTAGTTAATGTTTGCAGAAGGCCTTGAAATTGTTAAGTGCTCTGGGACATAAATGAATGTGCCTGCTTTTCTCTGGTCTTGGAATAGGTGGTACCAGCATCAACGCTATTCTTATGCCTGACAAATGTTAACTTTCCATGGATCTTACCATAGGTAAATTCTGAGTTTTAAAATCATTTGGCTGTGCTTTTAATCACTGATACATTACTCTTCTGAGGCTGTTTTTAAGCGGCCTCCAAAAATATTAAAATAACTAGTTGTTATATAGCAAGTTCCACATGTGAAATTCATAAAAGGGCTCGCAGAGGCACTGGAAATATTTTAGAGGTCCTGAAACAGAGCTGGGAATCTACCGGATGTGCTTATAACAGGGAATTTGATGTTTCGTAGAGAACATATAAGTCTTCAGTAGCATGAGATTATTTATTAAGCTGTTATTGTGCATTTTATGAGCTTTCTCACACTGATTTGCAGACATTACTTCTTCTCTGGAGTGGAGATTTCCTGCTCTTCCTTCTTCTGCACCAGGCTTCTTGTTAGATAACCAGCTGAAGTGCTGGTGAGCTAGGGAAAGATGATAGAATTGATGTCCAAGTGAGCCACAGAAAAGTTTTCAAAATATAATCCTCTCTGGAACCTTCTTGGTTGAAGTAGGCTTCAAGGGGAAAGACCATTGTGCCTAACCCTACTTCCTGGGGACATTTGTCCCCCCACACTTTTTTCCTTTTCCAAGATTTAGAATATACTTCAATATTTTCAGCAGTACTCCCATGTACAAGATTGTAAGTCTTCACATCTAAACATTCCTTAAAAAGGCAAATGATGGATTGCACAGTGGAAATTTTCCCATCTTTCTTTGATGCTAGCTTCAACAATTCTACTGACTTATAATTCTTGGAGATGAGATGTGAGACTATTCAACTGTTGACAGCAACAGACAAATTTAGAGGCAGCACGATTCCTTCAAACAGACATTTCCCAGACAGACTGATAGCAATTCAACTTTCAAATGACACCCCTTCCTAAAATCTCTCTAACAACAAGAAAAAAAAATTTAATATCAGTGTCAGGTGTGAAGTAAAATATGATTCATCTTTAGGGTATGATTATTCCTAACTTAGAGGCTATGTTTTAACAAATAGGTTTTGGGGTGGGTTTTTTTGTTTGTTTGTTTTTTTGTTTTGTTTTGTTTTTCCAGCCCGTTAGCTTTGGCAAAAGGTATGGATGTCTCATCTGTCTCCCCTTTTTTCTTTTAATTTGTTGGCTACTACAGGTTTTCTTTCCTAACATCTCTTAGCATCTAATGTTCTTTGTTATTTTTTGCTTTCTTTAGAAGTAAATATCCCCTATTCTTGGTCTTTGGCACCATTAAAGTTTGCAGTTCAGGCTAGAAAAGGATGTAGCTTTTACTGACTTATGAGGTCAAGGTACTCTGACCTAGGTATCCCATTGTTGCTGCATGCAACAAATGTCCCGTCATTGGCTAAAGAACTGATTTGATGCTTCTTTCCCCTTTCCTTTCTCATTTTATTTTATTTTTGAGTAAAGAAATCTAGCAGTACTTTATTATACAAAACTGTTCATTCTCCCTCGCCCGTAATGCAAAATCTTTTTGACCCAAACTGTATTTCTCTGAACTTAGTGATGGAAATACTAGCATTTGCAATGACCAGACAAATGACAAATGTTCAATGGGGGAATCTTGTCCTGTAAATGTTAAACTAAAGCCTTTCTACAAAAGTATAGGCTTGGAAGCTCTACTGTTCCCTTTAACCTGAAAAACATAGCTTAACAAACCTGCTTAAAACATTGCACTAACCTAGAAAAGCCTAGCAGTACATAGCTAGACCTGATTCTCTGTTGTACTACGACTGACACCTTGTGTCTCTGAGAAACTGCAAGCGAATAGTTTCTTCCATCTTTACACAACTTCCTATTTAAAATAAACCAGAATACCTAGTCATAATATAAATTCTCTTTTCTCTCCCTTTCCCTCCCAGTCATGCTAAAAGTTCCACATAAATTTCCCCTATCTGTTGGGTTTACCTGGAGTATTTCATATATAGAAGCTTGACTTAAATTTGACAGATGTGTTCTACCTTTAAAAATTTTTTAGTTTTCTACAAATACTGGTATGTAGCAGTTTTGGAAAATTCTGTGTATTATTGAATGATCATATTTTTAAGACATTGTTTCTCCTTTTTAGATCTCTTTGACATATAATCCATTCTGCTCTTGAATGGTAGACCGAACAATAAGTTGATGTCAATCATGAGCATTTGCCCTGCTTGATGACCTGTCCCTGGGTGTGTATGGAGGAGGGAGCTACAAAAAAATAGTATTAGTAATTCCAGTTCACTTGTTAGTTTTCTCACTTTTATTGGCTCAATATCATTTTCTATGAAGAGTTCAGAAACCAGTATAATTATTCACATAAAGCTAATCCCTCTTCAAACCTGCGTAGCTTATATTCTTTTTTGTTCCAAAGTTTAAGGATATCAGTGCATGTTACTCTGTTGGTCACCTTTTTTCTGAATTAAGGCTTCTCTGAGTACAGGTGCCTTGTTATGGTTACTGTCTTCAGCACTGAAGTTGTTTGCCTCTGCATAAACTTATTGCTATGCTTGTACTTTTGTTTCCCTTAGAATCTAAGCTGCAGTGTATTTATGCTAAGTCTGATGTTTGAGGTTCGATAACCTTTTCAAACTCCACTTGGAAGAAAATGTTGATCTCAAATTTTTCAGTTTGGGAAAGGAAGCACGTAACAAGGGGATCCTACTCTTACAATGCTACCACTTCTGTAGACTCTTTCCTGTAATAGCGTCATAGCCACAAGTCCATTTCTGCTTTTGTGGGATGTGAACCTGCACAAATATTTATTTGTTACCAGTTAAAGCAAACCTTTATTCAGCTATACATTGGCACTTATAAGAGAAGTTTGTTGATCAGAAAATCTCTAAAGGCATTTTTTCCTAATCTCTGTTTTTTTTCTGACAGTTAGGAGGATCAGTGTTTAGATTATTTCCAGAGATGGGACAGCCCTTTCTGCAATGACTGGAAAATGTCAAGGGGTCATCTGAGAGTGCATCCACTGTTTGAGCCTAGCAGGAATGTCTTGGGTTTTTGTTCTTTTTTTTTTTTTTCCCCTCCTTTCACTGAACTCATCACAACTGGTGTAAAAGTAAGGTGTTACAGAGCAGCTAAGGATGTTTATGAACCTCAGCACTAGACAAACTCAGCTGTGGCACTTGAGTCACAAACTGAGATAGCCCCAAGGCCAATAGGAAGCTTGTACCAATTAAAAGCAGTTTACAAAAAAAAAAAAAAAAAAAGGCATGGATATGAAATTCTCTGCTTCTGTCTTTCTCTTGGTGGGGGAATCATATGTAGTTCTGCATGTGGACCTCTAAGGGAATCTTAAATTAATTTGCTTTGCTGCGGTAACCATGGCAGAGGCAATACATTTTAAAGCAAATTCAATCCTGATTGCCACAGCAAAATAACTCTTTAAACAGCCCTAGCTGTGTAAGGAAACATTACTGCACTGACTTACCTTGCTTGTAGCTTTACCCTCTTGTTTTCATTTAATGCTACTTCTGTTCTTCTAAGTGCACTCTTTAATCTGAAACGCACGAAGAAATGCTTTTAAAGGGTAAACAAACACAAAACCTTCCTGGACAAAAGCAACAAGAACTGGGTGATTTAGAGACAAGGATTGACCAGTAATAGGACATGAGATTTGGAGAAACTTGTTCACAAGGCTTATGTAGCTCCACCAGTTTGTATTTCACAGCACCCCAGACTGGAATCTGATCTCAGAGCAGACAATCAGAGAGTGTATGGTGGTAGCAAGACTTGATGTGAGCTCTTGCTCCTGAACGTTTTGGGTTTCAGCTGTGAGTGAATGAACTTCAGCGTATAAAAAGAGTAATGCCCGTGGATACTCAACTTTGCTGCCATCAACTATGTATGAGTTGTACCCTTTCTTTCTGATTTTGTATCTGATACAACAGCTGACTTCACTGATAAACTTCATTGATCATTGAAAAGGTCACAAGAATATAGAAGTGAAGCGAATTTGTGTAAAGACCTTCACAGTAGAGGATTTTTTTTATTTATTTTTCTGTATGGTGTTGCCTACAGACTTAGTGGTTTGTTTTGTTTTGTTTTGTTTTCTGATTTCAGTCGGTTATTCTGCAATGAGGGAATGAAGTTAAGAAAGTATTATTCATCAGCTCTGGTCTGACTAGTGTGGTAAATAGAGAAAAAAATAAGGTCCATTACAAAGGCTGCAGTTATTTTCTTTCAAAGCAAAGAGAGAACAGAAGAAGGAAGACTGTGAACTACTGACCTATTTGCTGCCTACATGCTTCCTAGTCTAGGGGAACCAGCATGTTCTGTGTAGTCTCAAATCCTTGAAGCAGACAAGTATCTTCTAAGTCTCGTTTGGTAAGAAAGAGGAAGTTTCAAAAGTTGAGGAGTATGGTGTCACTCAGCTGCAGAAGTAGAAATGACATCTTGTGCCCAGCTTTGTGGTGTGCCCAGGAGGGTATGAAAGCCCTGAAAGAGTCACTTCCATATTTTAAGATACGTAATAGATCACTTCTTCATGATACCTTGTTTGAAAACTATGAAAAGGAGGAAAAAAAATCTATTCGAGTTTACTCTTTGTACAGTCCTGCTGAAAGGTATGGGAATAAAGGTCATGTACAAAAATGCTCTCTCTAGAAAATTGTATTTTCCTCCCATTTTGGCTTTACCCTTTCTCTCTAGCCAGCAGTGATTTGTCTAAATGAAAAGCTAAGCAGGGGATTCCAGGAACTAAATTGCATGGCCCTGTTGGAAGTTATGATCAGAACTACTAGCTGTTAATAATGTGACTTGTATCTCAGTGGGATGCCCAGGAAGTAGATTAGGATTGTTCTAAACATCATCTGGGATGAACAACAGGGAACTCACGCTAAAAGAGAGTGCTAGTGACTTAACATAAACTCCCATAAAGGGCTTCAGGCAAGAATTGCTCTTAGTAACTATCCCAATATTGAATTTGAGAGGCTCTAAATTCAGTTTGCAAGATTGCCAACACATGTTGAAGTTCTTCCCAGGACCTGGCACTGCTGTAGCTTCCCTCCAAAAAAATCAAACAGTAGTGGGCTGGAGAAAAGCTTTAAACCTGGATTTAATTTCTTGCAAATGAAAGAAATGTGTCTTTTTGAAAACTTTCTTCTTTTATACCAAAGGACAAAGAAGTAAAAGTCTCATTGTTTCCCTTTTAGCCTGGAGATCTTCTTTTTTAGAATAAGGAAATGTGCTGTTCTTTGTTTAAAGAGCTTCTTAAAGAGGGAGAGAAAAAAAAAATATATATATATGCAAAGGAGCTAATGCTTAGACAAACCACACAGATTGAACAGGAAATAAATAAACAAAAATGTTACTACTTTGCTATGTTTGGTTTGGGTTCAAGAACTCCAAGGAAGCAGACCCAAATGAAGCATTTCCTTGTCCCAAGTGTTATTGCTTGCATATTTGGTGCATGCATCGTTGTGGCTTCTAGGCTCTAATGTCAATGTTGTGTTGTCAATAGAGAAGCAGCAGCACATACCATCTTCAGTATGGATTTTTGGTGACAGCATAATACTTGCGGGTAGTGAAGCAGCAAGTGAATTATATAAGGTATATGCAAGCCAGTGAAAACTTTCCCTTAGATCATAATGCCATGTATTTTACATATTCCAGGTAGGTAACAGGAAAACTATCTTAGGAATGATCTAGAAAATCCTCATGTGACTATTCTGACTACCCTGTGTATCTTGCCATCTTAAGTAAGATGTCCTAATTATTCTGGCTCCAACAAGACAGGGATCAGGGAAAGTATGGAAAATTTTTCAAGGAAGTTTATATCGTTTCTTTGAAGTCCCCAGTCTCGAGACATCCAAATGTTAATGGCAGGTGCTCTCTGTGCAGTTAGGCAGCTCTCACATTCACAAAGTTTGGTAGCATTTAGGTTTGTGTAAATGGAAGCAATTACTGCAGGGCAATAATTAATTTTTCTCCGCAGCGAATTGCATAAAGGTTGGTTTAAATTTGATGACGGGCGTTTTAAGTAATCTCTGATCTCTTTGCTGATCACCCCCAGCCCTACCTGTCAGTGTGGAATGGCAAGCCATCCCCTTGACAGAAATCCTATGAAAGGACATCTGTGCTGTGTGACAATGTCATATGGAAGGATTACTGGTTTAATAGAGTTGAGTTTTGCTCTTGCTCAAGCAGATGCATCTGTCAGGAAAAAAAAAAAAAAGAAAAAAAAAAAAGGAACCATGTTTTATGGCAATAGTTTTCACTCTGAAATTTCTATGCAAATATGGCAATAAAAGAAAAAAAAAACTATAATTACTGACAAATACGTTGTTCATGTAGCTATTGAAAAACAAACAGTAGCTACGCTTGGAGTATAACATGTATGACATTAACCAAGTATGACATTGAGAAGTTAGTACATCAGATGTAATCTTATTTGGCTGTAGCATAGACAGCTTCTAAGTACGGATTGAAAAACAGTATTTAAAATATCTCTTTCCAATATGGCATCTGTGTCCTTCCTCTTTTTTGTGTATATATGAATGTGTATATGCACAACAAATATTTTTAAATGAACTGAAGAAAAAAATAGTAAGCCTGCTTCTAAGGAATTGTGTGACTTCAGAATTTGTCTACGCTGAATATTTCACTTCAACAATTACAGTATCTGCACATCCACAGAGGAGAATGTGATGATTGTCTCATGTGTATGAAGGCCATGTGTGTGGTACAGCACTGGTTTGTAGCCAGGCCTTTTGCTTAACTGAACTTATCAAAGACCATAATATCTAGGAGCTGGATCTTTAGAAACATTCATATAAACACAGTGATAGTGGAAAACAGATGCCTCAGCATCTACTGCAGCTGAGAATTCTCTTTTTCTGTTTTTGGATGAAAAAGAAAGTTTCCATGGTTTTAAATATGTATTTTTTTCAGGGAACTATATCAAAGTTTGTCCCAATAATCTGTGGCTGTTATTTATATCTGCCAAGGAGAGCTATAAATTCAGCCTTGACATGGTTTCAATAGTGTGAACCTCCAGATCTGCTCTAATCCCAAGATTAGATACTGAAGTGCTGCTTCAATTGTGCAGTATTATCACGTACTATCACTTGGCCCTATTTCAAACTGTAGCTTTATTGACAATACTTTCAAAGCTGTTGCTAAGTTGTGAGCACTCTGCTTTATCTACTGGTGCTTTTACAACTCCAGCTAGGTATTTTTTCTTGCAGGAAGCACTATGCTAATAATAATCACTAGACAAAACGATGATGTGTGTTTGACCTTTTTTCATACAGGAGTCTTTGTTCTACTCAGAGACTTTTTTGCGTCCTTGACAATTTAAACTTATTTTTCTTTACACCCTCTTGTTACTGTCACTTGTTCCTGTACAACTCTTCAAAGCAGCCCTGAAAAGCTGTGTATTCAGATCATAGCTCTGGCTGCTCTAAGCTTAACCCATTTTGTTGGGTGGTTGCTCTTCCTTTCCCAAGCATCATGACTCATTACTACCTTCAGTCATGGGACTTTTCCAGACAGTGTGGATGAACAAGTCTATTTCATTTCCCATGAGGCGTGCATGCGTTGCATGCAAAATACAGATGAATTAAATAGCAGATACATCCATTAACTTGGGTAGACCAGAAACCATGCTCAAGTTCTTTGTGCCTGCCTATCAAAAGTGAAAGGGATGAGCTGATAAATTCCTGTGCCAGCTGCAGAGAAGCAAACTGCAATTTATTGAATTGTTTGGAATAAAAAAGGCCGAGGCTAGATTTTGAGAACCAGCCTGAAAGTGACTCTGTATCCTAATGTCCAATATGAATGGCTTCCAAAAAGAAGCTTCTGACAGAGCTGTGAACATTTTGGAAAGGTCTGTTAGCTGTTTCACTGCCAATGCATTTGAATAGGTTACAGGGAAAACCAGTGCTACCTGCTGTAGGGGATATTACTGAGATGATCACTTCAGAATAGAAATGCGGCTGCATAACTGCTCCTTTGAAGGCTTGGTGGCAGTTTCGGTTTCATTCTCTGTTAATACACCTAAATGGGTAAGTGAGAGGAGGCCAGCAGTCACCTCTGCCTCTGTTTACCCTCCTGCTTTTTCTCCTTTCTTCTTTATCTGGTCTACAAGACTTCAGGGTGGGCACTGCTGTCCCTATGTTTCATTTATACAGTCTATAACACAATTGCGACTGTGTTCTGCCACATACGTCAATAAAAAGCAGGAACATCTTGAACTATTGTTGCTGTTCTTATACCTCATCAGCAGGTTGGAAGTCTACGCTCAGACTTCATTCAAGGGCTGAAGTTTGCACAGATGTATGTTTTAACATCAACAACAGATTTCAACTGAAACAAAGAGTACTGATGCTGCATTTTCCTTTGCCAAATGCTTTAGCTTGGTGTCTCCCACAGCTTAGAAAAGTAAATACTGATTCAGAGAAACATATCACCTGCACTTCTCCCATGTTTTTAGACTAGGAGCCTTACAAGATACATGCTTAACTAGTATTATTATGCCTCTTCTCCAATTAGTGTAAATTTGCATCACATTATGGTTTGTTTGTTTGTTTGTTTTACATGGCTTTCATAGCAAATGGTTAGGAACTTTTAAAATCATGGTATGGTTTCAGTCTAGGTTAGCACTCATTGACATACATGGTATTGTTTTATGAGGCTCTGAGTAAGCAGTTTTCTCCATAAACAGAATGGCTGGAAGTATTTATTTTTAATGAAAGCTGAAACCCTCAATATCAACTGAGAAGCCTGCTATGTTCCCAAATCAGTCCTCTGTACTCTCCTACCTATTGGGAATACTGCCAATAAGCATAGCCTCATATGATACATACAGGATTGGCTGGTGTACTCAAGACAAAAGCACTCTTCTTTATCTTGATTTTCTTCACTTGTGAATAATTGAATTTCCCATATATCTTGGTGAATCTTTTTGTATTTTTCATTCTACAATCTTATTGCTATGCTACTGCACCACAAAAACAATTTAGAGCACTATCTTATAGAAGCTTTTCAAAGCAATTGATTCTATCCAGACAGAATCTGGTCTATATTTTCTATAAAGTTTATGATAAAACCAAGTAACACAAAAAAGGGTATGTAAAGTCAAGCTGCTTATCAGTGAAAAATATTCCTTTGCATTTTCTGTTTATATAGAGTAAATTCTGCGAACAGTTGTTTATAACTTTACACCCAAATAGATGTATAAAAGCCATAACCTAAAGTCTTAAGCAGCTTGGTTTTATACATACCAAAGTGCTGTTAAGCTCATGGGAAACATGGATCGTAGCCAATGGCAGAGCTTCACTTCACCATCTGATGGCTACAGAATACAGTTTTATTGCCTCACATACAGATTGGATTTAAAAAGTTTTGTGTGAAGGATGAGGATTCCAAGTACATCCTGAATTTGGTGAGGAGTATTGTTGACTTTCAGGTGTATGATCAGTGAGTTGGCCATTTAGGAAGTAAATATTGAGATTTGTATCTAAGGATACTGTGCCACGTAAAACAAGTCCTTTGACTTTTATGGTTGTTGGAAAGACAACCAAATAGTTGCATGAAGGATGCGGGGGTGCAAGTAACCTTGGGTTCACAGATTTCTCCCGAACATTGGCCAACAGTCACAAATAGTCCTGGCAATCTGCACCAGCCAAGAGAGGTCCAGGTGCAACCATTTCTGACTTAAACGCTCAGGACCAATCAGTGTTCAAGAAAAGCTTTTCTCTATGTTTTGCAGAATGCTTCTGCTACATTTTTGTGAGATGGGGCTGAAAAAGCTGAAACAAAAGGAATATTTCTACAGGCAGAGCAGATGGTTACTGTCCAGGAGATTCTTACTGTACTGAAGGAGATGATCTGTGTGCAATCATAATGGACTGTATGATGATGGGAGCAATTGTAGATGGTTGCAGTTACCTCAGAAGAGGTTGTAACTTTATCTTCACTTTCCTGTAGCACAACAAACATCTACAGACTAGGTCCTTTGTGATGCCACTACATTATACAGTGTGTAGTGTCCCCATGTATCTGGTATTATGGACGTCAAAATATTTCTGCAGAAAAATGAGACTAAAGCAGATATGTAAACTGAAATCTTTTTTTTTCAACTCTTCTGTGTTGCTGTGTTACTATGATCACTTGTTGTGTTTGTTGCAAGAACTCACTGTGCACTCTCCATTTGTACATGTCAGTATTTAAAACATGGTGGGTGTAGAAAAGATGCATGGAGGAAGCAGAACAAATAGAGAATTCATGAGTAATTTTCTTAAATACTTAAGTTTGTTAAGTGTTCAAGAGAGGTGACATTACTAGTTCTGTAAAATAATAAAGCTTAAGGGTCTTGCAGCCAAAATTGCTGTTACTACATCAAATGAAAAATACTGAGCCACATGAAAAACAGAAACATTTGACTGTGGACTGGCATGATGGAAGGGATTGTCAAGGAGAAACTTTTTCCTACAGATGAAAAAGGCAGGAATGAAGTCAGACTCGCAATAGCATGTTTTTCTGAGAGACTTGGGGAAGTAGCCTGAAGTGGGGATTATGAACCAAAGCTGAGAGACAGATAAGAAAAGGATAAAAGAGTATGTGTGTGTGCATGGAGCACAGAGAATTGGAAGGACAACTGAACACCTATTTCCTACTTACAGTCCCTGGCAGGAACTTCCAAAACTGGTAGGAAGAAGCCTCATTTTAAGAAAAACCAACATGAAGCTTCTAGCAGAGAGAACTGTAAAAGTGTTACATCTAAAGACAGCAAGCAATTGCTGAAATAAATCTGACCTTAATCAGTTGGAGTCACAGAAAAATCCCATGAGTTTTTATTTTTGGATGTAGTGGGGAAGACTTAAAGTAGTGCCATACTGCTGAATTTCACAAAATAACGTAGGTATCAAAGGCACTGTCTTTAATAAGGACTTGATAAAGAAAAGCCTTTAGCTTAAAAGGAATATACTGAGAAGGGGATACGCTGGAATTTTCTAGTTATACCCTGAAATGATAGATTGTTTAAGGTAATGCAATGACAGAAACAAGGGATTCTGAGAGGAAAGGGAAGTAGCGAGCTCTGCTGTAATTCCCCTAAAGCTCCGACAAGTACATGAGCCGTGAAGGCTGTGCTTCCAACCTAGGCAGGATTGTGCTTAATTGGTGGAGTGGATCTGCAAGTTCTCTTCCAGCCAGCTCAGTGTCTCCTTAAAGAAAACAATCCAGTAAAATAAGGACCTGGTCCTGTGAACACCTCCAAAGAGAGCAGTCATACTTGTTTCCCTGACACAAAAATGAATATTGCACTCAGTAGTGTCGGTCTCAGAACAAAAATCTCTCACCATCACACACGCGTTCAAGATGTCAGAAGCAGACTTTTTAAAGGCCACAGAGATGTTCCTTAGTTATAAATTATTAACAGTGTTAGACTGTTAAACAAAAGAGGAAAATAAAGAGTTACTTTGAAAATATTTCCAAACTTGTAACAACAGGTTTACAACACAATAGCCCTAAAGGAACGGATCTGTATGATTTAAAAAGTAATATTAGTTAAAGCAGTCATTAGATATGTCACAAGGCTAAGAATAGCTCTGTAATCATCATTCTGTCAGCATGTGAAGAGATAGGATTTCACAAGGTCACATAAGAACTTCAGTCAAAAAAAAAAAAAGCCTATGCAAGAAAAGTAACGCAGTAAGGTCCTGGGGTTCTGGGGCACTTGTCGAGGTTTCTGCTTTCAGGAGGAAATTTCCGTTTTATTCCATTGTTATATTAAATCATTAACGCAGTAATACAAACCTAGAAGTTACTGTGAATCTCTGCCTTAATGGTTGTCTGTAGGAAGGATGCTTTGTTAGCTTGTGAAAGATGACCCCAGATGACGTCCTTGTAACACGCTTTTGCTCCGCATGCACTTCCCTCTCCTGCCAGATCTCCATCTGACCTGCTCTTGAGGACAGACCCTGACATGACACAGATGCGTCACTTCAACTTGCTGCTGTTACTCATATGCGTTGTGCATGTGCAAGTGTCCATATGCGATGAGAGCAGAGGAATCCTGGCTTCAGTGTGCCTAGTAAAATGAGTTTGGGGACAGACTGTTTGCTGTGTGCCAATTTTAGATTTATAAGCAACGTGAAACTTCATATGGAACTGAAGTAAGGAACGGCCGATGTGAAGTTGTAGTTGGTTTTGACTCTTGCTCATGCCACCAGATAGGAGCATCTTTTGCCAAATCCTCTGGTAGCCACCTTCTTGCTTCTTCTCATCCTCTCTCAGTAAAGAAGACATTGGGGAGGAAAGGGATCAAAGCTGATTTACTTTGCCTTGTGTCATCCCTCAGCGAAAATGTCACTTTCTAGCTCACCTTCCTCTTTTACTCCTTCTTCCTGTTCAGGAAAATTGAGTTACTTTTTCTTGGGTGGGGTTGTTCGATTTTTCAGCAGATTCAATTCAACTCTGGATTTTTACTAACAATTTTTTACTATAAAAAGGAATAAACTAAACCAACTTTGAATCTGGTGAAGGTGAACATATTTTTAAGTATGCTACAGCCACTTAGATGTTGGTTTCCCATAATTCCCCTAAAATTATTATTAACCTTTCCAGTTCTAAAATATGTAATCCTCATGTGAGTTTTAGTTCTGGAATCTTATTACAACATTTTACAGCAGTTTTTCATCCAAATATAATTATGTAATGATACCTCTTTTGTTTTATTTTTCAAAGTCTCTTTCAGAACTGCATGGCTTTTTAGGCTTTGGTCTATAATTCCGGTTCAGAAATTACAAATTGATTTAGAGACTCTAGTGTCCATCTGTGTATTTTTAAGTGTTGTACTAGCTGAAGTCTGAGTGCTGTAACGCGATAAGTAACCTACTTACCCTTTAACTTTATTACTTTAAAAAATGGCTAGCGCTCCAGTTTGTGGGATGTTGCATAACACAAGACTCCCATGTATGATTTATAACATTGACATCACAGACTGTGCTGGTTAATGTCAGCCCTGGTCTGCTGTTTTATATCAGCAACTATCAAGCTTATTCGTTATCAATAAATAAGAAATGCCAAATAGTTTCATTTAGTTTTCATGAAAAATGTCGTATTTTTTATTTTGAGCTATAGGTATTAATATAATTATCTGATTATATTAGGGAAGGAAGAAAAACAAAGGAAGTAACTTGGTTTTCATAGTGTTTATTCTCACTGGCAAGCCCTCTTTTGCCTTTCTGCCCCCACATGCCTTCTTTTGAGACTGAATTCATTCCACACAGATGTGAGTACTCACTGACGGTGGTATTTTTCAGTTTGTGAGGTTACCCTGTGTCCATCTGACCCTCTCTCTGCACAAGTTAAAGCAGTTATTGGAGCCTTCCAGTACTGGGGGGATAGTCCGTTCTTCCTCCAGCCATCTCAGAAAGCTCTTCCTGCAGTCTTCGCATCTGCAAACATGCCCTGCTGGGTCCTTTGGGGGCAAACAGGGAAAAGACTGTGCTGCGACCGTGTGCTGAGTAGTATCATGTATTCATCGTGTGTTCAGCTTCAGTTCATGACCAACAGAGGTTCAAGATGTGCTGCACTTAGAATTCACTTAACCCAGCCCTAGGGGTGACCAGGGTGGCACCCTCGTGTCGGGTATCTGCACATGTGCTTGTAAGCACTTACCTGTGTTATGCGAGTTGAATGTCAGCATGGCTCTTTTCATAATATGATTTCTTTTGAATTACTGCAGTTTACTGCCAGAATTTGATGCAATAGATCAATGACACAGTTTTTCATGGTACCATTGCAGTTATTCTTAACATTTGGCTAGGACTGTAGATTGGGCTATGGACAGATGCCCTCTTCAATATCCGGTTAAATCTGAACTTCATTTTGTCTGTCCCTCTCCCTCTCCCTCTCCCTCTCCCTCTCCCTCTCCCTCTCCCTCTCCTCTCCCTTTTTTACTTGGAGTTCTCAGAGCAAGCTTCTCTCTGAGGATTGTTCAGACAAAAACCTGCAGGTCCAACACAGATTATCCAGTTGTGAAACATAAGGAAACGAAAGGTATTATTATAAATGGGAGATGGTAGTAGAGCTTTGCAGTACAAGAAATCTTAGTGTCCAATTAATTGTTTTCCTGAATTCCTGCCACCCAGTTGGTAACTGCAGTTCTTCCCCTGAAATTCAGTGTGAAATTAAATGGGAAAAGGTAATAACTTTTTCTCAGTCTCCTTGAGTCAGTGAGATACATTATGAAACATAGGAATCAGAAGTCTGTCCTGAATCACACGATTTAAATCACTGAATATAAGCAAATTTCCGTCTATTTGAACTGTATTTTGATGATGTTTTTTATTTTTGAATTGTGTCATAATATTTTTTTATTTACATCCTAAATGTGAAAAAGTGAGATTCTTAGTTTCCAGGTGGTGTTTGTTTGTTTTGTTTTGTTTTTGTTTTTAGCAAATTTCTCCTGTGGTTCAAATATGATTTCAGTCCTTCTCCAGAATGTAGTTTAAAATTTGATAACGAGAAATCAAAAGAACTTAAAACTTGGCAGGGGGGACAGGTACGGATGGGACGCATCAGGCAGGTAGACCCTGAGCTGTCTGCTCTGGCTGAAGCTGCTTTGGGCTGGGACATTGGACAGCAGACCTCCAGAAGTGCCTTCCAGCCTCAGCCATTCTCTGATTCAGTGTCCACAACAACACAGCATGAAGGCAGGGTTCCTAAACCAGATGTCTCTCTTGTGGCTTTTGTCTTCTGTCTGTGAAACAGTCACTCAGAAACTAGGCTTAATGCTCTCAGCAGTATTAATCAAACAGCTTGGATGAAGATATGTGAACGATTCCTAGAGGTATTAGTTACAGAACTGAATTATGCCCTAAAGCTCTTTGATTATGAGTGTTCCTTGAGATTAGAAAACTTTTGGATCCTGTAAATAATCTCCAGTCATCTGCTCACAAACAGGTAAATAGTTCTAGAATGAACCTTCCCTGCTATTCACAGGTTATGTTATGAACGTTTCTTGTTCATTATTTAACCAACTTTAGTGTGGGGGGTTTTCATAACATAACATTAGGACTAGATCACGAGAATGTGTTATGCATCCAGATGTATTTTTGCGAGTCCATAGGTCTAGTCATGTGGACTCAATTATTTGCAAAACTTTTGCAGAACGTAGCAATGATGACAAATATTCTCCAGGATTGGAGAACAGTTTTTTTCAGTTAATAAAGAGAAGATACATTGCTTAATAACAAAGATCTTGGACTTTCATGAATAAAACCGTTAAAATTGAAAGGGGTTGAAGTCTATACTACAGAAAAGATATGAATTGAATTCAAATAGGAAATCAGCGTGTTTCTTTCCTGTCATCTTCCATGGTTTTACAGTTTCTCTACTTAAGGAAGTTACTGTGTAGTTAGGGAAACTGCGCATGCGTGAAGTACCAACTATGATATGTTTGCTTCCCCAGAGGCACACGTAATAAGATTAGTTTCAGGTAGCAGGACTTATCCCACTTTCAAAACAGAATAAACAGATCTGCAGAGCTGCTCACACAGGAAATGCATACATATCATTGACAACCCTGGAAATCCATGCTGAGTTCCTGGAGAATGAGTTCCCCATGGAGACAAATGTTTGTAGAATAGGCTCCTTGCAGCAGAAACCTATCTTTGTCTGTGAAATAGTGTGCCTACCAAAGTTTTGCATGCTATTAACTAATAACATTGTTTTCCTTTGACTCTACCTAAATTATGTTGCCATTTTTTGCCATGCATTCGCAGCTATTGTATTTCACATACACATCCACTGTAAAAGAATTTCATTCAGAAGCCTGTCACAGTACAAGATTATTGGAGTTGACTGTGAGATTAGAGCATTACCTACAAATGTGTGCTTTGCTGTCACTGGTAATAATATGCAATCATGGCTTAAAACGGGAAGCAAACACACGGAAATTATTCTGTAGATACAGACTAAAGCCAGTTACTCAAGTTGCTCTTCATTTATTTGTATAGAAAAGATTTGTTAAAGCTTCAGTTTTCGACAGTAAAGAAGGCAGATATATGTGTGTATATATATATAAGTACGTATTTAAAACATGTATATATTGAAATCCTATGAATCTCTATGTACCATTCTTATATCTGTAAACCATACATCTGTATGACAATATAAAAGTAAATCGCTTAACTATGAGAAAGGACAAAAAAAAAATCAAATCTAAATATGAGCTTCTTGTCCATTCTTTACTATGAGGGAGCAGTGCAAAACCTGCGTAAAAACTTCTCATTCAGTTTGATAGCACTTATACTAGTCTTGCAGGATAGGATTTCATTCAACTGGTGTTAGTCCTTTTATAGGACTCCTTGTCGTTACCGTTGTCATTCACTGTTTCCACCCTCAAAGCACAGGGCATTTAGGCTGGTTGTGTCTTGTCGCAAGAAAGTATTGTCCTAGTTATAAATCTCCATCCCTCACCAGTCTGTTTTTGTGATGAGAGTGAATTTCTAGTTTACAGATTTCGCCGAACCTATTTGATTCATGGGAGGCTGTGACCTGGCAGTGCAATGTTTGACAAAGGCCATAATTCATTCAAAAGCCCATGTAGGTTTTATTTAGAAATGCTGGCTTTTGAGAGGAATTAAAGGGAGCAACCTTCCTAAATCATTTCTAAAGTACCCCATAATGTACTGCTTTTTTAACATCCAGAAAAATCTTGATTTGTGTTTACATGATTACTTGATTAGTTTGTCCAGAAATTATTCAGCTTCTATAAATTAAACACAACAGCTACCTCTGGCACAAATAAGAATTAATGCAGTTTTTCAGCCCAAATTGAAACTTGATATTTTGTTTGTATCAGTGAGTGGATTTTTTTATCTGTTCAAATTTAAATCAGAAACTAAAGGTAGTGTACAATCTATTGGCAGAAATGCACAAAAGCTATTGACTGAACATGTATCTGAGGTCCTCAGTTCATAAGGCACGAACAAATTTCATTATCTGGATACTTTGTGAAGCTAGCCAGACTTTCACAGTAAAATCAGCAAAAATGAAAAGTCTGCACAGTTACTGTTATCACTCACATACACGGTATTTTAACAGATATGTAAGTATGCAAAGTGGAGAAACTATGCACAGAAATACATTCATTCACTTTAAATTCATTGTGAAAAACAGTGTTACACTTAGCAATGGCAGACTGTACATCACCCCATTAAAAGCAATATAGCTTGTTTAGCTTAGATCATGTTTGCATTAAAAGAATTTGTGTTGCCAGAAAGGTGAGTAAAAATATGGTAAAATGAAATTAATTGGCAGGTGTGAATCGGTTGATCTTTTACATTTACAGACATTTCACAACAGACACAGTAGGATTTCACAGCAGCTCTTTTTCAAATACGAACAAAAGGCTATGTAGAGGGAGGATGGCCTTTTTATCTTCATGGTCAAAAGCTCATAGATTTATTTTTAGACATGATGTGTATGGAAAAAATGGCCTAAAATTTCCCTCAGGTGCCAGGTTGTGAGTGGTTCTAAGGCAGCAGGAGAATTTTGTTAAAGGAAATATTGTGGTGAATGCATGAAACACTTCACTAGAGTAAAGATGGGGGTGGAGGGGAAGTGAAGGGAGGAGAGAGAGAAATGTACAGCTAAATGTCTCTGTCTCCTAAACACTCACAGAAGTGCTGTTTGAAATTGAGCAGAAATGGGCAAGCCCCACATTCCTCCTGTGGTCATAGAGCTTCCCACTCTTCTAATGCACTCCAGTAGACTCGCGGAGTTCAGCTGCCACTGCAGAGCTCACATCTGGTACGGACAGCATGCTTTAATAATCCTAGAAATAACTTCGGAATACCTACTCATCTTAGAAGCAGTTTCCCCTTGAGACTGGGCCATATTCCCCTGCAACAAGGCCCTGCAGTTTTCGATCGATTTTCAGTGCACAAGTGTTATATCGGACATGTTGCAGCTACTGTGCATCCCCTGTGCACAGCCTTGTGTGGGAGGCTGGATACCAGAGCTGTAACCTGCAGGTTTCCAAACAGGACTGTCTCCAGGCTTCTGGAGGTGCTTGGCACCAAGTTTCTGCAGAAAACTAATTTGCGGTGAAGCCAGCCTCCACGGAACGTGCTCTATGATTTGCATGCCCATGTGCCCAATACTAATTTGGGGATGTATGTGCAGTAGGCCAAATTTATAATTCCCTTTGGTTCATTAAGATTCTTTTCACCTTCTAATCTCTCAAGTCAAAGAGGGTCTGATTCTACCCATTTATCACACTACACAAACACTGTAGCCTAGCCCAAAACCATGCTGGGAGGTGTTACTTCTAGGAGGGGAAGTAGACCTATGCTCTATTTAAGGGGGCCTTGCAGGTCTGCCAGTCTAAATGACATGATTATTAACATTTTCATGTTTATTTTTCTAATTATATTCTAATTTATACACTTAAGCTGAAGCTGAAATGGTAAATAAAAATATTCAACCTATGCGTGGCTGAGAACCAGTTACTACTTAATTATTGAATCTGTTTTCTTTTTGTTATTAATCACTACTCAAGTCAGAAAATATCTAATCCAGAATTAGATTTAGATTTTGCTGACCTCAAAGCAGGAGAGATTTTGAGGTATCGGTTTTGTATGAGTTTATTCTTGCCTATGATAAAAATGCAGATTGTGGTAGGCATCCAAAGTCAATGAATAACCAAGGTTTTCAGCATAAGAATAGTGGGTTGTGAAAGCTGAAATTATTGTCCCATATCCTTCCACAAATCTGTAATGAAATCAGTGGTGCTTCCTAGGTACAACTGAAGAAACAACTGATTCTTAGCTCACAAAATCAGAATTGTTGATGCAGTATGTCTTTTTTAAGAATTAATTTATGATTACTCGACAAGCCTAATTTTTCAAAAAGCTGCTAACTGGCTTATGGTGTGTATGATTAAAAAATAAAAAAAAAAATAAAAAAATAAAAGAGGTTTTGCAAGCCTATAAGGCTTGCCTACAAGGCAACATAGCAAGTGTTTAAAGGATTAGGCCCTGAACTAGGATAGTTCCACATTTAAGCAAGAATACATCTGGTAGACAGAAACAAAACCTGCATATATATTTACCCAGGAGGACGTGAACTGAGCTTAAGGCGTTGCTAGGCCAGTGATGAAGTGGAGAGCTTGGCCGCATGAAGGTTTGGCTTTCCTTTAAACTTGGAATAAGACAGTTCAGAATGGACTGCGGAATTGAGCTAATGAAAAGTATGCACTCGAACGTCCTGTGTGTCAAGAAGGAGTGCAAGATCCTTGCACTGGGGGAGGAAGGAATTTGGCTGGCCGACTTGCTGAGCAACGGGGCCATAGCAGCACCTGTGGGAAGCTTTGACTTGGTGTGCAAGAATGGCTGTGGTATGTACATCACAGCTCAGGACACATGGAAACAGCACACTGAAAGGATGGCTTGCACTTGTTTAGTGAAATTAGACCTGTCTCAAGCTGCCTGACAGTAATTTATAAGAAACACTGATCCTTCAGAACCTGTGGATTTGGATTTCCACTGGAATCTTGTCTGGTAAAGATTTAAACTTGATAAGGAGCCAGAGCACAGTCCTTAAACTTTCCTCTTTCTCCAAATCAGTGTAGCGACTTGGATTTGTTACCTATCAGGGTCATTTTTCTACTGGTAATGTGCAGTGATGTGAGAACTGCTCAGATTGATCATTGCCCATTGGATGGCCTTTGCTCAATGGAATTTTCCTCAAAATGGTATTAGAGAAAAACAGATAATGCTTCTCTAGAACCTCATTTTCTGTGTGTCTGTTATTAATAACAGTCGCCTATAGCTGAGAAACTTGGGTTTTTAAGAGTAAATGGCCTAGCAACAACTATTAGGAGAAAAGGTCGAATGGGACTGATAAGTTAATGTTTCTCATAGATAATTTTAGTGTTGTGTGTGCTTACATTTCTTATCACCTCCAAACACACACTCCTTAATATTTCTTGATACATTGGAGCTGCTCAATGAAAACATGAGCTTTGCTGCATGCAGGTTTTCCATTAAAGCTGCTGCTTTCAAGTTATTTTGATGAGAGGTTCGGGTTTGTTTGTTAACAGGGCTCCTACATTTCACCTGAAAGATTAAAAACTGATCTTTCCAGATCTTAAAAAGACTAAAATGCCCTAGCCTCCTGCAAACTAAACTGAATGACAAGAGAACTTAATTCCACAGAGTTGTATACCAAAAGAAAAAAAAATGACATTTTTTGTGTGCTTTCTGTCCATTGGTTCTGGTTGAGAAAATATGCCCCTACAAATCTTAGCCTTTTCTTTATCTATTGCTATTAAATCTATAAGGTATACCTTTAGAAATCACTATATCCTCTAGAGGAGAACAAGGATCATCTGTTTGTTGCGCTGCATCAGATCTGAACTCTTAACTGGAGTCATATATGCCTATGTAACTCAATTAAAAATTTGCTACTAGACAAAAATTGTGCTAGAAATGGACTTGAAACAGATAACTTCTTCTGAACTCTTATATCTTTTATCATAATTAAAAACTAAAACTCCATAATTTGTCGCAGTCTGTGGCATAAATCAGAACACAAAGTTGTATTTTTTAGACATTCAGCATTAAAAGTTATTATACTTTATAGTTTTTCATACTGAAAGCAAATTACAAAACTGTCTCCTTTATTTGTGGCAAACAGTGTTTCATTTCTGTCATTGCCAAGCTTTTGATTGGAGTGTCTTTGGAGAAGGGTACCACCTGAAATTCAATGGGATAAATGGTCTGGTCCAAAGTGCTTCATCGAATGATCTGTGTACTAAGAGTTGCAATATGTAATTCCAAGAGGAATTTTTTGATTCTTAGAAGCTACTATATTGAAAACATTGCAAGTAAAACTACCATCCTCCACAGCAGCATGTATATATTGTAGGCCAGTTTTTCTGGAAGTTAATACATAGTAAACTTATAGTTAAGTGTTCTTTGTAACTGAAAAAAGAAAAGGTTCATTCTGAACTGTCAAATTAATGTCCAGATGAAGTAAATAGAAATGAGGAATTTTATCTTTATGAGAAGATGTGATGGAATGGACAAAGAAAAATATTTACATAATAGGCAATATCCAGTTACCAAAGAGGTGGAAATGGAGGAGGTGGAGCAACAGGCAATTCTTAGATTGGAAACACAAGGATCTTCCCTGAACTAAACTCCTACCTGCTACTAGCTCAAAAGCTGAAATTCATGTCATCTCCAGCCTTCTCTATGTTTCCTCTGTGTTTCTGTGCTTCAGCTTCGTTATTCTTTTGTACCTTTGCTGATTTTCCTGAAGTTTTGTTCTGTGATAAGTCCAGTTTATGTTCCAATTCTGACTTTTAGGGCTTTCCCCACCTGCCATATTTTTGTGTTGTGGGGTTTGGTTTCTGTGTGTGTGGTTTTTGTTTTTCTTTTTGTTTTTCCATATATATGACTGCATAGGCTGATAAGCTTACACTGTTACACTGTAATTGTAGGAGAGGAAGCAGATCTTCAGTAATCTTGTGCTTTTCTTCCTCAATCTGATCTTGTGTCATCTGATGCAGCCCACATTTTTCCACGTGACATGCAGTATAGGAATGGGTACTTGGGATGTGTACAGTCAGGAAAGAAAAGGAGTCTAATCCAAAATGCCAACAGTAGACCACTTTCCTCGTTGAAGAGAAGCTGGATTCTCTTGATTTGAAAGATCTCTGCCACTTCAAAACAAAATTTTTTTTTGTTCACACTAAGTGGGTAAAAAATCTAGAAATTAAGACAATTGGAATAAAAAGATGAGAGCTGAAGTCTGTGAGTAAATATTAAATGCACTCATACCTTTTTGTAACTGGCATGCTACTGCAGGATACATAAACTTTTAGTACCAGTTTTGGGATAAATCTACCTAATTTAGTAAAAAAGATGTGTGCTTTATCTGCTAGATGCACAGATCTGAAATGTCTTCTGTTTATATTCTGAATTATTAATGTGAATATATCTAAATTAATCCCACATCCCTGCTCATGTAGAAGAGAAGGTCTCAGAGTTATGCTGCTGTATTTAAATATCTACTCTTCAATGAAGCGTTATTTTGATGACCTATACTGTTAAATGATTTTGTCCCTTTTAGTATTATTATTATGTGCTGTGATGCTTTCTGTGCTGATATTTTGTAGCATTTGGGTATCCTTTTATGACAATTGTCTTTGCAGCTACCATTCTGCAGTTACAAAATCCATCTTGAAAGCTAATACGCATTTAAAATATAAACATACAATGCTAGATGAAAGGATTGTGAAACAGATAAACAGAGGCAGATGGTGCAGATTTAATTAATAAAAAACACAAACAGGAAAATAAATCTGCTGCAATGATTTAATGCCTAATTTAATTAAGAAAAAAATGTATTGGAGTTTAGTTATATCCAGGAAATTATGTACTATGTTGTTTCTATTTGGAGAGAAATGGTCTATATAAAATTTACAGCATTTTGTTGCATGAAGAATCTGATACATGCTTATTGAGTTCCAAGGAATTTTGCTTCTTACAAGGAACAAAATTGAGGGGAAAGGGAACTAGGCTCAGATCATTAGGTTAGATGCAGGGAGCTGGACTTTGAGGCTGGGCTCTCAAATACCCAGTTAATGCCTTTGCTCTCATGCAACTGACTGTCTAGGCGGGGAATCTTCTGTTCTGTTTTGACCAGAAGTGTAACATCCTGCTAAGAAACCCTCCCCACTGAAAATGTTTTTGAAACTTGAACCCAGACATATGGAGTGCAGGGTCGGTTTACCAAATTGATATGCTCCTTAAAGGGAAGGAGTAAGAAAAAGTGTTGTTTGTTCTTGTTTTAAGTCCTGATTAAATGCTAGTCTAACCCATTTTTTAGATATCCTTACAAATTATTAGAACTAGTTAAATGTGATTAGAAATAAGAGTAGGAAAAGCATCAAAGGGAAGAAAGGCATAGAGTTTGTGACTCTCGTTGCTGTGTATTTTGCTGCCTGATGCTGTTTTCGTTTGCATAAAAATTTGAAGACTGCACATGCGAGAAACAGCAATACAGTTATCTGGACTTTGATATTATTTTACCCAAACAGACTTGTTTGTTTGAATTTGAAACTTAAGCAGTTCTCTAAGCTGATAAATAAAAGTTTACATCTGGTTTATTCTGTGGAGTTAGCATTTTGCTGGCTCCAAGTACAACTTAACTGTAGTGTTGCAGTTTGTTTCTTCGTGAGATTTTTTTCCACTGCTTCTATATGCATAATGCCGTAAGAGATCAGTACTGGAACTGAATTATTTTTTGTTTTATAGAGTACTCAGCTGGCCAAAAAATGAAAAATGAGAGAGGGAACATTGTGGGGTCACACAGGAGATGGTCTGTGGAATTAAAACCACAATAAATCTGGATTGCCTTGGGTGGGGAGTTTTAGCCTGTTCATTCAGGGAAAGAATAGTGAAGATGTAACTACTTGACTGCAGTTCTGGGTTCTGGTTTCAAAATTATATCCTTGCTCATGGTGTTTTAGCTCTCTAGGAAAAGGGTTAACATTGATAATCCCCCTCCCCCCCAAAAAAAAGCAAGCATAAATATTTCTCTTTTCTTACTGCTAAATCAAGGAAAAATATACTTTTCCTCCCCAGTAAATAAAAATGATTTTATTTTAATAAAACTATTAAAATAATTTTAGGTCAAGCCAAGACTAATTTCTTTTTTGTTGCATTTTTTTTTAGTCAGAGAAGCAAAAACAAACAAAAAAAATCAGCTATTGCTAGACTTTCCTGTATTTCAGACAGACTGCTAGAGACTGGTAGGAAAGAATTTGGTTTGCATGCTACTCTCCTGCACTAACATCAACTGAAGTAGCACCCCTGGACACTCTCAAGGGCCTGGGAGTGACATGGGGACATCAGCCCCATCTGACCCAGGTCACAGGCAAGCTGCACTCACAGGATGCCCCTCAGACGGAGCAGAGTCAGAGGGGGCTGGGGGCTGAGGGGGGATGTCTCCAGTCACCCAACTGCTCACAGTTTTTCATGCACTGGTTATGTTGATCGAGAGCAGTCCCAGAGCGACGGGATCAGCCTTATCAATCTGCTTTATGCTTCCATTTGCTGCACAGACGGGGCTTGTAGCTGCTCTTCTTGAGTTTGCTGACATCTCGTCACCACTGTCAGCCTGTCTTCCTGGTGAAATCATGAGCCAGGGCAGATTCCTGGCTCTGGGGGTGTTTTTAGGAGGGCATATGATCCCTGGCACTGCCTTCTTCAACTGGACGTTCTCTGTTTGTTTATGAGAGAAGAGGGTGGGGTCTTCTCCCTGGCTTATGTTTACCTGTTAAGACTGTAATTTTGATAAGTAATTAATTCTGTAAAAACACCATTTAAAACCTTCAAGTCCTTTCATTAATTTCTCTAAGTAATTTTATTAGAATATATTTCTGGTCCAATCTATAACCTTCAGGGAACTAAATCTTTTTTGTTTGTTTGTTTTTGTTTGTTTGTTGTTGTTTTGTTTTGTAACTCCAACACAGAGCTAGTGTTGTAGAATAGGCCTAGTATCTCAAAATATTTCAAATGTTATGGGAATGCCCTTCCTCCACTAATGATCCATATGTGTTATCTGTTGATATTATATTGCTTTATACTGTTTTATATGTTGGCAGTTACTTTATTCAACCTATATTTAAATATGTATCTTTTTATCTCCTACATTTAAAAAATAATAGTCTTGAAGAAACTCCCTTTAATGGGTTTCTATTGGAATCCTAGTCCTCTATTATAGATACTTATTATTATCATCCATCCTGTTACAGAACAAATTAAGGTGAAAGAAACTTTGAGCTGAAAGAAACAGCGTTAATTTATTTAAAACAGGACATATCCTTATGTACAGAAGAAAAATAAATTTCAGAAGTGGAACTAAAAATCTGAGTGTGAATTAGAAGGAACTAAAATAGATACTAAAGCTGGTGTTTTCTGTTTATTTACTGCATATCATATAGAATTGTACTTTATCATTTGTAAGTATAGGAGGTGAGGAATACAGTGTGGTTATTTGGGCAGATATCTGGAAGAGACAATATACACATTGGAGTGAACTTCACTCACCACCTTTTACATACGGTAAGCTCATTTAGCAATCTTCAGAGCATAATCTTCTCACAAGACTGTCACAATCCTCATCTGCAGTCTTCTTAAAATATTGTCTTGCTGTCAGGCTGTTTCAGGCTTTTAATAGGTGCATAAAATCTTACTGACTTGTAAATCTTCTAAAACGTTCACATGAATAATGCAGAAGTTAAAATTCACATGGGTGAGAAGTTTCACAGATAAGAGACCATCTACTAAGAAAGCATGTGGTTGCCCTGTGAGTGCCATTGGAGTTGTAAACATTATCGGGGAAAAGTGAGGTTTCCTGGGGCTGCAGTAAGTAAAGCCTGTTACATCTTCTGGTATTAATCATAATAAGTGTTTTATCTGCGGCTGTCATGTTTAGTTTCTGCATGCAATTTACCTCTCAGGCAAGCTGTTCACAGTATCGGCCAACCTTATCTCTGAACTTATGGTCTTCAAGTACCTAAATGTATTTCCACCAGAGTTCCCACAGTTAATGTGACAAAAGCCAACATAAGTGCTATTTTAAGACTGCACTGCATCCCCTTACAAAAAATAGTGTTGCCTGAATTCTGATCACTCCTATCAACCAAAGAAAAGCTTAACTGCATTTACTAGTCCTACACTCTACCGCAATTTTATTATAACCTATTTTCAGATAGACTTCCTGTACACACATAATTTATCTCGACTCCAAATGTCCTTCACATGTTATCTCCTATCCTCTAAAGTGTCTTTACTGCCAAAGGTCTTCCATGTACAAAGCACGCCATTATCTGTCTGGCTCCAATGGTATGTTTAGCTGGATGCAAAATGATGAAGGAAACACACGGTCCCTGCCCTAAAAAGTTTACCAGCTAAACAATCAAATTGCTTCAGGAGATTCTACAATAGCCCTCTGAGAGGAAGGCAGGAAAAAAAATGCCTTCAACAGTTTTGTGGGTTGCTGTATTTGCATGGTGATTCCAAAATGATAGGGAGAAAGAGGTCAAAGATTAGACAGCTCTTAATATTCTATTTTGTATGACCCCATCTCACCGCAATACTCTCATGATCTGCTAATAATCCTTTATAATTAAGCTTCCAGCCTAATATTAAAATGTAATCCATGTGAACACCAATCAGAGCATACAGCAAGGAGTGAAGTGGTAACCACTTCAAGTTGTGCATGGCAAGCACTATGCAGTTTTAATTTAAAATCTTTAAAACATTTGGCCCTCGATGCAAAGACATATCAAGTTTCACTTCAAATATACACAAATACTGCACAACACATCTAGTTCAGACCTGCTGCTGTGACACTGTTTGCCTCCACGATGCTTGCCAAAAAGAATATGGAAATATTGCTACTGTGGAAATGGAGACTGTGCTTGATAGCTACCTTGACATTTAGACAGAGCTTGAGTGCCAAACAGGTTTTGTAGCAGCCCATAAAATATATGGCCTGGGTTCAGAGTTAGTAAACTTTGAATTTGGCCTTCTGAATTGGGTTTTTTGTGCAAATTATATGAATGTATCATAGTGATCACACCTACAGGAGCCAATTGTTTTCTCCTTGCACTGGTGTAACTCTAAGAACTTAGCTGAAATTACTGTCACAACAAAGGTGACATGATGCAATGTTTTAGCCCACATTTCTATCTGTTCTATTTCCATTTATTGTTGCAGATGCTCTCTTTTATAACCTTAAAACACGTCCATGTTAGTTAAGCCACTAGTGGCTTAGGCTGTTCTGCATATTAAAATGAATAGTTCATTTTCCTCCTCTTCTTTCCTCACACAAACCTACTCACCAGAAGTCTTTCCTGTAGGAATACTTGTATCCTGCACAATATACTTTTTGTTTTCAAAAATACAAAAGATTAACAGTTCAATAAACTAAGCCAGTGTAAGAGAAGCAACATTTTTTTCAGAGTTCAGGTAAATATTTGGATGGCAGTGAATTTAGTCCAATAGATTCTTAAGCTAACTGTTCCCATTTGACTGCAGATCAAGAAATAGGAAAAGAGCTGCAGCACTAAGCACCTAGAAGAGCTCAAGGGGAAGTGCAATGGGAATATTAGGTCATAGTAATCTTTTGATTGGCTTTTTTCAGAGAGAAAAGTTCAATTTTAGCTTTTGTGAGCTAAGGTAGAGTAAGCCAGCTGTGAACTATGGAACATACGGCTTTTCCATTTGAATAAAACAGGACTATACTGCAGCTTGAGATGCTCTTGGTATTTCTCATTTCTTTAAAGAAGCTTCACAAACTAGCTAGGAATGTTTTCCACCGATGGCACATGCAAAATGGAATTCCGAGCATCTAATTAGTGCTCAGAGATCTAATTAGGAGCTGCCAGTGATGTTAATATCTAATATATATTGCTTTAATCAGCCATATCCACAGATCAAAATTAACACCAGTTTTCCAGTTCTGGAAAACTTTGTTCCAGAATTAGAGACTTGGGTTCCTACAGCTGCCAGGTAACCTCCATGAATGGCCGGGGCTAACTGAGGCAACAGGGTGAAGGGCATGGGAATGGATATTGCATTGAGCAGAAAGACGGTTTGCCAAGCATTGTCCACATGTCATCATAGAGTAGAATTGCTTTCTGATTTTGGAAGGAACAAGTTGTGACAAGAGAAGCTGCATGTCGTCAATGGTGAGGTTGCCAAAAGGGACGCAAAGGATGTTTCAGAATAGAAGGGCACAACAAGAGTGCTTGCAGCATCTGCTGTGGCTGGTTTCATTGCTTTAAAGCCAGTGTGACTTTTTGCAGAGTCTGATCACTTTGAATTCCAAGAGCAGATTACTGAAATTATGGTGACTACTGTCCTTCAGCACTATCCCTTTTTTAAGGTTTATCTTCTTTGGAACAAAAAGAGAAAAAGAGCCCATGGGAGGAAAAAGCAAGTAGATGACAGAACATGCAGTTACTTCTTTAGGCATGTTACTGTCCTGAAGATCACATTAAGATTTAATTTTGATTCCTGCTCCTTCCTTCACAGTATAATCCAAATGAAACTGAAGGAAATAGCAGGAAATTAAGCTAAAAACAGTTTTAGGAGGGGACTTGAATTTAAGTATGGGAGGTGGCCTGCCAATTATTTTTTAGGGCATTGCATGAAGATAGCATGGGAGATAGTATGTTCATCCTTTATGTTTATAGATAGCTAAAGTTGTTCTGTGTTTTAAATATTTATGCTATTTTTTCAAAGCAATAACATATACGTGATATAGTGTAATACCTGGAAAACCTTTGTTATTGTTTTATAAGTAAGTAGAATTAAGTTGCTTGGAAGATGGGAAGAGGCATATTTCCAAGAACAGGCGTGTGTCTATGCCATTTTTTCATAGTAGCTCCATAGAGCAAAAATGAATGAGTTAGTTTACATTTTAGGTATACCTAAACATATTAATCTTAATAGAATTGAATAAATCCCTGTCATCTTTGTTGTTCTTAAGATGTATCTCCTGATGCAGTTTACTTTCACTGTAGTCAGAGAAAACTTGATCTAAATAAACTTAAAGACCATGGCTAGTAAAATTAAGTCATTTTAGTATATGTAATGTTGGGGGTTATAAAAGGAATAATGTGTTCTTAAATTGTAAAAAACCTTTGACTAGGATGCTAACTTGCTCACTCTGCATGTATTTTGTAAATCACATTAATGGAAAAAGTTGCAAGCAGTTAGACAAGAGAAAAAGACCACTAACGCTTGGCACAGTAAGTTTATTTACCTGCTATTAAACCTGATCTTAAAAACATGTACCATTACCCCTTTTACCATAGTCAAGAAGGAAAAATCAATTGAAAAGTTCACAGTGGAGAAGGCAGACTTTGGGGTAAAAATGAGGTTAGTTGTGGATGGTCTGGGAGGTGATTTGTTTTGAGAATAGTTTCTCACATTTTTATGCTTATGGGCTAGATCACACTGCAGTGTGCTGGAGGGAGCAGGCCCTGTTGATTCTTAAAACCCAAGCAGATATGAAGTAACAATAGAAAAGGGAACAAGGAGAGTGTAGCCCTGGGTTTCCCACAGTGACTAGTAAATCTGCCTTGGCACAGTAACCGTGTAACCTGTATCTGTTCCTGCAGTATCTCTGAGGAGACAGAAGTGAAAGCATCAGAAGTTTGCCAGAATAAAGACTGGGTTATGAGTATACAGAGACCTAAATATTAGGCTTTATTTTGATAAGCCAAAATGACCACTATTACAGACCTTCTGTATAGTTTGCCTTCTAGATATAAGTCATGATTTTCATGGCTTTATATTTAAATTTGCCTGACAGAGCAATTAGAAGAAAAAAAGAAAGAAAAAAAAAAAGTTTAAGTCTAGATTTTTGTTACAAAAGCTAGAGGGGGAAATATTTCAGCTAAACCTTGAAAACTGTTGCTTCTTGTATTACCTTAGCAGCTAGTAACAGATGGGAAGGGAGGAGAGCTAGACATAAAACATAAGTGCTGCAAAGAGTGTGGGTGAATGGGAGCAGAAGGACCCATGGTTTTCTGCTCTAGGCTGGTCTTAAGGCAGCTGCAGGAGACACAGCACTGCCCTACCAGGGGCCTGTGCTCCCCATAGGGCATGGGGGTGCACTAGGCCCATGCAGTATCCAAACCAGGGCTGTTCAGCACAGAGATGCCCCAGCTGGAGTCACAGTCTCTGGTGGAGCAAAGCGTTTGGGAAGCCCTCTTCCTCATATGTGGCCACCTCGCTTAATTTTGGGGGCCTTCATCATGAGCATCACCGGCTGATGCAGCCTGCTCAGTGATGCAGTCTGGTCTGCATAAAGTGCGGGGGGGGGGGCACAGGGCAACCGAACTGCAACTTCTGCAGCTGTATGACAGGTGGAAATACTTCAGGCTTCAAATTAACGTTTCAGTAGGCATGTGTTCGTTTTCCTTTTTATTGAAATTATGAATTTTCTACAAAAGATATTATCCACACAAATTTTTAATACAAACGATTGGGTCATTTCCTCTTTTTCCTCATTTCCAAAAACAAGAAAAAGATTGTAGGGGATCAGATCCTTATCAGCTACCTCCTAGGTAGACAGCTTGAATTCAAAAGTGTTAATGTTATGCTTGACTCTGCAACCTTAACTTCCTTTTCTTATCAGCTTTTTTGCTGGTGCATGTGTATTTTTAAGTAGAGCCCTGCCAGGTTCAGACATTCATGCAAATATTTCATCTGTCAAGTTCACTTAAAACTAAATTTCATTATGAATCTATATTTGATAAATTATATTAAAAATACACTGCAGACAGAATCTGTAAATTTTGATGTTGTGCTCTTGAAATATTCTAAACTGTTACTTAGTTCATGTTTCCCGAAGTCTGTTGCAGAATTTCTTTTCTGACTTTCAGTCTATCTGTAAGAAAACACAGTCCATCCCTGTTTTCTATGGCTTAAGATTTCCCTGTCAGCTCCTTGCAGAGCTCCGCTTCCAATCTGTCCTTAGGGAAACCACTGAAAGGTAGGGGGGTTGTTTATTTTTAAGCTTTTGAAACTTACCTTTCACTCAGTCCATGAACAAATGAAAATTAAATCAGTAGAAGGTCTTCCCTTGGCGTCTATAGATTTCAGAACAGATTCTAAGAGCTATTTCATTCCTAGAAAGTCTGTGCCCTTTTTTGGCCCTTCAAATGTCTTGACCAAAATGCAAATCCACATAACGGTGAAATTACTTTTAGTGCTTCTCTTCTCCCTGCCTTACTCCCCCTTTTGCCTAATATCAAAAGGTTAATGAACCAAGCCCACACTGTTTAGATTTTCTACCAAGTACAAAGAAATATGTTGTGAATAGCTGATAAGTGGCATGATCAATAATAGGGAAACATCTTCCAGCTGGTGTTATATAAAGGAAAAATTATCAACAAAGACCCTGGCATTGTCAACTTTGGTTTGTAATATATTGATAAGTTACAGATTAGTCATTGCATTTTAAACAATTGTAATGTTGACCACTGAACCGTGTATATTTGGATCATCAAACATCCTAAAACTCCATTTCTGAGCGTAATGGCAGACCTTTAAGTTGTGCCTAATGAACTTCTCCATAGCATAAACTTAGTAGCTTTCTAACAGACTTTTTTCAAACATTGTTTACCATTACGAACCTAGTTCAAAACAGTAAGTACAAAAGCAAAGAGGTGTTTCAGCTTAAAAGCTAACATTTCCTAGGTAACTGAGGTACAGTTATTTTTAAATAAATTTCCTTAGTATGCCCGAAGGCTGGATGCTGTTTGGCAATCATAAATAAAGTTCTTGAGCAGCAGCTCTCTAAGCTCTTGTTTAACTCCTATGGTACCATATTTTGGTTAACAAACTTGCTACCTGATGTCCTCTAAAAATTCTGGTGCTATGTGCATTTAATTGAGCCTAGGCACATCTGCACAATATGGATCTATTAAAATATAGCATTTTGAGGAAGAATTAATCTCATATAGGGGAGAAAGAGAGAGAGGCTATGTTTGTAAGACTGGAATTTGTTATGGTACTGTGTAGAGTTTCTTCTTTTGCATTAGTATTTTACCTATAACTTATACAGATGAAAGGCTAAGCACAAGCGTGTGTTTTCATATGCACAACTCTTTGTTGTGTATTGATTTTATTGTCCAGAAGTCGTGGCTTCAAGACTGACTAAAATCTTGGTCCTCTGAAAGTCAATGGGATTTTTCTCACGCACTTCCAGAGTAAGGATTTAAAAAAAAAAAAATGTTGGGTGTAGTCTGATCTTCCAAACCAAATGAACAATTTCACCTTTCCAACTTCAAATATGCAAAATAATGAATAAATTACATGAAAAATGCCCATATAGTAAAGAAAATGAAAAGAAGTTCTGATTCTGAGAAAAACTATCTGACGGAGAGATAAGATATATCTTTTAAATTTCTGCCTTCTCCCTAACAAAAGTTGTCAACTCCCCAAAGACAAACTGCTGTCTGAGACCTTAATGAACTTTTCTGTCAACAAAATAACTGTTGTTTTGAAATGAACCGCGAAAAAGGAGAGTGTAGGTAATTTTAAAAATAAATAAATAAAAATGTTTTAGTTATTTTTTGCATCAGTTTATTTTAGAAGTGCCTAATATTTTACCAAATATTTCTTTCCTTATTGCTTCATTACGGGATTGTGGGGATCTAAAAATAACAGTGAGAGCAAATTTAAAATCTCATTAACGATTAACATTTCTTGAGTATATAAAAAATAGGAAAAATGTTAGAATGAGTAACACCTTTAGACAGTGTAGTTTTAAAGCTCTATCCCTTTATTTAAAAGCAGCAAGAGCATTTTAAACATCTCAGGAATCTGTAATATTTAAAAGATCTATCTATTAGCTGCCACAAGCACAACACTTCTAAGAATGAATAAAACCATTTAAACATTTCCCAGGACTCCTGAGACTGAGGTGTGTGCTTTGCATGTGTATGTAAAGCATAAATATGAATGTGTGTAAGTGCGTGGGATGGAAGAACAATTTTCCCTTCTTACTCTCGAGAGAATGCCTGAAATTTAATTGAGGTAAAATAAATGTTCTTATCAGAAGTCACAATAGACCTTCCCAGTTTTGTTTGTGGCAGAGTTCAGGAGCCCTCCCCGTGTGGCTTGCTCTACCTTCCCCCACTTCAGATATTAACCTGGACATCATGCCTTCCAAACATTAAATGAGCTGTGCGATGTTTTATTACATTTCTCATGTGGCTAAGCTTAGTGTGGCTTTTAAGTGTTCCTCGGTACGCCGTGCTTACGCAAGTTATTTTCTGCTGTGGATTGTTGATGCTGCAGCAGCAGATAGAGTGATGTGCCTTGAATTCCAATGAGGAGAAGGTTTTGTTTTATTTTGGGTTTTGAGTTCAGAGTGAGTATTTTGAAAAGATTTGTAACTCAGATTTTTCTCTGTATTTCAGGCTTAAAGCATTAGAAATGAATTGTTTTAAGTGCTGCTAGGAAATAATTATATGTCTTTAGATAGTAGAGTTATTTTAAAATGTCATTATTTGTAAATTATGTTGCTTTACTAGAATCTCTTTTAGCTATTGACTTATTCTCTCTTTAGTCTGGATCTCCACAAAATGCAAACGAACAAAGAGAAACCCTAGAGCACTGAAAAGGTAAATTTTATGAAAGTAATTTTTTATAAAGGTGGATGAAAGTGATGGGTAGAGAGTTTGCCAGCAAGAACCTGAATTGTAACTAAATGAGACTTTCTTTCATTATACTAAATTATTTCTGACCTTGTCCTGACAATTAGGGAAAATTTATAAGCAAAGAGGTGGGCAATTGAAGTGATGTGTATATTTTCTCAGACTCCTTTAGGGGATTAAAACCTTTCAGTGTGTTCTATCCATCTGCTTATTTAGTGCTTGTATTATTGGAAGCAATCCGTTCCTCTTCCAGCAGTGATGCTTAGATCCCTAGTTCTTAAGGGTTGTGTATGAAACAGATTTTAAGGGATCCAGCCATGATTAGAACAGTTAGCCTGTTAACGTCCTATGTATTTACAGTGGATTATTTGAAGGGAAGCAGGGGTTAAGTCAGCAGGTCTCTTGGCTTCCCCAGGGGTTAACCTGGCAGCCTGTTTGGCACACACAGGAGGGCTGACAGGTAGCAGGATTTGTCTAAGCAGTGTGCATGAGAGCCAACAAGGAAAACTGAATGCTCTGGATTAGTTTTGGATTATGTTGTCAGAGTGAAGCCTGACGGACAAACTGCAGAGGAATAAAATGCAATCTGTTTGGGGAAAGAGACAGCGTGCATAGCTTTCATTTTTCAAGAAATGACAAGAAAAATCATTAATAATTTGTAAATCCATGTCCATTAACTTTTCTCTTTGTTATCCCAAGACAGTCTTTTTAACATGATTTTGCCACTGTTCTATATCTGTTCTTTCTTGTGACAGATGGCAAGATAAATATAAAATTGCAATAGTACAGTACAAACCAAAGGGAAAAATATCTAGAAATCATAGCACCTGGAATTGCTTACAGTGGAATATTTGAGGGGGGAGGGCTATTTTTTCTCTGTCTTTATTTTTTGTGGTAAAAGATAGAGTTGAGTATACTTTACGTACTTTTCCTATTCTATGGTTTCCTTTGTGTAATCAGTACTCATTTCAAAATTTTGGAAGCAGTGTTCCATTATTTTTCTATTAAAGCAATTGCATTATCTATAACTAACATGGTTGATTCCCTGTTTTTCTTCATCTGGTTATTTCATTATTTTACTACTCAAGTACTTAATGTTTTACAAGAGGGGAAAAACAGTTTCTTTGTTTGTTTGTTTGTTTTAAAAAAAAAAAAGCCCCAGAAAGGATTGCACCATTTTTCATTGGAGTTGCGTTTGTCCTTGCAAATGTCACTTAGTTTTTTACCAATTACTTGTTTAGCTATGGAAGAATAGTTCCTGTTCATGAACTTCATTCACATTTTATTTTCAAGAGGTTACATGGGGTGTTGAAGGGTGGGGTGCTACAGTATTTTATAATATGTGAGGAACGTGCTAAATATAAGCTGATAAATATACTGCACTTAAGGAGCAATTAAAGTCAGGGAAGACTGTAAAATATATTGTAGACTTGATCTTCATTAGTTTTATATGAGATTTGTAAAGTTTTCACAGTTAGTGGATTTTTATGAAAATACCAAAACCATTTTATAGCATCTTTAATATAAGAAAAATTATTAATCAGTTGCAGCTGTTTTTTGTTACTCCTGAAGTCTTAGCAGGATAAAACAGTTTATAAATACACTAGGACTCAAATTGTAATAACACAGCCAAGTAACTTGAAGGAAATATTTTATGTGATAGGTTTTTGTTCTTTGGTTGATTGTTGGTTGGTTGGTTGGTTTGTGTTTGTGTTTTTTTTGTCTGTTTGTTTGGTTTTTGTTGTTTTTTTTTTTCTGCTTATGAATTATCCAGAAACAGAATCAGCACATTTTGAGTTTGGAATAATATGGTAAACGTTGTCTATGAATTAGTGGTGGTCAGTTTATATCTGTATGCTGCTTGTTGTGGATATTCAGGATATCAAAAATGAGGTGAGTTGGGTTTGTTTTCAGTGAGCATATGAAATGAACATTAAGTTTCTGTTTCTTAATCAATGATAGATCTTAGTGTTTGCATTCTCAGTTTTCCATTTTTATTGTATTTCCCTAAAATGTATTCTAGCTGAAAGCAGCCTTGCTGGCTGTTTTGTTTACTCGGTTATTCTTGAAAAGTAAGTAGAAAAGTGATATGAGGAATTGCTGTAGTGAACTTTTACTTATTAGTGTAGAATTTGCATTTGGTTTTAGCTCGAGTTTAGCTAAAAAGTACTGTTGCATTTTTCCTTGCTACACTGATCCAATCTAAATGTAAGACATGGAGGCATCTCTGTTGAGTTATAAAGTATTGTTTTATAGGCAGTTGCTACTTTTTTGATTACAGTGTTTTGTTTTTTTTTCATGCAAGTGAAAAGCTAATTTCCACTTGGATTCATAGTAGGGTATTTGTAGGAAAATTATTGATTTTCCTCTTGTCTGAGAGAAGGACACAAAAAAAAATTCTTTCAGAGGCTCCCATGCCATAGTCTTGTAATTCCCCATCCAATAAATTTAAAATACTGGAGAGGATGATGTAACACGATATTATTGTTTTAACATTAGATGCTATGTACGCGTGTGCATATGTACATCACCTTATTCATAAAGTGATCTCAGTGTGTTCATCTTCCATATAATCTGTTAGAAGTATTATTAGGCTAGTTGGGAATGTGAGTAAGCAAGTAGTAAAACCATCTTCTATAGAGTAAAATATTTATGCCCAAACCTATCCCAAGTCCCAACTGATTTGCTGCACCTCATATACACTACTGGCTGCCCTAGACCTTTAGAACTGCCTCCTTAATAAGAAACAACAGCATAGGGTAAAATTCAGGCTGGATCAATTTGGGCCATGTTGCATATCAAGATTTTAAAACACTAAATATTTTTTTAATATTAAGTAAGCATGTGCTTCATTGCTTGTGTGACTCAAGGTGGCTAGATTTAGTCCTTGAAGCACTGTTGGTAAATTTTATTCTCATTTTGTGCTGGATGGATAGTAGTATTGTAAAAAACATATAATCTCCCAAGGCTTCTCTTTTCCATTGAAAATAGTAATAGTATCTCATAGAAGTTATAGAGATTGAAAATTATGCTTTGGGATCTTTTTTTCTGGATAAAAGTTCAGTGGGTTTAATTGTACATATAGTGGTCAGTGCTTGTAACTAATTAAGCTTTTCAAAAGTAGTCATGTTGTACTTCTATTTCTAAAATTTCAGTCCAGATGAAAATTTAAGTGACATTATAAATCTTTGATCTAGTTATGGTTACATATCAAGAAGTTTTCTACAAGTGTTTTTCAACTATATTAAAATGGCCAAACAACTACTTTGAGACAGCAGTACGATTTTGTGTCACGTTACAGGTAAAACTATCTGATTGTGGAGGAGAGGGCTAGAGTAGCAAGGGATACATTTAAAAGGTAAACCTTTAAGTGGTTTGCTACAGATATACTTCGATTTTGCAGTCAATTGGTCCGCTATAAGGAGCATATATTTTCTTATATTTCTTTTGTCCTTTTCCTCTAAGATAGGTATTACAAGTCCAGACTTTTAAGTAACGTGTAGAGCAAATATTGTTTATATACAACAGAATTGTGATAATTCACTTGTTTATTCTATGAATCTGTTTCGGCGAACATTCACAATATCCACGTTCACAAGTTTCAATACGTGAACTAGTGAATAGGCTTTGCATGTTTTTCATCCTGCATATTTTAAAAATTGTTTATAAATACCTCCCTAATCTGTAGTCGTCAAGTGGTTATTTCATTTATTGCTGGAGAGAAGTCTCAGAAAATGTACCCAATACTTGGGGTCAAACATTAAAGAAAACTGCAGAAATATATGGGCATAGATGCAGTAAAACTTATGTGAGGAATTTAATTAGTAGCTACTTTCGGTAGCATAGAGCAGTATTGGTGACTGATGGTCAAGACTTCATTATCAATCTGTAGAGAAAAGCCAACAGTTCTATTAGCAAAGATTTCTGCAGTAACTTTTAAATTAATCAGTCTCTTAAACCATCCCAGGAAAGAATACTAGCTAAGTAATAGCCAGCAGGAGCTGTATGTTGCTATAGTCTGTCCTTCCTGAAGACAGGCTTGCATAACTTTTCAGAACTGATGGAAATCACATCACAGTTTGCTATGGCTGCAAACCATTATTCCATGGGAATAAAAACAAGAGAAATGCTCTTAATTCTGTTACTCAGCTTTTAAGCCCCTCCACTTTGGGCCAAGTTGTCTGACCAAACTTGGATTAGTCATTGATTTCTTGGTCTTGAATTTATGGGAAGTGACAGAGTACAATAAAAAACTTCAGATTACTCTTCTTTGGGACACTAGTAATGGTAACTTTAGGAAAATTTTAATATCCTGTTCCCTTTTCCATATAGGAAAAGTTAGGCAATAACACATAGAAATAATGGGGTAGTAAATTATCAAGGGGTATGCAGTATAAATGGAAATAAATCCATAAAACTCTTGCATGTGTCCTCCTGTTCTAGGGGAATAAAAGTCTACATGACTTATTTATATGAAAGCATTTGTTTGGTATGCACACTTAAAAAAAAAAAAACTTTCAAGCTACTGAGAGAATAAAGAATACAACTTCAACCTCAGTATTAACACTGCGTTAACAAGTTGTGATGCAAAGAGCAAGCAAAAAAATTAAAAAAAAAGTTTTTCCTTTGTTGCTTCCCCGTATCCCTGTACACCATATTTTATTCTAGTGTATCATCCTTGATGCACATCCTGAGGTATAAATTGCATTTTTGGTTGCAAACTTCACCGTACTAGAAAGCCCTCTCCCAGAATTCAGTTCACACTGTCTGTCGCTTAGTCTTCTGCTGACTTCTGATATGTCCCTTTAGGTAATTCTTAGCCGTAAGAATTTATTTCAGAGCTAAAACTATAGTTCTACTCTGTTGCAGGCTGCACACAAAGGCTCTTTTCATCTACATGCATATAGTAAATAGGAAGGTCAAATATTTGGGTTTGTCTAGGAATGCAGGACCTGACTTTTTATATCAAGGACCGATTTCTGGATGCTGTTTTGTCCTGGATTTTAAGTGAGAGCATTGACTTTCATCAGCTGGTTACAGTTACCCTAGTGCAGCAGGAGCTGATGCATTCCCAGGGCTTTGGTAGAAGCACATGAAAGAGCCTGCAAGAGCAGAACAGAGCTGTGCAATGTCACGTGAAGCAGCACAGGGTAGGTGTTCCCTCTCATGCTATCTCTGTAGTGGTGCATGGCCTAACACGAGAGATGAGATTTTAGTATGTAACGCCACAATCTTGCGCTCCATTTTATTTTTTATTCTGACCAACCTAAATGAAAGCCAGAGACCCTCTCTCAGTAGCTACCTCAGAAATTTGTAGTCTCAAAAATAGTGCTGAGAGCCATAATATAAGGGGAAGAGTATTTTGTGATAATGGCACAAGTTCTGAGTCCCATCCGTGGGAAGCATCACAGCCTTAATGGTGCTGAGAGCTGAAAAGGGCTTAGCTCATCTTTGAGACTCCAGTGCTTTGCAAGGTGGTAAGTGAGAGACAGCATATTTTATCTATGAAAAGAGCAGATATGAAATTGTTAAGAGACAAAAATAGCATGAGTTAAGAGAATCACTTCTTACAGACTTTGTCTTTCTCTTTCCTTCCTCAGTCTTCTCTCCCTGCCTTTTTTCTTTGGGATACAAAGCTTGAAATGCCACATGCAAACTCATTACAGGGAAAGAGATCTCCACTGTTCACAAACAGACCAGTGCCACCCAGTCCCTCTGAGCTGTGACTGACAGTGTTTTTCTGGTTTTGAATTTTCCTGCACCTGAGTCCTGTGTCTCCCAGACTACCTCAAAGACATTTTCCTCTTCATGATCCTCCTAATAATTCACTGAATTCCTAATGTGCTTCCTTCCAATTTCTACATCTAAATATAAACACACAGAATATATTCACTGTGTAGGCATTTACACCTTGTAAAGAGTGCAAGGATGATGCATCTTTACTTTCTCTCTTAGCTTTCTGGTGTTTCTCAGTACATGCAGACCAGTGAGACCCTGAGCGAGAGCCCAATGTTTTAATATTAGCTTTTTTATATATAAAAGAGCCTTCCTGGATTTACAGGTCATGCAAACTCTACTTAAGCAGTGACATGCAGTGCACACGTTTGCAGAGGGCTTGCAGGGTTAATTCTGTCATTACTGTGTTGACATGAGGCATGTTACAGCTTTCAGCTGAAAATGTTACTTGTAATCTTTTAATCCCAAATTAGGTCAACATTTTATCAAGTTAATCTAACATGAAGATTAATTAGGCTAGTTAACACGCGCGTAGAGGTTATTTGTTTTGAGTCTACATTTAATCAAGGAGTTAGTCTTTAATACAATAGACAGCTTCCCCCTGCCCCCTAACCCTGGCTACAGCTCATTCCATCATTTTGATATTGTGCACTGTTCAGGACATAAAATTAAGGAAAAAACAAACTGAATTGATTACTCAATCCACCCACAAGCTCAACTGAAACAAAAACAATCCCCTGTGTTACGAAAGAGGTGTATTTTCAAAAACAGTATAGGTTTGCTAAATTAGATCTATCATGGGCTTGGGGGGAAAAATGCCATTAATATTAAAATCCTTTGAAATCTGTTTAGAAATAATTCTGTAGTGTTTCAAGATAATTCTTCATCTAAGAATTATCAGCATTTGAAATGTGGAAGATACATAATGTTTTCTAAAGGAAGATGGGTACCAGTATTAAAATTCTTTAGGATACACAAATCAGAATGGAAGAAGCAAACTTGAGAAAAATGTGCCAGGCAAAATGGAAATTTTATCAAGAGTTTTTTGTGCCTACATTTGAGTTTCTCCTGAAATAAGAGAATGTCTCAATAGCTAATGCTGTGCCTGCTAGAGCACTCACCTGAGACATGACAACTCTGGTTTGGATTACAGCTGCTAGGCCTGTTTTGCAAAAGGTATTTGACTCAGTCTCCAAATTTCATGAAAATTTTAATAGCCAGCAGACTGCTAGGAACTGTAAGTCAAAGGAACTTGGAAAACTTTCTTGGAATATTTGCCATTCTGGAAACTCTCCCAGCAGAGAGGAACCCACCTTCCAGTTTTGTGGGAATATTTTTGCAGCCAAAGAAAACTGTATCCTTGATAGTAGTGAAAGTAAGTAGTTTCATTTCCTAGATGAGAATGTCCTTTTAATAAGAAATTGTAGTTCTACTAGGACACTTGAAACTACCTTCTGTAATCATACTGTCTTTTTTTTTCTTTTGTTTACCCACAAAACTTGCTCTTCTTTGTGTTTTCAAGAATAAGAACAATGGCCTAAGAAGAATGGAAAAATGGAACTTGGCTGTTTTCATTCTTTAACAATACCACATAGTATTTTTTGGAAAGAATATGGCATGAAGTGGTACTCTCAAATATCCAAAAGGAGGTGAGAGAAGACAGTTTGTATAGAGGGAGGTGGCATAAATCTGCTAACAGGGGTCATTAGACCGGACAAATGCCTTTTTCCCCTGAGTTTCCTAGATAAGGAGAACCTATCTAGTAGTTAAAAATTCCAAGAGTCATTCTGGATAGCATTACCGACCCCCCTGGGTGTTGCTGCAGAGTTCATGCCCTGTTTCATCAAATACCCGCTGACATTCACCAGGGGCCATGCTAATTATAGGGATTTAGCAGACAATGTCTAAGAACATTTCATCACAAAACAGCATGTCTTTGTCTAAAAGTATTGGTTTCTTGATGTGCTAAGTTAGCAAAAAACTGGAGGTAAAATGATTGTGCAGTTTGAAAGTGTATCTTTACAAGAACATTAATCAACATATTGAAATGTTAAGTTACAATCTCCCCTGCCTTTAGCACCAGCAATACTGTGCTGTCTTGCAATTACATGGAGGAGAATGGCTCAAGGTAGCTTAAAAATTCATGGATTATACATTAGTTCAATGTCTTGTAACCTGATTTTTTAATGAGCTACACGGTTGGTTCACTATAAAGTATTTTTCCTGTGCAAGAGTTAGACAACCTTTGTCTTTTACTTATCCCAGACCTATTCAGTTGCCTCTTTGCTGAAGTCAGAGGGGAGGGTGTATAATGATAAGGGACAAAAATCAGACTCCCATTTTGCTTCACTGCCAGTTGATTTGTTATCAAGAGAAAAGCTTATGATTAAGAAGTGAGGTCCTTTGGGTCTTTCGAATCAGGGGTTCTTTTTGTTGTTGTTGTTCTATTGTGTTTGGTTTGGTTTTCCCACTTCTACAATGTGGCTTTCCTGGATAGCCCTGGGAAAACCATTCAGGTCTGAATGGAGAAGCAGACCTAAACAGGTAGCTTGCCAGAGTGCAATCCATCAGCTTTCCTTGCACAATACATGGAGGATGGGTACCTCAAAAAGCTGTAAAAATATCCAGCTTCTGAATGAGGAGCAGCCTACTCCACTCAACTCAAAAAGCTATAAAGAAGACTACACTTTTTAAAATATTAAATTTAATATTATATTGATATTTAATATTTATATTCAATTTAACTTCCATAGGTGCTTAGTCCCCGGGGGTCATGTTATCATTGTCATTTAAAGTCTTTCTTGGAGGTAGGTACACAGCTTATTTCCTTTTGGAAAGAAATAGAGAACAAACCATCTACCGTTTGTGATATCTTCAGTGTTTGGGACCTATTCTGGCCTCCTCTCAGGCGAGTGGCCCTAAGACTGCACTACAATCCACACTCATATTTGAACTCTGTTTTTGAAAGCGACTAATCCCAGTGGGAAAGATGCATTGAGCCACTCAGAGTAGCCTGTAATGTGGAGCTTCCTGTATTCTCCAGGGAAGTGATGGACAGGAGGGTCAAAGCAGTATCACTGATTCTGTCTGAGGATACACCAAATGTTGTGCCCTGTACAAAATATGTGCCTACACATGACTGCTAGGCATGCCAAGGATATATTTTCTCCAGCAGGTCTGTAAGGAGATTTATAAAAGGAGTTCATTAACATAATTCATGGCATTCTAGGGATTATACCAAACTTAACCTCGTTTTCCATTTCCAGTATACTTCATGTACTTTGTACATTGTGGAAAAACCTGAAATTAATATCATCTCTCACACACATTTTTTTGTTTGTTTGTTCATGTTTTTGTGTTTCATTTTGTTTTGTTTTTAACATGAATTTAATTCAATTTTATTCATCTATTTATGGTACTCATAATTACTGTTTTATTAATTATTTATGTATGGAGGTAACAACTGCCAGGCTGGACTCAGTTGCATAGGCACAATACAGAAATTACAAAATGATCATACCTGCCTTTTAATGGGAGCAATCACAAGTACATGGCTAACAAAAGTTCTAAAGTGGGCTTTTTGTTTTAAATTAACTTCTGAGAGAACATATGGACATTTAGGACTCTTGAAATTAACCAAGCTCCTTAGGAGAGCAACTTCTGTCTGGCAAAAATCTGCCACATATATTAATGATGGTGGAAATATTAATGAAACAAATAGGCACAAATGATGAAGCAGAAGGCTTTGAGTTGACAAATAGCAGGGGGGACAGCAACAAAAATGGCATAAATCATAGAAATCACCTATCATTGAACTTCAGGAATATTAGACACTACTAGTTGATACGTCGTGATCCTCAGGACGCTGTTGCTGGTTTTCCACTTTTCCTTTTCGTTTTATTACCCCTATTTAGACAGAGGGTCATCTCCTTTGCCTTTCTGGTTTTCATTTGTTTGTTTGTTTGTTTTTGTTTTTTGTTTGTTTGTTTTTGCAAGAACAATTTTTTAAGAGGCACATGAGTCTCATCCTCTGTGTTGTAGAGTTTGTTTGCAGAGCTAAGATGTCACAGGCAACACCATTCTTGAGAAGACAACTGTGCACTGGGGTGCACAAAGTGTTTCAAGCTCTCTCAGCACGGCCCATATCCTAGTTGCATCTTCCCTAGTGGGTTTTAGTGCAAACAGTCCTTGTGTCCTTCTTGTTCCCCAAAGCAAAAGATGTTTGATTAGCTCTCACTCTTCTGCATTCACAGAGAGTATAAACAGCATTTATTTTCTTAGTGTTATTTTATGGTGGTTGTTGCATCTAAGTTTGTTATGTAACCATCATTTCTATAAGCATCTTCTGAATTTTTAGCCTTTTGATTGAATCGTTGGAAAGAAGATATTTTGTTCCATGACAATTTAACTCTTCCGAATAGTTGTTTCTCTATGAAGTGAGTCTCCTCTTTAAGGTCTTCTTGCAGTATCCTATTCTGGCAAGTTCTTTTTAATTTGGGGGGAAAGTTCTGCAGAGCATTTCTAGTGAGCTCACTGCAAGTTGTCAAATAAATGCATTAGCAAATATGTTCGTGTTTAATGGCTCCAGGAAGTGTTACTGACAATTCTAATCATATAAGTTTTTGCAGATACATTCAAACCCAGATTGTGCAAGGTCAGTTCATATAATCGCACCAGGTTTCACTTTCCACAGAGAGGGTTTTTTTAAAAAACAACTAATGAGCTCATTTGGAGATTTAAGTTCTTATTACAAGTTAATGTGATTTTATTTATTTTTTTTTAATGCAAAGACCATCCATTGAAAATGCTAAGAACCTGAGGTGAGAAGGTGATTTTTAAATTACGGTGCTGAGAAATTATTGCATTAGTTAATAAATCAGCGTGCAGTCTGACGATGTGGAGGTTTATATTACTTTTATTTCCACCTAAATTATTTCACTATCATGCTCATCAGAGAGAAGAAACTTTGATCAATTTGTAAGTCATGATTGGCCTATATTCTTGGTGAGAAATTAACATTGCATATAAAATTTTATTCCTGGAGATGGCCCTAAGCAGACACATATCTTATCATGGTGGAAGTCCAAGGGTGACCATACTCCATCCAGTATAAATAGCCTGAGGCACAACACTGTGTAAAGAGAATGTATATACTTTCATGAACAAGATTTTTCTAAAGCCTTCTGAAGTCAAAATGAGTCCAAAACAAGTGTCTAAAGAAATGAGGAGGGGGGTAAAAATAAAATTAAAAAAAAAGATAATTTCAAGAGCCTTTATCGTGTGGATATTTGTAAAGTACAGAACCTTGTCAAATGCTTGCTATGCTACTGCACTCACCTATAGGACATACATTTATTTTTTCAAAACAAATTTAGTGCTTCAGTACACATTTGGTTAATGGGCATCTGTGACATGTAAGTGCTACAGGGACTCATTGTCTTCATCTCTTCCTGCTGTCCTTTAAGTAAATATTAGTTTATAGAGAAGTGCCATGATGCAATTAATTTGTCCTTCCAAGAATTCAGATTCATAAATCAGCCTCTTTCTCTCTCTCTCTCTCTCTCGATTTTCCTGCACACTTCATGGTGAAGTAAACATTTGCAACAGCCACAACTCAAAAGGTTGAGAGGTCTAATTTGGAAAGGGCTCCCCAAACAGGGTGCTTATCTTGAACATACAGATTCATCCAAACCTTTGCAAGTTTACCTTTTTCCATGTACTATTGTGTTCTTCCCAACTCACTCAGGCTGTACTCCTTATCCTCATACTATTTTTTAAGAGCCTTTTTGTTTGATATGAATGAAATAATTTTTTAAAACCCATTCCGATCTTTCTTCTGGATTCTCATTAAAAAGCTCAGATAAATACTTTTCCTGCCTCTCTGTGACTCCCAGTAGTTCTCCTTAGCCCTCTGTCTTACTGAAGTCCTTCCCCACATATCAGAGAGGCTGGCAATCTCCCCTCTGCAGGCTACTGTCTTCAGATCTTGTTAGTTCTTGGTAACCACAGGGAGACCCCAAGTGTTAGGATGTGGATGAAGTAGGCTACCAGAGAAGGTGACAGGTTGGAGACGTACACCTCATCAGTCAGATCACACTTTAAGATCAGGGCACGTATCAGGTCAGGTGATTCGCTAGGTCAGGATAGAGGTGAGGGCTGGAGGGAAATGAAGTCCATTAAGGCTTTTGTAAGGTAGAAGAATGAAATGAAAGTGTCAAAAGAAAAGGGGGGGAGGAGGACATGAATTTCAAAGTACAGAGGCAAAAGATCTCAACAGAAAGAAACCAAATTTCTCAGAACTTTTCCCCAAATCCTTGACTCCTTCAGTGATCTCTGCCTTCACTTTCAATCCCTTGTTTGTCAGAATCCTTCAGCGTTCTTCCACAGCTTCAGAGAAACTTGCATCCTGTCTTGAGTTTAATTCTCGTTCTGCAATAGTAGAAGATAGCGAGAGAGGAGGTTTTGCCATTACTACTTCTCTCCTACTTTATTTAGAAATGAAGTAATTTTTTAGGCCTTTTGTTCTTCCTGCCACTTCTACTACAAATACAAATAGAATTCTCTTCAGAGAAAGTAGCAAAAGAGAGAACCCAAATACTAGTGCATTCAATTTTTAGGTTCCAGACTTGTCAGGTTTTAGTTTCTGAATTCAGCAGCTGTTTTAAATTTGCTTTGATTTTTGATTATTTTATTATTTTTTTTCCTTTAGGTCCTTTGGAGATTACATTGCCAGCATTTCTAGGTGAGGAGATTAGAGTCTCCCATCCCATGCAGCACCTTAGTCATTAGGATACATTATAAGGTAGCAGAGTAGGCTATGTGTATTCCAGTTTGTATTTGCTTGTTGGTCTGTTCCTTCATTACTGTGGAATAAGTAGTTGATGATAATAGAAGCAAGTATTTCTTGTGCTCTGCAGCTTAGAGAAGGCTGAGAAGTGACCTTGCTGCTGTCTATAACTTTCTCATGACAGGGAGCAGAATGGGAGGTATCGATCTCTTCTGTTTGATGACCGGTGATAGGACACAAGGGAATGACTTAAAGGTGCATCAGGGGAAGTTCAGATTTGATATTAGGAGAAAGTTCTTCACTGAGAGGGGTGAAAAGACTCCCCAGGTCATGGCCCCAAGCCTGTCAGTGTTCAAGAAGCATTTGGACAATGCTCTTAGATGCATCGTTTAACTCTTAGGTTGTCCTGTGTCGAGTCAGAAGTTGGACTTGATAATCCTTGTGGGTCCCCTGCCACTCAGTATGTTCTGTGATTCTATGACACTTCATCTAATGAAACTTTATGCTCCTCCAAATAACTGACTTTCCAAGATGTGTCATCATCCCCAGGCTGGAGTGATTTTCAGCCTTTGATACAAGAAATTCTATCCGTACTGGAAGGGAACTAAAACCTCTCTCTAATAAAGTATTGAATGCTTATTACATCATTGCCCTGGAGATATGGTTGCATGCCCCTATCATGAAGAAGGAAAACAATTCAGGCTCCCACATCTATACAAAATTCTTTACCAACAGCTCTACAGGAAAAACAGAAGTAAGTATTCTCCTATTAAAGCACAAAAGGAACTCAGCCCCATCTTTAAAAGACGCAATTCTGATGTGATCAGTCCTGACATTTTTGAATGTTTTGTAGATTCTAGATTTTAGATTTTTTTGTAGATTGTAGATTTTTGTAGAGCTTTGACACCCATTAAGAAAAGATTACGTTTCGCTGACTGCTTGAAAAGCAAAGAACATGAGCAACCCAACAATGCCAAGCCATGCTGCCAGTTTATCTGTTTCCTGCATGACAGTACTCAGGGAACACAGGTTTAAGTCTTCAAAGAGGTCTTGAAGACTCCCCATGTAGAGAGTTCCCATTTATCCTGAATTCAGACGTTACATCCTTGAACACAGGCCTCTTCAAAAATCCTTTGCTTGCAGCCTCACACCTTTTTCACTATTTCTTTAATTACAGAAACAGAGAGATTGCAAAGGAGGATGGAGACCATTTGAAATCTAAATAACCTAGGAATTCAGACTCTTTGCTAAAAAGCAAAAAGCAAAAAATATAACAGGGAAAAAGTAAAAGGGAAAAATGCAACAAGGTCCTCTTTCCATTAGTTCTACCAAAAAAAAAAAAAAAAAAGTAATAATTAAAAAGAGAAGGTTATATATTTGTTGACAAAATTGTATATTACAGCCAAATTTTGTCAGAACCCTTTTTTTTTTTTTTAATCACTGCTCAAAGTGAATAGAAAATTGTAGGACATAGAACTCCATAAAACCACATCCACATCCCTTTTATTTATGTGTAAACCTCTAAAACAAATATAAATGCAGTCATAGTTATTAAATTATTTCCTACAGGTATTAACATTCATATATATTGAATAAAGTGTGTATAAATCATGAGTGAACATCAGTCCCACAATCATGGTTTTAATGCAGGTCTTAAGTTTCTGAGGGTAGGGAATTTGTCGAAGGTTATTTCCATATCTGTCTATCTTCTGCATGGACGACACTAAAGGCAGTATGATATGTCCTCCTGAGCACCTAAGGAGAAAAAAGGAAAAAAAAAAAAAAAAAAACTTATAAATTTATAGTGTGAAACACCAGTTCTTAAAAAGCACTGTGTTTTATTTTAATTTTCCTTTAAAAAGAAATGAGAGATTCAGAGTTATTCCCCCAAAGGTATACTTATGAAGGAGGAAGCAAAGAAGGACGGAATTGGAAGAGGAAGGAGGGGAACAAATGTAGTGCAAGTTCAAAGTGAACTTGGAGCAAGCCATCAGGACTGACATTCAGGAATAAGAAATGTCTAATTAATGGTGTTGCAATGGCTGGCTGAAAACTGGAATTTCCTTCCTCAGATAATGCTGAAGTTATGCATCGGGTGTTGTTTTTTTTTTTTTTCTTGAGTTAAGATAAAAAAAAAAGCAAAATATCTAACATTTTTGTACAAAATACCCAATAACATTTCAAAATTTTCCTTTTTCAGTCAGTCTGTCATTACAGTGTATTTTTGTGAGTCATTACAGTATTTGTCCTGCTCTCATCCAGGGGCTGGGCTCTCTTCAGGGAGATGCAGCTCATCTGATGCAGCAGGGTAGTTTATGAAGCTCAGAGATTGTGCTGCACACTGAACTGATACATCTGTCCAAGAAACCCCTTTCCTCATTCCTAGGTAAAAGTATTGGGTTTATGATTGGTAAAAACTTATGGACAGAACTTTCTACAACTAGTGTTCAGAACTGTGCATCCTTCTTGCAGAATTGTCCCTCTCTTTAGCATTTAAGCTTTAGAAATGAAATATATGTAGTAAAATGTGCTGATCCATTACATGCAACTGTGAAAGAAAAACATACAACTCTGCTAGAGTCCTGTTAGTAACTATTAATAGTATCATGTAAGTTAGTGATAAAGTATAAACCTCTGATTTTGAAAGAAGGAAGTTTTTTACCCATGTCAAAAAATTAGGTACCTTCCTAATTGATACAAAATCATTTTAAAACTCTTTTAAAGGTAATAAGAGTGGAAGTTGTTGTTATGTTTATTTGTGAGGCGTAGTACTACAACTCCTGCAACAGTGTTGGTTTTGGTTTTCTTTTGTTTTTTTCCCAGCTGGATGTTCCACTCAAATATCAAACTGATTATTTTTGACAAAAGAGCCTCTGAAACTCATTGAACTATTCTGCAATATTACTTACTATTTGGCTTCTTGGGGCTTTACACAGTTTCTACTCTGTACTCAGCTGGAAGAATTTCACTGGAAGATTTTACTACCAGTTTAATCTCTGCTTGTTTCCTTTTCCTTGTTCCCCTGTGATCCTATTATCCACATCAGTTAATACACTATTATTATTATTATTATTGATATTAATTATTTTCTATTGCTCTGTAAGTAGAAAGTAAATATCTAAGCTTAATCCATTGGTCGAACTATGTTTTTGGCTTGTTTGTAGAACCAGATTGAAAAAAAATGTATTTATATCCTAGAAGAACTGCAGGTAAAATAAAGTTGGGTGACTTAACATACTGTTTTGATAGTGGACAGTATTTGGTGAAGTGATCTAGGTGCAGGTGGGGCAGACTGCTATTTTGCAGCCTACCACATCATTGTGTAGTTCTTTTCTTCTCTACTGCTAGAAGGAACTGATGGGAATTGGAGAATGATAGATGATCGTCTTAACACAAGCCTTTGAAAGTTAGATAGTTTCAACCTATTAAAGAAAAGAATATTGTGACCATGTGTCTCATCTGCCCCATATTTGGCTACAAAATCATGTCACAGTACATGCACACCACACACACAGACAGCATTCATGTATCTGGGAGTTGTCAGTAGACATAAGATATTAACATTTTTCTTGCGCTAAAATGCCATATCAGAAGAGGCTGAGTACAGCTTAACAATAACATATTTGCTTGTTTATTCTTACTAAAATTGTGATGATTGTGAGAGAGATGTCCATATGTTTAGCTCTTTCAAAATGGAATTTGCTATCACCTGCATTTACTTTGCTAGAACTTTAGCCTGTAGCACTATTGAAGCATGTTCATTTACAATAGTGAACAATAATTTATCAAAGTCTCATTCCAAAATAAATGAATAGTGAGATAAAATCCCAAAGGTCAGGGAACAAAGTGAAGCAGACCACCTGGTCCTGGGGCTGCAGGGGAGAAGTAGTCTCTCAGTCAGAGACAGTTAAGGTGGGAAAAGGATGTTCCTGGATCCATCATCAGTAGGGCATCATGTTTGTGAGGCTGCTGATGTAGACCCTGCTAGAACAGGAGACGAAAAGGAATCAGTTCTGCAAACGTGATTAGGTGAACATGGATAGATTTGTAAGATGCTGAGGAACCTGAACAGAACCCAAGTTTTGGATGGTTTCTGTGCAAATTTACAGCATCTGTTGGTGCAAATCCAAAGACCAAGTTTCATTCTATTCTGGTGCCCTTTTCATAAACAAAAAGAGATGGAACTGACAAGAGAAATCTGACTTGGAGGGGAAAAGGGTTTCTTCTGGCATCCATTTGTACATGCTGTACCAGAGCTGAGCAGATCCATCAGATGCATTCCACCTTTACAGCCCCTCTTCCCTGATTCCAAAACACTGAGGAAATTTTTCTAATCTCTGATGTAAACTAATGCAGATTAATTACAGTTCTGTCTTTTAGTTTTGCTTCTCATTCAGAAGGTTGTTTTGTGGCCAAACATTAGCTAAACACTCGTTCTTTCGATACGCCCCTTCCTTGGCCCTAATCTGAGCTGACTTCTAAGCAAAAAGCAGTCTTGCTAATGCTATGCCATTTAAGGGAGCCTTCTGCTGAGGCAAATCCTTAGCATCTTTATTCTCCATCCTAATTTATTGCAGCGATAGGAGCATGTGGCAAGGGATTAGAGCCTCTGATTTGGAAACAGTGCACTTGATCTGAAACTTCAGAGGGAACCCCACTGTAACATGCTCATTTCAGGAATCTCTTGTTCTCAGAAGTTATCTACATGCTGTTCATTGACCAGAGCACAATTCAAATATCAAGTCAATGTGTGGTTGAAGTGTTTGCCCTCTCACAGGGCAGGTCGTGCTGGGGTGTGTGGCTGCTGGTTATTATCCGTAATCAAAATCAGATTTCAGTTGTGCAACTGCTAACAGGGAAATGACATTTCCTTACAGACTTTTCCAGCTTCACAGTTACCGCGTTAACATTGCAAAACAAAGGTGATCGGCCTGTCTGATCTTAGGAGCCACGTACAGCTCAGCCATATGAAGATTCAGTATCTTGGTGGGTATGCTTCTAAGTGTGACAAATGGTGAGGGGTACCCCAGCCTCCCACCAGCCCATTTCACGCATGCCATGTCTGGGAGTTTGGCTGAGCCCCAGCCTGACTCAGTGATTTTAGTGTTTGCTGGCTCATTTCCTCCTACCAGTGATGAATTGTCTGTTGTAGTGCAGCTCTTTGCTGATTGAATGCACTCGTCTCAGCACAAATGTTACAACTGAATTGCTTGCAAGCCAGATGTGGCTTGAGGGCTGCAGGTTGACCACCCCTGTTCAATGAAAAAGGAGAATGTCTCCTGTCAGAAATGGAAGTGCCTTTCACTGACTGCAAAGGCAGAGATTCAGTTCTGCTGAGAATGCCCATGTAAAAACATATCTCAGTTTTTCAGTGAAAGAACTGTCAAAATGTGCCGTGAATAGAAATACTTGGGAAGCAATGCATTTGGAAATATTCATAATTTTCAAAAGACTCTGAAGTAGTTGTGTCAGTGAAGTCCTAATATTGCGTATGAAACATACTGACATGACATAATATTCAATATAGATATAAAATATTGTTTGTTTGTATAATGTTATGTACTTTGTAGTATACAAAAGGTATACTGTATAAATCTGATTACAAACAACTTAAATGTTGCTCTAAAAACACATATTCTAACCGAGAAAGTACTACTAAAAAAAGTTAGCTGTCCATAATTTGCAGTAAATTTACAAGCTATAGTTACACACATATTGTTTACTTCAAATTATTTGGCTCCTGCATCCTAATGAGAAAAGTGAAAAAGACCTTTGTCTTTGAAATTTTAATGCAAATACGTGTCTTTCAAAAGGGAGGAGGAGGGCAAAGAAAGCAAGTCTTGCACTATTTCTTCTTTCCCTTGGATTATTTCTTTGCAATTTCCTCTACTTTCTCTCTTTCATTTTCCCTTCAGTCACTGTTTTCTTCCCCTCCTCAAAGAAATTTTGTCGTGTGGCTAACTTATCTGTCAATAGCAGGTATTGACTTTGATCAGCTTGCAGTTGCTCAAGAAAATGGAATATAATTTTGTTTCACAATTAAAAAGAGAGAATTACAATCTATATTTTGCTAACTGAAAACTTTCTAAAGGGGAAATTAGTCAACATAATTTATGAGAGAACTTATCTTTTTTTTTTTTAAGTGGGAATCATCTGCTTTTCCATTGGAAATCTAACAGAGCTATAAGTGCTATGGGCTGCTAAAAATTGGGCCCATACAGCCCCAAGGCTCTAATAAGAGTCTCTTTTTAGAAGACGTGGATTTGGGGCAAAGATGTGAAGAGGTTTTTTTTTTTTCTTTTTTCTTTTTAATTCCTTTCAGAAAAAGATTTGTTTTTCAAGTAATTTTACATTTTTAGAATGTGTTGATTATGAGTAAGATTTCCTACACATATCTCTGATATGCCAACTGAGCGTGGTTCTCATGAAGTTAATTTTTTTTCCAACTCTATATTTTGGTCCTCTGTCTCATATACATTTAATAATACTAGCAGTAATACATACTGGGAAGGTCAAAGGCAAAGGGGAGAAATGAAACTTGAAAGAAGGGTATTGGTAAAGCATTCCAATTTGATTAGGAAGATGAATAAATTCAACACCATGCAGATAAACTCTATAAAGAGAAATATTGCTATAAGAAAAGTTCAAAATGGTGACAGATATAGTCAGCAAACACCAACTGGAAGATAAGATGGTGTCTGTGATACAGTGATAATAGAACACATATTGCATAATGCTCAGGGCTAAGTCTTAGCCAGATAATCCTTTATCTTCATATCCCTGTCTAGGTTTAGAGGAAGATCATTATAGATTGATATGTGCAGATGCAAAGACATGAAAAAATCTCACATTATTACAAATACGTTTAATACAAATGTACTCCTAACTGTATATTGAGTTCCAACAATCAAAAAAAATGCACTTTCCAGTCACAAAATGAATATCTTAAAAACAGAAGGAAAAATGCAGTCATAAATGCAGCAGCCATTATTTCATTGTAGTTTATTCTTGGGAAGTATATGTTGAATGTAATGTATACAGTTATATGCATTATGTAATGTATACAGAAAGTATTGCTACATGCAGTTTTATTTATATGGATGAATACTACTTCCAAACAGAAAAATGAAATAAACTTTCTTCTTACTATATATAGGAATAAAGAAGTGGGCATAGCTCTCTTTAACTAACATCTGCAGCAATTTCTACACTGAGCTCAAAAGAGAAATAGGCTTAGTTTTATGTGGATCTTAGAGTCCTTAAAGACTTTAAAACTAAAAAAAAAAAAAAAAATCAGAGACAGAGTTTCTGAAGTACAAAGAAACTGCATTTGATTTGATTTAGACATCTATTAAACCACCTATAGTCGTGTCTGTCTTGGGAATTGAATGTGAAATATTTTCATTTCTAATCTGGTGTTGGTAGAAATGTTTTATAATTTTGGCTAACATACTATCAGATTAATATGCAACAAGATAGTAACAAGAATGGTTTTATTATTCTTTTTCTTTTACTGCCTGCTTATAAGTGTCTCCGTGCAGCTATTCTCACAATGTTACACATACTATCATCCTGTTTATGACAGTATAACTGGGTAACCAAAAATCTCTGCATGTTTACTAAAAGCTGTCTAATAATCAGGGTGAGGCCAAATTGCCAACTGTTGTGCTCACAGAGACCTTGGTGTACAAAAGTGAAAGCATGTGAAATCCATCCATTAGATGAAATAATCAACATTGATCTGAAATGAAATGTCTTGGACAATATGCACATAAATTGCATATTTGGCAGCAGATCTTGTAAAGAGTACAAAATTTGTCTGACTGAAGATTCTTTGTTATTAGAACAGTAACCAGTATCTGGATAGGACAATGGATATTCAAGGGTGGTTACTTCTATATTTACCAGCCGCCTCCCCCTGTCTGTGCGTACTCCCACAAAGACAATTTCCCAGACACAGTGTTTTTCCAGACTGATAGTCAAGCATTGAGTTATTTATCATATACAGAGCAGAGGTTCCCTTTCCAGCAGCTTCTGGTAACAGAGAAAATGTAGATATGTTCTCAATTAATAAGATACAGTGGAACTAACTAAAATGGTCTACCCTCATCTCTGGCTCTACAAAAGAGTGGAGGACTTGACACCGTGACAGTTGATGGCCATTGCAAGCTGTAGCATGCGATCACTATTTTTCATGGAAATTTAGCAGAATTTAATTATCGTTCTCTTATTCTCCCTTTCTTTTTCACCATACTTTCCTACTGTATATGCAGTATCCCATTTCAGAATAGCAGTGAGTGCCTTCAGACATTTCTCAGGGATTATCGCACTTCATGAGAAGTGTTGTATCCATGGTATCTAAAAACGCCTAAGAAATGCTTTGTCTGGAGTATGACAATGCTAAAATGGGGCTAGTTCTCCATTTCTCCTCCCACCTCCTGAAACAGGTAGATATTTTTTAAAAGACAAGATAATGGAGTTGTCCTTGTTCACAGTAAAGAATCAAAAAAGTGCATGCTACCTCACAAAATAATTGAATCTGATTTATGGGCTTGTTCAGTCTCCCTGAGTTCCTGTTGACTTTGATGGTGGGGTAAGATACTTCACAGTGTATGGTCAGCTTCCTTCAGTAACCAGCTGTAATAGATTATTTCATTGTTTGCTGGTTTGCTCTAAAGTGTATTTGATGTTAAGAGAAATACAAATCTCCATTTTTACCTGCTGCTGAGAAACCATGAAGAGGCCATTTAAAGACATTTAACCAACTTAGGTTTGGGTCACATCCATTTATCAGAAATCCAGTGTAGTGGAAAAGACTTCCCCTCCTGACTTTTTTTCATGAGATTTTTTGAAAGAGGCCTAAAACATCAGATAGCAGATAGTACTTCAGAGGTTAATTCTGTGTTAGTGAACCAGGCTGACTCCATAAGAGAAGAGATGTGGCCTGTTGCCGAGACAAGAATTTTCTGTGGGCAGTTCCCAGCATGAACAATCACCAGCCAGAATCCCTGCCTTTGCAGCTCTGCACCCCAACAGTTAGTCTGAGTTAACTGCTCCACTGGTTCCCTTCATTCATTTTGGCCATTTCTATAATGAGGACATGACATGCGCAAATCACAAAAAGGGATTGCTTGCCTGATGAGGATACCTCTTTTGCTACTATGCTCTCCTATTGGTAATTTTAGGGATGCTATATAAAATGCTGCTTAATGTGATGATTATAATCTCAGACTATAAATACAAGGTAACTAATTTTCTTATTTCATCCATATGCAAAATGATGGGCTTGTACGAATGTAAAAGAGAGCAGGATTTCACCCTATATCAGAAAGCTTCTTACTTTGTAAAACTGTCAGGAAAAGGTTTGTGTATTTTCTCTGTGTGACACTCAACACAGTGAAGCCCCATTTCCTTGAGGTGGTATGCTAATAGAAATATTAAATAGCAATAGAAATTGAAAGGCAAGACTTTTAAATAGTTGCATTACATGGTTCAAGAAAACTGTCTGAAAGCATTCAGTCACAGTAGCAAACAGCCTTGACCTTTGTAAACATAGCAGAAAAAAATAGCCTTTTTTTTTTGGTTATTCCCGGAGCTGTTGTAATTCTTTGGCCCTTTCTCACCTTAATTTCACCCCTCTCCCAGTATAAATCCAGTTTTCTTCCTCAGGCATCATGTTATCTTTGGCTTAAAAATTGCAATTCATACCATAGAATTTGTGTAGTTTATGCTATACACTCTTCTCTCAAACTTCACAGCTACATGCTGAAGACATAGTAAGACTAAAAATGTAGAAAAACATTCCTGCTTGACACAGACATGAAAATAAGAAGGTTTTTATTCTCCGTCGTGTTTTTCTGAAGTGACAGGCTTTTGTTATGGTTCCCTCTTTTGCGTTTCAAAACTATCCAGAAATTGTCAAGACTTTGGCACGATATTTTCCCTTTCCTGCCTAGGAAGAATGGTCAAAGGATGCAGCAACAGCTCTTATGTTCCATAATAATGCTTTTGCTAGAGTGACCTTTAATCATTTCCATCCCTGTAGAGGCCTGGTTTAGTATTTATGTCATGAAAATAATTTCCCATCCGTTTGAGTAGAAGGCAAGGGTGAATTTTGCCCTCGTAAAGCAAGGCATTTGCTATAGAGTTGTCTCAGTGCACACAAAAGGCTGGAACATGTAGCAGATAAACACAGATACAAAGAAAGGGATAAACAAAAGAGAGCAGTGCAGAAAAGGGCAAGGGGACCAGAGAGAGCTTCTCTGTTGAGCTATTTAGTGCCTCATAGTTAGAGGTACCCTCATCTTCTGAACAAGTAGGCTGAAAAATAGCCCACTGTCACCAACTCTACGTGGGAAAAGAACAAAAATTTATGTTTTTATATGTTCTATTTTTCCACACTGCTAGACTTCGAGACACCATTAACTGGAAGGTGCAAAGTCAGCATAAGCTTTCCTACCTTCTCCAGCAAATCCCACTCTTCAGATGTCCATCTGTATCCTTCAGAGCTCCCTCAGAGGAACTTCTTATTTATGGGATCACCAGAAGGACACGGCCTAGGAAACTGTATAGTTCATATTTTGATGAAAACCCTGAAACTTTAAAACAGGAAGTCAGCTGAACAGACGGTTACTCTCGGAAGGAGGTTTCAGTTTACGGTTACTTTTCGTACTTTTCACTACTAGATCATCTCCACTGCCTGAAGGCATGGTGGATCATGGAGAGTGGTCATTTGTCAGCACGGTTCCCAGGGAGACCTCTAGAGTCACATCAAGGCAGAGAGCTCCAGCTGCCGAAGTGTCTCCCTGGCTCACTTGCTCATGTCAGGCAACAAGGAGAGTGTCAATCCCTCTGTTATTCTGCAAAGCCCTCAGTACTGAGATGTTTGTCTTAGTATTCATGGGTAAAGGGACTGGAGTCTTCTTACTTCATGGAGTATCAGGGATCTCCTTTAACATCATCGATAAACAACCACCTTTGTATAACACGTGTATTTTTTGGTATATTCTTTCATGGTTTAATTGGTTCTGCTGACTGCTGTGCAAAGCTATACCATACTGTACATGGGAACACTTTCAGGAGCAGGGTCACTCAGCTGGTCCCATATGGAGACAAGAGAATGTTTTGCTGGAGAGGAGAAGCCACCGTGCAAGGTCAATGCCATTCCAGACAGGCATCTGAATGCTTCCTTCGGGGAGCTGGTAAGCCACCTAGAGGATTGTGAGCACACAGGCAGCCGGGCGGTTTTCTTCGCAACCCTTGTATCTTAGCTTCAGGAAAGGCTGAAGTGTTCCTGGCGTAGGCTATTAATGAATAAAAAGCATGTGAAGTTCAGTGATCAGTCTGCTGCATAATGTCCCAGGGCAGAGATGAGTAAAGGAGCACTTTAGAAAAGAAAAGGGAAATAAAAAGAAAAAAAAAAAAGAAAAAGAAAAAAAAACAACAAAAATTAAGCCAAGTGGGGTCTGTACTTTGTTCTTATATTTTTACTGGCAAAAATGCTGCTATAGACTTCTGCAAAGCTTTATAGTTCTCAATTTACCATGGCTCTTGGATCAAGATATCAAAATGTAGTTTTAAAAAAAATCCAGAGTTGCAGAATATGGAAATTATTATGGCATATACTAGACAATCCCAAGATTTGTTTTAAAAATTTGGAGTCTAATAGACTCTTCTACTTTCTTATTGTTTATACTCTGTAATTAAGTCTCTGTGAAAGATACAGGACATGACTTTAGAGTTTATCTATCTTAATTCTTATTCTGCGATTTCAGGATCACTTGATCACTACAGCTATTAGTAAGCTCATGTTTTTGTGTAATCATACATTCTAATTTTTGCCATACTGATTTCCCTGTTCTGAAAGTATTTTTTAGAGGAGAAGAAAGAGGACTGCTGAAAATCAATAACTTTGTTTTAGAACAGTCAAGAAGTATGTATTTATCTTTTTTTTTTTCATTAAGTGAAAAGTAGTAGGGGGGAGGGGGGAAAGAAGGAAGAAATCTTTGGGCCTTAAGGAATATATAAAAGAGTGGTGGAGTTCTTAACTTTAGGTGATGACCATGATATGAATACTGAATTAAGCATATACAGCAGAAGTCAGAGTTATATGTTACTGATTGAGAAAAGTCAAATGGTAAAGAACAGCCCAGCTTCGTGTTTGTACTCTGTTAAAGCTCAGAAATTTTTTCATATTATTCTTTCATACATATATATATTTGATATAATTTTCTTTTCTTTTTTTTTTGTTTTTGTTTCACACACTATAAATGTTTTTAAAGACCTGAAGTAGAAAATTAGACAAAATGAAAAAATATATGCATTGAATATAATCCAAGCTGAGAGCTAAATAACCGTATACCATTCACAACACGAAGAGTTCCATTTCAGCCAGTGGAAATACGCTGGTGTGAGATCAGTTCTTGATCTGTCAAGATCAGTCACCTAAACAGTATGTAAAAACCATACATTTGCAAGGAAAGACAATCCTTTAATTGCTGGTGGAGGCTGGTGACATCTGAAAGTGGATAGGCCAAACTGTCATAGGTCCGAGATCAGAGCCAGTTCAGAGCATCTGGTAAAGATCACAGAGTGTTAAACTCACATCTGCCTGTGACGCAGAGCCTTGTCAGTGAACTGCAGTCCTGTGTACCGATACGCACAAACAATTGCTGATTTTAAGACCATGCAGTAAGTAGCTACTTCGCAAACTCCATTCTCTGTCTTCAGCTTTCGTGCAGTATCAAGTGGTCCAGGGGACAAATGGTTATTCTGAAGCTCTTTCATTTAAACTGTATAAGCAGAAAAAATTTACTTGGACTTTCTCTTTTACACTTTTCTCTACATGTATGAGCATGTATTATTCAGCTGCATACAAAGCTCGTCGGCTTCGTATGTCTGTAAATATATGGGCTGTGTTGAACAACTAATTGTACATTGTTGTAATAAAAGTTCTCAGTGTTCCAGTTAACTGCAAGTATTTGGAGCTACTGGAAAGACTGACAAACAAAATTAAGAAGCCATGCAGAACACCTTTGTAGTTTTTAAGAAAAAATGAATTTCATAGAGCAATATATGGATATTGATAGAAAATCATTTCTGATTTTAATGATTTGAAGGAGAGTTTCATATGCATGAAGTGGATTAGGAAATATTTAGTTTATTAATATAACCTGCATTGTTTATGTGAATCTGTTTGGCAAGTATTTTTGCCTGGGTTTAGAATTTGTTTTTATGTTGCTTATGCTCTAATTAACAGAACCCCACAATTCCCAGACATTGCAATCTAGTACCTTTTTCATATTTGTCCTCCTGCAAGTTTAATATACAACCTCCTTTGAGACTACATGGTAAACTGATGCCCCAGAGTTGTGCACCAACATTTACACCTTTATTATGTAACAGCTGTTCAAAATGCCACATTGCAATGTTCTCCTTCGCAAGCTAACAAGCGCAATATAAGCTCACAAACAATGTGTGCAAGAAAATAACCTCACTAATAAGCCTTCATCGGAGCTTCTGCTGCAGGTCTTCTCTGAATGTGTGCTAATTCTAGGGTAAGGTTTCAGCAATGAAATCCCAGAAGAGAGGACTCCAGGCTTTCTGAGTTTTTGCACAGGCAGCTGCACTGCACTTCTCCCTGTGACCGGATGGGTGCACAGGGACAGGCACTGCCTGCACAGCCTCTGTCCTGCCTTCGACTTTGGGGCACCCTCTTGGTGGCACGAACTTAGGAGATGAGTGTGAGAGAATCTAGTATTGCTTTCAGCTCAGACTGACGATGCTTACGAGACAACGGCTAAGGCATGCCAAAACTTGCAAATCATGACATTTGCTTAGTTATCCGGACAAAATGAAATGCAACAGTGGAATGTGGTTAAGTCCAGTGCACAGCTCTGCCTCCCATACTGTGAAAGGATGGGGTAGCACTGGGCAGGCATGGGATGAGAGTGCATAGTCTGATTAACTTCTGTTATAGTGTCAACTCTCCTAAATTCAGCCAGTTTAAGAAGCTGCCTTGAACTAAAAATCAGGAAGACTGTCTGCTGCTTACTGCCACTGCTGCCCACCCTCATCTGCTGATGCCTTGCTCAGATCCAGCCACTTTCTGCTCACACCTGCAGATCACGTGTGCCACAGGGGCTCAGGCAAGGTGGAAAGAAAGCGGTCAAGGACAAGAACTTGTGCTTGGTATAAAAGTGTCAGACAAAGTCCTGAGAAGCAGCAGAGAGGGGTTTTGGAAAGCTGAGAGAATGGCAAGCTAAAGAGAGAGCTTTCTCCCTAAGCAGGCCATATCCAAGAAGCTATTTGTGGCCTTCATTTTTAGAAAATAAAATCTGCTTGGAATTGAATTTTCATTGAAGCTGCTTACTGAAAAGCTGAAAGGCCCCATCTAATCCTTTTGTTGCTTTATCAGGTTGTTCTGGGAAAACAATTGCTTAATATGTTATACGGAGATCAGTTCTGACAGTATTATGTTAATGCAAGTCTCAGAGCAGATAGCAGCAGAGACAAAAATGTTGCTTAGGAAAAGTTACATCATAACAGAGTCCTACATAGTAAGTTTTGTAGTTAGATTTATATGCTGAGAAATCAAGTAATCACTGATGTTTCATGCAAGTGTCTCCAAAGCTTGGATTTAACTGGATCATATCAAGCGAGGGAGAAGAAACAGAAACAGCTTTCTAAAGTTGGAAAAAAACAGGACAGGAGAGCAGTACGGTACAGGAAGAAATGATGTGTGATGCACATGGCATCTGATTTCAATATGATGACTTTTTCCGCCCTCTTTGAAAATGTATCTGGAGTATGCCATTTGTTTTAATGTCCATGGATTGCTTGATTATTAAATTAAACATGACTTCTCTGTTCCTATCAACTTAGGAAAGATCTGCTGCTTTTGTAAAGTTACAGATGGATTTTTCAAGTAGATCTACAAACCATTAATTCAAATAATTCTTATTATCTTCAAAAGTTATTCCAACAAGTCTGGCACCTTGCAGTAGCTTTGTACCTTTGCGGTAATTTAAGAGAAGAGTTTGAAGATTGTTGTTTCTTTTTCTCGCTTTGAGATACGGTCTTTCTATTCTTACCCCTATTTGTTTCTCCCCTGGTATTTTGGCTGCCAGTTTTAGTTCTTTGGACAGCACTGTGGTCTTTGAAGTCAGAAGAAGAATGAATCTTTCCACATGATCAATAGGCATTTGGCCACCAAGTCTCCACAATGCTATTTTTAAAAATAATTACGAAAGTTTCCTGAGAGAGAAGAGAATAAATTCTTGAATGGCTAGGCATTCATCAGATGAGGCTGAGATAAGCAGATAAAATAGGGAGGCTGGATCAAACTGCTACAGCATTAAATTTTTATGCTTTTAATTTTTTTTCTCGATGAGGATGAGTTAATGCTTGGCCCGTTTGTAATATATGCTTGAGGGTTTCTTTTCTTTTAACATATTCTTCTTTTCCTCCGTTGTTAATAACAAGTAGTGAAATGCCAACGTCTCCCCTTAAATTGCAGCCCTTTTAAGACATGCATTCCAGTTGGGACTGGCATGCAGAACTTAAACAGGATAATGTCATAGCTGTGACAGCCAAGGATCCATGGGGCTCAGCTTGCCAGCCTCAGTCAAACGCTAAGAGTCAAGAAGTTTTAGGGGACTAAGAGAGAAATGCAAATGTGGGAGGTGGAGAGAGGAAGCATGAGAAAAATGAAGATAGGGCTCATTTAAGAAAAATCTCAAACTTATGAGATTTGAAGTATAGACAGAGCTGGCAGTGGAGGTCTGGCTGATGGACAGGCTAGAGAGAAAGAAAAATCTGGTAGCATTGTTGCACTGACTGTACATGGAAACCAGTAAATAGAGAATGAGTCTGCCACAATTCATAGCTTTTTCCTACTCTGAGTGCATGTGGTGCTACACTAAAAATGCAGATTAAATAGGACTGCAGCGTATCCTTTCAGGGAAGGCTACAAATGGACAAATTTACTAGAGAAATGTAATAATGCAGCTATGACTGCTTAAAAGCCAACAAGAATGTATATTGTATGCACCTAATAATATGTGTTTCTCTTTTTATGAAGACCTTTTATTTGGGAGGAAAAAATAAAAGGTATAATTTATATGTTTGTTAGATTTCTCCCATTTTAAGTAATATTTTTTTTTTCATTCATTTAACGCAGGCTAGAGATAGCACATCCTCATGCTCTCACAAATGCATAAAGAAGTTTTCAGTGTAACTATTTAGTAGAAGTAAGGGGTCTAGTCATGAATTACAAACAAGTTGAGAGTATAGTAAGGATGATCAAAATATATAGATATTTCTAATGATAAGAAAGCACCATGGGGCACGTGAGATAAAGGAATATAATACAAACTGATATGATAAATTACCCAACAATGCAGATTGTATCTTAATTGGGTCTCCCTGCCTGCAGTCAGAGGTCTCTGCTTAGCCCCTGTAAACCAATGAGGCATTGCAACTGAACTGAGATTCTCCCCTAAACGTATGGAGTTAGGTGATCAGCGTTTTCATGAATTGCAAACATCAAGTGGTTCACATTTTGGTTTTAAAAAGTGAAGGTGTGTTCCTCCCTAGAAATCAGCCTCATTAAATCAGTCTTTTGTAAATCTGGTTCTTCCAAGTTCTGCATGAACACCAGGAGTATGCAAGAATAGGATTTTTCAGCGTATTAAATCATCATATACAGAGTTCAGAAATTGAAAGCAAGGGTAGCTTAATTGTTTTCAGGCTGTAAAAGCTGTCAGATGTGATTTGAATTTGTGGGAAGTTTTCAATTCAATAGTTTTGCTCCATGTCAATTTAATTTATTTTACATGGTCTGTGCATGTTATTCTGTTAAGTGAACTCCCCGTGTATTTTGATTTTGTACAATGCAATTGCATTGGGGTATTCTGTTTTTAACTCTTTATGTTAAAACAACTTCAGTGATCAATGTGAAGAGTTATGCGTGCTCCCACACAAAACCCAGCCAAAGAAACAGAGAAAAGTATTAAGAAAAAAAAAGGCAAAGAATTTCCAGTCCCTCACAATATTTTTCTTGAGCTCATATTGTTACTCCTGTATGAGAAATGTTCATCTAGAGGGAGGTCCTTAAGGCAAATGCTGCCATCTAGAGAGAAACAGAAAGAAAGTACACAATGTACTTAGTGTTACTTTTATTTCCAGAGAGCCCCAGGAGGATCTGGACAGGAGACCCCAAGATGGACTGCAGTGTCAGAGATGGGAGACATTGGGATGCCTTTCCAGCAGCTGTTGGCTAGAAGTAGTCAGGTAATTCACACAGACATTAAGCAAAAAAAAATGGAAAACTCTGATGAAGTGGTTTGAGTAGGTACAAAAAATAATGAATGACTCTTCTTAGGCATTTAAAATTATTTCAGGATTGAAGACTTTTTTCCTTACCATTTCAATTTTTTTTCTGAGAAAAGCTTTTATTCTAAATTTATTTTGTTTGAAGGAAGAGATGCAAAAGAAGCTTGCGTTATTTGCTGTCTGTTGTTCATCTACCTCTTTTTTTCATGTCACAAAGCCTCTCTGTTTACTCTTCAGCTGGTTTTTAGAATTAGGATTGCAAAATTCAAATAGAATGACACACACACAAAGAAACCACTGAAAATACCTGAAAGACAAGAAAGAAAAGTGGGGATTTACCTTGTCTCAGCATATTATGTGTGCAGCTATATAAACATCCCAGTGTGTTCAAAGACTGAGCTATGCATGTTAAGCCTGAATAGCAAAAATGAATTCTTGTAGGTACTTTCAAAACTCTGCCAGCAGTAGCATTTCTCTGGGCATAATGAAGATGACTCATTACAAACTAGTGAGTGAGAAGAGCCTGCAAATAATTCTACACATGCTCAACCTTGTTATACCCATTTATTTCTCTGAAATTATTTGTACGGAGTTAACCATGAGTGATTCAGTGTTCCAGTTTGAAATGTTCAAAGAATAAGCCTCGTAAAAATAAGGTGGGTGTAACACATCACAAGTGTGCTTTTTTTTTTTTTTTTTTTTAGACAAGTATGTTTCAATGTCAATGAGTAAAACAACGTAATGACTTAGAAAGCTCACTCTGGTATATTCTTAATGGCCACTTTTCTTTAGTATGGTACGCAGTTAATGGCAAACTCAACTACCTTGGTAATGATGTAGGCAGGCAGCATGTGAGAAACAATATAAGGCAACCTCCGTGTCTCTCCTCTGGAGTACCCAAAAAATGTTTGAAGTCTTAGAGTTTAGGCGAGTTTAGATGCTTCTCCCTAAGTTGTGTCCTGCAAATGGAAAGGGAGCATGGGAGGAGAACCATAATTTTTTCCAAGCGTGTATTTGCCGAGAAGTGTGCTTACACTGTAAATGAATTTGGATTTTCATCTGAAAACTGTCAAGGGGCTGGAGGCCTTTTGAAGAAGTACTAGTAATCATTCCAGAATTTTACGTATATTTATAACATATATAATGGTAGCAGGTTATCTGTGACTTAGGAATTGCTGAGATTGAGGGACAGACGTTTCTCCTTATTTTCCATGTGAAATAAAAATATAGAGATCTTCGGAGCTCTGTAATGAATTCAAAGTAAATCATTCCTCAAACTGTTTTTAAATATTATTTGATAAGTGAGACATTGTCCTGGCGGTTATAATGCATATTGGCATCAGTAATATTTTCCACCTGGAAACATTTTTGTCCCTCATATTTCATATCCAAACCCTTTTGTGCAGTATGATTATAATGTAAATCGCTCAAGGATAACCTATACACAACGCAATGGAGTCAGAGGAAGGCTAGTTCTGCCATCCACCATAAAATATTCTGAAATCACAGAACAGATTCTTCTTTTCTCCACACCTCTTCCCAGACTTTTGATGCTGACATTTGTATCCAAAAGCCTGGACAGATGAAACTTCGTTCCTTTGTTCTTTCAGTTCTGATGTTAGCTGGTTTTTAAGCACATGACATGGTAACTAATGCAGCAGAAAAGCAATGCTTACCAGCCATTTTTATTTCATGGATGAGGAAACCTCAAGTTTGAAGTTGCAAAGCAAGAAGCTCAATCTATCCCTTTAACTACACAACAAATGGAATATGATTTTTAATATATTTTCTCTCTGGCTGCCATAGAAGATTAGAGAAATGAAATATAGATTTCATAGTGAGGCAAGGGCATGTTTTGAAGTGGCAGTTCCATATGTTACAAAAAAAAGGGAAAAAAAAAATCACAGATGCCTGAAAATGATGGGAAGCTTGTGATTTTCCACAAACACATGAAAACTTCCCAAAGGCAAATTCCCTGCTTTCATCAAAATACCCACGAGTCTCTTCTATTCTCTAGCATATGGTACTGTCTATAAAACACTTCAACCTTCCAGAATGCCAGTGATGCAATTCTACATTCCTAGATTGGGATATTTTTTGCTCTTGTTTAGGATTATTTATTTACTTTGCAAGACCCTTCTCACAGTTCTGTTCAGAATGATCAGTTGTTTATTATGACTAGAGAGAGCGGTATCTTAGAAAAAACAGATACGAACAAAATAGTTAAGATAGATTAAGAATGGGTTTGCAGTAAGCCAACCTTCAAATTATTTATGAGATTTTGAAAATGCAGATGGGATCTTTCATCCTCCTCTTCATTTTTTGTTCTTTGTGTATGGACTTTCTGTTTTTTCCAAGGATTGCTGAACATAGTCATGGGATTGTATGGACAAGGGTCATAAAATATTCCAGTGTAACTTCATGTTGAAATTACTAACGTAGCAAGATTCAGAATTGTAATTTTAGTTCATAACAAATCCAGCACCTGTAGTAAGATTGCCAAACCATGGATTTAATTGGGAGTTTGTGGGTTCTCACATAACTGCTAAATCTGTCCAGAAAATGTGCGTTCTCTTTGGGTTTGGTTTGGTTTGGTTGTTTGCTTGCTTGCTTGTTTGTTGTTTTTTGTTTGTTTGTTTGTTTAACTCTTGGCTTGTAGCATGTAATTATAATGGTTAGAATTAGGTATATTACTGTACAATGAAAATTTCCAGTTTTCCACTAGTAGTGTTTTTATTAGTGTGTAGGATAAGGAGCAAACTGAAGGGAGGGAAGGAGCTGGATACGGAAATAGCTTTGGGTCCGTGAGGCCAGTCCTAGTCACACACACAATTGCTCAAGGGAAGCTACAATTCAGAGCAGGCTTGAGAGACAAGAAAGAAGCAGGGTCTGTTTTTAATATGTGTCTGCATCTATATTATGCTGAAAAGTCTATGAAGCTATAAACTGAACAATATACACTACAAATTCATTTTCTCTTTAATGCAAATATAAGGCGACTAAAGTTGCATAGATTTTTAATGCCTAAAATTCATCCAGTTCCAGGATGAAAATCTGGTATCACAAGAAGTCAGTGGAAAACTTGCCCGCCCCAGATCTAGTAAGCTAATAGCTTCATTATCCAGTGATCTTTCATCTTACCATGTTTTCAAACTTATTTTAAAACAGCTTTCCAAACAAGGAAGCTTCACCTGGAATCTAGTTCATGTTAAAACCCGCCCACATGAAATGTCTTATTTCTGAATGTCTCTGCACTGTTTATAGAGTGAAGATGGTCCTGGATTCAGAACAAACTCAGGACTAATTTTCATATAATTGAAAAAAAAAAAAAAGAATTTCTCCATAAACTAGGTGCTTGAAATTAAATTAATAGCACCTTCTGTTTTAGATACCCATAGGATGGAATAAAAAAAAAAATCATAATTTATTTTCTGCTATATTTGCTGGGCATATCTTTGGTGACTTTTATGTGACCTTTTGCTGGAAAAAACTGGAACATATGCAATGCCTATAAACAGGTATAGGCATGCACAAATGCACATATAAATTAGAAAAGGTACAACTGCCAAATGCGTCTAATATAGCTGGCATGAACAGCATTAAGTTTTCTCTCTTCTACCTGTTCCAGAACATCCTGCTGAATTTAATGGTAAGCTCTTCCCAGTTCTTCCTTTCTCTTCCCTTCTTTTCCACATTTAGTGAGAAAGAGATTGTTTAAAGTCAAAGAATGACAGAAATTTATTCCAGAGAATACACTGCATTTTGTTTGATATTTTTCTATTTAAGTTACTGTCAACGGTGAAAAATAGGTACTCTGTTATATTTATTTTGTAGAAATTATACATTAAACAAATTGAATGACAATATGTTCAGTTTATTCCTACAAGTGTCTGTTTAGATCTAGTAAATGTGATTGCTTCTTAGTAGTCCTAAGTTCTGGTCCTGTAAAGGGGTTTTATTTCCATTCACTAATATATTACAGAATATACAATATTCTTCCTTTTTTTTTCCATTGAATAAAACATGCTAGCCCAGGTCACATAAATTTGATCTGTTCATAAACATAAAACATTTTAAAACAGATGAAAGAAATTAGAAGATTCTTTTAGCAGTGGTTTGTAAAAGGGCATTTTACAGGAATATATTTGAAGTGGACACATCGTGTTCTACAGTGCCTTTCTTTGTAAAGACATTTCAAAATACAACTCCATGCAAGGTCAGTGTTACAAAAGAGCGATATGGTGCCACAAGAGCAGTGGTAGTTTGTAATTGCTTTTTCTTACATTATATAATTGGACAGTAATGTAGATTTAAAGATATGAGTGAAACTGCAGTGAGAACTGAATTATGAGAGTGGACAGGATCTGGAATCTGTTGAAGACTGGAGATAAAGTCACTTAATTTTGGAACAAGCAGTACCAAATCTGAACTAGCTGGAATGTTGATTTTATTTTGTCTAAAAGATGGCATCCCCAGGATATAAATTCGTAACACTATTCCTAAGTGCTTGGTTCAATACTGACATATAGGGAAATCTTCCAAGAAATCAAGGCCAAGAACATCTATCTTATTAGACATAAGCATTCCTTATTTAATAACCATTTCCAGTGACACAGTTTGGGCCTAGTTTTACAGCTGTTTTGTTCTTCTTTGTATATTGATCCTTTCTGTCTCACTAGACATCAGATACTGATTATCACCGAGTGACCTACCACAAAGATTTGTGATAGGAGTTCTCCACCTACCTCTAGCAAATGTGACAAGAGGAATGAATTGTTGACAGGTTTCAAAAGACTCCTCAACATTTCTTTTTGGATTTTAAAAAAAAAAAAAAAAGTTTATTAAGTAAAATTCAAAAGAATATTCTACTTTCTGCAAACAAATTAGTTTGTCCTGTGTGTTGAACTATGCCCCCAGTCACTCCTAAACCATTGTTGTTGCCTGATTTGATTGTCCAGTGACCTGTGCTTGGCTTCTGTTTGTGCTGTCTGTGCTTAATGTTTGGTTTCCATCTATCATGATACTACCTTTCTCCTGAATGATAAACTCTGCATTCAACTAATAGAAAGAGCTATAAAAATTAACCTAGTTAACTTTTATTAGCTTGTTTTGGTCCACTACAAACAGGGTGCGACAAGACGCACCCCTGACCCGAGCACCTTCATCATCAACTTCTGCCATGTGACATGTCTGGCATATTCCAGATAGGTGGAGCTGATCTCTAAACGTCATTTCAAAAACACATGGATTAGGCAGTCTCTTGCTCATAGTAAAACATGATGCAGAAGAGTCTGAGCTATATTTCCATCGCGTCCCGAGCAGACCACGTAGTAGAGCTGTGAAAGCTAGTATAGCTTCCTGTATAGCATGGAAGGACTTTTACAAAACTGAACAATTTATTTCTGTTTGGACTTGCTGTCCATTCCATCCTGGAAGACAAAATGTTGCACTCACACACTGGGACTCATCTGGCCAAAGTCAGATACCTGCATCTAAACTGGTCGCTTCTGGGAACTGTTCAGAGGAAAGTAATGAGTGCAGGCCAGCTCAGTCTGAAATACTTGTTGAAATTCATCAGATGAATAATGCATAAAAATGGTCTATAATTCTTTGTTGTGGGGAGGAAGTAAGTATTCTACTCGGACTCCAGTCTCCAGTGTGGATATCTCAAGTTAGGTGAGCTGGATCCCACCCATTAAACCTTTGTTAGGCCTATTAATGTGGTAGCATTCCTCAAGATGTATGTCCACAGTGAAAATACTTCTAGAGTCTACTGGCATTTTTTTCCTTTAATCAAGCTGTCTTTTTCAGAACATATTACATATTAATTCCATTCCAAATCTAGTCACCATATTTTAAAATATGTAAATTAGAAGTGCTTTCAGCTTTCTTAAATACAGGCACAAAATTTAAAATAAATAATTAAATTGCAAGAACCTGAAAGCACATCTAAAGTTGCAGAGCAGGACTGGTATGCAAAGAACAGACTGTGATCTGTGGATCATTAAACTACCTACACATACCTTAACCTAATCTCTGGGCAGTAAAACCTAATCTCAGGGTCTGTCTTATAATGGCCACTGTTTCTCATGCTTCAGAATAAGAAGAAATGATTTCCCTTCTACTTATAGGTTAAATCCTTGCTACTGATGCTCTTCGATGAAGACTGAATTAATGGGATCACTAGAGACACAAAACCTATTTTGCCAAAATGCAGACAAACTGTCAGCCCCTTCATTCTTGCTCCTTGTTTGAGGCAGCACTCCAACTGCTGAAAAACTGCTGAGAAAACCGCTGAATAATGTGATAAATTGAAAAGAGTGGGTTTTTCAGCTTTCAGAAATTCTAGAAGATTGATTTTTAAATTATTTCAAAATAAATTTGAAAACTACTGCAACTACCATTTCCATCCAGGTGAATGAATATTAGATAATTTTAATTTAATGATTTAATCGACTGCAGGTTTCTTAGACATTTTGCCAGTCTGTTCTGCAGTGAACTTATGTCTTATTATGCAGGCATACATTGCTCAGCATATATGGAGCTAGCATGTCCAAGGCTATCTTAACCTGTCTCAGAAATAACTAGTAGTTTATTTTTCCCTCTCTTAAACAGGCAAACATACATAATTCTTAGGATTTTATCAATTGGAGGCTTCAGTTACAAAATGAGCGTATGCATCTACAAAATTGGTTTGCTGTTTTCTAAGGCTTTGTCTCAACGTCTTAATATTAATGCATAGAAGAACTCACTTTTCACGCTGAAAAAGCCTATTTTCCCATTCTCCTTCCCTCCCCCAGCATTGCCAAATGTGTCTGTAGCTTGATGGCATCTTTCCAGAGAGCGATGAACAGGTCAGATCAGCAACCAACTTTTTATCCATTGACATACAGACTGACTGATGGAAACTTCTAACAGCCTTAAGACTTTAAGCCGCAGTACAAGAGTTTACATCAGACCCTTCACAGAAGGGGAAAGCCGTTTAATCCCAGAAACTGTTAAAACTTCCCACAAGACAAAATAAACTACTGTGGTATAGGGTTTGTGTATTCTATTTATTATTTCTAAACAATTCAGTATGAAAGATAATAAACTTAGATCTCTGTGATTTTTCTATTTAATTTGGCATTGGTACTTGAGTGATCTGCCTCAGATGGCAAGACTTTTATTCTCTGCCACTCAGCTTTCCCTGTGAGTGCCTTCAATTGTCAGGTAGTGTTGGGAATCTTGCTCCCTCGTTTCATTGCAAAAGAATGACGTTTTGAAAGTTGAGTAATTTTGTGTTGCAAGTTGGATTTCCAGCTATCACTTAGTTTTAAGGTAAAATTGTAACTTTTCTTGTATTATTACTTTACTACAAATATCAGTATGAGATTTCAAATCCCTTAATATTCAGTGGAATAATTTTACAGTGCAATCTATGAAATCTAAGAAACCTAAGCATGAACCAACTTCAGCAGCATCTATCGCCTGTTTTTAGTAACAGATGCAAAAGCTGTCTTGCATTCTGCTTGCCAACCAGCAACCAGAGCCATGTTACTGCCAGCCTGCAGCTGGTATCTCCTAACAATGATTCTCCTCCAAATGCAAGAAGGGTTTTCAATACTTTTTGTATAGTTTGTACCCATAGAGGTTAGATGAGGGTGTGACCATTTCCTGCAAAGTACAGCCATTAACACAGGACTGTAACTTTTGCTAAAAATTACATTAGAAGGTGGTGGCATGCTGTTAGGGAGATCATCAATAAATTCAGATTGCTCAGATATTTTTAAAGCCAACCAATATGTATGAACCAATGAAACTTCTAATATCTTCATTAAAAGCTTTAATTTCTCATTATTCGCATGATTATCCACATATTCTAAAATGACAAAGCACCAAAACCCTCTTGCAAACCCTCTCTACACCATTTGCATTACTTCACAACTTAATATGATTTATGTGTGTCATCATTTGAGATCATAGCAGGCATACATCATCATTTAAAGATGAATTTAACAGAACTGTCCAATTCCTGACATCTTAATTCTCACTCTAAAGAAATAAAAATATGTCTTAGATAAAGAATTTGCTGTCCATTTTTAAAGCTTTTTGTTTGTTCATTTTCACTCAGCCTAGGCCTCATTTACCACAGGATTTGTGCGGGATCCTTCTGGAGTGCCTCAGAGTTGTTAAGTGACAATCTAAAAGCCGATTTAGGATTAGCTAGCTTAACCAGGTGAACTGAGGGTTTCACTTTGATTGGGTAGAAAAGCCGTAGCTGTGCTTGGAAGTCCATATTGTGATACTGAAGGGCTTTATCAACATCCTGAGAGGAGTGCATTCAGAATAGGTGATGATGCGAATCTCACTAATCAGTGAAGGATTATCTGAGGCTCAAAGCTATACTACTTCTAATTCCTTCTTCATGACGCTGTTCATGCACTGCAAAATGATCTAGTGCAACACCAGAAGTATAAATATTAGATGAGACTCTTCAGTATCTTAATTAGCACTTTCGAAGGGAGCAGTTCTTGAATAGCCAGGGTTAATCAGATGTTTAAAAAAAAGCCCAAACCCAGAAACATAGCAGAAATCTGTGATGATTTCAAATGTACAGTGACTGACACCATGTCATACACAGCACATACCACTTTACTAATTTTAAAAACAGTTCCAGCATCAACTCGGATGCAAAGTTATCGACAGGATTCAGTATTTGTAGTATTTCTAGTCCTAGTCCCCCTCCACCCCATCACTGTGCTGAAGAAGGCAATCCTGCATAACTCTGTCCTCTTATTGAAATATGTGAAATTCGCCATTGTAGGACAGCTCTTGTGTGGACTAGGAGTGTACTCGTAACCTGCAGAGTCATTTAAAATGGTTTTCCCTATACACATGTTTTTAAGCAGAAAAAAAAAAAAAAGGAGAAAACTCATGAAACACTGAACGTACAATTTTTTTGTTGCTTTTGTGGTTTTTGGTTGTTTGTTTATTCTCCCAGTGCATTTAACAGAGTAACAAGCTATGAAACATGGAACTAACAACAAAACAAAATTATCCATTTCCTATCAAAAATCCTATGCTTGCCATTATAGTAAATAACAGTTTTTCTGAATTGGAAAACTCATATATCTATTTTTATGGAGTCAATGTTGGTGAAGCAAGAGCTTCACTACACACATTGTCAAAATGACAGAACAAGATATCTTTAATTCTTAACATCCAGTTAGGTCTAGTATCTACAAGACCACCAACAGAGTAAGGGATTGTTTCCCAGCACTTCTTGTAGTGTTTTATATTCTTCAGTATCCCTGGCTTCTTACCATACTTGTTTTAGTCTTCTAGCTTGCAAGAAAAGTATTTACAAGTAATTGGCAGCTCTTAAAATTACACCCTCTCCTCCTGCCCTGTAATTTTAAGCAATATATAGAGGAAAGATGGGCCATGAATAAAAACTCAGATTTGAGGAAGTCTAACCACCAAAGAAGTACAAATACAGGATTTGACTTTGCAGAATAGGATTATTCATGGAATATCTCCCTGTAATAAAATTTTTAAATGGATAGCTCAAGTTTTTTCATGTTACAACATTTTAGTTTAATTCACTTATGTAAATGAAGTTCAAAAAAAAAAAAAACTCTTTTATTTTACCAGAAGTGTCATTACTCATTATCAGAAACATCCATTTAAAGTTCAGAAACAATAAAAATGGAAAACATCTGTCATTAAGGGGGGTTAATTTATTCTTAAATTGTATTGCTGTATGTAAGATTGTGTTCCAATGGGTATACTTCTGCTTAACATTTGAAGTACAACATGTAAAGCCCACTTTCAAGTGGGCTTGCAATATTTCTATGAAAAGCAATAAAATAAACATCTTAGAAACCAGACATTTTAAACACAAGTAATGTATTTCATTTTAATACTGTTTTTAAAACCAGATAGCGAGGTTTTATCTCCTGCTTTCTATGATACCAAGAAAACATACATCCAGGTAGACTTCACATATTGTGTCAGAGGGCTTCCATTTCTATCACTCCTTAATGATGAATGAGGTGGTTTTTCTAAACAAATAAGCACTTCAGAGAGTTACCCTTGACAGGGCTGTTAATCCTGGGAGTCCGCCTTATCGTTGCAGAATTCAAGGGCTGAAGTTGTACAGTATCCCTGTACTGCCTGTCTCTTACGCTGCCGCTCTGGCTGAAGTTGGGACGTAGCTATTTCACATCTTGCATGTAAGGCCATGCTCAGAGCTTCTGTTCTGGTGTGCTTGCAGATAGAGGGGCTTATCATCTTAGTAGGCACTGGCCCTCTTATATCTGGCGGAGTTTCTCATTCAGATGGATGTGTTATAATCAGGCTGCTTTCAGTGGTGTCTTGTTTCCCTTGCAGTCTTTCTTCAGTGAATGCAATGAATTTTGGACTATAATGTAAAGCTTTCCTTGAGTGTTACAGAACATCAAGGCAAGTGAGATCACATTCTTCTGTCACAAATGTATTAAAGATATGGTCCATAAGCACAATAGGGCTTCAAAAATGGCAATTCTGAAAAAATGCAGAAAATCCGTCTTACAAATTTGCATACCTGGAAGCTGCTATTGTGCTTAATATCACCATTAAAACTATAACACATTTCAGAAGAAACAGCTTATAGTGTTATTCTAGTGATTAATTGTGGAATCTGGACCCATTTTCACGATTGAAAGCCATTATCAAGTAGCCTTTCAAATTTCTTTCATCCTTTTCCTCTATCACCTCTTAAATCCCTTCCACACCACCTGCCACAGAAATTTGGAACACCACCAGGATCATTTGAAAATAACAAGTGAATATTTTTTCATCCCCATCATGTTTCTTATCCCTTAGAAGGCTGAGAACAGGCATGTGACATCAGCTGCTGTTTGAAAATCAAAGTATAATGTGTTTTCAGTTTATAAAATATTCAAAAGCACAGGCTAAAAGGCTAACTTTAAGGAATTGGTTACACTGCTAGATAGCAAGAGCTGTTTGTCCCTTTTATCAATGTTACTTCTCCCCCTTTCCTTCCCCCCCCCCCCCCCCCCCTCGTTTTCTCCCTTATTTTTTTCTTAAGGACTGAATGCAAAGAAAATGTAAATTTTGATGCCTTGGGCCTTGGAAAGATAGGAAGGAAAAAGATAATGCCAAAAAATAAATAAGGACGATGGAGCAAACAGAGGGTCTCTTTTGATGTGACATCAGTAGTTTCTTTGACTAGTTTCATTGCTTGTCCATCCAAAAGATCCCTAATGCAAAGTATTAGCTTTGCAAAAGCTTTTCTGAACACTAGGAATGAAAGCAGGCATTTATACTGTACTAACTTTCATTCCAGGTTCTCAGAGCTCTGCATAAATAAGAATTGTCAGAGGTACCATGTGAGATAGATGTTTTAGCACCCACTTTACTGATAGGATACTGCGAGGTGCAAACGGTTAAGAAGCCCAAGGATACAGGACAGCATTCCAGGAATACTGAACAGAAAATGAATGTTTGGGTCTGATCTTCAGCAGCTGTTTTCTTTAGGGGCAGGGAAAGCCCTGCACACAGAGCTGATAGAAAATACGCATGCCATCACTCTCGGGAGCCTGCAATGGAAAAGGCAAATCCGTAAATGTAAAAGGTGAAATCCTCGCTGAAGTGATGAGGAACTCCTGACTCAATCAGAGCTGAGTTTTTCTTTACATGCTTATTTCTGTTTAGTGTGTCAGAGTGAAAACGCAGACTTAGGCTGTAGTTTATTTCCATGGTTTTGATAGTGCTAAAGCCAGTATGAAAAGTTTTCTGTCCTGCTTTACTCTAGCTTCATAATCCTGCATAACAATTTGTTCCCTCCTTGGCTGTACTGAGGTAGCTGTATGGAGACACAGGTTATAAACCAGGTCACTGAACTGATCCTAAGGATTTTTTTAGGTGAGATGAGAGGAGACAGAAGATTTAGTTAGGAGTGTTTTGGCTTTTCTAAACCTAGATAATTTTACTGATCTGGATTATAGCAGATGCATCAGACAGTTACAGAAAGTACTAGAAGTAGGGGATAAACTGAAGTGGACTGGTGTTGCTGCCTGGGAAAATATGTTAAACGTGCCTTGAGAATCAAAAGCATTTGGTTGTTTCAATACTGCGAGTTCACAGTAAGCCTGTATCTGTACGGGTCCTATGACAATGGAAGTTTGATGCTGGTTCAGGTCTGGAAACTTCCCTTATAAAACTTTATTTTAAATAAATAAATAAATAAATAAATAAATCTGAATGGAGTAATGGTAGAAAAGTGTCAGCTTTCAGAATTTGCTGTATACTGCTCTGATGAAAAAAAAAAAAAAGAAGAAGCAGGCTTTTGAGAGAGCCTTTCTCTATAAATGCACATGCAGTGGGGGCTGTGTTACTTCTTTCTGATCTTGAAGAAAGGTGACCTGCAGTTTTGAGTGTACTATGCTAAACCTGGTTTTCTGTATCATATCTCAGTTGGCTTTATAGCCCTTTATCTTTTAGCTAAGCAAACACTTGAATATTTGCCATATCCCTGACATGATGTTTCTAAAACCTATAAATCAAAAGAAAAACTGCAAATTAGACTCAAAGTAGTTTTTGCTATTGAGGATGCTATTTGCTTTCAATAGATATGTACCAATACAGAGGCAAATACACCTCTGTTAATTACTCTTATTTTGTCTTCATGTATCTATTGATTAGGACATTTATCTAAAGAATAAACAACAGCATCTTGGACAGTGTTATCAAATGTGATGTAATCATGGCATACAGAGATTTAGTCATATGTTTTCCTAACTTTGTTATCTGGCAAACCACATCATTTTCTGTTTAAGTCTAGCCTTAGCTTTGCAGTATTTAACATTCTTTATTTTATAATAGCTTAGATGTGACTTATTTTGATGTGTTTAGCTTTTTTATGTAATTGATTGGGACAGATGATGTTACTTAACTGTCATCTAGTCATTTAAAACCTGTGGGAAAGCATTATATTGACTGAATTTTATTATAGGATGAGTATATAAAATTGATTTAGAGTGATATGAGGTTCATGTTCTCCATGCAACACTTTTTACTATAAATGCTCATTCATACTGGCTTGAATTTTTTCTATCAACCAGGCAGAGAATGCCTTTTTTTTTCTTTTGTATTTTACAAAGCCAAAGGTTCGACCTGCAGTTAGAGTAGGCAAAATGCTACACCATCGCGTATCTGGTCTTTGGAAACCCCAGGGTCTGCTCTAGCTCCTACTGAAGTCACTGGGAGTTTTGCCACAGATTTCAATAGGACTGGGAGGAGAGCCTATGTTTATCGTTAACTGAGATATACTGAAGCTCTGTTCACAGTGAATTAGAAGGACAGGTCTGAATTGTTTCAGAGGTTTATTATGTGCAGGCTGCAATTCCAGAGAACCTCTGTTTACAGGAGGAAAAAAATTCTGCATTCCTTGTACAGTCAGAATTTCCACTGAAGTCAATGAAATCTCTGCCCTGAGTAAGAATAAACACTTTTGACCAAAGAAAATGATTTAATGAAAAACAAGCACATTAGTGAAGTGCCTGTTGGCTGTGTTCCTGTATTTTCTGTCATTTGGATCTGAAGAATTATCAGGGTAATGGTAGTAAGCTTCGGTTGTTGTGTTTCTTACTGATGGTCACTTTACAGTGACTGCATTGCCTTTCTTATGGAGAGTGTTTAAGCAAAAAGAAAGAGCAGGAGAAGCTATTTAACTGCATTGTCAGGCAAATCCTGGTTGATTCAAAAGATGCTGTCCTGCCCTCACTTCCTTTCTTGTTGCTTTCTGTTGAGAACCAGATCCACCATGTACCTGCAAATTTATCTATGCCAAGGATCCAAGTTTCTGAACAGCGTGGACTTTGGGGAATTTTTTCCCTTTGAACATCCCAGTCAGACATAGCCTGGTCCTAAACACTTTTCAGGTATGAATATGCTGAACTTGGTGTCTGAACAATTCTATCATCATGAATTTACTTCTTAATGCTCTTTCAAGATGATTATTTTGTGATAGGCATGCCAAGTCCTACAATACTTGGCCAGCAAAAATTTCCAATCACAATTTGAAGGTTTGTGACTAACTTTCTGTTGAAACAGAAAATAAAAATAGATGTTTTAAATGAAGCAGATTAGAATTAGAAATTAATTTGTCTTCCCTACTAACCCTAAATCGTCAGAGGAAGTATAGCATCCTAATTTGCTCCATAACCATGTGATAGTATTTTGAGTACCTTCTTTGTCAGGGTCTTAGCAGCACTGATCCCTCTGTGTCTTTCTCCTGCGATGGGAGCCAGTCACATTCTGTAGCAAAAGTAATACAGTAGGGAAGTCCACAGGAGGTGAGGAGTGGGATGGAATTATTCCCATGTGTTTTAGACTGTTTATCAAGCTTACTGGTCTGATGTACAGGAGAAATGATGTTCCTAAGATACATGTAAACCCTGTCTTTGAAGGCAAAAGCAAGTGCTTAGAATTTGTGGAGAAGCACCGTTTAAAAAAATAAAAAATAAAATTACAAAACTGAAAAAGTAATTTCAAATTGGAGGTGATATACTGCACATTGAGAGCAAGAGATGCTAAGAAAACAAAAGACTTAATTTGAAATACATTAATTTTTCCACAGTCTGTATTATTCTATGTCAAATGTACTGGGAACACAAATCTGCATCTGCATTGATTGGATGAATTTCAAAGACCTTTTACCTGCTCTCTGTTTGTGTTGCCTCATATCTTTATGACATGGAATGAACTGCTTGGCGCCACGTTGCTGTTATCCATTAACCATTCCTGTTTTCCTAATCATCTTAGACTCCATCTTTCTCTGTCCTATCTGTTATTGTCTTCTGCAAAGAGATGTGATGTTCCTGTAGCCTGTTCTGGTTTGCATGACATGATTTGTGTTTCTGCCTACAAGGGTTTCTCTACTGAACCCTGTACATTATCTTCCCCCAGCGCCCCCCTCCTCTGTAACCAGGAGAAGAGGGTCATACATCTGTAAAATGACAGCACTTATGAAAAATGGGAGTTTGGTACACATGGCTCTCATCAGACACAGACTCATCTTCCATGCCACAGACACTACTTGTTTCCTTGCAATGCAGACTGGAGCTGGAAACACAGGAAACACCTAATAAATTGCTTGACCTATCAAATTAACAAGTCATTAAGAAACTATTTTGGTAATCAATGAGCAAAGCAGAATTGTTTGCTTTCTGGCAGAGCAAGAAGAATGCATGGAGATGGGGCCATTTTTTTTCTTCATCACTGTTCTATAAACAGCGTTTAACTGGATTGTTTGTTGCAATACATGGAAAAATGTGAGAAATCTATTTTTAGAATTAGAACTCTTAAAACTAGAGGTGTGCATTGGCTTAAGTTTGTGGCAGAAGTACAGCAATCAAAGAAACTTGGGTATATGATGCTTAAGTTATGGCATTACTGTCTCTGGTGAAGGTGTTAATAGTGCTGATTATAATAAGTGCATAACAGAAATAAAATTTTCTGGTTTTGAGATGAGTACAAGTTGAAGTCTCTGTAGTCCCTAATCATTCAGCCTAGCACAAAAAAAATCCAAAGAAGCATAAAATTTTGCAGTTCTCATCTAAAGCACCTAATTAAAATCAAAATAAGTAATTATCAATAAATCAAGAAGCAGCCATTTTCTTCTGTCTGATGTGGCCTGAGATGCAGAAATACGCTGGCTCTTATTTCTGTTTAGAAAAGGCACATGCCTGGGGCTGCTGAAAAGTCTTGGTGATGTCTGTGAAAGCAACTGCCAAGGATAGTTGGAGCACATGCTCCCCTGTTGGCCTAAGGCAGAGAGGAGCTGTGAAGTGAGACCAGGGCATAAAAATATGAGACAGAGTGGAAACTTGCGATTGTTGCAGTGATATCTGTAACTGCCAAGGATGTTACGCTCATTTGAGCTTGTATTGACAGCAAGGAGCCAAAGCAGGTGTCATTTATGTTGTAAGCTTAATAGTAGACACCTACTTGAGTACCCTGTCAAATTGTGGGCTCAGTAATAATTAAATTATTTGGAAATTTAAACAAGGCCAGCAATCTTGCTGTTACAGTGACATCCTCTTGCCTTTCTTGGACATTTCTGTGGAGCTGAACTTCCTATTAATAATTAATAACTTCCCATAATAGTGGACCTTTAGTAAGTTTTCATCAAATCTGTAGAGCCCCTAAGACATTGTGCATCATTCCAGCTGATCATTTACTTCAAGCACTTTTTTTTTTCTTTATTAAATAGAAAGTCACAAAGTTGAAATGATGGTATGGAAGCAAATAGAGCTCTGTAGAGTACAAAGGTATTAACTAGGAATGTCATTTTCCCTCCACTGCCCTTCTGACAATGATAGGATGGAAAGGTTGCTGTTGAGGAGTAAATGGGATAATGCAGGAATCCTGAAAAAAATATAAATTCACATTGTTACAAAAATTTGCAACATGCAAATTTTCTTCTTATTTACTGAAAAAGGGATCGCTTTGAAAATGTTTGTTTGTTTTATCTAAACTCAGTTCTATGTTTGTAGTCCCAGTTCAGCAATGTATTTAAGCATAAAGATTTCAGTAACCTTTCCCAAGTTTTAAAACTCTGTATGTGCATAAGTACTCTCCTAATGCCAAAAACAGATGATAGGTTCATGTCCCTCTGTCTTTGTGTAAACTGTGGTCAGACACAAGAAATTATACCTCATGTGATTATTATAATAATTGAAAGTGGGAAGAATTATGATCGTGAAACTTTGCACTGAATTCCAGCTGGGATACGAAGATGGGTTACGCTGATGCTTGTTTACAAATGTCTAAACCTCGAAGTGCACCAGAGTCAGTGACTCATGGCCTCATCCCACACGTGCTGAATGAGCATTGCCTTTGTGAGTTGCTCATTAATGCAAATTCAGGATTAGAGCGCTTGTTATTTGCCAGTACTTCATCATTTTCGCTAGTTTAACAGTGTCAGAATTTAAAGCAAAATGCTTGAAAGAAAATACAACACACAGTTGTTCCTCAGAACAAAATGCCTTGCATATTAGAAATTAGCCATGTTACTTATTGCAACAGTGTATGCTTGGATTTTCTCTGGGAGAACTTAAATATTATATTGTTGCAGAACATACAAAGACACATTACAATTTCAGAGTATTAAGCAATGTATCACTTTTTAAGAGGAAAAATACTGAAAAAAAATAAAGTAAAATAAAACTATTTGCCAACTGTAGCATTTAATCAGCATTTTGTAAGAACAGTTTGTGCAAGTAAGCACTGAGTTATGGTAATTCAGTTTCTATTCTCCAGAATATTCCAACCACAAATTGTGTATGATACTCATTACTGTAACATTTGTTTGAAGCAGGATACCTTCATGTAAGATGAATGAATACATTTAAAAAATACGTGCATCACAAAAATGCTAAAAGTTGTTTGCCTCCATTCTCAAATTCTGACTGAAAGACACTACAAATCCTGTGGTATCAGAGCAGGTGCTATCAGATAACCAAGATTTGACTTCTAGTCTTTTGTGTAATAAAATCACATTTACTCTTTTTTTAAATCTACAGAATGATTGAGAAATAATTAGTGTTTTCCTTAAAAGAGCAGAATCAAAAATAACTCCTACATTTGCATTCCAAATTCTTCCTTAGTTTAGAAATATTCCTCCAAGGTTCTGTTTATAACAGTAGTAGTAGTTCACTTATTCATAATTCTACTTTTCAGAAAGATAAATGGCTCTAGATGAACATTTTCCAGTTTCCTCAAGAAAACCTCACTCATATCCAGACATTGTTCTCAACAGCAAAAGTCCAGGTTAACCATATAAACAGCTGATAGGAGAGCAATGAAAATGTTATTTGAACTTAATTTTACTTAATAGTAACAGTAATAATAGCCAGTTCTTTTGCTTTTTGCGTTATGCCATCGTTTCGCTAACTTTAATGCTGCCTGGTATGTTACTGTTTAGTTCATGGGAGTTTATGTATTTCTGAAGACAACCACTGGTTTAACAGATGTTTGTTTTAAAAGAGTTCCTTAGCAGTATAAATTATAGTAGACTAAATTGCTCATTTAAGGGCATGACAAAGTGACTTTCAGAGCATGCTCTGGTATGCGAAGCAAGCAGGGTAAGTGCAAAAAGCAGTTCTTGGGTCTCTATGAAAAAAAAGTCCTCTTCCTATGTTTTAGAAAGGGACTCTGTCATACAAAAGTTATGCCTCCTGCTAAAGTAGTTGAACCAGCTGCGTCCCATGTGCTGAAAACACTCTTGTCTCTTATTTCTCCTGTTCAATTATTGTGTCTATAAATTGCAGTGGGCCACCTGTGCAATGCACTCATCCAGAATAGCCCCAGAGGAAGCATTAACATATCAAGGCTCATAAAGCACAAATCCTTAAATGTAAAAACTGACACTTTCATCCTACTCCAGCCTACATCTATATAGACATTAAAACAGAAAGGACTAAAGAATATTTTACTATGCAATTTGAGGGCCCTGCTCTCCTCTCACTGAGGTCACCAGCAGAACTCTCGATTTTTGTTTGGGAATGGGATCAAACTATAAAAAGCATGAATTCTGGTTACACGTTTTAGAAACTTATTCTGACTTCTGCCATCTATCAAGTTTGATGATCCTATAAAATTTTGAAGAAAAAAAAAAAGAGGAAGACTTCTGTTCTTGACATTAACCATATTTTTTGTTATTCTCAGTCTAAAAGAATTAAATCAGATCTCTCTGGGAAAAAGGGGTCTCTGGGTTTGGACTAGCCAGAGGAAAAACATCTTCAAATTAACAAAACAAGGGCATGCTGCTTCCAGCTCTAACACTGCCCCTTTATAATAGGTTTAAGAACAAGTATTCTTGTCTTGACACATCAAGGACCAACCAGCAAATATAGAGACTGTTTTTTTTTCCCTGGTAGAGCCAGGGGCCAGAGTGTAAAGCTGGCAGTTTTCCAGTTACTGCAATCTGCAGCATAGGTAACTTTTACCTGGGAGAGTTCAAGATGAGACCTACTAATTTCAATAATCTTGAACAATGTTCTTAAGAAAAGAATCTCTCTAGATAAGCAGTCATTATTCGTAAATATCTAAAAATCTCTCTCTCTTTTCTTTCCTCTCTTTAATTGTATGTGATCTCCAGTGCATACATGGTATCATTGATCAGTAAATAACAGTAATAGTTGTATTATGGGGACTGCATTTCTCTTGTTTAGGCATAGGTTGGTAAGGCATCCTTCTGCTCCACTCCATTCCCATCTCTGGATATATGTATGCTTTCCTCAAGGCCGGTGTATGGTTATGCATTCTTAAGCACCTCTTATGGAAGTATGATATGATATGCAAGTGTTGTGTTTTGAGGGAAATGAGCTTGGAAATAGATGCTGCAGCTCATGGCTATGTTTATGGAAAGAAGAAAAATCAGGGCAGGCATCTCAGAAAGTCAGCAATTGGGTGATGCAGAACTTCAGAAATAAAAGAAGACGCTAATAAAAAAATAGGGTTTTTTTGTAGCTGATCATAAGGACTTCATACCTAAGAACACAGTCCTCTCTTAATTTCCGGTTAGGATTCCATCTAAACCAGTTGCACAGCTCTGACCTCAGAACTGTTGTTCTTTCCAAATTAAATCTGTCACTGGCAATGTATTCACGTTTCTGTATTTTGCACAGTCGTATGTTGGAGTGGCAGACTGTTTGCTTCAACACTTCACTGTTTGATTCTCTATTCTTTCGTGGTGTTTTATTTTTTAGATTCCCTAACTCCAACTCTAAGATAGTTCCTAATGCATCCACACATTACAGACCTTTTCCTCTCTGCAGCGTAATTAGACCTCTGACCTTCTATTCCCCAAAGTTAAAGAAATGCCAAATTGCTTCATTATGTTTATATATTGGTCCAATGAGATTTGAATTTTCTCTGGCTATCCATATCTTCCTTTTTATTTCCTGTTTACTAGCATCATATAACTTTTTGTGATATCTAGTGCTCTTGGAAGAGGATATATTTTTTGTCAGAGAATTTTATTTACACAATGGTTTTCTCTTCTCTCCATAAAATTATCTTCAATATTAACCAGTGTGAATTAGTCAGTATCATAAAACCTAAGGAAAGGAGAAAGAGAGTAAAAAGTCCAGTAGTGTTAAGATTCCATGGTCTTGAATCTAAATCCAACATGCATGTGCTCCATATTACTTACATGACTAACCTCTGTCCTCAGTGCATTACCAAACCCTTATTTTTCAAGGGTACCCTTGCAAAAGCTTCCACAGGAAAACTTTCCTAATTACATATAGAAAACTATCCACAAGTAAATACATTTTTGCTGAAGAAGAGAAAGTCAGTAAAAGTCTTCAGGGAGAACAGCCTTCATTCAGTAAAGGATGCAAAGCACATTTTTTCAACTTTAATACATATTGTTACATCTGCTAAATCAAGTTCTACATGAGCATTTATTGTGGCTGCGAAGCATGTGTACCATGATGAGGATCTTTATCCTCAACTCTGATTTCAGGAAAAAAAAACAAAAAGAAAAAAAAAAACTTCTCCACCTCATAATATATTCTTGTGCTTGCTTCATGTTCATGGTGTAAAAAGGTGGCCTCAAATATTGACAGTAGTAAGAGTTCTGTCATTCATTCAGTGAATTGAACCCCTGAGCTACTGTTCCTCTAGCCTCTGAGAAGAAATGCGTCTAAGACATGGCCCAGATCCATTTCTCTGTGGTCATTCTAGGTTCTTCTCTTGGTATTCACCTTTCCATAAATTTCTAACAGAGTCTTGTAGCAGGCTCTGGTCACTTTTTTCACTGCTTAATCCCATGTTTCACCTAGTTAAGAAGAGCATATACAATCAGAAGAATTGGTCATCTTTTTGCAAAATATACTGCAGTTCAAATGCTACTTTTGGGGCACAAACTGTGCAATATCCTGTGACCCTTACCAGAATGCAAGGTCAGACTAAAATGATGATAATGGTCCCTTCTGGGCTTAAAATCCATTACACTATTTCCATTATTTGTAGCTGCATGAGAACAGCAGTGTGTGAACAGACACAGCAGTACACTAACAACAACCTGTTAGCTCAGGCGTCTTGAACCAGTGGTAGTTCAGCCTTGATTTGCCTTGGAGGTCAACCTGCAGGCATTGTTCTCAATGGAGTGCTTTTTAGCACAGGGGTTTTCCAACTGCTACACACTGATTCTTTACTACCTTCTTTTAAAATTCACCCCGTTTTTCGTAACTCTAAGAGGAACCACTGGCCTTGCCGTCTTAGGAGTGCTACAGGTAGGGTTTGAAATTGTATTGTATTGGTAATACAAAGTAATCGATAAAAATGTGTACCCATCTCTTTGAGGCTTTTCTCTGTGTTGAGTCTGTAGTTGTCAATTTGTAATATAGTAAAAATATAGTTTGAATTTCTGAAGTTCTCTGAAATTAGGTTTGGAAGAGAAGTCTTGCCTTTAGTTGGCTAGAAAAAGTATAACTTGTCTACAAATATCTTGATCGTGTTTGCAAAATTTATTGCTGAGCTGAGAATAATTTCTTGCCTTTCACTTTGAGCAGTTACCACATATCATTTGCAAAACATTTGTACTTATCATGATCGAACTTGTGAATGTCTGATTATTCTAAACTTAGCATTGTTTTTTATGGAGATTTAGAACTCAAAACAGACTGAAAATTGATCTACATGCTAAACATATTGCATGGAAATTGGTGTGGAACTTGTAACAGTAAGATTACAGTCCAGTTCCATGAGATCCTCTCTAGACAGCTGCAGAGGGAAAGAAAAGGTTTAACACATGGCAGAAAGATGTGCGGTATGAATAAGTGTATTTTTAAGGGGAAAGGTGTAAAAAGTATTTGTCTCTGTTTTATAGCAATAATATCCCAGAGAAACTAAGCCATATTCTCATTTCTGGTATTTGTTCTGTTCATGAAATCTGCCTTTTTTTTTTTTTTTTTGGGGGGGGGGGGGGGGCATTTCTGGGAATAAATAATACCAGAGGGTGGGTGGACAATGTCAAAGTGACCTTCTTGATGATTGTATCTTAACTGCAACTGCTTTTAAGCAAGCAGTTGTACCACTTCTCTGAATATCTTCTCTTCCCATAATTTGGCAATGGTATAATGGGAAGTACCAAACTTTACATGTAGAATTTTTCAGATCTGAATTTGCATTTTTTGTTGGTAACTACTAAAGAAGTATTTACGTGAATGAAAGCAGCTTCCTCCCTGTTTCACTAACCTACTACAATGGAGAAAACAGACAATATGCTGTCAGCTCAGTGGCTCAACCTGCCATACTCTTTTACAGCTTAGTGTCTCCAAGTCAGTCACTTTTGTCCCAGTATTGCAAGTCATAACTGCGCTGCATGTTTTTATTGTCAGCTGCATGTTTCCCTCATCCCAGGAAAGGAAAGTGCTATGAGCATTCATTCTTCCGCGGTCAACCACTGACAGAGAGCAGTGAAGCCACATGGCAAGCCTAAAATATTTAGGCAGCTAGTTCCTGCTCACTGTACCACAATCTGCTGTGTGGATTGTACACAACTTTTTCATCTGCAGGTGCCTTTTGCCAGAAAGTCCCAAAAGCTGTGTAAAGAGTAATAATAAATGGAGGGTAGAGTTTAATGAAAGAAATGATGACCAGTTGTAGAGGGCAATGCCAACCAGAGGTAATTTGGTCAGTGTAGAGCCCACCTAATGTGCTTGCTGGCCCTTTGTCAGCATCCTATGAGGTACCTGTTTAAGCCATGCATGTGCTGCTCACAGCCTTTTCTCTGTAACTGCAACAGCAAGTGTTTGGAAGAATAGCAAAAAGACACACACAGAATAACACAATACAAAACAAACAAAACGAAAAAAAAAAAGGAGCGTTACTGGAAACAGCACTTTATGGGTAATACTGTTAACAACACACTATATGGGTGTCAAAAACATGTACAAGCTACCTGTAGCTTGTATGTTAAATCAGCAAGGGTAATGACAAAAACCTTACAAAATTAAAATTCAAAGTGTCATTCAGAATTTGCTTATAGAAAAAACTTTTCCAAAAATTGTAAAATAACACTGCTATAAGACAGTGTAAGAAAAGACTGGGCCTCAGGTTTTCACTATGAAGGCATCTATGGTTTCTCCCTTTTGAGCAAGAGGCACTAGCTGATGTTCTGAGAGGATCGTATGGCTGAATATAATACCTTGGAATCACTGGGTCCTTAGTAAGATTGCTGACGCTCTGCACTGGGGAATTTGTATGCAAATATCATTATCATTTTCTCCAGTAACAATGTATTTGCTATGTTATGTTGCGCTTGTATTACCAAAAAAAAAAAAAAAAAAAGTTAATGTCATTGGTGATCAGAGTCTGGTCCTGGTGAATATTTAAGCTACAAATTTGGCCTCAAGAATCCGTCAAACTGATATTCATCAATCTTTGAAGGAATCTGGGGCAGATACAAACAGAGATAAGGGCAACTCCAAGCACTCAACATATCCCATGATATATTCCATGCACTCTGTTCACGTATTTCAAGTGTTGGGCATTTGAAACCTGGATACAGTTCTAAAATTTATAAGACTTCAGTCTGACTTCAAAAGATCTTGAGTGAAGTATTTTGAGAGTTGTGGGGTTACTCTGACATAAAAGTAAAATGAAGCAATCTCAACCTAATCCTGTCAAAAATCATGCAAAAGAGCACTGCAAATATAATCTTTTCTACTTCAGTGAAATTATAATATGAATGTAAACTCAAAGCAGAATGAAGGCAAGAAATTTTTGTATCGGTACGACTCAAAATTCAGTTGCAAAAGACTTACAGCCAAGCCAAATAAACAAACAAACAAGTAGAAGCACTGAACTCTGAGTAGTTTGTGAGGTGCACACTGAGATTCTGTAGTTATCTACACAGTAACAAAGAGTTATCTTAAATTAATATCATGACCAAAGTTCAGGTTCATATGTTCAGTGCTCACGAGTCTTTTGGGTCATCTAGAGGTTGGGCTATGGCTTGGCCACACTTAACGCATTTCAGAGTTTTTCCATTGTTTTCAGTAGATTTTTCTGTATGTATGTTTGCTGTATGTATATCCACCTATTATAACAGGTTTATAATTCTGGTCTTCCTTAGAAGTGAGAGATAATTTTCTTTGTTATATATTATACACAGTACATATGGTTTATTTGTCTAGTAATTATGACCACTTTCTAGTGTGTTTCAGCTGGCATTGAACTGGTCAGTCTCCACGTCCTGAGATACAGCCATGGGCTAGTAAGATTGTCCTTAGGAAGATTTAAGAAAATAGCTCCATTTCTTCATTAGTCACTATAAACACTGAGCTGTCCCTCTGTGACCTCTAGCTGCTCTTAGTTACACATGTGAATGGAGATGAAGTTTGAGACAGAAATCCTCTTTTGTAGCACAGCGCACCTGCCATTTCCATCAAGCAGCAGCAGCTCTGCAGAAAGCAGTAAATCTGTCAGAGAGATTGAGTAGTGGATGGCACCAGTGGGTTTACATCCAGCTATTTTGAGTCAAGCAGCAAAGTGATTTTTTTCCCCTCTGAATTGACATAATGCTATGCTAAGAAAACAAATTCCTTTAGTATTTCTCGTTCAGTCCAGCCTGCAGCAGACTTCACATTCTAATTGCTTCCATTTGCTATTCCCTGTTGTTAAAAAGTTTAGATTTTTACAAACAGGTTTCTTGTTTCCCAGCACACTGCCCAAGAAGTAGATGCCTATTTGACTTTATTTTCAAATACCTTCTGGTTACTGAAGACAGGCATAGAAACCAGTGAGTTTAAATGAAGTTCATGTAGTAGACATATAAAGTATCAGTGTTTCAGAGAATCTAAAGAGCTCCAAGCCATGGACCAGGCAGGTCCATATTCAATGAGGAATCTCAGAAACACAAGCCTTATGTGTCTTCAGTTAGACTCCAGTGGACTCTATTCACGCATCTAAAGGCTGTGTAGCTGTGGCACCAGGCTTGAAATTTGCAATACCTAATTTTAAGAAACAGAAGCAAAACAGAAAAAAATGAGAAAAACATGTCTGAATGGTAATAAGTGATAATCACAAGATACAGAATTTACTATAGCATCAAGCCGGATACTGAAGATCTAAGCTACTTAAGGATACCAACGTGCTTTCATGAAAATTGTATGGTAAAAAGGCAAGCCTTAATAGGGTCACTTCATATAATTATTATACGCTAAATAAGCTTTTCAAAATATTTATTTAAAAAAAAAAGGCAAAAATATCAGCTTAATTTAGTGACTTTTCTAGTGTAATTCTTCACCCAGAGACACCACATCTCTGCTGTCATGCAACTACAAAAATTATTTGCTTTTATTTAAAAATGTTAAAAGGTAAACCTTGATAAATACAGAGATAAATATGGCTTCCATGTTAGCATTAAAAATAGCCTAACTTGTATTTGCACAAAGAATCATAAACATTTCTCATTTACACAGGCATAAATGTGATTTACACTCATTACTGAAAGCCTTTACATTGCAAGAATAGTAAAAATGTTGGCTAGATGGACCTTCTATTTGGATGAAAGGATAACATAATATTTGCATGTACATTGCAAGAATAGTAAAGGTGTTGGCTAGATGGACCTTCTACTTGGATGAAAGGATAACATAATATTTGCATCTTCATCCGTTCTTAGCTAATCTAAACTTCAGATAACACTTGCTGTGTGGTTGTCTTAATTAAATGAGCACCTGAAAACTAGGCACAGATTTCATCCCTTTTGATCAGAAGGGGTCCCAACAGTGACTGCACAGTCACTAGGAATTCTTCAGAGGTGAAGAAAAAAACACAGATTGTTAATTTTTTCTTATAAATGTGAGTTTGAGTTATGGTAGAAACTAAATAATATAGCAGGTCTGTTAGGTCTGGTCTGTTTGAGCATATATAGTGCTTTAAGAAAAGAAAGCTCCCTGCTAAGGAAAGTGAAACAGAAAGAGCAAAGGACCAGTTTAAAAAAAAAAAAAAAATAATAATTACTCTTTGTGTTTTAGCTTATTTTCTATTCACTCTTTCTAATGTCTCTTTGTACTACATTCAGAGTGCTCTGATGGAGACTCCCTACCTAAGGTCAGATTGAGGTGGTTTACAATCATTTTTCAAACCTGTTCTGGCTTTTGGAGTGAGAAAACAATCTATTTCTAGAAACAGCTAAAACTGTTTAGGAGAAGATTTTATTTTGTTCATAACCTCTAGTATGATAGCAATCCAGAAATATCTATGTTTTACATACTAACAGTATCTCATTCTTCAGTATAGAAAATATCGACAAGTCTGTATTTCATGGATTTACACTGACTTCTACATAGGAACAGAAAATATTTGGACTTTTTTAATTTGTACTCTTGTGTTTTATACAGGAAGAAAAAACATGTTAAGGGTGTTGAAACCAGTGTTAACTGTAAATACAAGAAACTCTTCCAGTCTTACTACAAAGGCTGTGTGCAAGAAAAATAAGTAAAACCTGTAGGAACTGGATTGTTTCTGCTTTTAGCACCAAGGTAGGATCTCCGAAAGCATTTCCAGTTCCAATTCTTCAGAATTTAGTTTTGACTGAGAACAGGGTTTGATACTGCTTAATGCCCCAGTTTTTAAGAATTAAGTTTTTGTACATGCATTATTAGCATGCTGAACTGTAGCCGAATGCAATGCTACATCCTAAAGTTCTTTCTGTGATCTCATTGAAAAAATCTCAGTCCACTTTTGTGAAAAGCAGTGAAAAGTCCCTAGCAAGCTTCGAAGACAGACTATTCATGACCCCTACAGAAAGTCAGGTAGGATCTGCCTGTTTTAGATGGGCCATCTTCCTCCTGATCCTCAGCAGGACTGAAAAAAAAAATCAGGAATATTAGCAAGCCTGTTTCCAAAGACAGGAAATATAAAATTGGGAGGTTTAAAAGGCCTGAGTGTCACAGCTCTTTGTTATAGTGTGAAGAAATAAGAGGCAAAGTTCTGTTCTTGAGCGGATATTCAGTCTTGAGGAAGAAGTTATTCCCAAGAGGGCAGGAAGGTAGAAAGCTTTCTTTCAGGTAAGAGATAAAAAGAATGTACTATGTAAGTATTGTCTAGTACAGCTTCTCTACACACCCCAAATCTGGGGATAGACATTCCACGTGATGATGATTTGTATTCAAAACTGAAAGGATACAGCTAGTTTTGGACACCCCATCCATATATGCAAACTGAAAAAAAGTGGAAGTTCATACATAGGGTAGTAGGCTGAGTCCGCTACTAATAAGAACCAATAACAAAGAGATAATAAACTTTGAAACTCTTATGAAACCTACTATTCTGTTATTCTGTGATCATGCTAATAATTGTATGCACATTTCATCCAGGAAGCTGAATCTTAATCAAATAATAATGTGTATCCTCTTTGAAATGCCTCTTCATTTTGCTTTGAAGTGCCAGACTGCAACCAGAAGAGTACTTCTGCGTTTCTTACTTGACCTGCTCCCATCTGCTACCATCCAAAACTGACTTTCTCTGCCTTGCTTTTTTCATCTCCTCCCTTCCTTCCTACTCTCCCCAAGTATATTTTTAAGATGAATATATGAGCAAACTTTTGTCCACCTGGTAGGGCAAAGACATGTCTGTTGCATCAAGCTTCCGGGTAAACAGTGCTGCCTCATGGATAACATATTTGAAAAGTAGGGAGAAAGATAATCTCCCTTTTATTGGCTTCATTCATATTGAAATGTACAATCAGAGTCAAAGTCTTAATCTTCACCTCACTTTCACAGCTGCTCAGCTAACCTTAGTGTGTATCCCAGCCCTCTGTGAGAAAGCAAGGCCCCTCTGATTGGATTAAAGGGCAAAGAAAGGGAATGTCATGTTACCCCTTTAGGCAGCCCAGGCTCTCAGAAGGAAGCTCAAATAACAAAAGGCGAGGAATCTGACCCAGCAAAAGCATGGCAGGCTCCAGCAGACTTCAGCCGGCTGCACCAGCTACGATGAGGTCACTTTTGACACTCTCTATGAGGTGACTTCTCAATTTGTACTAAATCCTCTTTTTTTCTGAACAGAAGGCAGGAGGAGGTCTCTCCATGTATTCCTACTGAGACAAACCAATCAGTCTCCCAAAAGGATAAGACAGAGCTTTGAAGCTCCCCTTGTAAGGCCTCCCATTCACAATTATCAGCTCCTAAAATGCTAAAGAAAAATATTAACTGCAGTTCACAACACCTATTTATCCAACAAAGTGTACAGAGAAACCTTTTCTCTTTTCCTAGTGCCTAAGCCTAGCAGTGCAGCTAAGGACAAGCTTCGGTGGCTTCCCCACCACATTTATTTAGTGCCTTACATCAGAAGTTGCTAATAATTAGCTTGTTGGGATCTAAGAGTATGCTCATTCCCAGCCAAAAAAAAAGGCTGGAAATTTGCCATTGTTCTTGATGAAGACATGAAAAGGGGAAAGACTCTGTAGTAACAAGGCCCAATCAAAAATAATTTCTTTAAAAATAATTTTTGTAATTCCCCAAGGTCAGTGGAGTAAACCCCCACACTTGAACACCCAACTCCAGTACTGATTCAGAAGTTCTTAGGGAGGAGTGTCTTGGTCAAACTCATGGAAATGTCATATGAACAGCTGTGAACCAAAAGCTGAGCTGAGCTGCAGTTGCTTGTAGCAGTAGAGTGCCTTTTTTACAAAGATCATTTTCTGAACTAAAATAAAACGGAAACTGAGCAAAAAGAATGCCTGAAACCTCACAAAACACGTAACTAACAGTCATGTTAGAGAAAGCCCAAACCTCTGCCTCCATTTTAGGTGGGGCTTGGGCCTACCTCAGCCCTCAGCTTGCCTAGGATATGGCAGATTTCAGTAATTAACAAATGTTAAACCTTGTCCCCAGAACTAATCCTTGCCTCAAACACATACAAACACTTGATACGGCAGGTCTATCATTACAAACACAGATCTGGCAGACAGAGATGCTTCTCTGAATTAATTGTGTTCAGGCCAGGTCTGGACAGACTCCAGTGGATAAATCCATTTCAACTAGCCATTTGTAAACCTATGCTTTGTTAAGGCAATCTTCAAGGGAGGCAGAATCCCTTCTATTCCAGGTCACCTTGATTTCTGCTGTAGGTCAAGTCTACGTAGTACCGTAATTACAAGTGTCCTGAGAATCCCTATGGGTTTGGCACCCAAAGCAGGATCAGGGTCACATTGCTGTAGATTTGTGCTGTCCCCCAGGTACTTTATTTTGTTGGCAGTTGTAGCTTTGAGACTCCAGGGCTTGCAGATGTGGTTTAAAACTACCCTTACCCTCCACTTTCTAATCTTGGGTGAAATGTTGATTAGATGGACCGAGGGATTAAGTATCAAAGTCTGCTTTTTACATTCAGCAGACTTTATAAGAAACCTTATTCAGTGGTACTAGGAAAAAGTGCAATCTCTCCTCCTCCATGCCTGCCCTTCATGACTGTCAGTAGACAAAATACCTAAAATCAGCAGCACTGCTTCCAGGAGGCAGCTGCTGTGGCAGCAGAAATGGAGATGTAGTTAGTGACATGTCGATTGGCTCCCTGCTGCTCTTTTTGACAAAGGAGACAAAGAGCCAGTGTTTATTTTCAAATACCATTTTTGCTGAGGTTCTAGAAAGATGGATGAACTGAAACCGACTTTGATTTGGAGCTAATGGCCCAAATCAATCACTATAAGAGGCCACTGCCTTACCTCAGGTAGAGCCATGAGCTGATGGTGTTTGGGGAACATACAAGCTGACAGCCTTATATTTGCTGATGTGTTTACCTCAGCCATAAACAAACTTTTAACAGATTGCCCTATTGATAGCTGGATTCTCAGTTTACTTTTATTAATAGTATATGTGTGAATAACTGGGAAAATATTTCCAACCTAAATAATTTTGATGGAACATAAAGAAACGGGGATCATATATTCTGTACAGCAGAGGAAAAAAATGCTTTCAGTCAAGCACATAAATTTGTACCTGCTGCCTTGTGCTAAGCTATAATATTGGCTTTCATGCAGAAATGAATAATAGCTTTATTCACCCTCTCTAGATTGCCCTAACATGCTACAACTTGATTAAGGGCATGAATTCAGGGCATGAATCTTCCTGATATAGTGAGATTATTGAAATTATCCCAAAAGAGCATGTTTGCTGCTCTGCATGCAAAGATCTTCCATTGTCTCCTTAAGAATACACAAGGCAGGTCAAGAGAAGCTTAATTAATATGGAATTAGCACAAGTCAATTTTTTTTTTTTTATTTTGTCTTTCCCTTTGTGGCCTTACAGCAGCTGGCAGTTAAAGGAGATCATGCTCATATAAGTGTATTGATCAAACATTATTAGTTAAAGCCTATTTGTATGCTGTCCTTAGGGTAGCAGAACAAGAATTCTATATAGCACGTAGTGCTAGGCAGAAAAGACCAACAGGTTTCTGCATTTTGGTAAGTCTGATTTAGGGCTAATAAGTAGCTGAGCTTTTCAACAGAGACAAGGCAGCAAAACAAGGCCATGGATTAACTCTGTAGCTACATGCTCTACATTGCAATCAAACAGCTCCCCCTTCCAAACCAGCATGTCTATGGAGGTTCCTTTAATATCCTTCAGTCATCTGTCAGGTTCCAGTACTTAGATTGCCGAAATAATTGGGTTCCTTTAATGTCATTTGTTCTCATATTTATTGGACAAAGATGATCAAAAACGGGCTATTCATCGAATTGATTGACACTGCACGCTTTGAATATCATATTACCGTTATGTCTGAGCTCTCAGGAGCCAAACTCAGCATTTGCCAAGAATTTATTTCTAATTATTTATCCATGTTGCATGACAGCAAAGGGATTCAGAGAAGATCATTCTGTCATCTTAACTATCCATTTCACTTCGTAGTTGTACCAGAATCATACTGAGGCAACTGAATTAATCCTCAGGTATTTAATGATGCTGTGCCATGCACAAATCCCATTGACTTAGTGGTTCCCCGTAGAAGGTACTGCACAGCAGAAGGAATCTTTGTTGGAATATGCCTTCTCAGCAGTCCATCGCCATGGTGGTGAAAATATAGCACATCCAAGAGCCTTGCAGACAATGGATTCAGGTTAATCAAATCTCTGATCAACTGCTGCAGTTGATTCATGCGTGTGGAACATTTACACTGAATTTGCAACAAATGCCAGAAGCATCTTCTTACATGGCACTGATTACCCTGCATACAACTAGATATTTCTCAGGACTTGTATGGTTCCTCACTAGCTTTGTCCTTAGATTTGGAAATGTACTTCTTTTAGTTAGCTTTATGGAAAATATCTCCTCCAGGTCATCAGCTCTTTGCAGTGGGTTCATTCTCATCATCAGAATCACAACAAACCATGATGTGAGTCATTGTGGGAAAAACAACAGATCTTTTTGGAGTGTAAGTGTAACAGCTATCACGTGTCTTTCACCAGCTGAGAAAATTAACCTGGACAGGTTAAGAAGTCCTCGTAATTCACATGAACACATATGCAAACACATGCCCATATTTCATCTCCCTCTCTCTCAGTTCAGTTCTTTACATCAGTGGGATTAACATTATGAGTAATAACTGAATTAATTTGACAGTAAACCCAAACTTAACAATGAACTTCACATCTAAATCAGTTTCACATCTCTATTAGTATGTGAAATGGTGAAATATATGAATATGTGAAATATGGTAGCCAAAAACTGCCACTAGCAAAACCCCTCCATCTTAAAAATTAAAATCCCTCCCCACTCTCATATCCCCATATAGATTATTTCTCTTTTCATCATTGCTGGGTAGCTCTTGTTTAGTAAATTGGAAATCTGATCACTGTACATTAGAACATTTACCTTGACCTATTGTTATGCAAAAAGAGAAAGAAGCAGTGTATAAAGAAGCTGAAAGAATTAAATCTCAGTGAAGAAGTGGAGCTAGGTTAAAATACTAACTAACAATAATCTATCTTTGATGTAAATTATGACAGCTTCAACTTCCAGATGTTTAAGGCTGAATTCTGCAAGTCCTGTAGTGCTTTACTAACACACTTTTCAAAATATTTTTTGATAAATTCCTTGTAAATATTTTATACTATAATGATCACTCGCTGCAGACTGATGTCAGTCATTTCCAAATGGTGTAGTAATACATCAACTTTTCACACACTTTGATTGTTATTAAAGGTTTTGTTGCTGTTTATGATGTTGTGGGAGATAGTTTATTTCTTTTCTTAGCTCTTTTCACAGTTGTTCAGAAATATTTTTTTTATTAATTTTCAAAGCAATTGATTTCATAATCAGAACCAAATTGCTTATTCAAAAAATCTTTAAACAAAAGATCTGCAATACCTTGAGTGAAACAGGGTAGAGTAAGTCTGAGGCTGGAACATACTAATGTAATTGGTTTTGGTCATCATTGGGATGCTGCTTTATATCATGAAATGCTCTCATTCATTTTCAGGAAACATGGCTTATTTTTATGTTAATGTTTTTCTTTTCTCCAAAGAGGTTCTATGAATTATCCCAAATAAATTAATGTGCTGACCTTCAGTCCCTAGAAACCAGACGCTGGATTACAGCTGTGCACGCCTTGAGAAGCTTAAATTTTACCGTTTGGTTAAGACGTAAGCTGCAAAATTTAGAGATGCCTGAACTTGACCTTCTAAGGAAATAGCAAAATTAGCACAAGATTTTTCCAGGACTATTTATACATCTCCTGAAATACAGAATAAAGCTGATCATTGCCTTTGAAGAGTATTCACAGACAAGGCAGAACCCTGGGTGTAGGAGAATAAAATCCTGCAGTTATTCTTTACGTTTAATGAAAGTAAAGCTCATATGGGTTTTCCTATACGTACTCAATCCAGCAGTGTTTTTACAAAGACACTAGTAGCAACTGAAAGTCACATCTTAGCTTTTAATACCTGTGCTAAGCTAGTGCTTTTTGAACAAGGTAGGTTATCCTGCCTCTGCTAGACACCTTGTCCTCATCAATACTTGGCCATACATGCTGTGGTTAGTAAGACCTTTAGCTGGTCAATGTTTAGAAAAGAAGTTAAACACCTAAAGAGGAGGACTGTAGCTTGTTGTGACTCAGCTGATATAGACATGACAATTCCCCTTGCATTCACACAAGCTCCTCAGATCCAAGACATGAATGCAAAGGGAAAAGTTGTTCCTTTCTCTCTAGAGAAGAAAGTATCATGTAGGTAAGCATCCTGTGGAAATTAAGGAAGGATTAAGGAGTAAAGTGGATTTTAGTCTTTTTATTTTAATAGTGATAAACTACTATACTTCCAGGAAAACAGGATGGGGAGAGTGGGGAGGAAGAATAGTTATGTCTGAGAGTTAAGTCTCCTGGGAATATGGTTGAGCTAGTGTGGCTAATGCCAGCAGATAAGGGGTTAGATCAGATAAAACTTGACTGCTTATGAGCAAAAACTACGAACATTTTTTGCAGCAGAACTAGGTGTGATTGCAATTTCTCTTGGCATTTTTTTTAAAAGCTTCCATAATACAGTTCACACTTGTGACATTATTGTGATCTTCACTGACACTAAAAATTCTGAACTGCACAGGATTTTAATCCTGCAAGCCAGTTGAAATGTCAGCGGTCAAAGCCTGTTTGCGTTACTTGAATCCCTGCACAGTAAGAGGTGAATATGGTGAACTATAGTGTGTTGATAAATTAATCATTTCCAATAAAATAAAAATTAGAACATACCTGTTCAAAGGCTGTTCTCTTGGCATTATCAACTTGTCTGAAACCAGGAAGCGTCAAAAGCATTGCAAGAAAACCTGTTCCTAAGACATTTGATTTATAGACTCAGGGAGGTTGTGTTGTGTTGAGATGATAATTTCATTTTCTGGAAGGTGATCAAAACAAAACTTTCAAACGTTCTGAGTTTCACCCAGTGCTGGAGGGTTGAGTGGTTGCCATTTCTACCATATGCACTATATCAGAGTTATTCATCAGCTGTCTTGTTTGATATATAGAGTTCATATGATACAGGGAGTTTTAGTCTTCTGTAAAGTCCACATTCATTCGTTTCATTTTACAGTACTAAATGTTCCTCAAGCATTAGAGGTAATTGGAAAGAAAAAAAAAATGAAAATTAAAAGAAGTTCTGCTTAGCAAATTCACTGGAAAATCCAAACTCCATTATCAGAATTTGGTTGCCAGTGTGTAGCATACAACAGTGGTAACTGTGGGATTATTAAATAAAACATTTCTAGTAAATAAAACTTTAGTACCTTTTCATATTATTAGTTCAATAGTAACTCAGTGTGTACTGTTTGTCACAGCTTATTCTGGTAGGCATACAGCAGAAATGCTATGATTATCAGGCAGATCATGCTGACTGAAGAATTATAATGCTTCACCAAGAGAACTAAACCAAGATACGGAGGTGGGCGTGAGAGTCTCACACCCAGCTCCATGGCCAGCTTCTTAGTAATGCATGCTTCTTAACTAAGGATTTTCACCTTTTCAATAGCTTGCCTAAAACTGTGATGGATTCTTTATGTGAAATCTTTTTTTGTGACTTGTGTATATTGTCAAACAGATCTGATGGGCTCCTTGAGCTGAAGTTAGAGAAATTGTGCTGTGTAGGTAACTGCGGGACAATGCCGTGCCTCTTGGTCTGAAACTCTGTGAAGCTATGTTGTTACATTACCACACTATTTGCTGACCCGAGACCTCAGTCTAAGCAAACAACTGCAAAGCTTACCATCACATCAGGTAGACATGATGACAGTATCAAGGAAAGCTGTAGGGCCAAAAGACTAACTGGCAGCAGGACAGAGAAGTTTGTTGTGTGTTTTTTTTTAAGTAATCTGTGTGGTACATTGGCCGCGTGTATGGTAGGCTTCTCAGAATAAATAGAGGCCCAGGACTTTTACTTTGCTGTCTTTTCAGTGCAGCGTATAACTAGTCTTGGTCAAAATGGTGCTTTAATAAATCAAAGTTAAGACAAAAACTGAGCTGTAGGCATCGCTATATGTGATTTTGAACAGTAGCATAGCTTTGGGATTCATTTGGAATCTAATTTATTTGCTTACTTGTTTGCTTTTAGAGGGGTGAGTATTACAAGGATTTGTTGGCTTTGTACTGCTCAGGCACCTCAAAGAATAAAACTCAAGGCATTGTCTCATTTTCTGTCAACTTCTTGTGGGGAAAAACTTCTAGCTGTCACAAATCACTAGAGCCTGCTCTTGTGCAACCACCATCTCTTAGCCTGCTTGGCACAGCAAGCAGCAGTGCCAAGGCAGGGCAACAGCACAGTGCTGCATTCACCAGCCCTTGCCTTCTCAACTGTATATCAAGGATGGGCAAAGCAGTGGAGGGGAGGATGGGGCAAGAGAGGCTGGAAGAAGGACTTGCAGGACTTCAAGTATGAAGCCATGATGCTGCCTTTGTGTGTGCGTGTATTAGAATTCAAACCCAAGTATTTCATATTTGTACAGTCATTCATTTGGTTTTTGGATCAGTAAAATATTTAAATCATACAAACCCTTCCTTAAGCTTCTTTATTTTATGAATCCATTGTAAATAACCTTTGAAATGCATTCGGGTGATGGAAAACGTTTGTTTGTTTGGAAAAGGTAATTTTACCAAGCTCAGAAGGGAACAGGCGGTCCTTTCTAGCAAATCCTTTGAAATGCTGTGAGAAATTGTGGTCTAGATAGCTGGAGTGACCTCTCGTGGTTTTCCCAGGAACTAAGGCAATTCATCTCCTCACTTCACTTCTGTTTAGCACATGCAGATCAAGGATGCTGGTGCTTACTAAAACACGGATCGAGGAGCATGGCTCCATCAGGGGAGTGCAGGACAGGTGCATGATGAACTGTAACACGCAGTACCCTCAAGTTAACAGATATTAACTTGAAAATGTTATTTCAGCCCTTGAATATCACTCATCTGTTCTTGGCTGCAGCGAGAAAGAAATATTTCCAGCTATGGCAAGTTGGCTTACTACTAGCAGATCTCATCCCTGTTTTTTAACATTGGCTAACAAAAGTACAGACCTTTTAAAAGAAGGAGTTGACATCTTCCGTAACCACTCAAAATGGGAGCAATCAACCTTTCCTGAAGAATCAGCAGTGGCATAAGTAGCTGAAATATCTATAGCATGTGCCTCTGTTACATTTCACTGCCATCTTGCTTGTATTTCACCATTCTTGTGTATCAGATTCCAGCTGATTTTAGTTAACAGTGGGAAATTTCTATCATACTTCCAGACTGGGAAGGCTTGCACATATTTTCATTGCAGTATCTTCTTCTCATTACCCAATAGTTTGTTCGCTTTTGTTGTGTGTGGATTTTGGTTTTTTGTTTCTTTGGTTTTGGTTTTTGTTTGTTTGTTTTGAGGGGGAGGAGCCTTAGGAGGGTTACTTAACTTGGCATAAAAGCATATTTATAAGCATTAAAAATGATTTATAAAAAAAAAAAAAACTAGAATTCCACTTGTTAACCCCAAATATTTCAGATCAGATGTCACCCATCACTTCAGATTGCCTTATGTCGTGTATTGACCAGGGCATTAGGTGCCTGGGAGGCTATTTATGATTTATAGAAATCACTTCTCTAGAGGGACATCTATTGCACTAGGATTCTCCTCTCCCTTCTTCATCTTGTGCATACATTTCTCAAATTTGAAAAAAAATAATCAAGTTGTGTAGTTTATAACCTGTTTTGCTTTGTTACTTGTTGTATACCCATATATATCCTTACTGAGTAGAGGAATCCGAACCAAACTACAAGAGTACACCATGCATTTCCTACCCAAGTGATGACTACAGTGTTCATACTCCAAGTCCAGATTCAAGTTTCACACTTCACTCATGCGTTTCTATATCCATAGACATCACTGAATAGAAAAATCATCCTCCCATCCACAGTTTGTGTTGAACATTTGAGATCTGGATCATGATCTTAATCAGACAGTTTGGGCCTGTTTCTAGGATGGATAGCTCTTCTTAGGTGACAGAGGAGAAGACAAAATTGCTAGAGCAGCAACAGATTACCTCTGCCTCTCAGTGGTAGGAGATAAGGGAAAAATGAACAGTAGTCTCTAGAGGCACAAATAATTGTATATTGAATGGTTGTTGGATTCATTCTCACTGCCATCTGTTCTTTCAATCTTCCATATGAGTATCACATACTGAAACAGCATCCGTGCAGTTATCAGTTCTTTTAAAATTTTGTATTTCCTTATCTTTTTTTATATGTCTTTATATGTCTTTAGTGCTGTCAGACTGATTTTCACATATTTCTTCTTCGAGTTTCTTTTACATACAATTCTTTACGTGATTTTTTTCAGTGTCTCAGCTTTCTCTTAGTTCAGCATCAGGACAGTGAAAATTGATCGATATATTGTTTAATAATGAAAAACATCAGAACATTTCATTTCATTATTTATAACTATGCGATCTGTCAGCTATTTTCCAGACTTCAATCACATGCAGTATATACCAGAAAAGATCACTTATTTTTTCTTCACTTCCTTCTCCTACAAAATGTAGGAAAGTGTCCTACATTCTCCTGATATTAATGTGGTAGATTTTGAGGTATGAGTCCAGACCTGTCAGACATCTTACAGCAGAGAACAGGATGTGCTCTTTGGTACAACACAGACTGTCTGAACTCACTGCCAAAGCCCATCTGAATTTTTGCATAAGAACTTAAGTTAGCGGAATATGTTATTTTAAGTGAGTAAGTTTCAAGGGCTGTCTTAAAAACTCTCATCTCTTCAGCCAAATCCAGCTCTCTCTCAAAAAAAAGGGGGGGCAGGTAACCTGCCTGCAATTCTAACTGCAATTCTAAAGGCAGAAGTTCCTTGACTGACTTACCTCCAAGGGCTTCATTGCTTTCAAATAAGGGGTACAGAACAGGACAATCCTCTCCTTGAGGTCTGTGGAGTTTCACATAGTGTAACCGACAGTTTCATATGATAGCTCTTTTCTAGAGCTCTATGTTGGGTCACATGATAGGACTTGGAAGTCTTAGAATGCGTCAGAGGAACATTAAGAATATCTTTTATTCAGTATTATCAACATTTCTAGGAAGATGGGAGTTTTAGCCTGCAGTGCTCTCCTGCAAGTTGATATCACAAGTAAATGATTCAGGTGTCCGTTATTATTTGAGGTCTAGAATAAGGGTAGTAGTAACAATTAAGATTCAATGCATTCTAGCTATTAACATCCACTACAGATTACAGGTGAAGACATACGTATGCATATGTCCATGAGATGTCTCTTTATGCTTGGTTTCTGTAGGTGTTTGTCGTTATTATTCTTATAAGTATAAATACTTATAACATTTGTCTACCTGGCAAAATATTCTCATTTCCATGCTTATTTAAATGGACTGGATTGGCTGCATCTGTGGTGCTTATTTTTTACAGTGAATAGAAGCCTGGAAGAATTTGTTAACTGGAAGTGCAATCCAAATGTTTAGCATATAGATGAGAGAAGACATTTTAGGGTAATTGCTTTGCTAATACGAGTCTTTCATTTCGTGTTACCACTCTATTTTGACTTCCCTCCTATTTCTTCCATTTTCTTTAATACTGGATGGGATTTTATGGCAGAAAATGCACCAAGCTGAACACCATCACAGATTTCTATTACAGATAGTGGAAAAGGATGGAAAGTTAGAAGGCAGTTGATGGCAACTTTATTGGATTTTCTTCAGGGAAAAGACATAGAAGAGAACATGTTTTTGTAAGTATCTATCACATTACATGGGAGAGACAAATACGCACCAGATTGCAACAGAAGCTGGAAACATAAACAGAAAAGACTTGCTTACCAGTATGAGATTTATGCTGTTGCAGCAAAGTTAGCTATACCTTCAGCAATAAAGAAATGCAAAAATCCAGTGTGAAAGTAGTGAATCTGGATAGAAAAAAAAAATCAATATTCTGCTTAAGTAAAATAATTTCAAATTCAATATTTTTCCTTTAGGCAATGCTTCACTGTCATTGCTGTCTAAGCCAGGCCTAATTACTGAGTTTTGCAGGGATCACACCATGTACATACATGCAGCTAAATTATTAATGCAAATGAAATCTTAGTGTTTAAAGTACCAGTATAACAACTTAATTAGCTTTAATTATTTCAAGGCATACCTTTGTGTATATAGAAAGAATGTGTAGCACTAACATAAGAATTTCCATGCAAGAAGTCCTTTTCCATTTCTCGCATTGTCAAACTTCCAAGGCTTGTTTTCTCCCCCAGCAGGTATTGCACTTCTGGTTCTGAACTAAAGTCTCTAAGTTTTTTCTCAATATGAAATAGACAGTAGCAATGTCTAGTGATCAAAACAGCAGGAAGGAATCTAATAAACCTGATTTTTTCCACGCTTTTAAGTTTCCTGAATGAGTCCGCAGTTACTTTGCCTCAGTTTCTCCAGCTATGAAATATTGCTCTCTTGTGCAAAGTGACTTAAGATCTCCTGATTTAAAAACAAACAGAAAACTTCAGTCTAATGTTGCTTTTCTTAAAAAAAAAAAAAAAAGACTGAGAGAATATTTTTTAGTGGTCACAAAAAAATGTTTGCAACCGGAGATTTTTTTGGAACAGCTCTAGTGTCTTAATGTGAAAACTGAAAATAAGTCAGAAATGAGGTTCCACTACAGTAGTTGGTGTTCCAGTGAAATATATTAAAGGTCATGAAGATTTTGTGTACCCTGGACCAATGCAACATGTTTTAAGTATAAATAAATAAATAAAAATAAGAATTTGAAAGTTACTTCCCACTACTCTTTGTTATCAATTATGAACACTAAAATTTCAGTGCTTATAAAATGAATGAATCTTCAGAGATCTTTGGAGTCAATAGGAATGTACCCATCCCATTCGGTGGGCTTTGAACAAACTAATCTACAAGCATCTTCTGCAACAGAAGGCACTGTAGTGCTCTCTCTTCAGAGCTAACCAGTAGAAGTTTTAATACGTTTCCAATCTTCACACACAGACCAGTGTCGTCTTTCTAAGCTTCACCTATCTTTTTTGCTTCAAAAACCTATGAAATGAGTGACTCTACAGAAGAATATAAGGTGAAAAGTTAAGAAATGCTAGAGTTAGGGCGGTCCATAAAACATTACCTCCAATGTACATTTCGGCACTCCCTCTTTTCTCCTGTTTACTTTACATCTTTCACCAGAGCTCTGTCTCTGCAAATCCAATGTTGCAAAATGAGAACTGTGGGTTATCTAGCAAACTAAATGAGAAACTGGGGAATCTGGAGTCCAAATCAAAGCTGGCTACAATTACTGGGCGCAAATCTAGAATGTCTGTGTAGGAACCCATGGACTTCAAACTTGTATTAGCTACTATACACGGTAGCATATTTTAGGTCAGGGGTAGGTGGAGTTATATTCTGAATGGAAGGAGAGAAAACTGCAGTGCAGTGGGGTAGGTATTTCTCTGTCATATAAAGCTGACTGCTATGCCTATAGATGTCTAGCATCTTATTAAAGTGTGTCCCTACCTCCTTCCCTCCTCCCCACAGTAACTGGAAAGATGTCATCTCAGATTCCATTACGCAGTCTTTGAATTTGAGGAGAAAACTTTCTTGACTTCTGTTCTTCAAAGCCAGAAATATTTCTAATTTAAAATAAAGTCAACCATAGAAAATGAGGCATTCTGGAAACAGCTTTGCTCCCATCGGAATTAATGCCAATAATCCATGTACTAAAAAGTACGTCTAGTAAAATTCACAGCTGCTTGAAAAACTGAATAAGATCAGACATTATTGTCCCATTTTTTCCTCAGTGATGTTCATTTCCTTTCTTTTCCAAAGACACAAAAAGTCATAAGCAGTTCGATGGACAGACACTTGCTTGAAGTCAAAATTACTTAACTAGATTAAGTGATAATCTTTTAAGTGTACTGCCAAACATACCACAGTAAGATTTGAAATGGCTCTAGAGTGCAAAAAGCCAATGAGATGTGGTAACAGCACACCTCAAAACATTTCTAAGTCAGTCTAAGACATTAAGACATAAAAATGTTACTTTCATCTTATTGAAGTGTGCATGAAATCTCAAAAGGTTTAAAGTTTTCTTTTTATTAGATGTTTCCTCTTTTATTTCAGCTGAAGGCTTTTAATACTAGTTGTGGGGGGGGGGGTTGTTTTTTTTTTTAATCTGAATGAAGAATTTACCACTTTCTCAAAGCAAACTCTAAGAGGGGAAAAAAAAGCCATCTCTAATCTATAAGAATTTAAGTAAAACTCTTTGGACTTGCATCTTTCATGAATTTCCTATATGGAAGATTTGCATTTCACGTGATGAGTTTCTATTAGCTCTGGGAATTGATAGCTTCTCATAGGCAGGGAACTCAGCCAAAGGAGATTAAAAGTCTTCCTAGAAGTGCTGATATCACTTTGAAAACAAAACTTCTCTCTTTCTATGGACATCACTATTTTGTCTGCCTTTATTAACATCCCAACAGGGACTAACTGTAGCACAGGTTCAACATATCAGTCAAAGTGAATCAGAAAAATCTCATGAACATCACTGATATCTAGATGTCAGGGCTGTTCTTAATACTTCGGTATATTAACTTGAATTATAATGTCAGTCATAATGCAAAGTAGTCAAATTCAGGGATGAGAGCCATCCGTAGAATTTTCTTTCACTCAGCTCCCTAAGTCGGTCAGACTCGGCATTGAGGACACCTGCTGAGACACAATGTCTGTTTTGTCTAGAAGGCTCTAGATGTCTGTACTTTTTAGGGTGACAGATCGAAGGAAAAATTGAGCTATATCAACCTTGAATTCCCTAGACTCATCCCTGAATTTATTCATAAGGGCATGCTTTAAGAAATGCTAAACAATTTAGAAAGGAGCTAAAAATGCTAAAAGAGGAGCTAAAGGAGCTAGAATGCTAAAAGAGGCAGGCTTTTGGGAATCCTTTATTGCCTTGTGGGAGCAGAAAGAAGTATTTCATCTCTCTTCTAATTGCCTTTAAGGGAAGGTATAATCTACTTTCCCCTTTTTTGAACACCTAAAAACATGACTTACAGACGATATCAGTGATATCTTATATCATTTGTTGGTTTACCTAATGTTCTGAGGAATGAAAGTTGAACTCTGGCAAGTATTACAGCCATGGTTTCAGTTCCTGCCTCATTTTCCTTCCAGGAAAGGCAGATGAGCTGTGGCACCTCCGCACCAAGTCTAATGCCCCAGCCAAAAGCCATTTTCATTAACAGTCTGAGCTAAAAGACCAGAGTGAGCTGACCAGTCACCCTTCTGCTGCCTGTGCTATTGAAATACAGTAGATTGTTTAGGATGTTTATTTCTTAAATTGTCTCATAAAAATTCAGCAGAATTTCCCCATTAATGTCCTAACAGTTTGCTGTTTGCATTGAACATGCCACTTCCTTTTCCCTTCCATTGTTTACCTCTGTCTTCTTTTCTTTATCATATTGAATGACCTCAAAGTCTTAGTGGTCAGATGACAGTGATGTCCACGGTGAAGAAAGGATAAAATCATCCCTTTTATTACCTATTTATTACCTAGTTTATTACCCAAGACATTATCTGAATATTTCTGCTAATGTTCCAGGAATGTTGTGCTTATTGCTGCTGTAAATCAGAAAAATAAATAAAATAAAAAATAAAAGGGAGATACAAAGTGTACCTTGAGATATTTTACACTTTACTGTTCTCCAAACAAACAACAAGAAAATAGTTTCTACAGACTCCAGATTCAGGGCACTTTCTCACTCTCTGTAGCAAAGTGTGTTTGTCTTCAAAATTGATAGTTCATTATCACAAGGTACAAGCTATAACATGGCCAACCTTGAGCATAAAATATTCTGTCAGCAACCTATAGACTTAATTTTATTTACTAAATTAACAACATAAAACCTAACGCATAGCTTCCTACTGAAGTCAGAAAGAGTACGAGAGAAACACAGCATGACTGTTCATATAGGCATAGCTCTCATTTTGCTCTAACTTACATAGCAGGAGCATGTATCCTGTTTGCTGTAAATTTTGTCTTTATAGCATTCAGCTGGTTACATGAGCTCTGTCAAGACTCCTGACTGTTCAAAAAAAAAAAAAAAAAAAGGAAGCACTTGAATTTTCCCATTTCAAGTTATGAACGCTATCAAATATTCTACATGTTGTCATACCAACTCTAGTGGGACAACCAAGTGTCTGAAGGAACAACCTGATTACTGCATTCAGTAGTTCATCTTGCTGAAGTCTCTGAATAATTCCATGTTGATAAGCATTTCTGTGGTATGATGAAAACAGGCAATAAAGCCTAGTGCTTAGAGCACAGAACAAGCAAGAAAGCTTTTAGAGAAAGAACATTTAAAAAAAAAAAAAACAGTTTTGTTTACTAGGAAATGTGAGCTCTAGTCCTTGCCTCATCGCTGGCTGCCTATGAATCCTTAGGGCAAGGCTTAAGCACAGTTGTGATATAATACTTTATTTTTATGTGTTTGATTGCAAAAGCCAAATCCAGAAGCCTGGATTATGCCACCAGACATGGATAGTGCCCCAAGCAGGGCTTGGAGGCTCTGAGACACTGAGCAGGGAGCGTCTCTCCCTAGAGAGGTGGGAGGGTTGGGTCTCTCCACAATAGGACTGAATCTCCTCAGACAGTGGTAAGAGATGATCCTAGCTTGTCTGCAATCTGGAGAAAGGATCTGCTTATTAAACCTGTTTTTGTTAAGAAATAGTAATGGTACATTCCTGTGGAATGCCTTTTACAAAAAGGCCTACTGTCTCAGTTCTTTCCAAAATTACAGGTTAAAAATGAGTAATCTGTGCCAATTAACCAGCAGCTCACTAAGAGTTTGATCCTATTTACTTAACTTTCACTTGACACCTACTCTAGGTGTCAAAATCCTATTCTGAATTAGGCCTTTAACTTTTATAAATACTCCCATCTGTGAAATGTGAAAAAAACTTCCCAGGTGAAAGAGTTCTGAGACTCTGTTAGGGTTTGCAAATCATTGCATCATGCTCTGCCTGGGTGTGAATGCCCCAGGATTTGGGGATGGTTCCATTTGGGGAGGGAAATCCACATTCCAGTCCCAGAGAAATGAGTGATAAGATCCCATGGATTTTAATTGTGCTGGTATTTGTCCAGAACCAGAAAGTACGTTATTAATTTACTTTTGTTGTTGATAAAGTTTAAGCCATGTTCATAAGTTTCGGAAGCAACCTTTCTGAATATAGACGGGATCTTCCAGTGTCTGTTATCTGAATCAATAAAACCCTGACTTGGGAAGGGAGCTCTGTGCTGACTGCATGCCATTTGGAAGCCTTCATTTTGAGGGAACTGTCACATTATTCTGGCCTGAAAGTGTTGTCAGGTTAAAATAACTGAAAAATACCACTCCTTTAAACAGGCCAACCAATGCCCCTTCTTATCTAGGAATGTGTTATGGTTATGTCTAATAAGCCAATTAAATAAGCACAGGATAAATTTAGTTTGTCAGTTTAATAGAGTTATGGCTCTTTGCGTGTTTAAGTAATTGTAGATGTATGTAGATATAGCTGAAGGGGGAAATCTATTTCAGACAGCATGTGCAAAAAAAAGTGTATCTATATGTAAGTAGAAACATACAGTAAAACACAGCAGTGAACACTCAGGAAAGTAGCAAGTTTACAGATACATGAATGAAGTATGAATGAATTAAAGAAATTCTTAAGGTAGTTTGAACTGGCGTGGGAGGTGTTGTCTTGAACAGTTATATGTTCCTTAAAGTGGAAAGCATGAGATGAATAGTTTTCTTTTATCAGAGACAGAGAAAAAACGGATTCTGCTTTAACTCGTTCCTTTCTTTAGTTTAATAGTGTCCTTTCAAAATGTAATCTACCTAATGTACATCATCAGAAAAGGGGAATACTTTATGGTTGCCTGGTTTATTTGATTTGGAAGGGATTCAAACAGCCTGTGAACTGCACGCATCCTGTAAGTTTGTTGCACAGACACTACCAAGCACAGATGAACTTTGTGAGCTTTGTTTTCTGCATTATGTGCAGAGACCACACTCATTTGACCCTGAAGTCCCACAGTATTTATTTATGTAATGGCAAAATATGGCTTTGAGGTCAACTAACAAGAGTTCTTGCTACCCCAGAAAATGTGCAGTCTAGGCTGAGTATGACATCACATTCCTCAGTCTCACTGCTGACTAATTGTGCAAAACATTTTGGGTGAGGAAAGCTCTCATTCTGGAATGACCCCACTTTGGGGTTCACTAGCATGCAAGTGGTTACATTTTAGTGGTGTGAAACATGATGGAAAGCTACAGTCAATAACATCAGCATTAATTGATAACAGGTTTTAGTTCTGCAGCTGTCTGAAGAGCACTTAGAGTGTTTATTAAATGATGTAGAGAAAGGATAGAGCACATACTTGAGCAACAGCATTGCTGAACATGTACTTCAGAGACCTGAGCTTTTAATGCTCAAACACTTGCCCAAGTTTTAACATGAAAATGGTCCCTTAAAAAGATGCTGAGTTTTTTTATGCTTGCCTAGAATTAAATGCATGCTGTGAATATTTATGACTGGTATTTAACTGCTATCTCATAAGAATTTTTGAAAGAAGATTCTTCTTCTGAAGTTCTACTTCTAAAGTTACTTTAACTGTTCAGTAAGTTAGTAAATTTCCTAAGCCAGGTGTAATCGCAAAGCACAGTACAGTCCCAAAAGGCAGTACAGGCAACAGGGGAAAGGCAGTATAAAAATGAATTCTGTTACACTGCCTGAAGTGCTCTGCACCTCTTCCAGGGCACTTAGACCGTCACACAGGTTCTGCGTAAGAGTTACAACTATCGGATCAGTGGGAGAAGTTATACTGTGAGATGAACACAATCATAACTGGTCATGTACAGGCTTGTTCGATACCTCCATTTGGAATTATGGTAGCTGACCAGTTAGTACAGTCTGAGGCTTATGCACAGCATTAGTAATCATCATAAAATAAAGGAAGCTTAAAAACCTGGCACTCGATTTACAGACACTTTGTGAGAAGAAAGAAGCGATCTGTCATATAAAAAGCTTGCAATGTGCTTGTTACAAAAGCTGTGTGATAATTGCAACATTTTGTACCTGAACTGTATATATCCAGATAGCATTAAGAGTTCAGTGATGAGTGACCAGCATAATTACATGGAGCTGAACTAATTTGCAATATATTTTATTCATTTTATTTCTTTTCTTCTGTCTTGATACAAGCCAAGGTTGTATGTGTTGCATCTTTCACCATCATAACTGAATTGCTAATGTCACAGTTGAAAAATAATAAATCAACTAAAAGAAACAAAAAAAAAGTATGAACCTCTAAGATTTGCATTTTCAACTTTTTTCTCCTGAAGCCCGGAAGCAGTAGCTTACTTTTTTAAAGTGAGAGCTCAGATTCTCTCACACTGAGATATGTCTCTAAAAAAAAAGACAAATGTTGCAAGAGAAACTTGAGGAAGTTGTCAATGCTATCTACACCTGATGCCGTTTCTTACAAGTATCTATTTCTGACGTGACCATGGCACTGTTTAATCATAAGCAATTTGGTCTGCAGTGTCTAGGAAAAGGCCTGATAAAGCGTATAGTTACTGCTATGAGAAAGCATCCTGAAGTCTGCACCAAATCCTGGTCACAGAATCTTATTTATACTCTGTTTCTACTGGAGATTACATGGAAAATATAAAATTAAGCCCTGTAGAAGCCTGAGGTACAATAATCTTTCTGTTAATCTAGACAGATAGGAGCACTTGCAGTTTTACCTTGTAGATGAACAGGTCCAAGAAAAAACTTCTTTGCACTACAAGGAAGTAAAATCTTTCACCTACCATATCTGGGTTACCGCTGGTGAGAAAATATTTGCAGGAACAGGGAAGTTCCTCGGGGAATTGGAGAAAATATTTTCAAGCCTGCTTTTCACGATTATTAAAGTAATAGATTCAGTCTTCACGGAGTAAAATTATTAATATCAACTTATTAATAACCACATTCCTTTCAGGTAGTGAGAAAACATAAGCGTTACTGCAATAGCTGTCATTCACCCTGCCTACTAATTCGCCTAATTAGTGGTTAGGAGCTCACATTGCCCTTCAATCAGTTTCCAATGGCTCTTCAGACAAATGTCAGTTACTCATACACAGACCTGCCCATGGACCAGAGCGTGACTTGGCTGCTAGGGACAGGGGCCGAAGACTAATGCTGTTTGATTTGCCACCATCAGAAACTGAGCTTTCATTTGCCACCCACTAATTCTGGGCTTTTCTGTCAGGAGCCACCACACAATTTTTTGGCCACTGATGCAACCGAGCATCTTACTAGCTCTTCTTTTCCCCAACTAGGTGGTCGAGCGTGTGCTTCCCCTCAGGGGAAATGTACCTGTTAAGGCAATATTTCTCTTGGCTCCAGTTCTAAGCCATAGGCAGAGGGATTAGATTCAGCTTTTAATTGTGCTTGGCTTTTGCTTTTGCAAATGACAATCATTCCATAGCACCTTTTGCGATATGAAAATGAATATTGGATTAAGGCAGATTTTTTATTCCTGACCGACTGTTCTAGTCAGAAAGACACCTTGTTTAAGCCAGTTGGTGTACTTATCAGACCGTGCAGGTTTTGGCAGCCGTGTAGGGTAGGCAAATATTGAGTAATTTCAAGGCAAACCAGGCTTCATCTTCTGGAGAAGAACAGTAAGGCTTGTTTTGTGTTTTTGTAGACAACACAAAGAATTATTTAGCATTGTTCATTTATTTATCAGCTTCAAATCTTTAAAGTTTTGACAGATTAATAACTTCCTTCAGGAGTTTTAAATAAACATGATGTATTAACAAACAGACTAAGAGCCTACTTAAATTGTACAAACATATAAAGTAGGCTGCCTTGTCTAATGAAAACGTGATAAGAAAAATATCTTAAAAAAAAAAAAAGATTGTGTCTCAATTTCCGAGAAAGTAATTTATCTTTATATATCCACTGGAATAACAGATGAATGGAACCAGTCACAGTTTAAATAAACCCCAATTATGCCTAGCCTGATAATTCGATTTTATCGACACTGTATATATTTACTTATAGCTTCAATTATTTAATATTATAAATACGTTGTGTTTTGACAAACTGGGTTTGGGTTTGTCCTTTTTTAATTTCAGCATAACTTCTGTTGATGAATATAACAGAGAGGAAATATTCCATGCAGAGGGGTTTAGAAATATAGCTTCGGCAAACCTTATTAGTACTGCAGCTTTGCTAGTGTCTCAGCGTCAGAGGTTGTGTGTTTATGTAAGTTTAATTGGTTTTAAAGAGCAAGCTGAATTCATCTAGCCATAGTCACTTAGCACAATTCATATCTGAAACTGGAGTGGATTTTGGCCCGGCTGATCCAATTCTCTGCAGAAAAAAAAAAAATGTTTATACCAAGAGTATACTGTGGTGATAGAGCTGATGATTTTCAGCTCTGCCTGATTTTCCGGAGGCAGGAATATGGTTGAAAGACCCATGGCCACACCGTTTCCCTGCTGACAGGGTAATGGGGTGAGCAAAATGTCACCATTAAAATACAGCTGTAAATCTTCCAAACTTGTGCTCTGCGTGTAGGCTACTGCCAACGAGTGGCTTAGCATTACTAAGGAGAAAATGAGCGGTGAAATCTTGTTCACACTTTCAAATTACAACCTCTGAACCTCTGGGGCTTCTGAGTGCAGGAGGGGAAGCCACAGCTCCTGCGGCAGCGTGGGGGGCCAGCAGAACTGGGTCAGCAGAGCTCATCTCTGTGTTTCGCAGGGAGCCCCTGCTTGTTCCCTCTCCCAGTGGGGCACTGCAGGAAGCCTGGCTCTGGGCACTCACATTCCCGTATATTCAGAAGGCTTTCAGGCCTTCAGTGTGTGTAGTTTGGGTTTTATTGAGAGTATTCTCTTTACTTTGCACCAACCGTTATAATATGAAATGAGGGCAAGGATTTATAAACATCCTGTAAGGAAAATGTCTAACAGGTTTAAGAGGGGAATTTCATAAGAGCAAAATCAGAAGGCGCAAACCAGAGAGATGTAGTTGCCAACAAAGCCAGTGCTAAAAACAAATAGCCAGCACGTATAGAGGGACCGGCTTGTAAATGCAGAAAGGTGCAGATGATTCAAGAGGATTTCAGTGATCAGACAGCAGAATGAAATGCCTTTTCATTTGTCAAAACTGTTCAGAGTTTTGATGAAATAAGTATTTCTGTGTTTCATGAGCAGAAGAAATACAAGAAAAGTGAGGGGTAGTACTTGTAAGTAATAGGCGTTGCAACACGGTCCCACCAAAACAAAACGCTTTATGTAAAGTTACACGTTCCTGACATTGAACTGCCCTTGAAAACTGGATTAATTTTTTTTTTCTGTGAATTTTTTAATATAAAAGTTTCTTCTCTTTCATAAAGTTATTAAGTTGCTGAAAAATCCCTGTTCAGAAAGCACATTTTGTAGTTTGGAAAAAAATGTGATAGGAATAGTGGAGCAACACACCTTCAAAATAGATTTTTGGGTAAACAATAAAACCCCATGCAATTCATTTTATACTGGATTCATAATCCTGCTGATTATGCAGTCACACTGTGTTTACAACAACATAATGAAAGTGAGATATAAGAAGTCAGCATTTTATTCTTTAAAACTATTGCTTTAAAACTCCAGAAGGTGCAGAGATCAGACACGTGGGGTTTGGGATAAGGGCCTAAATAGAATGAAATTTACTTACCAGCACTGATTTGAATAGTATTTGTCTTAAGTTTAATGGCTGTATTTTTAATACAGGGTCAAACCACTCTGCTTCTGTTTTTATTCAGACTGTTTCACAGCAACATTTTATTTCTTTTGGAAAAGCAAATAGGAAATTATAGTCACAGTAAGTTGTTTTTGTGAAGGTTTTTCTATTTCTTAAATCCTCCTTGCAGTGGAAAGCTTTCAACAGCAAAACATACCTGTTATCATTCAATGCGCTCCTAAAAACATGCTATTAATTTGATTTTATAAGTTTTGTTTTGGAGCTGACGGTATCACTTTCTGGGGAAATTAGTTCAGATATAGGAATATGAGGCTGGTTGACACACTGGACCAAAAGTTCTGCAGGGGAAGAAAACGCAGGCATACCCAGCTAATGCAAAAATTAACACATCAGCAAGGAGATTAGAGGAATGAGAAATTTCAGAGATGTGAGAAAACACAATTAGACCAAAGGGGTTTTTAGCAGTGTGCTTCCTTTTCAGAGCCTCTGTGACTTGTTCTGTCTGATGCTGTTTCTATTAGATTTATCATTTAAAGTTCTCTCCAAATGGAATTTCATGAAATCCCAGAAGACGAGGAGATTGGTAAACCTGCTCTAACTGCTCTAACAATATCATGAAACAGAGCTTGAATTACCAATACACCCGGGAATTCTAATGCAATTATGAGTGTTTACTTACACCATGTGTTTCTCACTGAGCCTCGGCTGTATCAGGATAAACCAAAGGGAGCTAATGTTTTATAGATGGTAAGACTCTGTTTGTTTTCAGTAGGGCTAAGTCTCCCAAAGCACTCAGACACACTAATTAAAGTAAACTGCAGAGGCCCATAATAAAATATATGTGTTTGGAGACTGTGAGATGAACTCCACTGGCTTATTAAAAGTCAAAAGAAAAATATACATTATTTATGACTTCAAAGGGACACATTGTGAGCTCCGGTTTATTTAAAGGATTAACTAAGCATTGGTTATTGGTGACCATCTGAACAGCTTTCCTTTCACAGTTCATTAGTTATGTCATATATGTGGGAAGTCATAATTTGGGTTTAGATCAAATATTATTAATCAAATAAATTATGGAGGGTACACCAACATTATTAAATGTAATCTTTAGGAAAATAACAGCTCACAAATCCACTTTTCTCCAGTTGCTCAATTACATTTCAATACATAAACAAAAATCCAACAGATGTGTGGCAAGTTTTGCAGAACTGCCTATCTCTGGAGGTTTGGGTTTTTTTTAATCAATAAATACAGCGCACTCAAAATACCAAGTGGAATTGAAGAAGAAGCCCTTGGTGGCCATCAAGGGCTTAGGGATGTACCAGAAGTACAAATTAAGCTAGCATGAGAACTTTTGTAATTACCCTAAAAATTTTAGTTTTATAAAATTTTCCCGATACATGGGAATGAGGAAAATGGAGGGTTCCAGAGAAAAGGGCACCAGAAGACAGGATTTTCCTTCTCCTCTTTGCCAGTAGCACACCCTGTGCCTCATTGTTCTAATGATTTTTCTTATCCAGCTTCTACTTATGAATGAAAAGCTGTTAATATAAAATATTTGAGCAGACCAAGGCAAGCTGAAGGACACCCACACGCGATACTGGTTTTAAGGCATTCACCAACATTAATGAGCCTGAGGAGAGAGATATTTTAATTATGTTCTCCTGTCTCTCCATCCTTTAATACAACTCCGGTTTAAAAGGAGGTTAAAGGAAAAGATCCAGAATGCTAGTAATAATGTTTATATCAAATATTTCCATGTGTTTGGTATGGGCAGTTAGATATGTAGAGCCTCCCAATATTTTAATTTGATTCTCTCTAGAACAATGTTGAAATTTCATTTCCTAAAGTAGCTGTTTAAATAATGTAAGCTCACTTAAGTCAGGGTTAGGGAAACACTTATTCTCATGCTAAGTATTTAATTCACAGGAATTTCTTTATGGCTGTTTATATTTTCACTGACACGACTTAGGAGAGCAAATGAAAGCTGCAATCCCTTTTGTTTCAAATGTTATAGGGTGAGATAGTTTCTTAAATATTACATTGTCATCTTTGTATGAGCTAAACAAATATGCCAGCATCGGTACTGCCTCAAGCTTTTGATTTTGTTTTTAAAATTTAAACCTTGGAGGGAAGGAGAATAGTTGCAATGTGCTCCACTGCCCAAATCAGCATCTTTCTGCTATCTCATACCTGTGAACACTGTGAAATCTTAAAATTAGCTATCCTTCTTAGTTTTAACTCAGTGAATCAGCAAGCAGGCTGTGTTTCTGCAAACAACACATCTTTTAAATTAACAATAAAATATTCAGCAGTGAAGGTCTGTTTGTTGTTGCTTTCAGTTTAGTCCTTTTCCCAAGTTACCTAGAGGCAGTAGAAGTCACTTAATTGAGAAATAAATTCTGAAATAGCAAAGCTTTGCCAAATGCGTACAAAACTAATACCCTGCTGAGCAACCAGAATTCACAAATTTTGAAATAGATATGTAAATATAATATATAAATATATATGTTTATATACATGCATATATAGCAATATGAATATATTTATAAAAATATAAAAATAGTTCTTTCCAGGAGATTTTAAGCAAATCTTTAGACTTATGTCTTGTAACAGCAGAGTTTTGCTTTAAAAATTGACCTCCATCTCAAAAAAGAAAAGGAAAAAAAAAAAGAGGAGAAAATTCTTTGAAAGGTTTGAAGCTGAAATACTTATTTAAAAAATGTATATTTCAGATGAGTGTTACTGTTTGGTTCTTTTTTAGTAAACAGTTTGGGAATAAATTGGTGTTTAACCTAAGCTGATAATTTGTCTCAGCCAATAAACCCAAATCAGCATTTTTTGTATAATTCTGTCATTCACATTTTCTTCAGCATAAAACAAGATTTTGAAGGTTGGACAAAGACACTCTTCAGAACACATGCAAGTTCTTCATCTTCTGCTATGGACTAATGTACAATCAGAACTAGGGCGCTCTTCGCCCTTCATAGCGATGATAATGTAAAATGATGAGACAACCAGCCCTAGCAATTTTATAAAGTAATTCATTTACACCCAAGCAGTATCTCACAGGAGATTCAGCTATTTGAACCTCAGAATGAAAAATTTTCCTGCTAATTAGCTTCTAAAATTCAGTTCAGAGCAACCTTGTGGGTGTATAGATATATATTTAGATATATATATATATATATATGAATTAAAACTATTGACTTGCTAGAATAAGCAGAATAAAGGAGAACTGATTCTGGTATGCAACATTTTGTCACTTAATAGTGCATAATTTATGAAGACACATTGTAAAATTATGAACAATTAATCTTGTAACAGTCATTGAACTTAGAAACAGTGCATTGCAGAAGGTGGCCTTCAATAGATTAATGATTGCTGCTGCCCTTTTCTATCTCTGTAGCCTGATTTGTCAGAGGAAGGGTTGTCTTTGAAGTGAGTTTTAATTTACTACCTATGAGTCCTTTAATGGATGTCTCGACAGTAGATACGCTTACATGGAAAATATTACATGGAATAGGTTTTTACCTAACAAATAGAAAGAATGTATTGTATATACCCTTATCCTAAAACTGATAACTGCAGTGTTATGAAGTTTGTATTCTGACTTCCTTAATAGTATGCAGAGACAAAAGATCAAGGTCAATAGCTAATACAAGTTTCTTAAACTGCTGTTAATTGATAATTAAACTGCAATAGAATTAATCCAAGTAGGCAGATGTCCTCATATATTTGTCTTTATGCATCACCTAGCACCAAACAATATAAGCAGAGTGAATTCCAATGGCAGTAAATTATACACTGTAGTTTTTCTAATGTTGAATTGTGTATTTTAAAACTACTCTTTTACTTCACTTCTATTTGGAGTATAGTAGATAGGTAAAAGTTCTTGAGGTTATTAAAGGAAGTTTGTATTGACTAATGAATTTAGGTATTGGTTTAAGAACAGAGTGTATGTGACTCCCTCTCTGTGAAACAAGAACTACAAAAATACTTTTTTAATTGCTGAATGACTAACTAATGCAATGTTTATTTATTATATTTAAGCAGCTGTAGAATTCTCAGACACAGGGAAAAAAATGGTACTCTTGGATCCAGATACAGGGTGTATGCTAAGGATTTGATGAAATAAAATTATTTTCTCCATCCATTGAAGACAAAGGGAAACATTAGTTTTAGTTAGGAGAATTTTTATTCCACCCCGCCCAAAAATTTTAAAAAAAAAAAAAAAAAAGCTCTTCTGCTTGTAATTAAGGTATTACAGGTGATAATTAGTAATGATGATTGCTGCTTATGTATGCTATATATAAGCTGGTGGAACAACATTTGAGCTAATGTTAAAAAATTTACCATGATCACAAGAACTGTCAAAGAAAAAGTACTTCTGAGATACCCCATTAAAATGAAGATCAAGGCCTCTTCCCAAACTACTATTTGCTCCAGATTATTTTATCTGTCAGCCCAATTAGAGAACCCAGCAGGAGACTGATTGCAAAGCAGAAAACCTGGCTCCACAAAAACACATGAGCAAGTAGGCAGCAGAAAAGAGTAAAGCTTATTTGCTTTCCAAATCCAGGAGTATCTGGAAGCATAAAACTATACTCTCACAACAGAGCAAACCTTTTGCTGAATCAGTAGCTGAAGCTAGTTATCTAAACAGAATCTGTCAGAACAGCCCTGCCACGAGAACTGAAGATTAGCAGAGGTGAGCAACTTTGCCCTTTTCTTTGAGAGCTGGCTTGATGTGAGAGTACAATTTAGGGAGAGTGAGATTTGGGCAAGAAAAGGTTCTGAATTCATACACCCAGATATGTCATAGGAAAAGCTGCTGTCTGTTTTCTGAGTTGCCATTTCTTGTTTGCAATTATACGTTTACATGCAGACATCTTATTTGTTTCTTCAGAATACGTTTCTTTCCCTTCTGAAAAGATGTTCTGTGCAACACCTTTACCAAGGGTCTTTTGTGTGCTTGGAAATAGGAAAAGAAACAGACTGACAAAAAGGTTACTATTTTATTTTTAAGGGCCAGAGCTAAAAGCACTCCTTCACTTTTGAGCCCAGCTAAAGAATATTCAGTTGATACATAAATAGAGATATTCGTTTTTCTTAGCCTGAGTAAAAATATGCATGGATTCTTATCGCTGCTGAAGATGGGGCTGCAAAAGCAGGAGTACCTTCTGGCAATTAATGGTAATTTTTGTTAGAGCAATGCACAGAGTTTTGTGTTCCCAAAATCCAAATTCAGGCTTTTTGTGGCTTCTAGTAAAACAGTGATGTTTAGGACTAAGACTTAAAAGAAAAAAAGAAAAGAAAAAAAAAAAAAAGGAGTTCAACATTGACAGGAGAGCCTGTCAGTCCTGAAAAGTGTCATCTCGTGTACCTTATAGTACTACCTTATGTAGTTTCTACCAAAGCAACATAAAGAAATATTACTGAGGGTCTCCTGTTATCTGATTCTGGATTACTACTGAGACAATCCAACGCTGCTTAGGGCAAAAATAACGCTATGCCAGTCTGTATGTGCTGGGCCTCTGTTCTGCAAATCCTGTACATTGTTAAGTCCCGCTAATGGGGACATTGTGCACCCTGTTCAATGAATAGTCTGCTTAGCCAGTCAAAGACTGACATGGCAGACACTTTTATTTATTTCTATATGAGAATGCTTTCTTTTTCTTGGATAATTCCTGAGATTAAATAGATGCTGAGCTCTCCATCTTGCAGATTCACAACAAAGTTTTTTAGTTATGCCCTCTGACTTTCCTATTACTAAGAATGCATATGATTTTACTCATCTTATATGTGTTATTTTTACTAACTGTTTGAGAGAGGAATTGCTAACTATGTTAGATTTGTTTTGTTCATAATTAATGATTAACCACATCTTTCTTGAAGTATTACAGAGCTTTTTGAGCATTGTTTGTTTGATGATTATTACTTAGAGGAGATATGTTGCCAGCTGAGCTGAAACATTCTGGCATACTGCTTAAGTATTGCTATTTCTGTATTGCATCCATATACAGCTTCTCTCACAATAAGGTCAATGGCAATGCCAAACAGAAGGAGTGAGAGATTGCATCCTGATTAACTCCTAATTTAGCATTCCAGGATCGTTTTGTTCCAATAGAACAGGGTGAATAATTCATCATGAACAATTGACCACTATTTGCCTGTTTTTCTAAATGGTTCGTGAGCAGATCTTCTTTTTTTATTTTTAAACAAAACAATTTCTTTAATCGCAGTAGCTCCACACCTCTTCTCCATATTTCTTTTCCTCTAAATCAGAGATCCCCAACTTAACTGTTGCCCTTCCCCCTCAGAAATAATTTTATTTACTCCATTCGCTTTCTAGATGCACACGCAAGGTACGCTTTGCCCTTCTAATTCACAGGCAGTAGTAACCAAATGAAAATAGTTCTTGAGGGGCTCTGAATGGTGTATCATGCTGTGCCAAATGCAGTGCCAGGTCCAACAAGGACAACTGTCCAAGTTGCCCTTTGCCAAGACAGATATTCCAATCCATGGAAGATCTCAAAATGACCCAGGAGTACCTGTCACAGATATGTTCATCAACATTACCTTGCTTTTCAGTGACATGATTCTCTAACCTAGTTTTGAGTCATACTGCATACTTTTTTTTCCCCTCTGTACTGTTATAATGAAGCCAGGTTACAGTGATGTATCTGTATGTGTGCCACACAGTTATTGGCACCTGTTATGCCCACTAGGTTGCTACAGCTCCCCAGGGAAGTGGGGTCACAGCACTGAGCCTGCTAGAGTTCAAAAAGCATTAGGAAAATGCTCTCAGACATAGAGTTTGTTTTTTTGGGTGATCCTGTGTGGAGCCAGGAGTTGGACTCCGACAAGGTGATCCTTGTGGGTCCTTTCTGACTCAGAATATTCTGTTCTGTTTTATGCTGCATTGAGAAAGCTCTGCTACAGATAATCTACAAGTTCATTTAGTGTGTTAGACACTAACACACACACAAACAAAAAAAAAAGATAAGATTAGCCACTATCTTTCTTGCTTAAATGATCAAAATTTTAGGTTAAAACCTAGAAGTTTGGGAGAATCCTGTCACTACTAGAAGTTCTTTTTTTTCTAGATCAATTAAAGAAATGAATTTTAGCATATATAAGCTGCAGTAGAAATTTAGCTCTTTTAGTTTTCATTCCTGTCAATGTGAAACCATTTCTACCTTCAAAAATTTCCTTGTATTGAATAAATTCCTATGAATGTTTATACTGTATGACTTTATACCAGGAAAAGTGAAAATATATTAGCAGAAAAATAGTAGTTTGAGAGGAAAAGAACTTGAACAGAATTAAAAATCATGGGGGTGAGAAATGAGGTTTTCTCTAGTAGAGAATGCTTTCCCACTCAGTCCTGAGCATATGTTTCGTTCTGTCTTCAGCAAAATTCAGTGTTACGTTGCTCTTTCTTGATCTAGGAGACCTAGATGTAATTTACTCTTGACATTATTCAAGCAGTTTCTAGTGTTTTAGTGGATCACTACAGAAGCACAACCTGTTTTCTCTGAATGTTGTATCTCTAAGATATTCCTGTCTTGCCAGTCAGCCCAGGGACTGAGCAATTCTGAGTGGAAGCATGTGGTCATTTCTTTGATTGACAAAGTGTAATCCTAGATATTTAGAAAAACTAAACAAATAATACATATTTCTCTACATCTGTCAAATGTTTTGGGTGAAGCTATATTGTTTGAGAACACAGGAGAAAAAGATTATGTAAATCATGGTATAACAGAGAGATGATTTTGAACCTACACAATAGGGACTTACAGGCCTCATGGCAAGTTTAGAACTACTTTGCCAACAAACCCCACCAGCGGAAGTTCCTACTATGCTGTGTGGAGATGTAATAGTTTAGGTTCTTGCCCCAGACTTCCTAAATCACATCCTCTGGAAAAAGTGGCCATCTTGAAACAAAAAGGACAATCAGGAATTGAGTGAAGGAAGACGGTCAATTTGTGATGAAGGAGGCAAGGACAAAGTTTGGGCCTTATTGTGGTCCACTCTTTATGGTGGACATTCATTACACACGTGGCATTAGGACCATGAATTCACATATGCACATGCTTTTAGGACAAGGGGGAATGGTCTTAATCTAAATCTATCCTCTCTTAATTTAGACATTAAGAAAAATTCTTCACTGTAAGGGTAGTGAGGCACTGGAACAGGTTGCCCAGAGAAGCTGTGGATGCCTCATCCTTGAAGGTGTTCAAGGACGTGTTGGATGGGGTCTTGGCCAACCTGATCTAGTGGGTGGTGTCCCTGCCTATGGCAGGGAGGTTGGAAGTAGATGATCTTTAAGGTCCCTTCCAACCTAAGCCATTCTATGACATGTACGTTTCATGTGACAGAATATCTAGCAGATTTGTTTGATCAAAGGCTTTTGCTTTGAACTTGTAGATCAAATAAGAAAAGATTTCTGAAAATGTGAAGTAGATCGAAGGACATCCGTGTAAATTTTTCCTCTCTCATTCAAAACCTATAAAGTTTGTGAATGCTGCCTGATTCCACCTAAGTTCAGCTCCAGTGTTGCATCATCTGGGGAACTGAAGGAAAACCCTAACTCAAAGCACCCACCAGCATCACAAGCATTCAAATCTGGATTCGGGCCTTGTGACAAGCCCTCTCTAAACAAAACCTTCTAGTAAAGCCATTTTGCTTACTTTTCAGAGTGGTTCACACTCTTCTAGTACCAACCACCTCAGCCTAAGAATGAAGTATGCTAAGGTTTTTTGTTTTTGTTTTTCAGAGTTTCAATTAGCCCATTGAGAACGCCAACTGATGTTTCAGAACGACACATGCACAAAGCACTACTATTACATAGCAGCCTTGCGGCTTTCTTGTGTTTTGTAGTCCTTGAAGTATGTCATAAAGATGAGTAATTCATGCTACCTCCTTAACAGTGGAGACAGCAGAAATGGGTTAAGTGATTTGATCAAGTTTGTCCAGAGTGCCAGGGACAGGCACTGTCTTGCTGAACTTGCTGTTCTGTGCCAGTACCCATGAGCATGTTGCCTAGCTTGACATACAGCAAGTTTGTTCACATTTTCTGACATGCGGATAGTCAGAAGCAGCATTCAGGTACAAACAGTGAAACAACTGTAATTTATGTTCAGAGACAACCTTCCTTTCATTTCACAATTTTCCACAAAATAGGCTGATGTTTAAAATGTCATTGAGTTTCTCTGGAAATGTGGAAAACAAGGACATAGCCTTATTTTCTCTTTTCTGCCCCTAAAACATATTGTTTCCACAACCTCTATTAGGCCATTTCTGAGGTAATACATATAATTCGGTGACAAATCCACTTCAGCCTTCATAATGCCCTTTGTTTTTACTTCAAAACATTCTCTGACTCTTACGGATTTGTACTATTTAACACCCAGATAAAGGTAAGCTGTCTTTTTTAATAACGATGGATTACATTTTCTCGTTACATGCTCTGATTCAATTGGATTTTTCAGTGTGAGCAAATCTATTCCAGAGAAAACAGTAATGCCAGTGTGAGAATAATTGTAGTTATTAGAAAGGTAAACAAGAGGAAACAAAAACTAGCATAAACGGAAATTAGCTGATTAAATTACTACTATAAAGGCCCACTTTTTCTTCCCTTTAGCAGAAGTATCCTACATTTTCCTTTTCTTTGCAAGTATATTATTAGAAACAATAGAGACAAACTTCTTGTTGAGATCTTTTGTACTAGACTGGGGCACTGCCAAAATTCTCCCCCAGAGATGACTGCCAGTGCAGAGGAGATCTTTAGCCGCTGTCCATGCCTTTCAGAATAGTACCCCAAGGGAGATGAAGTTATGATGGGATAGCCCAAAGTCCCCTCTGAAGCTGACAAGCCAAGCATCTTTAAGGGGATATTGAAGTGGGTGTATTTCTACGTGTAGAAAAACTGCAAAAGCTCCAGTGACTTTCTGACCCTCCCAGAGCTTCAAAAAATGTTTGATGACTGGTCTGTTGTCCACCTAGCTATAGCTAGCTTTGAACTCCTTACAGTGCAGGGCAGCAATGCATCAAAGTGTCAAATATGCATTAACATGCACATAACTATGCATGTGAGAACATCACTCCCCATTTAGGAAAGCTTTTGACCACATAGCTAAGTCCTGCTGAAGAAAACAGGAGTTAAGCATGTACCTAAGTTTGTGAGTTGCTTAAATGCTTTGTCTGAACAGGGGTCTTAGACATTTGTTGTTTCTTCATATGGCCAAGAAAGGCCAGCCCGGTAAAATGTGTACTTCAAATGGCTTCTGCACTGAAATACATCCAAGAAGATTTACACACATATATATTTTGTGATGTTCCTTTGGGCAGAATACCACGCAGCCTGCACACCTATCCTGTTGAACAGATGATCTCCAGGGCAGAAGAGCTAGTAAAGATCTGGGTATTTGTTTAGCCACCCTGTCTCAGCCATATGGAATGATATAACCCTGTTTTTGTAGGATTACTTTGCTAAAATAATATGAATATCACGGTTTTTTTCTCCTCCAAAACGTATTACAATATAATGTTGCCCTGAGAGAGAAAAGGGGAAGATGTGCAGCTCCTCCTGTTTCATTTCCTGCTTTCACGGATTGTTGTGTTACTAAAATATTTTTATTACAGAAGAACTTGAAGCAATATACAATGTTTGTCAGAGGATTATTTATAGTCCCTTTAAGCTGAATTTCTGTAATGAAATCCATTTACAGACATTCCACAGTGCCCTATGGTTACTTGCTTATGCAAATGAAATGTGACCCTTGAAATAAGCCTCTTGCCCTTGCTGTCACCCTCCTTGGCTTCAAAGGTCTACAGACAATCACTTCTTAAGTGAATGGGATTTTTTTTATTTGGTTTTGAGTGGGGAGGGGGGGAAAGAAAATGGGAAAAAAAAAAAAACCCTTTCCATTGCATGGTATTCTTGCAGAGGGTGATAGTGACTGACTGGTTGTACATGTACGTGAGATAATGCTCGTTTGTTGTATATGCTAACATACAAATCCTTTGCTCATGAATATACTTAAATTATACTCTTTAAAAGGGAGTTTTTGCATAGAGATTTTAGAAACGTCCAAGTGATTTAAGTGGCTCGGTTTAAATTCATTTCTTCTTCAGTTGTGCTTTGGATTCCTAGTTCAGATATCTGGTTTCTGGGCTCACAGATGTGCAGTTTCAACCCGGCATACCTGCAGAGCTGGTTCTGCACTGGCCGATGAAAGAAAAGGATGTAAAATTCTGTCCAATGAGAATGGTCTTTTTGTATGGCTGTGCTTCCAGTAATGTATACTGGTACCAATGAATGAGTAAAGGAATACGGAAGATAGAGAAAAGAGATGATGACCCAAGTATTTCAAAGAGGTATAGAGGATAACTTTTAACAAAAATGAGTTACTCTATATTGTGCGTGGTTATAGTAGTCTGTCAGAAAACCAAGAAAATGAACTATGCCACAATAATAAGGGCGACATTTCTTATTATTCCCTATGTGACATCTGCTCTCCAACGTCTTAGAAGTATTAAGATCATGGCTATTTTGTTCATCTGTTTACACAGGCAGAGCTTAGGTACAACAATTTTTGTTCCATTTAGGAGTCACTATAATGTGAGCTGTGAGACTACAGCTGAGCACAGTCAGTAAAAACAAAGTTACAGTTGATTGCATGTCCCAAGTCACCTCTTTACTGGTGTTTCAGGTGGTTCTGCAATCACTGACGTTATGTTAAAATTGAGCATGCAACATCATGGCACTGACAGCACTAGTTTTATGAGACTTTTTGAAAACATTCCTGATACTTCATCACCTCTTAAATTAAGAGAAATGGTCATAAAAATAATAAAACATTCTGGCTACAGAGAGTTATGTATGGGTAGAAAGATGAAGGTAGATGTACCTTGAGGTGGTTAGCTATGAAGACTTCAACAAAAGCCAGTGGCAAAACCACTTCTTTCTCATTTTGATGTATGACATCTGTAAATAAGAGAAGCTGACTTCAAATGAAACAGAACATCCATAATGACGTTATCTCAGCAGTAGTACCTGCCAGGAGCACAGTGGACTTCCTTATCTTGTAGTTTCTTTCACAATTTCATTGTAAGTGGAGGTTGTCTACCTGGAGTTATAGTCCACTTATAGCAATTATGAACTTCTCATTTACTTCAACGTTATCAGAATACTGATGCTGAATCTTATTATTTATGGCTGATTCCAGCTGTTTTTTTATTACAAAACATTTGTATCTTAAGGGCATTTTGGAGATAAGTAGACAGCCATGACCCCACTTTACCCTAGGGCCTTTTGGGTAAAGTGGTGCTCCCAAAAGAAATGAGGCAATTGCTGAGTTTCTCTGAATAGAGGACTGTAACCCTGCATATATTTTATGACTTGTGCAAGAACATTTGGGAGAAGTTCCGTGACTCTATATACTGGGTGCTTTTTGTCTCCTCCTGGGCTCCCTCTGGTCAGCATGAGAAATCCAGTGCCATTCCTCTGGGAGGGCGAACTCTGTGGTACAGAGAAAACAGTGGGTGGCTACCTAAACAGCATGGATCAGTTTTCCAGTCCCACAACTGCACTTTTGGAAAGAGCTTTTAACAAAGAGGAAAAATGTGCAGCTCTGTTAAGGTAGCATTGCCTGCTTGGAATTTCTTATTATAAGGCCTGTTTTCACACGTTTCTTATATTTCAAAACCTTTGAGTGGAAGTGTCTGCCCCAACCAGAACACTGCTGGGTTTTTTGTTGGTTTGAGTTTTGTTCTTGTTGTTTTTTGGTTGGTTGGTTGGTTTTTTTGGATAATGTGGGTGCCAGTCCAATAGCGGTGTGTCTGGGACACCAGGGCCTGTGCCTGCAGGGTGTGCATCAGATGGAGTAAGGCTCATGCAGGAGAATTTATCACTACAGTCTGGCATCCCTGTGTTCTCAGTTACTCTCACTTTTGCAACATTGTGATCAAAAAACTGAATCACAAAAATTACACGGTTTCTGCTGAGGTGTGGGCAAAATTGAAACCAAGGAATGGAGATTTTAACCATACACTGATGAAACCAAACCAAGGTCTGTTTGGGAAGGGCTGAGAAGCTGGAACAAGAGAGTTTGAGAAGGGGCCTGGAAACTGGTGGGAACCAGATAGGGAACCAGCAGCTGTGGAGGAAAAGATGAACATGGACTCAGGACAGGGAAAGGTGAAGGAGAGTATGAGCGATTGAGCTAAAAAACAAAGACAAGGAACTACTGGAAGACAGTGAGAGGAAATGAAAAGAAATAAAGGTGGCTTTGAATGAACCTTTGGTTCATTAGTTATAGGTACAAAAAGTAACATGCAGGAGCTGAAGCATAGACTGGCGAGAAGGGTAAGCAATGTTAGCCTAAGTAATATGGAGAATTGCTTCTTTGGGTAAATGAACTTTATTTTTGCATCTTCGACAGAATTCTCCTGAGGCAATGCAACAGGAGAGTCATTTTAAAAGCATTTTTACTCCTTTTTTCATTCACTTTCTTCAAATCCAACAGAAGACCTCAATATCTGATTTGTGACAATAGTGAATGTGCACAAGTGCATCTGAAGTCCAAGCCAGGCAGGACTATAAAAGAGGGAAAAGAGCTGAAGTATGCTTCAAAATTAAGAATCAGTGCCTCTCAGTCTGGATAACTGGATAAGCATATGAATGAATATTGTTATCCCCATAAAGTGGGGAAACCCTTTGTCTGCCCTTGCAATGACAAGTAAATGTTTTTGACGCAGCTGGATCTTGTATGGGTAGTACTATGAGAAAATGAATCATTCAGGATACATAGCAGGTCAAGAACAACGTTTGTTTAAAAAAAAAAATGCCTAGAGCTCTTCACTGAACAGTGACACTAAGACTTTGCTGCAAAGCAGGTATCATCTATCTGTTCTACCCTGGAACACGGGGTAAGTTAATACTCTGTGCCATGTTGTGTGGCTAAAGGAGGGCTAAAGTAAAGTTGTGCAAATTTGCCACAGCTATGGAAGTTTTTGTGTTAATACAGTGCCTCAACTTCCTTGGCATATAAAATTTGTGTAAATATTTCCTGGTCAGTTAGTTGGCACAGTAGTCCTGCAGAGTCAGTATGCATGAAGACATCCTGAGGAGCTCAACCATCTTCTCCCTGTGACTTCAACAGGGGTTAGATTTAGTGGTTACCTGTGTCAATATATGCATGATCACCTACTCTTTATTGTTTTTCATTTTAGTATGATTCCAGTGTTAGGCATTGTTTCTTTCCATTAAAACTAAGATATCTCACTGATTGTAAAATTCTTTCTCTACGTTGCTTGCTGAAATATCACATCTCTTTCACCTAAATTTTGTCATCGAGGATTGCTTGCTTGAAATGAAGTGTAACAAAATGATCCTCCAGAGTACAGGTACTTCCATTTAAGCAATAGTACAAATGATAAGTGTTCACTCTCCTGGATGTTCATCAGTTGTAAGTGAAGGGTGGAGATGTAAGCTCTTAATTCAGGTTAATATCCTGGTGTTCCCACTTGAGTCAGCTAGCTGGCTAGGTGCAATAAAAATTAGAGTACAAATGCTGTGCGTACTTCAGCTGGCAGCCACCTGCTTTACTACAGAAGAGCAGGCTAATCCCTATGCCTGATGAAAGTCCTCCACTACTTTCCCACAGTTCCTTTTGTGTGCCACAGGAGCCAAGAAGTCCTCCCACAATTCTCTGAAAAAGATTGTAGAGATCCTCCATATAATGCTGAATCTGGAGTCTACACTGCAAAACCTATAGTTGCCCATAGGGGTGCTTCAAGCCCAGAGGGAGGCAGTACATACACACAGCTTTGTACAGCCATCTCCAAGCTGGTGAAACTGCTGCCCAAAATCTAGATATAATCACCCGAGCTAACCTTGCAATGAAGATTAAGCATTTTTTTCATGTCCATCTTCTTCAAGCATTATAAGTTTACTACTTATAATCAAAGAATGTCTATAAATGTTTTTAAATGTTGTAAACCATGTCTTTTCGGCATATTTTTGGCCATCATCAAATATAACACCTATCACAGAATGACATGGCAGAAAGATCTGAAATTCCTTTTTAGAAAAAGTTACTCTTTTAACAGGTGGGTTTAGAAGAGGAGAAAGAAAGCAAAAGTAGAATTTTGATTGACAGAGCTCTGAGAGGCACTCCAAATCATTTTTCTTCTTGTTTTCAGCACTCATATGTTTTAACCATTGACGAGAGATATAGTGTAAAACCAGCTGTGCTTATTTCAGTCCTGAAAATTTTGGTTACATCTAAATTCTTTGTACTGAAACCTACTCATCTTTCAAGTATGTTATCCTTTTCTTTTTTTCCTTTTTTCTTCAAAAGTAAATGAATTCAGTCTAGCAAAATACTGCTTGTATGGATCAGTGAGTTTTGTCACCTGCCTATGGACTACTGGGTCTTTGTTACAAAGGATCCAAAGGATCCATTTATGCAAGCAGACTGTTTGCAACTACTTGTCAGGATGCAGCTGCAATGTGAAAAGTATTGTTTTGTCTATAAAAAATAGTGAATATGCCATATAGTCTTAAAAGCCTAGTGTGTTTGCATGGGAACTCCACTGAAGTCCTTACATTGCTCCTTATGACTTCATAAGGGAGTAATGTATTTTCAGAAGGTCTGTTCCCAGAGCTTGCCAGGGTCTGACATTTTAATCATGAAAAGCAATTCGTCTTATTTTCAATATTAACTTAAGGATGACTTAATCAAATTTCCAAAAATGTACCTAATGGTGCTTAATGACATGACTTGAAAAAAAAGAAAAAAGAAAAAAAAGATATATCTGATGAAATGTAACTAAACCATGAAAATCATTGTATTGTTAGTTCAATGACAGCAGAATAATTCTAATTTGGAGATTTAAGATTGACCTTTCAGAGAGGCAAGGTTTTTCAGTGAAAGTACAGCTTAGATGTTTAGTATCTCACCTTTTAAAATGTTTTATCCACATTCCAAGTTACATTTTACCTTAGAGACTGTCATGTGAATTAGCTACAACTATCAGGAAATAAGGAGTTTTATTCCTATGCTATAGTTGCAAGGCAAATGAACTAATTTTTCAAGTTCTTGCTCCCCTATTTTCTTGATGTCACTTTTTTTTTTGGCAATTTGTTCCAGTGTTCTTTATGTGATACTTTCCAAATTCTCCTGAGTGGAAAGTATGGCTAGGATATTAAATGTTATATGCATAATCTATACATCATTGTACTAATGTATCCCATAAGTGCTTTTGATTAGGGAAAAAAATTACCTGGCTTCCACATACTGCCTTATGAAAAGCTAATGAAATGATATATGCAATAGATTTTATATAGTGATCTGTACAGTGTGCTGACTGCACTAGTATGGTATTAGGACAATGATCTCTTCCACAGAGTAAAGCTGAGAACTAGTCAAAAAAAAAAGGCTCTTGTTTACTGATAAGATTAAAAGAAAAGTGGGTATTTTTACATGTACACCAAGAAACTAAGTATCACTTACTTTGTTGGCTCCCAGCATGAAGATATGTCATGCTATATAGACTATACAAGGATATTACCAGATCTGGGGCAAGACTCTTCCTGACTGCAAAACATCAAGGGTGCCTGGTTACTAAGAGAACTACACCAGTTTATGGTTGTCAGCACCCGATGTTCTTGTGGATCTTGCAGACTTCATGCTGCTCAGTTCATTTCAGCAGTTATACTTCCCAAAGAGTTCTGTTCTAGGTATGAAAAAGACCATGCTGGTAGGAGGGTTTTTTGAGCAGATAATACTCTGATTTTGTCGTTTGTGGTGTTTGGTTATGTACTCTATTAAAAAGGATATCATTTGCCTACTGGGCAATTTCGAACTTAGTTGCACATTTCCTGGGTACCTCTGCTGTTGTAAAACATTTAATTCACAGTTACTTTTGTTCTATATGAAGTTGTCCATGATATGAAGTTATGCTATTTACTCCTATTATATGATATCAGTGAGAGAGATAGCAAAGGAGAGATGAGAGAGAATAACATCAGGACAAAATAGGCTATCAGACCATAGAAGTTAATCACATCTCTAAATTGAAAATAAAGGATTCTTCAAACGTTGAGCTACTTCCCTGTAATGCTCAGATTCATGTTGCTCAACCTGACATGTCTGTGATATGACAAGCTGCATAAAAGAGGCAGTGCCAAGCACCTTGCTGTTGGGCTCAACTCTGTGAGAGGACATGCTGATTTCCCCCTTGAAAAACCTACTGCATTGCCTCAGTTTCCCCTGGGACTCCCTTCCAAATGGTGGTGTCACAGTCACACCCTAGCGCACCTACTTTATCACCCACCCTGGCATGTAAACAGCTCTTCGTTATTTTCTCATAGTCACCAGAGGATCACAAAACCTGCCCTGAACTTGTGCTTTCTCCATTAGAGGAGAGGACGTCATCCTCTTTCTCTGTAGTACCTAGCTGATCAAAGAAACCCTTGGCATTTTCTGGCATTACAAAGTCTACTATCAGGGACTGCCTGGCACATGCTATTAAGCAGATATCTAGTTCTGAGCTGTATAGCTCAGGCCATCTTAAAAGTGAAAAATATTAATAACAAAAGGTGTAGTGGAAAAAGGAGTTTCCAGAATTCAGGTAGCTCTGTGATAAGTGGAATACCTGTGCTTTAGATGTCTTTGTATTTTCCAAAGACTTATAGAGGGTTCCTTTGGTAAGATTGTATAAAAATATGGGTATTTAAATGTAATCTTCAGATTACTGGATAGATACATGTAAAAAATATGTTAAGCATTGGTCTTTTAGATATTCCTTTCTAAAGGACTATTGACAGTTACTTTTAGTCACTTGTCATCAGCTTCATATTTGTCTGTGACTCTTATGATGATAAAATATCAGTAAGAGGCTAGTCAGCACTGTGTAGCTGGTAATCAGGAAGGAAAGCTTATCTATCGTAATTGTCCTATTTGACATTCAATCGCTCCCTGTGCATTTTTGGTCAGTGTAATAATTATGCAGTTTCTAGTTTCATAGGTGATTTGCAGGAAGCTGTAGACCTTAATTTAATGTTTCGAAATAAAAAATGAGTCAAGCAAAATGGGCAGGTGGTTGTCTGACATGATAAAGATATTGAGACCGCTCAGAATTGCAGATGGAATAATGATGTGAAATTATATTAATTGTAATTTCTCAGCTAATTAGTCATTAATTGTTCCTTGCTAAAATAGGGAGGATCTACAATTATGGTTTACAGTACGTCACAAACAAATAACACCGAAGACACTGTAAGAATAGCTTTCTCAAATTGTACCAAAGCACAACAAATATCTGTACTTTGGCAACTTTCAAGGGTTAAAATATCATAGCAGATTATATATACATTTATACCAAAGGCCAGAGGGGTACTAGTCCCATTTCATAATCACTATGGCGTTTTATGAAACTTCTGCCTCCTTATGGGTCCGTGACCTCCCTCAGTCAGGGAGGCCAAAATGAAAAAAGGTCAAAATGGATGTCAGCCCAAGCAATTATGAAAGTGAGTACTTGGACATGACCCTGAGATTAGAAATGGTGACCTGTCGCAGTAACAGGGGAAAACCTGCCATGCTGCCTTTTTGTCAAATACAAACTACCATGGCAGTCCTAAAACATCCTGTCATTTATTTGCATTTTAATCTCTTTCACCTTTAATATTGGGCTTTCCTTCTCATCTGCTCTCCTCTGCCATAAGCAGATGGCTCAGATGGCAGAAAATAGGCATAGAGTTTAGAATATCCACATCTGCAAAGAGAGATCTTGGGAAAATGGATCAAAAACATATTTGTCTGGATATAAGGAGCAAAAATAACGTAGAATAAAATTGTGGACTGATTCTGGATACTGTAGGCAATATTCTAGTGTTCCTTTAAGGTTAATGAGAGCTTCATTTCAGTCAAAAAAAACTGCTCAATAGCTATGTAAATAGGAATGGAAGAACCACCTCAACAGAACAGATTTAGAAGTGAAACTTTCCCTGATTTTTTTGATTGTTTTTATTTTTATTTTTTTTATATATTTAAGGTTTAATCATAGTAACAGAGCATAAATTCGTACTATTTTTGTTTATTCACTGAAGAGGTGTTTTTTCAGGTTTTGGTTTTTAACATGTCTGATCTTTGGAATTAATTCTTTTCAGAGTGAAGCATTGCCTCTGCAGTACATCTTTCATCTCACAGTTGACCATCTGTGGAAAGGATACGGTAGGAGAGCTATAGTTTATTTTGGCTGATAAAGCATGATGGATATGATAGCAGAACTCATGGATGGGGCATTGCACTGGGCCATGATTCAAAGATCTAGCAGGGACATTGCCAGTCCTTACAAAAGAACAGGATTTCCACGTGCCATTCTTACTTATATGGCCATAGAAAGGCTCATAGGCTCAAAGGTCATCAACCTGGCCCCCAAAATTCTGATATGAAAAGAAGCAATGATTTCATGTTATAGAGTTGTCCTTCTTTTGCCAGGAAAAATGCTCTAATTTATTTGTTATACAGCAAGTTAAAATATTTAGGTATTGCTTCTCTTCCCACACAACCTGGAACATTATTATAACCTTTTTAATATGTTTTGTGGTTGCTGGACCTCAGAAGTTTCTTCTTTGCCTCAAGGCTATTTTTTGTGGCAATCTTTCTTTCCTCCCTCAAGAGTAAAAAAACTCTCTTTTGTCATCTGTACATGCTTTCTGTGAACAGTCAATATTCACTATTCAGAATGGCAGACATTTCATTGTTACTTTTTTTTTTAATGTTCCGGGAGTCATGATGATAATGCTCACATTGTGTTGCTAAGTCTGATTTCCTAACAACTACCTTATCATCAAAGCTATGACTGAGTAAGATTAGGTCGGCCCCCGTCCTTTGCTTTGACAAGTTTGTGGTTATTCTGAAAGGTGTGGCTTGATTACAGAAATACTATTTGCTAAAAAACAAATGTCTGGAGATCAGATATCTGGGAGTGGTATTCCTGCTGAATTTAAACTTTGCCCTCCCACATCTGAACCACAGATGTATGTGACTACCTGTGGTCAGCATCATTTTTTTGTCTCACTCTTGGAAAGCTACCTACTGTAACAGAAATCAAGCCTGAAAATATGTGATAGATCTAAGGAAAGGTTAGAGTAAAACCTTAAGGGAAAAGTTATACTAGTTTAAAAATTACTTTATTGTTGACATTCTTCCATTTTACTGTGTGATCCTCTAACGTACGTTGTGGTGAAGCTTAGAATGACTTTTGAAAGTAAAGGGGCTTTTAGCTGTGACACTTGGCAGGGAGTCAGGCTCTGTTACTGTCTATATATCTGCTGCTTGTGAGGCTTCATGTATGAAAACACACTACTAGATGAATAATAGGACAAATCTTGCTACTGTCAGTAAAGGAAAGAAAGGCTGTTACTTAAAAATATAAAAATATAAAAGTATAATTCCTTAATTCTGTCCTCAGTCTTTTCTTTAGTCACAGCCTTTTCCCAGGGTCTTTAAAATTTTGTCCAATGTCATCCAATTAACGACAATATTAAAGATGATATATAGACAGCTCCCTGCACCTGTATCAAAATAGCTGTTCAGCTGCGCACACACTTCACAAACATGGAGTTACCTCATGTTTGTAGCTGCTGCACTCTTGACTGCATCTGCCTTCCTTCCGCTTGTCACTGAAATGTTGGCTAGGAAACAAACATCTGTCTGATCCCGGTTTGACACAGACTGTTCTCGCAGTTGCTATCATGTCAAATCACAGAAATAAGTATTTACATCAGTACAGTGCAAACAACATTTGAACCTCCATTTGACAGCATGGATATTATGCAAGGAATGTAGTTGAGATTCGGAGCATACGTGTTACAGGCTTTTCTCTCTCCAGGATGAAGATGATGTAAGGCTTGGGAATATGCAGAGTACCTCAAAACAAGCAAACAATGGAACTAATAACCTTATATACATGAGGTCTTAAATGCCATATACAATGGATCATAACCACCAACTTTTTACAAGCACCATACCTTTTTAGTTTTAGTATTTATGAAACCATGCAAACTCCAGTAAAGTAAAAAGTAATTATACTGTGGAGAAAAATGGCTGTGTACTTTTCATATGCAAGACATGTAATGATAACTCAATAGATTCCTTTATTTGCCAATGCAGATAAGTTATAATTTTAAAGAGCACTGCCAGCACAATAACAATATGTTGTAAGGCAGTTCATCAAAGCAGCTTAGCTAAAACATTATAATTAGGTTTTGATAGCTGGTGGTCAAGACCAAATCCACAGTGAAAAAAGACTTTCATTCCTGTATTATTGTTTTTTTAAGGCTCATTGTCATCTGCATAACAAAAAGGATGACAAGTTTGTATGTTCTTCTAAAGATGTGATTACTGGAGTTTTCTGGCGTGACGCAACCATAGAGCAAGTACCAACCTCTCAGTGTGAAAGTGAATGCAAATTTCTGCATCTTTCTTTGTTGCTTTCTATTCAGTGCCATGCAACTCTGTGCTCGTGCCCCTGTGGCTTTTGTTGGTTTGGAGTTTTTGTTGTTGTATATTGTTTTTTTTTTTAAATAAGGTAGCTCTCCCTGCATCTGAGCACAGACAAACACAAAAGGGTATTAGAGATACCAAGAAGGGAGCTAGACGCTGGACATATTTTCTTTGAGCAGACACGTACCTGGGAGCAGGTAGAAGCTGGGATGAGTTATCTGAACTAAAATGTTTTGTCTTTGGTGAGAGAATTTTTTTCTGAAAGGTAAAAGAAAAACAGAGATGTGTCTATGGCCCTATCTGGACTGCATCTTGCAGCTGATGTCACTCTATTTGAATTTAGCTAATTTTCTCTATTATAGCCTTCCTCCCTCTGACCTGTAGCGATGCATGGATATATATTTTAATACATTCAAAGCTGAAACAACTCTACCTAAACGTGATTAGAACAAGTTTTGGATGGACACATGGAAACAACTGCAGCAGTTGCTGAAGAGCATGCAAGGAGGGATAGCTTTTTTGGGGTGTACACGGCTTTTACACTGAAACATCTGCCCTCAGAAGCTTTTACAAATGCATGTCAAAAGTATACCTAAGTTTTCCAGGAGTAGAAAATAGGAAGGATGGCTAATTGCTTGGGTATTGCCTTGTGACTCAGGTTTCCTGTAGTCAGTTCTCAGCTCTACTACAGGCAACACCACAAAAAGGGATTGGCGAAATGGATGCAGGAATCTTGCAATTTTAAGGAAAACCTTTGGTCAAGAGAAACCTAGCCTTTCTTCCTCAGAAATCACCCAGCTTTTCAGCCTTTCATTACTAATTGCTAATATTACTTGCATTTTTTTCTGTGAATACTCTTCTTCTACCTTATAAAGGCTCTTCAAAAATATTTAAATTATCTTAAAGTTCTTTGCTGGCATCAAAGCACTTGCTGAAATCTTTTATACATGCATTTATTTAATCCAACTATTCATAACATGACAACAAGAACTAATGAATGCATATGAGAACGTGACCTGTAACTCTTCTGCCAGACAAAAAATTAATTGTACAAATTTTTAAAGTTTTCAATTGTAAATAAATGTATAATGCCTAACACTATTTCTTCTATACGTTTAAGCTTTGAAAGACATGACTTTTTTTTTTCTGGGTACACTGAGAAAAATTAATCATGATGAGGTTTCAGCATTTGATATGGGAGAGATGTTGTCCATCAGACTGAGTGAATTGTTGAGAGTACTTGTTTAATGGAACTCTGATTCAAGAAACCTCATTAAGTGAAGTATTTTCTGAATAATTAGCAACAAACAGATGTCTCTATCTGTCTGGCTTGCTTTCTTTCCTATCTAGAATATCAATACTTGTTTATGAATAAGGTTAAGTAAAAGCTATAAACTGAAAACTGATCACGGTAACATAAATACTTTTTTTTTTTCTTCACATTACTGATAAATAAATACTGCATAGCCTGTTTTCCAGCAAGTAAAAAGGTCCACAGAGGTGTAACAACAGTTATTCTTCTACATTCAGTGCAAGGAAGGAGGCAAGCTTGGAACTACATTTTTCTTCAGATGAAACCCAACTATAGCAATGATAGTTGCCTTATGCTTAGTGAATTTGAGCAATAAATTAAAATCAGCATAATTGGTTGTGTAATTCAACCCCTATTTTGTCTTAGGTCTTTCCTAATAATACAACTGAATCATCTCAGATGTTGGGTCTTGTTTTTGAACTACTTTTCCAAAGATATTTTTGTTAAAACTTCTATGCATGAATTGCAACATAAAGATCAGAAGGAGGAGCCCCACAGAGTATGGTATCAATTACAAAAAATCCAGATGAAATTTTCAGTTTATCTATTGGCTTTAGTGCATTCTAATGCATGTAATGAACCTACTGCAGCTACCTATTGCTTGCTTAAAAAATAAAAAGCAAGACAGAGAAAAGCAGTGGCCATATATGTTGCAAATGGCCAGTATATGTTGTAAGACTGGATACAGGTTTATCAGAAATGTTGGATGAAATCACATCTTTTTATTTAGTAATTCATTCAGCTAACAATAATCTTTGCCCCTGGTGATGCTGTTGACCTTGACCCTATTAGAAGGCTCACCTTTGGCTCATAACACACAGTTCAGCCTGCAGTCAGTTACGTCCAAGCAAGCCATCAGTGGCTGAGTGTTCCACAAACAGTTTATGATAATGTTTATCTGATAAATATTCACAAAGTTAGAGAAGGGAAATTACTGGCAGTCAAGATAAACAGTTGATCAGAGATTCTGAGTACAATAGCATTTGTTTTCTCCTTATAATTACCAGAAAGTCTTACAGTTCTGTTGAACATATAGTGAAGGAAATCTTGGAGACATTTTCAGTTACCCAGATTTGTGGTATGCCTATATCATTTATTCCTTATTCCTTTTCCCTTTTCTCTCCCATCACCTATAACTGCCCAAGAACAATAGTTAGCCAGATCTCAAGACAAGAGTGACTGAAGCAGCTTTGCTAGAATTCCACTGCACAGGAAAAAAAAAATATGATGGAAACAAATCTAAGGACTATGTTGAAATATGAAAACTTTAATTTAAATAAATAAATAAGGAAGGAAAGGGAGGGAAGAAAACAAATGCCACAGTAGAGTGCTGATGTTATCTTAACAATAAATCCAAATAATCACTAATTCACTCATTAACTTGAATGAATCAGAGCAATCTGAGTGGTGAGAAGACGAGTAAAAATCCACAGGACGTATTAAAACATGCAGAGAAATGATCTCATTGCCTCCACCCAAAGGTAAAGTTAAGTCTTGTAAACTTCCTTGAGAACACTGAGCATGACAGGGAACAAGATGAAATGAAACCTTTCCTTTCAGGCATGGATCTTGCTGCTGTGTTCTGTATTTTTATTGTCTTTAAGACTGGATTCCCACAGTGTGCGTTGCATGGCTTGTCTCTGTGCACAAACGTGAGACACCACAGAAAACAGGGAGACTGCTGCTCAGCGCTGCTATAGTACACGGTATTAGTGCTGTGCTTTGAATGTTGTCTGTCTTCTTTCAGGACGCCCTAAGCAGTTGTGTTTTATCCAGCAGTCATTCCTGTCACTGTACTACAGTGTCACTATTGCTGCAATACATCTTGGTACTGACAAATTAAATGGAAGTAGGGAACTGTTGCCAGTACTTTTATGAAAGAAAATGGCCCAGAAAGTGGAAGGGTACAATGCGAAACCTTAAAGAAGCTTAGTTTATGTGGTGTCACATGGATCTGTATTCAGATTTTTATTTGTGAATGCTGGCAGTCCTTTGACCAAATGAACCCTCTTATATTCCCTGGCTCTTCTAAAGGTCAGTAACAACCGCTGGGCTTTCTTGTTTCAGTGTACAAAAGACAGGGCCATACTCCAAAATAAAAGGTATTTGTATGCACGTTTCATGCTAGGTACCCAAAAGAGTAAAGTACACCCTGGGTATTGCTTCTGTGTTTGTTTTTGTTTTGAGACTTGATGAAGCTTCAGGATTTAAGTCTGGTAATTAGACAAGGTGTCAATGGTATTTCGAATTATTTACGTGGTGCTCTTTAAAAAGTTAGGTAAAAAATTAGCCAACAGCTTGCTCATATTCAGATATGTGGGTAAGATTAATTATTTTGATGACAGAACTGGAGCTTGATTAAAATGTCTTAATTAAACTGGTGCAACTGAAAGAAAAAGGCAATGTGGGATTGTGTGTGTACCTATATGCTTGTGAGAGAATAGTACGGTTTATTACAAAGCCAAAAGTTTTCCTAGCAGTGCAACAAAAAATAGTAATTGTACATCAGTTAGGTAGATAATCTGGGTAGATAATTCATTTAAAAGAAGTAATGGATTGAGTACCTTCAGGCAGTGCTTACATTGCATGTTTTGTCAGAAGGAAGGTGAGAGAACCAGATGGAAAGCTAGTGTTATAATTGTAGCTTTCCGTGATGCAAACACTGTCTCTCTTCTTTGTGGGACATGGGCGAAACTTTTTTCAGGTTTCCAGGAAGGTGTGCGCTCTCGCAGATACTCTAAACCGTAGGAGAGACTGTATGTATGCATATATATATGCTGAATATGCATAGAATATGTGGTTATGCATGTGTTCAGAGAGCTCTTCTGATCACGCAGGTCCTGATTCTTCCAGTATTTATGCACTGCTTAATTTCAGCATGTGAATAATTCTTGCACGCTGAAGGATAATGAAAGTCCACCAAAAAAGTGCATAGTTGTGCACCAGCGGTCCTGCTGGGGGAGGAAACAAATCCCCCACAGGCATACTACTTTCTGGCTACGTTGAACTAGCTTTGAAAATCTCCCTCAGGGGGATGAACTTGCATTTGCAGGAGGCAAGAAAAGATTGACATCTGTAGCTGCACATAACAGCTTTTCTGGCATGATTAATGGAAAATGGTCAGCTATAAACCTGATGTGATAAAATCTAATTAATGTGACCATGCATACATACCATACACATGTACAAAATGTGGGGGGGGGAAAAAAACTCAGTTTGGAGGCTCTGAACAATATTAGAAATTATACTTAAATTGGTAAAAAAAATACAGACCGCTATCAATTAACATGCACATAATGTTTTATTGGCTTGGTTCCTTCTGGAATGAAACACTTTTAAGTACTTGTGCAAAAATTACATTTATGGTATTTCATACCATAATAAATTTATTCATAAAGTATGGATTATAGTGTTTAGGAAACTGGCAGATCTGTGTACCCATGATAAAAGTATCTACAGTACTTTTTTCTGTTAAGTTTGTGTTGCAGATATTTCCTTTCCTACAGAAGTTTGTAAACAGCTCCATCTTCAGGCATCATTCCCTTGTGCTAAAAAAGAAAAAGGCAACAACAGTATCTGCCACAAGCTTTCGAAGACATGTTAGCATTTTACCACGTATAGCAATTTTTATCACTTAAACCAATGTAATGGTCTTGTTTAACCACTTGCCACATATATTAAGTTGAAGGAAAATCACTGGTATTGGACCACAGCATCTAACAAATGAATTCTGGTATGGATCAGTGGCAGAGTAGATGTATGACAAGATTACATTTCCGTATATCTAGGTTAGACTGAAACTGCATTGCAACCACTAGAATGTCTTTCTGTCAGCAGACAGACCCCAAAGTGTTCAAGTTGAATCAATTTTTAAAATGTATGTGTGGCTAAACAAAAATGAATGAAGTGGGAAGGGCAGCACTGAGAAAACCTTAGCATGTAGGAGATGAAATATCTAAAATCTTGGAGAGGGTGCATCTCCCAGAATCAGGGCTGCAGAATGGCCTTTTGAATACCATTCAGTGTGAGAATGAAAGATGTAATTTTATATACTGACAGCAGTGTAAATGAGGTGCTCCTGGGATACTGAGGAGAGTAATTCTGTTGTCCAATGGTGATTTTCTTTCCGGTGGCAGTGCCTGAGTAAACCAGTAAAATGGATCTGGGAATAGACTTTTTTTTCCCTCCCTTGCAGTATGTTTGAAATAATTGATTTTATTTTATTTTTAATTTAAAAACACTTTGGAATGTAGCTTGTCTCTAGAAAGGATCTCTGTTTACATAATAGGATATTTGATAGTAGATAATATGGTCATTTGTAGAATCATAAACGTAGTATATTGATCTGCCAAATATCAATATATTTGGCATTTTTAAATAGTCTTTTGTCTACAGAATTATTTTCTATTAATCCTGCTGATTAGATCACTGTTATTCTGAAGTACTGTATCTATGTTTGCATACTGATCAAGTGCATGTATGTGATGTGCCTATTCATACAGATATAAGTGAAAGGTTTTTTTGTAGTAGTTGTCATTCTTTCCACCAATTAGACAAAAAAAATAGACAAAACCTTTTTAATAAATTTACCACTAGTCCCTTTAGAACATGTAACTAGGTATCATTTTCTTACTCGGTTAAAAGTTTGGGCTTTTGTTTGTTTGCTTTTTTGTTGTTTGATTTTTTTTTGTGTGTGTGTGTTTGTGGTCTTTATTTTTTGTTTTTAAGTTAAAAATGTTAGGCCTAAACACATCAGTAAATTGTTAATAACGTATTACAATGAATATGTGAAGAATTCATCCAACAACTTATTTGACAAGTTGATATAACCCTACTAAAATATACATTTTAAATTTACATTCATTGGGTATATTTGACTAACTTTGACCAAATTTCAGAGCAACATAATTTTGACCAGACCTTTTTTACTTAAAGCAAATTTTTGGTGTCTTTTTCCTATCCATTTGAAAATCAGCTGAGAACTTCAGTGTACTTGATGCTTTTCTGAATCGAAGTTGTAATTCCACTGGGTCTACCTAAAATGTTTTTTGTTTTTGTTCTTGTTTTTTAAGCCCTTCATCTCCCTGTGCGCAAAGATGTATTTACAGCAAAGAAGACAGTAGAGGTAGCAAAGACATAATTACCTGTGGGTTTGTAAGTGGCAGATTTGTCTTAGGCCTTTGTTCTGAGTAATAGAGAGAGAATACATGTGAGCATAGACTTATTCATAGCTGTACATTTATTCAGTTGAACACTGAATAATATGCAGCTGTCATTGGGAAGAGGGAGGGAAAGGGGAAGAGCAGACCTTTAAAAGTGTATCCAACTGATCCACTTGGTCTCCCACTATATGACAAGGCATGTTGTTTTTTAAGTGTTATTTTGATACGGTGCTATAAAGAAGCTGTATGCAAAACCATTATATGGAATCATTAATTTAACACAGAACTTCTACGTAAAAGAACAAACTGAGTTGACAATATACCATTATTGCTAGACAAATACTTCAGAGAAATAAGTGCATGTTGCTTGTTGACATTTTTAACTGTTGTGTAAAAGCCCAAATCTGCTTTAGGATCCAGTCCTTTACCTCTAGATTCAAGTGGAAGCTTGACCAATCTCTTCAGTAAGTGAGAACACAAAAGATACATGCATTGCTTCTCTAAAAACATTAATGAACAAAGAAACATTTTACGTCATTTCATAAAGGCTCTAATTTCACCGTCTCTGTACATACATAGCCAGTCCCACCAAACGAGTGGGACTATTGCTAATCTGAAAATAGAAACGCGTTTGTATAGTTTACTGAACAATTACGCTGTACTTCCCACACATACCACACCCCAAAATACTGTATCTGCTTTTTCTGCCAAAAATCAAGGAATTTACGTGCTTATAGGAAAGTACTACAGAAAGGAAAGGATATGTGCACCCAACAATCTGTATGCAAATTTAATACGTGCCTAGAGATGTTATTTTAAACCCTAGTGTAGAAAAATCCTGGCTCCACTGAAGCCTGTAAATTTCCATTGACTTGAATGGAGCCTGGATTTCCTCCATATCATTATCTTTCTTTATATAGAAATGTTAACCATAGTTGTTGAATTTTAGAGGATGAAAGTACTTCTGTAACTACACTGTTCGGAAAATCTTTCTCTATTTCTTTCTCTACAGTAGAGCCTATAGAACCTTTACCAAAAGTAATGGCAGAATTATTTTAGCTTTTATCAAAACACATACTGGATACTTTAGTTAAGTTACCTCAAAAAGAAAAGAGAAGTCATTTTAGTCATTAAAAAGGATACCAGTAGTATGAGTTTCTGAGTGTACATCTGACTCTACCGCTGAATTGTTTTTCGGGGAGTATCCCCTAGCCTCTCCTTGACTCATCTGCTTTAGTTGGGTGGACAAATAAAAACCATTGTGGTAGAGCTGCTAAGCTGGTTAGTTAATTTTTTGTAGAGTGTTCCAAATATAGCATTGCCAATATGTGTTGTAATATTATTGTCAAAAGATGGGATAGGTTTCCCAGCAAACCAGCTGTCACATACCAGAGATATTTCTGCAGTGCTACACAAATCTGTGGCCTCATGATAATTTAGGAAGCTATGCTCATCAGCAGAAGCAACAGCACAATTAACTGTGGCTGACAAAACTTTTCAAACATGAAATACTCAAGAGTTTTTCCTTTTAAAACAACAACAACAACAAATCTGAGTTAGTTATCTAAATCATGTATGGTTTCTATAATTTTTATATTAATGCATCACTGAAATTATTCTTCTAATCATAGGTTTCTGGTTGATAAAAGCTGTGGGGTTTGGGAGTAAAATAATTCTAAAATCGTCTGAATGTTCTTCCGTGTATGTGAATTTAAAAAATAACTATTTTCTGAGCCCTACACAAGAGAATCTAAAAAGAAAATCACTAAAGTAGCTTTTGGCTATCTCGATTCAGTAGCTGCTAATCCTAAATCAGACTTCTCTCGGTAACTACAGAAAGATTTTGACCCAGCTCAGTGTAAAGCTTGGATTTATTTGAAAATCTTTAATTTGGAATAATCTGACTGAAGAAATTGTTTAGATCAAAGGGGTTGAGTTGAACACAGCTCTGCTTCAGATTATTGGTTAGAAGGACTCAGACTCAGGAGGATATGTATTTGATTCTATAATTTCCCAGGTAATAGGAATAATAAATACCTGTTATGCGTACCAGAGGAGTTTACATGAATGGGACTCCTAGAATTTGCAAGCAATGTCAACTCAGTAGTGGCCTTTTTTAATCTATGTCCTAATTATTCTTTTGTAGCCTGCTGTTTTGCTTGCATACTCTCACTTTTCTTCTCATTAAGAAACTCAGAAGTGGAAACTGCCTCGGACATTCTCTCCATAGGCTTGCATAGCTGACAGGATTCCTTTATAAATCATCTCCTTGTGTAAGCTTTCATTTGGGTTCCTTGAAAGGGGTTTTCCAGCATCTCTGGTGACGCATGTGGTGTGTTGCCAAGCAATAATGGAAATGAACCCATCAACTCACAGTTCCCTTCCCGGGATAATCTGCAGCCCCATCTGCGTGCTTGCAGCAAACTTCTGCTATTGCAACATCTGCCCAATGGTTATTATACGATCCATTTAATATATTCTAGAGGAGCCATAACCACCACTGTGCCTAGCCGGGATACCAATAAGGCCTCAGCAGACATGCCAGAACAGCCTCTCCAGGGGATTTAATTGGAGCCAGATTCACCATAGTCAGTTAAGTACACATTCCTTTGGTACATGTGTGGCTAATCTACTTTTAATTGAGCTCTACTGTTTTCTTATATTTAGTAAACAAACGTGCATAGGTACAAAAGCTGCTGCTTGTTGACAACACAAACAGAATGCAGCTTGCTGCAGCTTTGGACAGGCACCCTTGGCAGTAGATGTGGTACAGTGTATTTATTGCGCAGACATATTTCTTTGTGCTTTTTGGCTTTTTTAAAAAACATTTCCTGGATTCTTGTCCCAGCAGCCTATTCTAGGTGATTTTCACAGCTGAGAGCCAGTGTGAAAACGCAAGGTCTTGCTCTATGCAAAGACATTTGTGTGCCAGCATTATTAGAGGGTATGAACTGGGTTTTGGTTTTTGCTCTTCCTTTTTTTCCTAAATACTAAGCCTCTTGGGCTGGGCTAAAAAGGCATGGTTCTGTCACTGTGATAACTCTTTTATTGCCTTACTAGGAACAGTGACACGTCATTCATTTTTCACCTGCCTTTAGGAGAACAAGCATGCTGTACTCACTTTCCCATGTTTTATTCAGTATTCACCACATGATACTTAAGGAAACCTCGATGTCTCCTATCTCTGTTTGGTGTATTAAATAACAGCTTGTTGCCAAAAGAACATGACAGTTCCAAAACAGGTTCAGTCATCTACTTCCCCGTACTGAAGATGGTTTTAATTTGTTTTGTATTACCTGTGAGGTGCTCTGGGAAGAAATGGGCACACCAGGACCAGTACCTTGTTCCTGTTGCTGAAAGATGCCTTTTGCCTGAATCCATCAAATCTTTCATAGAAGCAGAAGGAAACTGCCCAGAAGCCACTCTCCTTCCTACCAAACCTGACCCTGTCCCCACTGTGTCATTGAAGAGAGGACAGGGCAAATTGTCAGCTAAAGCAGCAGTCTCCTCACTTCTTCCCTGGAGAGCAGTGTAAAAAGTTTCTACTGGCTGGATAATTTTTGCCAGTAGACATTTCTAGATGACAACTTTTCTCCTAGCAGATGGTTTTGTCTCTGCGTGAGTCTTGTTGTGCTTAACCCCCAGTATGAACGTCCCTGGCTGTGGGCTCCAGCTGCAAGAGGAGCTGCAGCCCCCAGCCCATCCACTCCACAGTAGGGGATGCTGCATCCCTTCATCAGGATGCTGTCCTTCATCGTAGCAAAGTCTCAAAGTGACATCTAGTGGAATACCTCGTCTCTGTGGGGAAATTTAATTAAAACGGAGTCCCTTTATACCAGCACAAATATTGTGAAGGAAAACAACTCAACTCCTTTGACATTTTTACAAATAGGTTCAGTAGAAACTGCTGTGTTTACTTTAACTGACATTTGTTTTTTCAGTCAATTATCCCTCAGTCTTTTTTTCTTCCATAATTTATTACATGCAGCTCAGCCATAATAATAAATACAAAGTTGTTTCCCTTTTCTGTTGTTGTCTTGCAGACTGTGCTACGAACAAATGAAATAAAAATGAGTCCCCCTAATCTCCCTTGCTTTCCCATCTCTGTGGTAGCCTCTATTTATTATGGACCTTAGCAGTCTCATATGGAGCAGGGTTTAATCCCAAATATGACCAGAAGATTAGTCTGCACCTCTGGTATATTTTTCTCATGCTCAGATTCCCACTCCAAATTGCACTGAAGACACTGGAGCGTTTTGTTGACTTCTGTGGTCTTTGGAGCGAGACCTATAACCACGAGACTTAAACACAGCTTTTAACCAGATGACATCTTTCTGACTTAATTGCTCTATCTGAACTAAATGACAAAACGCTCCACCTTGATGCAGTTTTCTGCATGCTCTCACTTCTAAGTTCATTCAAGAATTTCAGGAAATCTTTAAAACTCTCCAAAGAAAATCTACCCCAAATCCCATTTTATAAGGACCCTCAGGAGGGCCTTTATAATGGGGGGTAGAATCACAGGCTGGAATTCTGTGAGTGTTTCCATTGAGTTCAATGCTTGGGTTGCTGCCAAAGCTGCAACAACAAATTATTATTTTTTTTCTCTCTTCAATCATAAGCTTCTGGAATACGAGAGAAACATGGCCTTTTTTTTTTTCCCCTTGCTGTTTAAGAATGAAAATAATATGTTTGTAAGGGCAGAGTATATTCCTCACAACTGCATGCAGCAGCTGTGCTTTCAGTGATTGAAGCAAAAGCAGTGAAACAACAGAGCGTACTATGTACTTGTTTAATCCATCAGGTAATGTCATGCTGATACTTTTCTTGGTGAACAAAAATAGTCTGATCTTTAATTAAATCTTTCATCAAAGCAAACCAAATATTTTACAGCCAAAAATCTTCAGCTGGACAGTTTGAAAATATTTCCATTTCCCAAACAGTTGTTTTTCACAAAATCCTACCAGTTGAAAGCTATTTTTCTTCCTTTATTCTTCATAAAGAGCAAAAGGAGTGCCTCAAGAGCTACATAAAGTTTTATATTCCATCTGGGAAGCTCATCAGCTATCCCCAGAAATGAAGCTATTTAAAGTAACAGTAAATAGAGATGTGAACATTTGGAATTTGGAAAGCTGATTCCACTGGAAAAGAGTTATTTTTCAAAGTCCTTTTCAATATGGCTTTTGCCAATAATACATTGAATCTGTTACATATCCGATGATTCTGTAAAAATCCTTTGCGTTCAGTTTTCCCAGTAATCAGGCAAACAAAAGGACAGAGTGGACATTCCCAAAAGGGAGGAGGAAGGAAAACAGATAGGAAATCAATATAAAAACCAGCAGTATTTTATAAGGAAATAACAGTGTTAATTTTCAATTCCTTGTGTTTGAGTGTTTACATATATCTAGCTCAGAAATGGTTCTTTGCTATAAAATGCTTTACACAGAAATATTAAGAAAATCACGTAGGAAGGGGTATTTTCCTTCATGGGCTTCACATAAAGTTTGGAGAACTGTTACATTCACAGATCTGTTAACTTGGATATACTTTAAAATGTCCTTTGGATGGCAGTTGTCATTTGGGCAATAGATATACTTTGATTTCTGCAAGAAGTTCCACAGCTGTTGATGGCTTGGTATGCTTTTAGAGGAGCTGAGAGCAGGCCCAAGACGGAAAATCAAAATGAAAATTGAAACTGCATCATGGATTTATTATCTGTCTTAACAATCTGTTTTCCCTGGTTTGATACAAAAGCTATGTTTTGTACTGGTTATGGATGAAGAGCTTAACTCCTCTTATTCTTGACTCGCTCTGGTGGGACTTCAAAGAAATCCTTTCATCTATAATAGGGTGAAAACAGCAAAAGACTACTTGAGATGTATATTTAATATGCGACACAGAATGCATTCAGTTACAGCTCTGCTAATGTGAATTCCAAAACCAAATTTTCAACTTTTTAAGATGCGGAGGTAGGCAAATAGTGTGAGTGAAACCGAATGCGCTGGTGAAACCTGGAGCAGATAATTCTGCTGAAAGAAAGAGAGAAGCAGCCTAAAGCTAAGGTGGTCATCTAGGGCAGTGCACTGAAATAGAGCAGTCTGAGGTAAGAGGAAGAGACACATAGTCTGCATTACCATGGTGTTGATGGTTTGGGTTTGTTTGTTTGTTTTTAGAAATTCTCTAGTAAGTGTCTCTTTTTTTTTCTGTTTAATTTTTTCAACTTTAATTTGGAAAAAGTGGACCAGTTTTTTAAAGGTTGATTTCACTGGAAATTAAGCATTTGAACGCTTCTGAAAATCTGACCCAGAAAGATCACCTCCAGTGACATTGCAAGCACACCAAAATAGCAGAGCTATCCCATTGCAGCTTTTGTGAGAAGATGAGTTCAAACTTTGAGATTGAATTGCTAATTCTTTATGAAAACGTGTAAAATGATCTGACCGTTTTTATGAAACTGTTTGATAAGGATGATTCTATTAGTTTTAAGTTTAAGGTAATTTGGTTGCATACGTTCATTGAGATAAGATTTTAAAATTTTCATGCCACATCTCAGATTACCTACCGAAATGGCGGGATGAATGATCATTGCTTCAAATAGGGTCATTTGTCCTAAAATAAAAGGTCAGATCCTGCCAGTGCAGCCCAAGCTAGACAATAATGCCAACCCTCTGAGTATGATTTGGGCCCTGGTATCAAAAAATGACTTGCACAAGAGAAAGCTGTGCCTGTGATTTTCAGTAAGAATTTTCTTCAGAGGAGTTAGATGAGCACGTGATGCAGGTATCAGTGCCTATAATTTGTAATTTCCTGTGAACCAATTTACTTTTGACCATCAGCAGTATTTCTTTGGTTTTCATTATGTATGTTATTAGCACATAGCTAGATCTCTGTGTAACCATATCCAGATTCCTAATGAAAAATATTGTCTGGAATCACGTGAGTGATCTGGAGACTGGGGTATAGTGAAGGTAGGGGGCAATGTGTCAACTTGCGTACATACTGAGAGTATTTGTTACCCATGCAACTGCCACAACTGAGCATATATTGTGTTGCTTTTCTTGGCAGATGTGTGTGAAAACCTGCCTCTAGGTGGAGTTTCAGTAAATTAAAGCTTTGGTTGAATTTATTTAGGCCTTTCATCTCTCTCTTTTTTTGACTCAGTACCCTGTCTTAACTAAAAATTTAACTGAATTGTAACTTAATAGAAATAACACAGATCTGTACAGTCTGTGAAATGCGATGTATCACAACAAGTTGCCATGCTTTTCACATCCTGCTCTAGTCACAACTGATGCTCATCATGTACCGTAATAATTTTGGTGAGGGCTGTCAGATATTCTGACGTGGTTCTGTGCACTTAAAGCTATATTATACAGCCACTTAACTGTGGGTAGTAACATATCTCCTAGAACTGCACGTATGGCCATAAAAGCAGACTCCCTCGTGACCATGAAAACAGTGTGGTGCGAGCATGGGAATTCCTAAAACCGGAATAAAGCTGATTCTGATGATCTGAGGCCCTCTGATCTCACTGTCTATTTTACCATGAAGAACTAGGATAGGCTCTTACTGTTGTGAGACACACCATGTCCTTTTAGGGTGCTATCCTGTCTCCTTTTCACTCTGTTCTCCCATGCATTTCGGTCGAGCTTATTTCTACAAGTGCCTCCTTGCAGATCAGACCGTACCTCGTCCTCACGGTGGTGTAAAGCTGATGCTCGTGACAGGGGGAGAAGGAGCGGAAGAGGGAAGCGATTATTCTCCCCATACTTCCTCCTTCTCTTCCACCCCCCAGAAGCGCAGGAAGTTCATCCTCAAACCATATGGTACCTACAGATACGCTGCGAGTCTTGGGGGAGCGCCAGAGCCCAGCAGTACCCTCCAGGTTTGCTGGGGGGCCCTTCGCCTCGCCTCCTCTCCCCATCTTGCCGTGGCACAGTTTCCTTCACAGGTTTCCTTATCACACTTCTGCCAGCGCGTCTCCTTCCTGGCCTGCAACACCTGTGCCGCATTACAGTGCAGAACACAATACCCGCACTGAGACAGGCAAATTGTATTTCATTCGTCAGCCACGCTCAGCTCCAGAAACGCCACTGGAATTAATCCACTCTGCAGCCTTTGATAGTCTGTTACTGAGAGGCTGCGTGGAGGTACTGGGGGCACTTCAGGAAGGTCACCTCAAGGACTTTTTATCTGGATTTGAGTGCACCAAGTTACGTTTGAACCGAGCACCAGTAATTGCTTCATTATTGTCATGTGCTGCTCCTCTCTGAGCTATCCATTGGCACCGATGTAATCAGAGTCACTTGACACACAATTGGCAGACACACAATGGTTTGTCTGCTTTGGCATTTGTGATCCACTTTGTTAGTCGGACCTGCTTATAATTTAAAATATATGATTTCCTTCAAAGTGGCATAGCTTCGAAAAGAGCATGTGATGCACTAATAAATTATTCAGTCTTCTGAACAGGCTACATGAAAAGCACATTTTTTTTCCATCTGCATCTGGCTAGGCATTTGCAACTGTTTCTCTTGGATCTGCACTGCAGCACACTTATCCATGATTTTGTGACCTCCAGAAAGGATTAATGCAATATGTTGTGCATGGGGCTGCTAGCGAAGGTCACTTGGAAACGCAGGCTAGTGCGACATGTGGCTGCCCACCCTCTTGGTGCTGGTAGCTGCAGAGAGTCTGTTATTCTGTGTCTCCAAACTGTAGTGAGCTCAGGCACAGCAAACAGCAGGCAGAGGGTCCGGCTTCCTTCTAGCCTTGATCCAGTCAAGTGCTACAGTGCTCAGTGCTGCTGGGTTTGCTGGTGTTATTTCTCGCTAGACCAGCAATAAGAGAATAGTCTAAACCCAAGATGTTCTTGGAGGAGGGGCATCAGGATGGCGTTAGCCTAAGGGAACTGAAACCTATGAAACCTATTGGCAGCTCAAGACACTTTCACACTTTGCCTTTTACCTGGGAAATGGGGTTGTGCAGTCTGATCTGAGATAGGAAGTCTTATGGTGGATATTTTCCCTTTTTTAAAGGATATTATTAAATTATTGTTTTCATTGTGCACCAGCTTCCAACATTCACAGGTATATTTCATCAATCAAACAAGTAGCATTTGCACATGAAATGAGTACTGGAGTAGTTTGCAACAACCCGCAGAAAGCCAAGATGGTCTCTGTACCTTTAAGCATACTGTTTCATAGGTGAGTATACTCTGCTGTTAGGCACTAGCTAAAGAGTGGTGGTACAGAGTGAAAGTAGAGCTATACAGAACACTTGATTTTTGTGACAAAAACTGCTCAGTGTGCTGGAAACATAACTATGGACACATTCAGCTACAGTCTATCAGGTTTTGAATGCCCTGGGCCTTAATTCTGATGAAAGACTCTTGCATACCACCAAAAAGAGAAATAATCAGTACTGCCTAGGGTCTGGCATCAGTCAGGCTCAGAATTGTTTCTCTGCCAAGGTAAATACGTCTTTCATATCTTGGGATAGGCTGGATGTCTAAGGTATTGGTATTGGAAGAAAATTAAAAATTGGGCATGTTTAGACTAGGACAAGAAGTCTGAGTCCTTCATGACAAGGAAAAGGTGAATATTCTTGCTACCTCTGACAAATCTGAGAAGTCAGAATTCTCAGTAAATATATGCACAAAAATAAAAATGGGAAAAAAAAAAAAAAAGCCAGGTTATGTCCTCCTGTTAAGTTAATGTGAGATCTGGTAGAAGAAACAGTGCAGTCAAGATCATACATTTGTCCCCCAGCTGAGACAACTGGTTCCCATACCATGCCTCCCTCCTTCCCAGCACTGTACCGCCAAGTGTCTTCCTGCTTCTGCCCCCCATCCACAGTAAGAGGGGCTTTGCCAGTCCCTCCCTTACCAGCATCCCAATTTCAAAGAAACTATCTAAAAAGGCATAATTCTCCAGCTGCAGCTAGCACAATTGTCTTTCCCTCTTATGAGGCCTGCCTGTATATAGACTGTTATGCAGGGAGAAAATAGCTTGAGCCACTTGGATATGTTATTCCAGACTCTTCTGCTACTCCTCTTGGCTTGCATCCATCCCTGCCCAAAACAGGCCATATCAACTAAAAGCCCCTCACTTACGCTAGTAGCATGTATTTGTGGTAGAGATAACAATCTCTGCCACAAATCTTTTAGTCTGGAGAAGAGGAGACTCGGGGGAGACCTTATTGCTCTCTACATCTACCTGAAAGGAACTTGTGGAGAGCTGAGGGTCGGCCTCTTCTCACAGGATAACCAGTAACAGGACTAGAGGGAATGGCCTCAAGTTGCACCAGGGGAGGCTTAGGTTGGAAATGAGGAGACATTTCTTGTCAGAAAGAGCAGTCAGGCATTGGAACAGGTTACCGAGGGAGGTGGTGGTGTCACCGTCCCTGGGGGTGTTCAAGGAAAGGCTGGACGTGGTGCTTAGGGACACGTTTTAGTGGGTGACATTGGCGGTAGGGGGACGGTTGGACCAGGTGATCTTGGAGGTCTTTTCCAACCCTAATGATTCTGTGATTCTAATCTAGTGAGACTTGGGAGTGAAGAAAACTTGTGAAATCAAGACTGAAAAAAAGGGTCTTATCAGTCAGAAACAGTTACTGCCCCAGTAATTTGGAACACAACTTTTATTAATTTGATGTCCTCTTCTAAGCAATGAAGCTTGCGTTGTCCATATTGCGTAACTCAGCCCTTGACTGCATGTCAGCAGATAGCCAGAGGATGATATTTCACAGCTCTCCAGTAGCTAGGCTGACCTTCTGCAAGGCTCTTAACCTTGAGCTAATAAGTATTGTCCTTCAAGGGGTAAAACATTTAACTGCAGCTGTTTACTATTTACACAAAGGGACTGGCATGTGAGCTTTCCCATCATGCAGTTTTGCCCATGTGAACCTTGTTCAAAAAGAAAACAGAAAAAAAGTTCAGATTTTATTACATTTGCAACTTGCAGAGGGCAGACTGTCCTCAGCTGTCGCTCACAAGCTCTTTCTTGAGCTTTGCTCATTGTCAGAGACAATATTAATTATTTCAGTCATTTGCTTTTCCATTTATTGTTCAACACCAAACCATGAAAAATGGACACTGACGTAATGATTGATCACGAAGCTGGGGGTTGAAAGTGAAGGCTAGAACTGTTGGGCTGTATATGAAAAGGGCTTGGGTTTTTTCCTTTTTTTTAGATGATAATATATTGTTTGTGAATGGGTTATTTATTAGAGCCATGTGTAGCCTAAAAGGTTTGTAAAGATGATTACTAAAGCATATCCATATGTGGAATGTGTGTGCATATTTGTAAGCTTGGCAATTTGTCTAGATTTTTTTTTTAAGGTTTGTAGAAAAAGGGTCTCTGAAATTGTGTAGGGTTATTCTTTTTCTTAATACTAGGCAATATATTTTCAAAGCTATTGTGCCTTGCATAGCTTATGTTTTAGCTCTGACATCAGATGCATATGTACTGTTGTACGCTTCGAAAATGATGAATAATCCAAATGTTTGATAGTCTAACATCAATCTTAGCAGAAAACTGCTTCTTTGCCAACATATCATATTCTCCAAATACTGTATTAGATCAGATGCAGATCTCTTAATGCATCTCTGTTGGAAGGTAACAAAAACTGGGCATGACTAAACTACTGTTGGAGGTCTGAGCTCTTTATGGCAATGAAAGTTATCAACTTTTTGTTAAATTTCAGAATCCTGGTGTGACAGCTTTTTCTTAAAAGATAGGTTTGGCCAGGTCACACTCTCCTGTGAGTTTTGGAAATAGAAACAGCGGTGGCTCAGACAACAAACAAATACTCTTGTTTCCTTCTCTTATCTAGTGGGTCTAAATCCAGAGCGTTTGCACTACGGTAGGCAGAGAAATTAGCACTGGTGGTGCTGAGAATAGGATTTATTCTGTCATACGTTCCAAGACACTACAAATGTTAATGGGAATGGGTTCTGTTGGGGCTGATGGCATTAAATCAGGCTTTTACAAGATCTAAGCATTGTACAAAGAGGAATTCCCTGCAGTGCACCTCAGAGGCAGGCTGGTATCTATTAGTCTCATTTTAAAGGAAATGAGGAAAGCAACACAGACAGGTGCTCCCTAGCAAGTCAGCACAAACATAAAAGGAAATCCATGAACTGATACTGTGGAGCGGAAGCGGGTTGTAACTCAACATTGGCAGTAGTCAAGCAGTGGAGAGAAATTCAAGTACTGGTGTATTCAGCTAAATTCAGGCCCAGGGCTTGGTTACTACTCCTCAGACTGGAGATGTGCTATTATCTGCAATAATCTCCCCTCGCGCGGCTGTTCAGAGCTGTGCAAATGCACTAGACTTCTGTCTTTGAGGCGTCCATAACAGCACTATGCTGTCACTTTGCGAATCACCCCATATAGTCCATCTGTTGAACTTTTTGGTGAACATTTTCCAGTGCATGCAAAAATGTCAAACAAAAAAAAAAAAAAAAACAGGTAAGAGCTACTTGGCAAAACAGCCTCAGATCTTTTCCATGGGGTTCAGAGTTTATATTTCAGGAAATAGGGATGTGATTAAAATGAAGTGCATAGTTAAGTCTTGTCTTATCAAGGCATAACTATTTATTTGAAATATTCATATAAATGAAGACAAGGATCATTTAATTTCATTTTTAAGTTGCCAGAATGCCTCATTGGTTTGGACTAGAATTAAAAAAGATCAGAAAGTTTTACCACAAGCATGCCAAATATATGAAATACTATTATTTTACGGAACTCCCAGGAAGACAGGTTTGCTAGAGAAAAATATCCAGTAAACAGATTAATCCAAAATTCAATGAAAAACTTAAAAGGGATTTGGGATGTCAAACACTAGACGCTATGATTTGCCTCTCATGTTAAAAATAGCACCTCTTTCACATCTTCTTAGGATCAGGCTTATTTCAAACAATTCTAGTTTATAAAGACTGTTCTATGGAAAAATATTTAATATATTAATTTTCCTTTAGGCAGACACTTCAGCTGCAATAATAAACTGTACCTGAATTTTATGAATTAATTAAATTTCCGTCAAAGCTATGGTTTATGCCAATATAGAGTTTCATGTTATTGCCCAATGTGGAAAGAATATTTAGAAACAGGGAAACATTTCATTCCTCAAATATGCAATAAATGTCATTGAAAAAGGTATATGATATCTTGTCAGTGATGACGTTATTTACCTTTAGGTAGCTGTTATCTTGAGAAGTGATTTAGATATTTTTAATGACTAACATCAGTGAATGGGTATGTGGGGTAATTATACATTTCCATAGCTGGAAGTTATGAAAGCATATAGCTAGGTTCTGATTCTTCAGCTTGGTTGTAACTAGTCTCCAATTTTGTACCAACAGTTTTATGGAGGATTGTTGGGGGTTTTGTTTGTTTTCTTTTTTTTTTCAGTAATTGTGGGTGTGACTGATTCAAGTTTAAAAGTCTTCAGAGCTGGCTTTTTTTTTTTTCATTTTAGTCAAAGATTGGCAATGGTTACAGAGGGTTTAAACCATTACTGAGTGCTTAAAAAATTGTCTCCAGATATCTGTATGATTACGTTTTCTAGCCTGATATTTAACTCGGCCTCTAAGCCGTATTAGTGGCCCTGTGATTCTGTGTGTTCACAGTAAGGAAAGTAATCCTTACAAATTCATCAAATGTGTAGGTCTTATTTTTAATCCTTGATTCATCCCATTGCTTGGTATCTTTCAATATGGAAAATTTACCATTCTTTTACTTCTCTTAGATTATTCTTTCATTCATCACCATTTGCGTTTATAACTTTTTGCTTTGTGACCATCTAGGACTTCATTAAATTCTTAAAAGGAATTTGGGCTCTTTCCTCCTAATTATTTCATCTTGTCCTTTGTACACTATGACGTGGATACGCGTGAGACGTTGCTAGCTACTTCACTGTAATAATTGATCAGCTGCTCCTCCTCCTGGGCATTTGTACCTTCTGTCTGAACTTTTATTACTCCCTGTTAAATTACAGCAATCCTATTAATGCCTAACAAATGTCTTTTTTTTTTCCTGGAGTTGTCACTATATGTTAGTCCTCTCTCCTGGCTACTAGTTATATAGTTCCCAATCTTTGCCAATTATCTCATATGCAGGCCTGGTTTTACTTCAGTTAGATGGAGCACCAAAAGTTCTCCTGCATTATATCATGATACCTTCCTTTCTCTTTTACACCACATATTGCATGCCCATTTATCCTCTTGGCTAGATGGCCTTGTATGCTGGAAGAGAAGCATAACGAAGAGGGTTACTTTAGAAATGTTTCCACAAATTCTGTCACTCGTGCACCTGGATTTACCATGGTTTTCAGTATGAACTATAATCATTATATCCATTTCCCCATTACATACCATTCCTCCAACACACGTGTATGTTTTATTTTATTTGCTTTATTGACAGTTAAAGGTTCTTGGCATTTGAAAAAGTAAGCGTTGGCATTCTCAGTCCAGCGATCATCAAATACAGATAAATATTCCCCTGCAGATATATAGGGAGAGTTATGTTCCTCGCTACCTGAGCTGATAGGTTTGCAAATAGAAATTTAATATAACTTAAGGTTTTTAAAGCAAGAATGAGCAATTTCTTCCCTTTTCCCTTTCAAATTGTATGTGAGAATGTCTGTTCCATTACAGGTAGCTTTTACATAGGAAAGAACACCAGGTATTTTTCAGGCAGAAATGATATATCATTTGATTGTATCTCTATTAGGGAATGGTATCAGATAAGAAATAGCGTTGGGTGGTGTCATAATCTAAGAGTGCCTACAAAAATATATTTGGCGTTTCTCAGAAGAATGTGGCATAATTAGAATGTCACTTTGCAGTATCTACTGTATTACTGGCAGTAACTAAGTCTGAGGACAAATCACTGCAGAAGTTAAAAATCTTGCAGTGCTTTATTTCTGGTTACTGCATTGCGGTTATTTTCTCTGGTTGTTTTTGCAATGGTCTTTGTAGTTAGTGTAGGCTTTACTCGGCTTAGTATTAATGGCTAAATGTTAGGGCAACTGAAGAGCTGGTGATAAGAGACAATAAGAGAGAGGAAAGGAAGAATCATCCTAAGCCTGTAGAGGTGTATAGTCAAAAACAAGAAGAGGAGAAATGAATGAAATATTTGATAATACCTGAAAAGAAACATTTAGATGGAAACAGAAAAGGGTAGGAAGGTTTTCCCCTCCACAAAGCATTTCCATGAGACCGCACAAAGGGTGTGCTTTCTCTCCCTACTGATTGACTCTTGTGGTTTAAACCCAGTAGCCAGACAAGTACCACACAGCCACTTGCTCACTTTCCCTCAGAGGATGGGGGAGAGAATTAGAATGGCAAAAGTGCAAGAACTCGTGGGTTGAGATAAGGACAGTTTATTACGTAAAGCAATGACTGAGTGTGAACCCATACGTGGGCTGCACCGCACTGCTGGACACCAGTGTGGGCAACACATCATGAGGGATTTGATTGCTGGAAAGGCTTAGTGTTTTGGCTGCATATATGCACAGACCAACTGAACTGAAAAACTATTGTTTACAGAATAAATAGCTAATAAACTCCTGATATTACTGATGAAAAACAAATCTAAAGTTGTTAACCTTTCCAAAGGTGTTTTTGAAGCAGGGTGATAACAGAGCTTTATATTGTATCAGGGGAGAACAGCAACGTCATCATCTGTCTCAAACAGATAATATCCTTTTCACAAAATCATAGAATAACTTAGTTTGCAGGGACCCCTGGAGTCACCTTATCTGATCCACTGTTCAAAGCAAAGCAGAGTAGCTCAGGTTACTCAGGACGTTGTCCAGTATTTTTTTCCAGTTGAGGTTTCTTTTCAAAGCTGTTCTATGTTACACCAACTGGTCTGCTTCTTATATATCTGTTTTGCTCTTGGATAGCTCCATTCATGTCAGTCAAGTTATATCTCTTCCACGTTGCTTTGAGAAGAAAATCATTTTGAATAATTTTGAATAATTTGCTGTAACATTGCACGGTATTCTGAAAGAACCCATGACTAGATGAAACTCACGTCAGGAAACTTTTAATTGTCTTTATGACTCCAGCTGAATGTATTCCAAGCAACAGTTATTTCCCAAGCCCATCTGAGGGTGTCTGCAGCTTTGACTGCCTTAAGTAAGCCAAATTCTTGTCTGTGCTAGATGTGTCTTGTAATCGTGTCAAAGAAAATAAAGGTACAAGCACCACCTGTCAATCAGGAAGAAGAGACAAAAGAGGGGAACAGCTTCGGCTGTGGATGATCTGCGCTTGCCTCCATGCCATCCCTAGTTTAGTTTAGACCTGTACCCAAGCTGCATGATGGTCATATATCTCTCAAGATAAATGATGATCTATTCTAATAGACTGAATCTCTGAAGTCAGTTCTTAATGCCAAAAACATTACCAGTGTTCAATGTAACATATGGCTACAGTGAATGTGTCATCAGCCTTCCTGAGAAGCAAAATATTATTGACCCTCCTATTTTCTTTCACATATTCTAGCGCTAGTCCAAACATCTCCTCAACTTCCATAGCAATAATTATCAAATCCTAGATGGAGTGAGAGTGTATCAGGCCCAAGCACAGTTCATGTGCTCTGTACAAATGCTTCAGGGAAAACTGGAGAACACCTGCATAACTGTTTTATTACTGAACAGGGCTCTTTGTCTACCTGTCAACCACCCTGCTGGGAATCTCTCATTTTGACACAATAAAGAGAGAACCAGTTTTACAAATGAATGTTCAGATGCTGAAAAAAGCAAGCCCCAACTCATACACTCTGCATGTCACCTTTCTATTTAATGAGGTGTAATTTAGATGCCACTTCAGTGGGGGTTTCACCCCTTGCTTTTTGACTTGCAGTTAAGCACATCAGTGGGTTGAGGTGTACACACCCTGCAGCTGTGGCAGTCTTCCCTGCTAATAGCATAAAAGGGATTATCCACAAACACGTTGTGAAATGATTTCTGCTCTTGGTTGGTTGGTTTTCCTTTTAAAATTCTCACTTGATTCACTTGGCTTGCTCACCTGGTTTAACACTGCACTGAAGGCATAAAGCTAGCTCCTCTGGGAAGCATGGTAATGTAGCTCCCACCACTGCAGCACTGTCCCATGTTACGTTTGCCCAAGCTCGGTCCTTTCATTCTCGGGAAGTCGGACAACAAAACTGCCTGTCTTTTCTTCAAAGATCGATGATCCCTGCGCATGTGCAGGTGTCTGCCGGGTTGCTTCATTCAAGTCTGTAGGATCTATGGTCTCCTCCAGTAAAATTATCTCAGTCTTTCTGTCTGTGGTGCCTTTTATGCCCAGGGCTGGACTACATGTATATGTGCAATCCCTGCAACTGTAACTGTCAGAGCTGTTGGATGCGGGCCCAGCTCAGGAGAATTCGGCTCTTCAGTAATTTCTGAGTGCAGCACATATGAAGGTTTTACTGCAGCCAGAGACAAGGTTGTGGCCACTATACATAGAGGTGAATGATGCAGGAAGTCCTAGTCTGAGGCGTTGAACAGTGCATCTGTACTATGGCAGTCCCCATGATCTTTGAAATCAGGCAGCATTCCTCCCTTAAAGCATCATTTCTCAATCGGCACAATGAGTGGAGGAACAGAGGCTAAGCAAAATGCAGAGAACAAAGAAATACTGCTAGGCACCAGGTCGGTGTCTGTGCTGCTGAATGAAACAGGTCAAGAAAGAGGAGACAGCAACAGCAGCAGCTAGAGTCAGTAGTAGGAGTTCAGACAAAAAAGAGGATGAGGAGAGGGTGACGGGGAAGGGGCGCTGGCAGGTACTGTGCCAGGAGAGGACCAAAAGGTCAGCATGGCCAGTGTGGAGAAGCTCCAGCCATCCCGGAGACAGAGAAGAGTTTTAGTGGGATAAGGGAGGAAGTCCCAGCAGTTTGAGAGCAACAGGCTCTTGGTGACAGAAGCACTTTTCCTGAGAGATTAGTTCATCAGTTAGGTAGCTTTCCTGCAGCTTTTGTACAGACAGATGAAGAACTAGCCCATGGTAAATCAACTGCTGACAGCAACTTTGCCCTTTCTTAGATGTTTGCAGACGTACCTGTGCTTCTACAGTGAAGGGATCTTTGACAGCATTTCAGTGAAGCCAGTGACTACACAATTCACATACTTTCAAAGTCTGAGACCTTTTTTTGTCTTCAAATATAGCTTTAATTCAGTTTTATTCCTGTTGTAAACTTTATTCCTTGTCCTTCCACTGGCGTGCTGGTTGGTATTTGGAAATCTTTTTTATCTACATACCTGAGTTTCCACATCTGTAAAATAAGGGTAAAGTAACTTGTTGAAGGTTGCCCTATCAACCAATATGTGGGAGCTCTGAGTTTAGAAGGGAAAGAAATATATAACTTTTTAAAACTCAAAAACATCTTCTAATGCAAATCCTTTCCATTTGAAATGCATTTTAAATAGTGCTGCACAGAATTCATTAGATGTGACTTGTCTCTTATCTACCTTGTTTTAGTTTTTACTTTATTTGACTGCAGAACAATTTGAATAAAATCCAGAGAATCCCAACCATTTGGTTCATCTGTCTCTGATACTGAACAGCCACATTGCATGGGTTTTCCCTCGCCAACTAGGAGATGTGACTCTTTCTGAAAAACAAGGTTTGCTTATCTGACACTAAAATCTCTGGCTCTAATGCCCAAAATTGAGAAGCACACTGAAAGTCTGAGGAGCATATGTTCCAAATCAGCTGTCATTAAGAGACCAACCAAGTGCATGGAATAACTTAGACATTTTGCACACATTTCAAACTCATAGACAATTTTTCTTATATTTAAGATTTTCCTTTGTACTCGTGTTCAAATGGAAACCTCTCCAAAAGCCATGTACAGTGGTACACAATGAGGAAATAGCACAGGGAGTGATTGGCTGCAGAAAAATGGAAGATGTATTGTGTAATCATATGCCGGGAGAAGGAGCAGGCAACATGACTTAGTTTCCATTTCAAATAAATAGACAGTGGAGCAATCAGGAAACTGCCAAAGTAAATGAATTCAGCATGGTTGGAACAACAGCACATTGCAGCTTCAGAGAAGGTTTCTGTCACAAGTTACAGCATCAATGGTGAAAGACACGGGTCTTCTGTTTTATTTTTCACTTCCTGAACCACACTCTGCTCTCTGTTATTCTAACTGACATCTGGAGGAGTGCCAGTGAGTTCACTGAAATTAGTCTGGTTTTATATTATTCTGACACAGATCAGATTCCTGTCCACTGTCCTTGAACCCCTGAGATATGCAAAATGTGTGATGGACTCTTTCTCATGGGGATTTATAAACTGATTTAACTGTTCCTGACAGTTTCTTTACCACATTATGAGCTTTAGGGGAAAAGGAAAAAATCTTTTTACTACGAAAAAGTGACAGAAAAAAAGAAAAATTAGTTACTCTCCATGGAAATCATAAGAGTTCCCAAGGCCATATCAGAACACATTATTTAAATTCTTTTAGCTTTCATCAGCAATGCAGAACTTCTCTTCCAGCATGTCCAAATCTGCATTTGATCTTGTGATTTAAGTTACGTTAAATTAGAGGTTATCATATTCCTTTACTCTGAAATCTGTCACAGGGCTGCTTGTAAAAGGCTTTGATTTTGCATAAGCTGAATATAAACATTACAACATGCACACCCTTGACTCACAGCAAATGCTGTATCTTGACAAAATTCAATGGTGATGCGTTATGTGTGTAAGCAAGGATTTACTGACATACCAGGTCATGCATAGCTTGTGCCAGAAGGACAGCGCTCTCAAACACCACCGTGATCTAATACCTGACGTGCCTTATGTGAAAGCAGGGCACTCCTTCACTAGCTGAAGGTCATACATTATAATAATTCTTGGCATTCGCAATCCTGAAGGTGTTTTACTCCATCTAATTAAACTTTGTGGATATGTAGGCTTTTATGCACAGGGAAAGTAAAGTAGAGATTTCCCTGAAGGCATAGAAAGAAGAAGTCATAGGCATAGAATCGTAATTCTAGTTCAGCTCCTGGGCACCAGTCCTCGTTCACATTGCTGGCCATACTTTCTAATATTAAGGGAAGAAGGGAAATTTCATCAAAAAAAAAAAAAAGGCAGAATGAGCAATAGATCTATGATTCATAGTAAGATATAGCACAATATTTTGAACAACAAAGAGTTTTTTCAAAATTATTGGTAGAAAAAAAAAAAAAGTGTAACACCCACTGGCATTTGAATTTACAGAATTATTACATCCACTAAGTCATCCCTTATTTCTCTTACTAATTCACATTGTCTTTCCCAGAGGAAAATTACAGACGTGCCAGCAGCTTTAGAGAATATTCACCCTGCTATATATGAGAATGCATAACACATTTAACTTATGTAGTCTTTGTATGTCAATGTATTTATTAAGTTAAAACCCATAACGTTAGTGTTTAGCTTCCACTAACCTTGAAGGTAGAAAGGAAACCCAATTCTGACTGCTTCCATTTGTATATTGTAAGAGTTTTTATTCTTTCTGCAAATTTTATTAATAAATGTATACTTCATGATGAAACATCCAATACTTCAGAAATCACATGGAAGTATCCTCACTGGCAGTTGTGGGAAACTCTCTTTGGCTGGGAGTATCTGTCGTTCTTTGCACCTTGTGATGTGAGAGGTGTTCACAAAAGCTGGTTCCCTTGACTCTCTCCATGCTCATTTAGGTTGCCTGTTACTAGTGTTTGGAGCAGCTGTGGTCATGGCCATGTATGAACAGGACACAACTGAAGGGACACATCTCCTCAGAAAATTCCCTGACATCTGCACTGTTAAAGAAAAAAGTATGTCTTCAGACACACACTGGAAGGGTTCTGCAAGCTCAGACTCTACCTGGCTGAGTCGCTCTGCTGATGCTCAGCAAGGCCCACATGCAGTAGTAGGAGCGATGCCCAAGGACAAGTGTTCTCTGTGTTTGGGATGCAACCTTGCAGTGTTTATTCAAGCAAAATCCCACGGAGCTTGGCTTGAGTGAGAAGGTAGGTGAAGGCCTACGTATCTTATTAATCAATAAAGAGAGGGGCTGTAACCTGCAGGGTACCTGCAGTTGGTTGGCTGTAGTTTGCAGTGTATAAAGTCCCCTTTCCTGTTATTATGTAGGGCAACGTGGTTAACTAGAAATGTTTAAATAATCATTTATATTTTAGTGTGTCTCCTCTGCTTTTAAAAACAAACATACGCACAACTGTTCTGAAGAAGGAGTTTTCTCCATTTCACTGTATACTACCTTAGAGGAGGTCTTAGCACTTCATAAATATTATCAACTTTTCAAACTATGCTTTGCGCTCTTAAAACACTGCACAAGCATTGTCTAGTGACATATGAAAAATATGCAGAGATCAATGTTCAGTAAAGTGGCTTTTTACGCTATTCACATGGCTTTTTACCCCTATTCAGTGACTATAATTTCCGTTCTTCTTGAGATAAGGAACAGGGAAAGCAGTGTGCCACCATCTCTGTGGTATTCTGTGGCTACCATCTTGATTTTTTATGTCAAACTGGAGAAGTCAGGAAGGTCATTGTTAATAAAAGCAACCATTATGGACAAAATGAATCATATCAAAGAATTCCTTTTTCAAGAAAACAGAACGTTCTCTCACTGTCTTGTATTTCCTCTCGTGTTTTAAAACCGTGCAATACATGGGAATAACTTTTCTTAATAGGCTATATTTGCTTTTGATAAATGGAACACAGTGAAAACGATAGTATGGAAAGTTGAGAATTTTTTTTTTCTCAAAGCACTAGCTAGAAAAGATTTCATGTAAGAGTGTGGAAGACATTTGCAGGAGTTGAATAAACAGACTCAGTTATTTATACTGAAAAATTCCAAAGATTAGGCTTCTGCTTTTTAATGTCTAAGTCCTAAAAGGTATATGATATATGTGTTCGGTTTGTTCTTTTCACATTTCCCTTTAAGTGCAGAGACTATTGATAGCCATTTAGAAGGCACCTAGGACTTGAGTGCCATGTGTTTTAGCAAAGCTAATGAGACAGAGATTTTAGATATAAGGAGCAGTGTTTAGAATGACCTCATGAAATTGCTGGTTTCTATACATTGCCAGGAATCATCCTGGGACAAGGAGGGAGCAGGGCTGTGATATCACGGGGAAGCTTTAGGAGTCTGCTCACCAGAGCGCACACACTGTGCTGCTTCCCTGAATTTTTGCCAGGAGTGGTCTACTGCAGATATGGGGAGGGGGATACACCCCTGGTCAGCAGCCATATTCCTATGGGGATTGCAAAGCTGACCAGTTCTTAAGTTAAATTTGTAGCAAGAGACAGAAAAGTCTCTTTCCTAGCCCAGCTAAGGGCCTCTGTCTGGCAGTAGTGTGCCTTACGGAAACAGCGTTATATCCCAGCCTACTTCAAAAGCAGAACTTGCACAGTTACGCTCTCTATATTTACCCCTCACGGGCACGAATGTTGTTATGCAATATTCTTACACCCTGAGCACAGTAACGCTGTGGGACAGCCTGCAGAGTAACGACTTGGTACATATTAGCCTGGCGGAAGCTTTATAGGAGTGAGCTGTAGCCAATGCCTCCGCCAACATCAGTGGGAGATAGGCTGGCAGCTGAGTCAGCGCTAATCTAGTATCTGGAAGCTGACCACTCCTGAACGCAAACTTACTGCCAAGGAGCTCTGTCGTTGACTGGCACTTCAGCCAGCCATACAGGCATGGAGTAGCTGTCATGCCAGGGATGACATCTGACCTTTGGAGAGAGTAGGGATTGCGTGTACACAGAGGTGACAACGAGTTGCTTTTTCCATCCTGTCACATGGGATGGTCAGAACCATATTTATGCTTCTCTGACACTGGATTCACACATTTTTTAATCCAGTTTACACCTGCATTGAGTCATCCTTGCTGACGAGCAAGCCAGAATGCTGTAAAATTATTCAGTACTCCAGAGAAATGTTTAAAATGTAAACCACCAGGTATAATGAGGACTTTTCCAGCACTCATCTTGTCTCTCAGCCTTTTTCCTTACTTTCTGTGAAGCAGTCTGCTTTTGCATGGCCCTCCAGGCTCTTTGGAAGAGACCTTTTGGAAAGGGTTGCATTTAACACATGAGTTTCTGGAGATGAGTGCAGAGCATTAGACCTACTGCTGCGATTTGATTGCAGTATTCATGGTGGCTGAGGATGCCTGAAGTGCTTCAAGATGTAGTCGTCTTCTGCGTTATTATCTGAATTGGACTACCAAAGTCATGGCGTTGAGGGTGTGATTCAGTGAGGCTTGCCAGAGCCTCTCTCAGCTCTGCAAGGGCAGAGGGATTGATGGGAGTTGGTGGATCTCAGTGCTTTTCAGGATCAGACCTATGCCCCTCTAGGAATGACTGTTGCCCAGTTAGTAATACAACTTTCCCCAGATTAGAATATTTTTGTGCCTTTTTTCTTTTTCTTTTTCTTTTTTTTTTTTTTTAATCTAAATTACAATGAAAGCCTTGACCTGGGGCAATTGTATGGCATAAGAAGTTGGCAAGAACTGGTGGTCTAGGGCACAAGCTTGGACTATTAACCTCTGACTCCCACTAGTCCCCAAGAAATGCCTGGTGATCAGTGTTGCTTAATTAATTTGTACTGATCTGACAGGAAGATGTGGATCTGTTTTCTCCTAATTGTGTTACTTTATAAATATGTCCTTTAAAAACCTTGCTCATGTTATTCTTTAGACTTTTGACCTCTCATTCATCTTCCTTCTGCCATACAACAGATGGACTTGAATCTAGCATGAATGATGTCAAGTCTTCATCTAGCAGTAGCTCTCACCAATATTCCTCCTAGCTGCGCTGTCTTGCAAATACCCTATTTCAATCGAAATGAGAAAAATGCCTTTATCCTCTTTTCTCTGTGAAATGCAATATATTTGGAAGATAAGCCTAGACCTTCATGTTAATCATAAATCAATTATGTTTATCCTTAACCTAGAAAGCATGAAAATTCCTTCTTTCCTTATTTCAAAATCCAGGAGGATATTCACAGTAATTATACCCCTTTTTATATGAATCATAAGCTCATCTTGTAATCATTAGAGCTACAACTGAGTAGTTGTCTATCTTAGAATATTTGAAATGTCTGTTTCAACTGCAGTACAGGTTTGGGAATTTATTTATTTTTAATAGCTGAAGTAAATCCTTTTGTTAGCCAGATTTCCCCTTTTTATTCCTCATGCAGCCCTTTGAGTTTAGTCAGATTTTACACCTCAGAATTCTGCATGAAGAAGTGAGAAGGGAACTAGGAGGTTAAGCCTGTAAAGCACTGTCTACGCCCAGTACTGTTGGCCATTGATCTGGCAAAAGCGCCCTGCAATATTGTTCCTTACCCCCTGAGTCTGTAAATAGATTCTGTCAGTCAAGCTGTCCCCGTTGTTTGTTATTACTATCACTTGCATCATCCTTTGTGTTTATCAGATGGAGACCTTCTCTGAGCTAGAGGATGTACAAGCAGAGTGTAAAGGACCATCCCTGCCCTGAGAACTGACCATCCCTATAGACTAGTCTGACAAAAAGTGGGATGAAAGAAATATCCTTAATCCTGCTATACACATAAGCAGCTGAGATACAGAGGGAAAAAAAAAAAAAAAAAAGAAAGGAAAGGAAAGGAAAAAAACACTGTCTTGGTCTCTTGGATTTTGGTGGGTTGGTTTTTCGGTTGGTTGGTTGGGTTGGTTATTGTATTTGCAGTGCTGATCCCACCTGGAACACAGTGGTTTCAGTTTACAGGAAAATTGGAAAAAATGGCTTAATGTACAACCTGTGGCTTGCACCTTCTATTCTATTTCCATCCATGTCTAAAAAGTGGCTAGGTTCATCATTGGCTCTTAAATCCTATAAAGCATCTTGCCCCATGCAATACTGAGGTTCTGGGGCTGGCTCACATACTGACTAGCAGTGCCAGAAAAATAAATTCACTGCCTCTTGCTTCTCCGTTTAGTTGGCAAGATATCAAATAAAAACGCTTCTTTTTGTGAGTGATCACTTTTAATTGTCAATGTCTAGAATTCAAGCACCAGAAATAGCCCATTATTCTGTGTGTACTATGAAATAGGTGTCAGGGACTCATTTCTCCTGTTCGTCTCGGACTCTGTGGAATGTAAGCATGATCTTATGGTCAGGCCCTGCTGCCCTTTCCACATTAAGTACAAAACTGTCAGGGTGAGTGGAAACAGGTGTATGCAGAGAAAGAAAGATAGATATATCTGTAAGAGTTTGATTTGGATTGCTGCAGCCATGGGTGAAATTGAATCTGGCTGAAAAGTGCAAGCAAAAATTTTCAGGCTCATTTCTGCACCATCCTTCCTAGTGACACCGGCACCAGCAAGCATGCTAGTAAAAGAGCACTTCAAAAAACTTCCCCACATGGCAATGCCCATTTCAATTGTACATTAACACTTCCTTATGATTATCTGAAATATTTTGGCTTTTGTTATCTCCAGCTTTACAGCTCTGTCCTCAGTCTACATTTTCTCATTTCTGCATTGCTCTCTTAATGGTCAGAAAGCATTTTCTGAAGATCAGGAAGCCCATTTTATACTAGCAAAGGGAAAAGTGGGAATAGCAAATAGTTTGTCGTATTCAGTGGTACAATAAATGCTAAAACATGCTCTTTGATTAAATGGCATCCTAACAAATGGCAATGACAAATCAGAATAAATATTCCAAGTAGTACTCCTGTGAAGTATTGAAGAAACTAATTCTGCCCCAAAGATTTCATTTCTTATTTAGCTTTTTAACAATACGTAAAATGTACAAGCTCGGTCCACTTTTTGTGCTTTTCTGTGTGGAAATCAAAACTTTCTAATGAGTAGGCTAAAAGACTTTAATGTAGTCTTCGTCTTTCCTTCGCTTCCCAAAAATATGTGCCTGAACTCAATCCCAGTCAGTTTGTGTGTAACTTCCAGTGCTGGAGGACAGGCTCCTGAAGTATCCCATCATTTCCCAGGCACTGTGAGATACACAGGGAGATAGCTGCTCTGCCTGGCTCAGACTCACTAAATATTAAGCACAGCTCTGAGATCACGTACTCTTCTACAGGCTGAGGCTATTACTGCATCATGCATAAAAGCAGCTGCTGTGGTACAGGATATATAATGTAATGAAGAACTGAATTATGACAGAGGGGTTTAAATTGCCAGTTAAATAGTCTTTTCTCATCATTTTGATGGGGAAAGGGGGACATCTGGTGGGGGGTCTTTGTAAAAACCTAACGAGGCAGTTTCCTACTTGAAGTGGTAAGATACAAATCCCTGTGGAAGTGGCGTGTTCTGAGTAGCTGTTAGATTCTGCTTTATTTCTAACCAAGGGTGTTGATTAACGAAGTTGTATCAAAATCACACAGCAGAATGTCTTGCAGTAAAGACAGAAGCAGAATGTCATGCTGTAAAGTCCTAACTTCCCTTTTATCAAGTTCACAAGGAAGTAAGCCTGGCTGAATGCCCACTACCTTCTTGTAAAGAGATTTTCGCAAAAGGTCTGGGAGCAAAGGGATGAGAGGAAGACTGACTGAGAAAAAGTACTTAATACATTTTGCTGGGGGATAGAAAATAATCATTAGAAATCCACAAGTATTTCATGAGTACATAAGAAAGCAAGATGTTGTGGCATTCACTAAGCCTTGAGTAGACATCTTCTAAAGGATTATAACCTGTTTCATCAAGCCTTGGAAATGGAAGGAGGCAGGAGGCAAAACACACAGTAGTACTGAAGCACGACGCTTCAAAATAAATTGCAGCAAATTAAAAGACGAAAACATGAGAATGTGCTTCATCCTGGGTACAATGCCCAGTATACCTTGGCTCACTGTGTAAATAATATGTAATAGTTGAAGTTATTGATGAAGAGGAGAGCTACAAGTCTTTGTTGTTTCCATCTTTCTCTGATAATTTCCTACCAACAATCAGTCTGGAATATGCAGCTTTGTTCATTTTGCTGGCATTTTCATAATTTCTGTCCCCTTTTGTGAATGATCCCCTTTGGAAAGCATCCGAAGAGGAGGCAGCTCGAGAATCCCAGCAGTCACAGTATGAGATCTTCAGTCTTGCTGTGGGAGTAGCAAAGCCATTTTCTGCACAAACATTGCTGCGTGGAGCTTTGAGGAGAAGACAGCCAGCACAATGTGAGACCTTGCTCCTTCTGCCCTCTCTGTCAGACTTTATTGCATTGCAGCTGAGCTCTCCCACCCACTGCAAACTTCTGCCAAGTGTCTGCTCCTCTCCTTCTGTGCTCTGTGCCCTCTTCTGTAGCAGTGTGCAGGCACCCTCTCTGTTCCCATACATTGCAGCACTCCTGAGATCACCGCTGGAAAGGGCTGTGGAGGAGGTGAGCACCGTACCAGCAACCACCGAGCCTGCAAGTGATGATGGGGTCCTTCGTGCCCCACGGCTGCACAGTGCTGCTCCCATCACAAACCCCCAGCAGCTCCAGAGAAGTGCGCAACAGGGAAAGCCTCACATTCCCCTCTGAGCAGAGAAGTTCAGATTAGCTAAGACGATAAAAAGTCCTGGATGATTTGGTTTTTTTTAATTTTTAACTAATTCACAAGGAGAAGACAATTCAATATTCTTTTTGTATTTTCTCAGTCTCACTAGTTCTTGGTCACCCTTTCTTGGCCACAAGGAGAGAGCTGGATGTTGGCAGGTTCTCAAAGACAGATCTGCCGACCAGTTGTCTAAGAAAAAGCAAGCCATTTGAAAAGCAGTCTGTGGAAAACACAGTTAAACACCAGAAGACAGCCATTAAGCCCATTAATGGAAAGAATAATGTTTTCATCGCAAGGTAATGAAAACTGGCTTGCATTGATTCACAGCACAGCAAGCATCCTGAACATATCTGACAGCAGAACCAGCTACATCAAGCAAGTGGCTGACTAAATTGACGTTGTGTAGATACTTGAAAGGGAATCACACAAAAGCATAACCTACAGTGTCAAAGATATGAAAATACTTGCTTTAATCAGTAAAGTATAAAAATGTTATTTTCACGTGACTGCATGCGTAGCCACCGTTGCTGTTGTAAATCACAAGCATTCAGAATGACGGTGTGCCTTTCCAGCAGAAGGACTCTTATTTGTACTTTGCAATGACTACATCAGACAGTTGTGAGAAATGATCTCAAAATTATTTTTGAGTCTGAGAGAAAGGAGGAAAAGCAGGAAGGAAAGGAAGAGCCCCTGCTGAGAGGAATTAAAAGATAACTGTAAAGTGTACAAAGGAGAGGTGCATTTTGCTTGCTTAACCTGAAGATTTCTTCCAAATATTTGAAGACTGTCCAGAATTCCCACTGCTTTCACCTAGTTTGTAGCTGTTCAGAAGCTCCAAAAATTAAACCCAACATGCAACATGTGGCACATGCTTGCAATTACATTTTAGTACGGAAAAATCTTAGGCAGAGCACTTAACTAATCGTGTGATCGAGCTTCATCAGTTTCTTCACTGGCACTTTGTGAAAATGCATTTGGGTATTTTCAAATCAGGGCTGCAGTGTTGAAGCCCAGAGTACCAGAAACATTTGAGAATATGGGCCTAGATCACTCAACCCCTCATTCCTGTGAAAATCTGTGGCAAATCGACCCTTAAATTTCTTGTCACCAAAGCGTGCACAAGAGATCTGTTGCAAGCTGGGAATTAAGGTGACTGCACTTAATTCTTTTTCCCCTGCTATACTGCACACCATATTTCACTTCTTTGTCTAAATCTCCTTACATTCCATATCCCATGGCAACATAATACAGTTTTAGCCCATCACTGTTAAAAACTTAGGTTTTTTTAGAAAAATATTTTTCTCAATTCTCGCTGAAACATCGTCTCTGAGCACATTCCAGATTTATCTGCAGTCTTTAAAGTGCAGTAAAGGACTATCAGTACAGATAATTTATGCTTGCATTTGCATTCAAGTTATCATTAGCATAAGGTCTTAAATCAGATTATGATTAGCTTGCATTTGCAAAACTAAAGCAGAACTTTCTAAGATAAACTGTATCTTGCTACTATCCAAAAAGTTATTTCCATATAAAGTATGTTTATTAAATGTGCTGAACTGTTATATAGTTCCTTTAAATTTATGAAAAGACTAAGAAACCGCTTGGCAAGAATTCTTGAAATGACAATATATTTCATAAATGCCTTTCATACTATATAAAGAACAGCATGCAAAAAGAACAACTAAAAAAGTTCAGCATGTTAACTTATGCTCTGAGTATAACATAAGCCAAACTGACCTCATTTTATATGAGGCCACTTTACATTCAAATATACCCATAAGCTTTATTTTATCTGTTGTATTTTCATTATTTTTCACCAAATCTGAAATGAGCTGCCTGATAGAGGGGAATTTAAAAATGGAACAAGGTTCAGAACTGACTCCTCTGATGGATACGTAATTTATTTTAAAAGATATGCTTCTAAGCTAGCACAAAGAAGTGATGCTAATGTTGCTGTTCTACCTGGAATTAACATTTTAATTGTCTGAACATCTACTGCAAGCAGAGTTTCAATTCTCTCTTTAAAAAGTGAGTGATCTCACAGTTTGTTAATTTTGGCAATCTCTCTGGTTAGCTTAGTTTTGCAACGCACACTACATACAATTGGCAAGTTAAGCCATTAGGAAAATTATTAGAGCCAAGTGCCCTTTTGCTGTCAAACAACAAAGAACAAGATTTCTTGCAGTAAATTTTCAATTCCCATTGGCTCCTGCAAGGTCTTATATCAGTGATGCAGTCACATTTAAAGGCAGGCTCTCACAGCCATTGGCAGACCTTGGAGCAGCTCTGTGAACCACCATTACTCAACACAGTTATTGCACTGGTGACTCTTCAGAGGAATACTAGCTATTCGACTAACATTTCTGCTTAGAGTTGTGCCCAAACCAAAACTTGCTTACCCATTCTCTTCTCAGAAGAAGATTCATCCATTTTTAATTGGGGTTTCCTGTCGAATCTTGTATAAACCAATCCAAACTCCTTTGAATTATAGGAATAGAATCCATGCCAGATTTGATTTTGCATAGTCTAGGGTTGCTTGCAAACATCACACACAACCAGACTTTCTATGGCAGGCAGGGTTCCCAGCATAAGTATCTTGTCTCATAAGTCTCTGACAACATCTTGCATGACCTGTGTACTACATGTGTGCGCAGCTGAAGATGTGTACACAGCTGAAGATATGTAATACATGCATACATACTTTTCATCATGAACTCTAAATGGAAGTGTTTTAAAAGTGTTCCATCTTCCTGCAAGATTAACACTTTTTTGTTTGGCTCCAGAGAGGTATAAGATACTCAGTGGGGGAAGTTCACAAAAGGAAGCGTTCATTTGAATTGAAAACACGGACAGGAAAATACATGACATTTATAGCACAACAGTTTATTTCTAAGGGATTAGCTGATGAGATTTTAGGAATAAATACAATGTACATTAGGTTTAGAAAAGGCTTTTCCCTAGATTACCATAAGAACATTATGCCATTGATTTCTGACACTGGATTTGTAAACTTAAAATTTAGTGCTGAATCAGTAAGTACAGCTTTCATGGAAGTTAAAAATCAGCTCATGCAGTAATTGTTTCAGCTGTAACTCTTTGACACTGGCAGGCAGAGAACAATCTAAGTGGGTGTGCAAGTGTGATTTCCAGCTACAAGTCAATTGGACTGAAATTATTAATTTCAATATAATTCAATTGAATTTATGAAGCTACACTAGAAGAAAAATCTTTTCTGGTCTAATATTCAACTGGGTCTTTCTTTTTATTTTTTAACCAAAGATAATTGCAAGATAAATATTCTGGTTGCATCTGTAAATGCTCATGATAACTTGACACCTCCACTGTATTTTTCTCTCCTCGTTTATATGATAGAAATATTTATAAGCAGGAGGAGAACTCAAAAGAACTTTGAGATCATCCTATGGTCATTGTTTTGACAAGAAATAGGATTGACACATAAGATTGTTTGTGAGATTGCTGACACAGCCCTTTGTGAAAAACATCACTGAAACTAGTCCAGAATTCATTCTGGAATATTTTTTGCAAACGAGTGTGCTTAACTTTGTGGCAGAAACTCTCCACGCTTTATCTTTTTTTTTTTTTTTCATTTTAATGAAATAACAGTTATTTGGGCATTTTTTCCAGAAGTAGCAATAGCAATTAAGTACTTTAACTAACTCTAACAGCTTTGGAGATGCAGGAGTGGTATGCTGATAGGCTCCTGCTTGGACATGCTGGTGGAAAGACGATGCTGAAAGCAGCACAGAATTCTCTTCCTGCATAGAAAGTCTAATACGCATCTTACTGTCCAGTTTGTTGAGCTTACCTGAATGTTTGAAGACTATCTAGGAAAATATACCATTCAAAATCTTTTAACTATAGTCACTTGTTCAATTAAACAAAAGCTTGATGTTTCCCGCTACTGTAAAGTCTTCATTATTATTAAGATAAAGTTGACCTTTGGTAAACCGGAAACCAATCTTTATTCATTCTTTGAAATTTTTATGTTTATTCCATTTTTTCTATTACTTCTTCTGTTCCTTTTTCCATTGGAGAAGTATATATGTGCATATGTGTATATGTATATATATGTGCACATTTACACGTTTTATAAATGCATTATATATGTTTGTACTTATGTACAAATCTATCTATCTATATACGTAACTGAGCAAAAGAAAACAATCACCAGTAGCTAAAATTGACTTCTCTGGGTCGGCTGTACTGAGAAACCATAGGGAATGAGAACCCTGAAGCACGGGGGAATTAACAGACTCCTTGGGGGCAACCCAGGCAAACCAGGCCATGTTCTCACTCAAGCCAGCTCCCATGGTAGCAGCAGGGAACATGCTGATGTGCCTGGGCCTGCCTCTGATCGTCTCCAATGCTCTGAATCATTCTGTCTTACCGCTATATCATTATGAAACATTTATATTACAGTCTTGCACAGGAGCATGAGTCAAGATAAGGCACAACTGTGCAAGGCTCTACAGTGAACTCAGTAATGGCATACTGACTGCCTAGGAAAGCTCACGTCAATTTAGAGGGCCCTCAGCAGCCATTTCTATAGCAGAAATTCCTCATCCTCCAAGGACCAAATGCCCCGTTAAGCTCTGGGATGTGCAGTAAGACATGGTAATAACATTTTGCCCTGAAGAGTTTGTGTGTTAAACATTCCTAAAGAAAATACACCTTGTTCAATTCTCAGAGGAACTCCTTTTCCACATAACTTCCAGATCTGTCTAGCTTTCATCTAGAGATGTTGCTTCAAGGGGTCAAGTGTTTCATGCTGTATGCTGGAGTTGCATTGCTAACTCATAAATAAATACTATCAAACAGTGATATAAGTGACAAGAGCTACAACAGCGATGAATAGTACTTAGAATCATAGAATATCCTGAGTTAGAAGGGGTGACCCACAAGGATTGTCAAGTCCAACTCCTGACTCCATGCAGGAGTCAGACTGCATGTCTGACAGTGCTGTCCAAACACTTCTTGAACTCCATCAGGCTTGGTGCCATGCCCGCTGCCCTGGGGAGCCTGTCCCAGTGCCCGACCACCTCTGGGTGCAGAACCTTTCCCTAACCCCCAGCCTGACCCTCCCCTGTCCCAGCTCCATGCCGTTCCCTCGGGTCCTGTCGCTGTCCCCAGAGAGCAGAGCTCAGCGCCTGCCCCTCGTGAGGGGGCTGCAGGCCGCCATGAGGCCTCCCCTCGGCCTGCTCTGCTCTGGGCTGAACAAACCAACGGGCCTCAGCTGCTCCTCTCACATCTTCCCCTCTAGACCCTTCACCATCTTTGTAGCCTTCCTTTGGACACATTCTAGTAGTTTTACACCTTTCTTGCACTGTGGCACCTAAATTTGTGGCCAATACAAGCTGATAAGTATGGGGAGAATGGCGACACATTGCTTGGCAGCTCAGACGTGGAGGGACACACTGTTTTCCAGATGGAAACCACAATGCTGGGTCCCATTTCTGGCCCTCTCACCTGCCTCCCAGGAGAACTAGGGCATCTCCCACTCATCGTGGTGCAAGCATGAAGTGCTTTTTCTCACATCCATGGGTCTGTAATGGTATAAGGCCACTTGAAGGTAAAGAGGAATCAGGCTTTAACTGTCCCTGTAGCTCAGTTCCCCCTCTTTTAAAATATTGTGAAGGTATATTTATTTAGTATTGTTTTAAAATTCAGATGTCTTAGTGACAGAGGCCTTTTACACAAATATTTGGAAGCTATTCTTATGCGATCTTTTAAAACTTATCTCCCCTGGAGTACTCCGGGGGTCTAGACAGATTTATTCCCTCCACATATGCTTTCTTTCTTTCTCTCTCTCTCTGTTCATCCCCCTGCCGATGTCCTGTAAAACATATTAACTTCTTTGTCCTGGAAGGTATTTACTTTTAACTTATTCAAGAGATGGTCCTGAAACTCCATAGCTACATGAATTAAACATTATCTAGTCTTTGGTGCTGCAAATATGGCTATGTTATCTTGACTATAAAAGGGGTTACAAAAAAGGTTTTTTCTTCCTTTTCCATGACTTATTAGGCAATATTCTGTATGAAATACCTCCATCTGCTTACTTGTGTATTTTGTCAGTGGTTGTAAATATCCTGAATGGGTACAACCCAATCGAATAAATATATGTAGCTGATTCCTGTCTACTGAATGAGATCTAAGACAACCATAATCAACTGTTCTAGAGCAAGAGTTTAAGCACCCGACTCTTAAATTTTTCTTCCAATATAATTTTAAAAGGGGAGGAAGTGTCTTTAATTTCTACCTTATGCTGCCTTGGAGTTGCAATTATTGTGCCACTTTGGATTTAATCTTTATATGATTTTTTTTTATGTCTTCATGTATCTAGTTCATAAATTCCCAGATATTTTTTTCCCACTTTGGTTAACTTTACCTCCTTTTGAAACGGCAGACCTCAGTACCATGGAAGTAAAAAGTACCCTGATACAGAGGAGACTGAAAGATTGGTGAAGCACAGGAACTAATAAATTATACGGAGCAAGCATATCCTGCATTTATTTTACATAATTCCTTAAATTTCTTGTGATGTAATGATTTTTATTCCCCATAAAGAGGGCTTTTGCCAAGAACTTGCCCCATGAATACATCCTACCATTAAGCCTAAACCCACTTTTTTTTTTTTTCCTGACAGTAACTTGTCAAAAAAAAAAAAACAAAAACTATAACTGGGAGGTCTGCTGGAGGACACCACCACTGGCTGATCTGCGTACTTCTTTATTGGGTTCATCCTCATTCAGGTAACATATATGCTGTCTCAGAAACCAGATCCTGTAGGGTTGTATTATTTAAGTTATTTGACTCGGATGAATACTTTGGAGCACTGAACTAAGTAATTTGGTATCTTTCAAGCACAAAGCATCTGATTCTGACAAATCTGGTAACCAATGTAAATGAAGCTGTAGTAGAATAAAACTAGGGAAAGATCAAAAGTGGATATCAACATTTATTGTTTTCAAACATGGAGTAATCTGTAATAAACTAAGACAATTCAGTGTCATTAGCTGGTACTGATAAGTGGTACAAATGATAAGCAAACAGCAGGAGAAACTAAGGCCGACTGGGCTTGTTATTTTCAGTTGCAATTTTTGTAATTATGGTTGCATAAATAGTGCCTCTGATTTCAGGAGAACTATTCAAGTTCTTTTGCTAATTGTGCGTGCAGGGGCTTAGCTTTGTTTTTGGTTAAAGCAGCTTCACAAAAACGTCACAAATATCACCTTTGAAGGAACAATGCATTTAAAGACAGGCACAAAGACCACAACTGCAGAGCTCCAAACAGGAGGTTTACATTGAATTATGGGTGGAAATGTTTTTTGGCCCTTCCAGAAGCACCATCTGTTTCTATGGCTGGTCATTGTTTGGATTATTTATGACCATAATTTTAGATTTATCTGGTTAACCTTTGGATAGCCTCCTAAAATAACTATTGACTCTTTGAGTTTTCAAGGTAATATATTAAGATGCAAGGGTTTCATGTTATTATTTTATGGAAAGAACCTCAAGCCTTTTTTTTTTTTTTTGTAATATATCAATACCTACAAAAAACAGGAAATAGTTGTACTATCATATGGCAAAAGGAACTGCAGTATCACATATTTGTTGTTCACATTATGAACTATGCTAATTGAAATTTATTCGTGAGAAAAAGCAAAAAGCACACTATAGCATATTTTTTGAGAACTCCCCTCTGCCCCCAGTACTTACCACAATATCTATCTTCATGTTACATTTCAACAGGGAAAGTGGAATAGATAGGATGAAATGCCTCCAAAAATAATAGAAAAGAAAAAGGAAATGGGTCCTGAGAATTCATGACTTGCATCAGACTTAAAATGTATGAAAGGAGATGGAAAAAAGTCTTTTCCATATTAGCCAGTATGATCTCATTCTGCACTATTAGAGGTGCTGGGAGTCTTTCCATTTTCCTTGAGGGATCAGGTCCCACAATTCAAAAATACCGCACTAAAATAAAAATGAACAGAAGTCTGATTGGTTTTGCAAACATTCATCAAGGATGGTTCCAATTTAGGTCAAAATGTGCTAGTAGAAATGAGTATCTGTGGGAAAGGTTTTGCAAGTCTGAGGTAGTTTTAGTTGAATTATAACAATGCTCTTCATGCTTGCTAGGCTGTGCATACCAATATATAGACTTCAGAATTAAAGAGTGTGGGCTTGCATGAATTTGTTTGCATTTGAAGGGCATATCCAGTCATCCAGTCAAATGAGAGCATTTATAGAATTGGTTCTTCAAAAAGAGTGACCCCACATTCTATTCATGTGGCATTTGGCTCCTATCTGTGTAACAGGCGGAAACAAACCCCGAGATTCAAACACCTTACTATTTCACTTTGGACTTTATGGCTTACGTCCAGTCTCAGTTTAAAATTTATTTTACAATACTCTGAAACCACACAGCACTCTGCAAAATGCACATTGATAAGGATGTTGGCAACTGTGCAAAATTAAAAAAAAAAAATGTTCTGCAAAGGAAAGCTGGTCTTTTCTTAGCAAAAGAAGTACAAACTGAAGAAAACTTTTTAATCTTCTTAATAATGTACTATATTCCTATTCCCACCAGATAAAATATTTTTAAATCACAGAAATCTAAAAAAAGACACTGCATTCCCACATCAATAAAAAATAAATCCAAGGGAGATGCCGCAGTATAATGCTAAAATAAACAATAGCCCTATGTATTTTAGAAGGAACTACGCATACCTGGTAGAGCAGAAAAAACATTAGATGAGGATCTCAAAAGAAACATGAATTCAGGTCTCCTGGGTAATAGAATTTATCCCTAAGCTTCAAGACTTTTGCAACATCTTTATTAAGATATCTGTGCATAAAATAGTCTGTTACATAAACAGTCTATACAAAGAAGCCTATTCAAAGTGTATATTTATCCTTTACCTTTTTATGTAAATTAATTAAAATACTTGAAAAGTTTTCAGTTTCTCTGATACTAATTTTGACAGTGTCAGCACAGGCTGTCAAGAGCAGTAACAGGGAATGGTTAAAAAAAAAAAAAAGAGCTAGACAAAATACATGGAGCCTTATCTGTCATATTCTTTTTCGATTACCTAGATTTCTCAATGATTATGGCATCCATTCAAGTTCTGCTGTGGATCTGCTGGTAAAATAACATCAAAATCATAGCTGCATGTGTAACATCTTTTTAGTAAATGCACGTTTGAAATTGTTTTAGGCTAGGGAGGCAGTGCTGCAGAAAGATCTGTTATTTTCATTTGCATGAAAAAGATCCAAAATGCTGCATACCTGGCCTTTTTTGGTATTTACCCAAATTTGCCTTGGCATAACCTTTTTAGCAGGCAATGAGTCCAATCAACCACATTATCACACAAGCATGCAGAAGTCAAACACAGTACAGGAAGTCAATCAGGCTGATCTACTCTATTACAGCTGAAAGCTTCCCAAAATGCATTGTGTATTGTATTCTATTAAATCATCCTGTAGACTTATAATTTTCTTTTTTGTGCTTCTCATCTCATCAAACTAATTTGTCATATTAAACCCAAATCAAAATTTCCATTTTCATCTGAAACACCAGCCAGAATGAAAGTAAGAGACTCTGAGATTTTATGTTGCAGTTGGTCCTTTTTACTCTCAAACAATCCACTATCATGTGAGGCTGTTTCACAGTGTTGATGTATTTTTTATTATTATTTTAAGGAGCAAAGGTCAATCAGCTGCAAAGACAGCACTGTGTCTTTGATTCCAGAAGAGGCCACTGATAGTAACACATACAGACTGTTATTTTACATTCAGCATAACTCCATGTGATTGAAAATTCCCGTTAGCTGCTGTGAAATGTGTGTAACGTCAGTCCTGAACCTGGGAAAAAAGATGGTGACAATCTGCATTTTGGGAATTTATAATCAGCCTTATCACAAGTCGTAGAAAACACCAATGAAATCTGCATAGATTTATGAAGAGGAAATCATGCTTAACCAACATGATAGCCTTTTACAATGAAGTGAGCAGCTTGGTGGACAAGGAGAGCAGTGGATGTTGTTTACCTCTACCTCTATATGGCTCTTCACACCGTCTCCCATAGCATCCTATCAGACAAGCTGACATAGTACAGGTTAAATAAATGGACAGCGAGGTGGATTGAGAGCTGGCTGAACAGCTGGGACCAGAAGCATGTGAAGAGTGACCCAAAGTCCAGTTGGTGCAAGTCACTGAGGGTGTACCCCAGGGCTCCACACTGGGCCCAGTAATGCGCCCTTACAGCAAGAAAGGCCAACAGTTTCCTGGGCTGCATCAGGAGCAGCGCTGCCAGCAGGCCAAGGGAGGTGATCCTTCCTCTCTGCTCAGCACTGGTGAGATGTGCCCAGAGTGCCAGGCCCAGTTCTGGGCTCCCCAGGACAATAAAGACACGGATTTACTGGAAGGAGTCCTGCAAAGGGCCATAAGGATGATTAAGGGACTGGAGCTTCTCTCGTATGAGAAGAGCTGGGACTGTTCAGCCTGGAGAAGGACCAGGGGAATCTTACCAATGTGTATAAATACCTGGTGGGAGGGAATAAAGAAGGAGCCAGGCTCTTCTCAGTAGCGCTCCCTTGAACCTTACTAATCACAAACAGATACGGTGAGGGAAAAGATGGGGTCTTCATGTACCCATGTCCTTGTGGTAAATTGGCCTTAAATATTGCACTTTTAACCCACTGTAGAATTTTGTGAGAAGTATTGTTGTTTGAAGTGTATTGTTGATTTGATAAAAAAGCATGAAATGTTTTACAAAATTTCTTACAGAGCAGGTATGTTATGAAGCTTGCTACAAAATGAATACAAAACTACCAGTTTTTTTTACATGACTTAATCTTATGCTACCGCCTAGTGGCTAAGATCTAAATAGATTGTACAACTTCACTACGCTTTATAGATACAGAAATATAGTAGTTACGTATGCTATAGTATTATTGGCATTCATTTTTAGAAATCGTATTATGTATATGTCCACACAGTTGCCCAATATAGCGAAGACCAGAGAAATTTCAATGATGAAGGACACTAATATTCATATTGAGCTCTACTAGTGATTGAGTGCAGTCTTTAATGTTATCAGGATCTACAATGTAACATGGTTATAGTTTGAGATAGAATTATTTCAAAAATTAAGTGTAGAGAAGGACTTCAGCCATCATGTTTGAGATATCTATAGATAGATATCTCAATATATATAGATAGATATATCGATAGATAGATAGATAGATAGATAGATACAGATAGATAGGGCTGATAGATAGGGCTTTAAACTAGAGTCGAAGGGGGAAGGGGATAAAACCAGGCACGCTGGTGATGAGCTAAGGGATGGTGCGCTAGAATCAGAGGGACTGTGTGCTAGGGAGGCCCTTCGGTCAGCTACACAAGGTGCTGCGTGTAGGGAGGCGCATTTGAAGTGCTTCTACACAAACGTACGCAGTATGAGGAATAAAATGGATGAGCTAGAAGTCTTGGCCCAGTCCCACAGCTACGACATCATCGGCATAAGCGAAGCCTGGTGGGATGAGTCCTGTGGCTGGTGTGTTGCAATAGATGGTTACAGGCTCTTCAGGAGGGACAGGCGGGGTGGCGATGTATGTGAAGCGTGGGCTGGACTGTGTGGAACTTCAAGTTGGTGACGGCAAAGTTGAGAGCCTCTGGGTAAGGATTAAGGGACAAACAAATAAAGGGGATGTTGTTGTGGGAGTTTATTACAGACCACCTGGCCAGAACGACAACGCCGATGAATTATTCTTTGCAGAACTAAAAGATGCCTCGAGATCAAATCCCCTTGTCCTAAAGGGGGTTTTCAACTTGCCAGACATCAACTGGGATCACCACAGGGCTGACACGAGCAAGTCCAGGAGGTTCATAAAGCACCTAGATGATAATTTCTTGATGCAGGTGCTAAGAGAGCCAACTAGGAAAGGTGACCTCCTAGATCTGTTGCTGGAGAACAGAGGGTCTTGTGGGAGACATGGCAATTGGGGGCCGTCTCGGTCATAGTGACCATGAAGTGGTTGAGTTTAGAATTTATGGTGACAGAAGGAAAACTGTCACCAAAACTTCAGCCCTGGATATGGGGAAAGCAGACTTCAGGCTGCTCAGGGAACTAGTCAGCAAGGTCCCCTGGGAAACTACTTTTGAAGGCATTGGCATCCATCAGTGCTGGTCAGTCTTTAAGCACTGCCTCCTAAAAGCACAAGATCAGGCGATTCCAAAATATTGGAAGTCAGGCAGGCGGGGCAGAAGGCCGGCCTGGCTGACCAGGGATCTTCTACTGGAGCTTAGGCGAAAAAAGAAAGTGTACGGCTGCTGGAAGGAGGGTCGGGCGACGAGGAAGGAATACAGGGATGCTGTTCGTGTTTGTAGGGAGAAAATTTGTGTGGCCAAAGCCCAGCTAGAGTTGAAGCTGGCCATGTCTGTGAGAGACAATAAAAAAGGTTTTTTTTTAGATATGTGAACAGAAAAAGGAGAACCAAAGAAAACATAGGTCCGCTACTAGATGGGGAGGGTCTCCTCACAGACAATGACATAGGCAAAGCAGAGACGTTTAACGCCTTCTTCGCCTCTGTCTTCAACATTGATGATGGGCTTTGGGACCCAGGGTACCCTGAGCTGGAGGACCATGACGGTGGGAATGACAAACTCCCTACCGACCCTGAACGTGTGCGGGATTTGCTGCTCCACCTGGATCCATACAAGTCCATGGGTCTGGATGGGATCCATCCCAGGGTGCTTAAAGAGCTGGCTGATGTCATCGCGGGACCTCTCTCAATTATTTTTCAACGATCTTGGGAATCTGGAGAGGTCTCAGTAGACTGGAAGCTGGCAAATGTTGTGCCAATTTTCAAGAAGGGTAAGAAAGAAGACCCTAGAAATTACAGGCCTGTCAGTCTCACGTCAGTGCCTGGTAAAATTATGGAGAGGATGATCCTCGAAGTTATTGAGGCGCACCTGGGGGACAATGCAGTCCTTGGTCCCAGCCAACATGGGGTCATGAGGGGTAGGTCCTGCCTAACAAATTTGATTTCTTTTTATGATAAGATCACCCATCTAGTCGATCAAGGGAAACCAGCTGATGTGATCTTTTTGGACTTCACCAAAGCTTTTGACACGGTTTCCCGTAGGATCCTACTGGACAAAATGTCCAGCATACAGCTAAACAAAACAATCATGCGATGGGTGAGCAATTGGCTGACGGGCAGGGCTCAAAGGGTTGTGGTAAATGGGGCCACATCTGGCTGGCGGATGGTCACTAGTGGGGTCCCTCAAGGCTCCATTTTAGGGCCAGTCCTCTTCAATGTCTTTATAAATGATTTGGATGTAGGACTAGAAGGTGTTTTGAGCAAATTTGCTGTCAACACCAAACTTGGAGTTGTGGACTCGGATGAGGGTGGAAAGGCCTTGCGGAGAGATCTGGACAGATTGGAGAGCGGGGCGATCACCAACCACATGAGGTTTAAAAAAGCAAGTGCCGGGTCCTGCACCTGGGACGGGGCAACCCTGGCTATACGTACAGACTGGGCGACGAGACGCTGGAGAGCAGCCCCGCAGAGAGGGATCTGGGGGTTGTGGTTGACAGCAAGCTGAACATGAGCCAGCAGTGTGCCCTGGCAGCCAGGAGGGCCAACGGTATCCTGGGGTGCATCAAGCACGGCATCGCTAGTCGGTCGAGGGAAGTGATTGTCCTGCTCTACTCTGCGCTGGTGTGGCCTCACCTCGAGTACTGTGTGCAGTTCTGAGCACCACAGTACAAAAAGGACATTAAACTGTTGGAGAGTGTCCAGAGGAGGGCGACGAAGATGGTGAAGGGCCTAGAGGGGAAGACATATGAGGAGCGGCTGAGGTCACTTGGCCTGTTCAGCCTGGAGACGAGGAGGCTGAGGGGGGACCTCATCGCGGTCTACAACTTCCTTGCGAGGGGGAGTGGAGAGGCAGGGGACCTATTCTCCATTATCACCAGTGACAGGACCCGTGGGAATGGTGTCAAGCTGAGGCACGGGAAGTTTAGGCTGGACATCAGGAAGAGGTTCTTCACCGAGAGGGTGGTCGCACACTGGAACAGGCTCCCCAGTGAAGTTGTCACTGCACCAAGCCTGTCTGAATTTAAGAAGCGATCGGACTGTGCACTTAGTCACAGGGTCTAAACTTTTGGGCAGACCTGTGCGGTGCCAGGAGTTGACTTGATGATCCTTATGGGTCCCTTCCCAGTTGGGATATTCTATGATTCTATGACTCTATGAGTTCTCATTGTTAGAAAGAAACATCTCTGGGGTAGATTGTGTTATAAATGTCCAGTGAGGAGTTTTGTGCATCTTCCTCCAGAGCTTTTGAGGTTCAAGCGTTCATAGGGATGGTGATTAATAGATTTAACTTGTTCAGTGTAACAGATCCAAATACACTAAGCCTTCAGACATCTATATCCCATTCACTGCCGCAGTTCCTGTACCTGGCTAAGTTCACAAAATGAAACCGATGTGTATATTGAGCTTGAACAAGTGTAAATCATTCAGGAGTTCCAGGTTCCCCAGTTTCCTCCAAGCCCCATTCTAGCAGCAATATATGACTTAGCAAAAAATCAGGCTCTTACAGAAGCTTAGAGGAAAACACCAGAAGTAAAAAACAGTTCTGTAGCTACAGTGATAACAGCCAGTAGGAGGAAAGGCTTCCTCTTCAGGAAGATGAGTTTCCAGCCACTCACACTATATGCCCTTTCAAGAATGCCAATTCTTGGCATTTTGCATGCCTGCCACAGAAGCAGCTCCTACTGCAGCTGTCAACATTCTTCACGACTGCAGGAGTTATGGTAGAAAAAGTAGATGTGTGCCTTGACTACTTCTAATATATATATATATACATATATATATATATATAATTTATTTAGGTGTTCTTCCTAGGAGCTTCTGTACCTCAGGTATTGCTGGAAGGAAGGAGGTATTTTAGTATGTGAAATTAGTTGTGGAACAACAAAAAAATTAATTTTGTCCACCAGGTGGCACTTTGTCATCGGGCCTCTGAAAGCACCTGGAAAAGTTTATATATGATTATATGAGGTGTAAACTCTTATTGAGCAAGGATTAGTGTGTTTCCGGAAATGCAGTCTACTCAGGTTTCTTCTAGGGAAGTGATTTTGATCTTAATGAAGGGAATAGGATTTTTTTTCATTGACTTAAAATAACAACAGCTTGGCCTCAATTAGGTGAAAGCTTTAGGGAAATAAAATCTATTTGCAGTGTGTAGGACAGACTACATTTTCCCTCTATCTGGTTTGTTAGAAGATATGAGTGCCAGTGACTTATATCTAATGCAGCAGAAAAAGGGAAATGTAAGAATGGTGCAAACTCAGTATTTTGGACAATGAGCAAGCCAGACAGGTGATAAAATTCATTCTGGAAGAGCTTCCTGCACTTATGGAAAACATGCTAGTAGAGAGCTCATAAACTGTTATTTTGATGCAGTTTTAGTCCAGCACACATGTTGTCTGATGTTCCTTTTCCAATATAACAGGTAGAAGTCAGGCTGCAGACATTAGTATAAGTGTAAAAACATCAGTAGACTGTAAATGAGAAAAAAATATATATGGGGTGGGGGCAGCACAGTTTGAGCTTGGAAACAGCCATTTTAACAGTCATCTGTGCACAAACTGGAGTTTAGTGTTGTTTGAAACGCTTGATTCTGCCCAGTTTGCACGATTATTTGTGAGTATGTTTAGGTAAAGGTAGCAATGTAAGGTCCAGGTGATGTGCAATACACTGATGGCAGCTGGAACCCAGTAGAACAGATCCACCTCGTTTGGCAGCGGTGAGCCCACACCAGTATCCCCAGTCAGTACACTCCTGGAAATACAAGTGCAGGTCTTACTGGTAGAGACTTTCGATCCTTTCCTCTCCCTTGCAGCAGCTCTCTGACAGTAATGGCTTTCCCAGAAGCCAGACGCTGAGATCACAGAGAAGCTCTGCCAAGCTCTTTGCGCTCGGACAGATCTCTGACACTGTCCCAGCTGGTGGTTAGGGAACAACACGCTGATGACATGGAATTGGAGAAGAGGTTTAATTTCCAGTCCAGCCAGTCCACATTTTGGCCTTATTCTTCTGTTCATTTGCATCAAGGGTAATTTAGAACCGTCTGGCGCTGTCCTGCTCTGCTTGCTTTTCCAGGCTTCTCAGAGGCTGCTGAAAGCACCTCTGTATACATTACTTCTCATTAAAAAGAGGGAAAGTTTCTGTCTCCTTCATGCATGTACAATTCTTGAATGTTTCCTGAACCCTGGCAAGTGTTGTTCTGCTGAAAAAGCAGGTTTTCATATCAATCACTTGTAAGTGAGCTGGAAAAAGGCTGTAGGTGAGCAAGTGAATAATGATTGTAAGAACAAACACAAGAAAATGCTATCTATGGTATCTAGTTCTCTTTCTTAGAAACAATAAAAGGCTTAATCTTGCACAAAGCTGGCATAAAAGTCCCATTTACTCTGACCAATTTCTTGCTGTTAATGAGAAGTGTTTCCAAGGCATTTGCCTAAATTAGCTTTTCTATAAGGAAGCGCAATCGTGCTAATTTACACTGCACAGCAGGAATTTGCCTGACCCTGCGCTGTCATTGGGAGCAGATGCTGATCTGGAGATCATAGGTGCAATCAGTGTCCAGTTGTAGAAATAAGCAACTTAAGTGATAAGTGATTCCCAGAAACAGCATTATACTCAAATCACACTGATGCTGTTTCTGATCTCAAGCACTTTGCTAGTGGTCTGATGATGAGTTTTAGCTGAGTTGTTAAAAACACACACTGAAATGAAAACATACGCAGGTCCTGCCTACAGAGAGGCTGCTTCCTTTAAAATTTCCTCTGTCCCCTATACCTTAGGTCCTCGAGATGTAGTTGTATTGTTCTGTCTGGCCACGACGAAAGTGCTCAAGGGTCCCTGCACGGCTCTCCACTGTACACATCAGAGGAACATCTCCTGATGGAAAATGTGGCTGCAGAGGAACAATTTCTAACACTCTCTTTGCTGTCATCTCCAGTCCCGTCCTGCTAGTTCCACCCTATTTCTTCTCTGCCCTCAACCCAGAATTATTACTGTAATTAGTTATTAAAGGAATTACAGGAGAAAATTTCTTATCTTTACCAAATTCACTCCAAAATATACTACAGGAGTGGTATTCTAAAACTGAGACTAAGACTATTTCATCATCGTTGACATGGTGACCAAAACTAGGACAGTAACTTTTTTTTTTAATTATTTTAGCTTCCTCTCTCCTTGTGCTTCTCATATGCCGAAGAACTTGGTCTCTGGACAGGAGTCTGACTGACTGCAGAGCACCGAATCTCTAAGCCATGAAAAAGACAAGAAATTAAATGTTTGAGAGTTTTATGATTGTTTCCCCAAGGAGGAAAAAAAAAAATAGGCAGGGATGAGAAAGTGCTCTTACTGAGAAAGGAGGGAGAGGTGACAAAAGAGAGTAAGGATGAGGTTAAGACAGACATTCAGAAACAGCATTTTAAGGTGACGAGAAGCAGGTGGTCTTCTTAATGTTTAGGGACTCCTCCTAATGCCACCTGCTGCCAGACTCTTGACCCAGGATCACAAAGGAACACCACTACTACGAAGTCACAGACCAATTTCCCTGATATATGGTTCCAGATACGTTATATTCCTTTCCAGACTCCAGCTCAAAGCAAGGAGATAGGTGAACACTTGGACGCTTACAGCTGAACCCTTACAGCTCCCTTCAGTCCTGGAGCTGTAAATGACAATGTCTTTTTTCACGTTCTTCATCCCAAGGCAAGAACTAAAAACAAAGTTGAAGCCTACATGCGTTTCTTACAAGACTATAGGTGCATTTGTAAACTCAATGAAAACCGTAGTAAAAGCTCCTAGTAAAAGCTTTTTAGCATGCAACCTCATAATTTTATATTGTAGTCTGCAGAGTGCCTCTCTGTATAAAGTTAGTTATGAAATTTTTCAGCTAATAGCAAGGGGAAAAGACAATCAGCCAGGAAGAACACTGAATTCTAATTGAAAAACTAAGGATCATATAACTTGATAACAAATTCAAAATGAAGAAAAGAAACTGCAATGAAATCAGTTTGGGCAACTAACTTGAATTTAAATGGGGTTTACTTTAATTTCACAGCATTTCCCTTTCCAAATGTAAAGATCAAAAGCTTTATTAGGTATGGTATATTTAGAAACATTTCAGTATAACCATTTCTTAAAATTTCTGACTTTTTCTCCTTTTGAAAATACTTTAAAAAATAAAAGATTTTTTGCTTTACAGTCAGGTTCTGCTGCTTTGGAACAACCCAGTTTCTCGTGATTTTGCTTGGTCATGCCTTCATTCATATGGCAGTGATGAAACTGACTGGGGATGACTGGGGATGTGCAGGTAATACAGCACTTTTCAAGTAATCACCTGCAGTGTAAAAGACACTGCAATTTCACATCAGGCTTGTGTCACATCTACAGCTTCCAGCACCAGTTCTCCTCTGTAACAATCATGCATCAAACATTTCCTTCAAGCCTCAAAATACAGTGCTGGTGCCGACTACTCCTCCGAACCAGGAAGGTCATCATAGAGTTTAAACAGAATGCTGGATTAAAACTCAGGGCATGGGTTTGTCAGCTTGCCTCCTTCTTGACCAGGTGCCTGAACTTAATGAGTTTTCATCTCTTAAAATGACTGCCCTGAGTTAGTCTAAATCACATGGCTGTTTCAGCATCTGGTGGGTCAGCAAGGCTGGTCTGACAGGCTGGTCTCCATGAGAGAGGCCTGCAGTAAGCTGTCCTGCAAGGAGTGTTTCAGGATAGCTGCCCAGAGGGGAAAATGAAATCTTAAAAACGTGTGAATTAGCTTTACTCCAGTACTATTATATTCTGTTATTTTCTAGCATTAAAAGCTATGCAGTTTTAGTCATTAAAAAGGGATGAATGAGGACATCAAAAAGAAAATGAAACTTAGTTGTTAGAAAAGCTATTCAATAACTTCTTTTTCCACCGAATTTTCCCTTTGGAATTATTAATTTTCTTTCATCTTGCTCTCCTCTTTTTTTTTTTTTTTTTTTTTTTTTTCTTTTTTTTTTTTTTTTTCTTTTTTTTTTTTTTAAATAAGCAAAACAGTCATGCAGTGCTGGAGCAGACATACAGTTCTTTGGTAGCAATAAACGTGCACCATTCTGTTTGAATGTCTCCCCTGAATATGAAGTACAAAAAAAAAAAAAATGAGAAGGCAAAAAATCCTGGGGTATTTTACAAGCCAGAAGGGCTCAGTTAATTTTTTCATGAACTTCACCAGCTATTGATAATTAGAAGATAAGTTATCTGGGTATGGTAATTTTTTCATTGCATATAAAGCTGAATATGAAGCTGAATCATGATCTCTGAGTTGCTCTTAAATACTTAATAGCCGTTTCTCTATTGTAAGTCCATGGTAAACTTTTATACTAGCTCCTCCACCAATGTGGAAGGAAAAACAAAGTAAAAAAAAAGTAAGCATTTCAAAGCAGAATTCATGCAGTATTCTCAGTGTCGGAATAGATAATATTTAAGCCAGTTTGCTCAGGAGATGAGGAACAGAAGGCTTGACAGCCATGAAAAACTCAATTATTTGGGATTTCTTTATTGTTATTTTGTTGTTGTTGTTTCTTTTTCCTTTATATTTCTCCTTTCCCACTTACTGTGTTTGTCTTTTGTTGCCCTGAGGAGAAACTGTAGTGGCAATAGTAACTTCTTTGCATTTCTTTAATTAAATTCTGGAAAGCACCAGATGCTTACATTTGCAACCTCCCTTACCCATACTAAAGTACAAAGGAGTTAATCATACAGTGGGCTTTGGTTTACTCTGAACCCAGGCTGGGGCAGTGTTAATTCAGTCATGCCATTTAGTTAAAGTATAGCCTCCCATCACAACAGGTCTCTGCAGCTTTGTTCTGCATTGTCTTTTCATTCCAGTAGAGAAATCTGAATTTTTGGTTCTCTCTGTAGTTTGAATTATTAAAGGCTTGATCTGTAATCATTTCTTCTTGCCCTTGAGTTAAGTGTTATAACTTGAGCCTTAGGAAGTGTCTGGTTCAGTCATATTGAAATACAGCTAGGGCTTAGAAACAGCAGGAGAATTTCAAAGGTTCGTACTACTTTTAACCAGATTCAAAGTTTATTTAGGTGCCCCAAAACCAGACTCAGAGGTTACTTAGGTGCCCAAATATATGAATAGGCATTCCCAGGAATTTTAACAAACATCTCTGGCTACTTTTTAAAATCCTGGTGTGAGATTATTTGCATCCTGTGATGTCTAAACATTCTTTGACCATGTCTTCCCAGGGGTACTGCAACATTTTGCCAGACAAATGTTAGACAGCTATTTTGGCATACACCCCACAAACAGCCACTGAATTCGCAATCTGTACCTTTCATAACAGAAATCTTATTCCAGTAGCCAGTGGTGTAACTGGGATGCAGATCACTCCCCAAGTCCATTCTCAGGCTGACCACAGGAGCTTCTTATCAATTCACCTTTCTGCACCCTCGGGATTCCCCTGGGAAGGAAACGCCAGCACCCAAGGCAGGAGGGACCCCACAGCGCTGCGGCCTGTCCCCTGTGGGGGACTTGGATATGCACTACACAAGCCACCCCAGTCAGGTGAACGTATCCTGCTCAACCTTCCTATCTCACAAGATAACTATCAGGCATTCACAGGGATTTGTTCATGGATGAGCTGCAGACCCAGAACTTTATTTAAATGAATGACTGAACAAATAATTTATAAAAAAAAAAAAAAACACATTTGGGGAAAACTTGTTATGCTTGGGGACAATTAGCAAAGAAGAGAGGTAGAATTCATCAGATAATTTTCCATTATGAATTATTCACATAATTCTACTGGAAACTTTAAATTAGTGTAAGATAAAGATCCTAATTTATTGCTCCCTTCCCTGAAGCATAAGAGTATGTGAGAGCTTCAAATAACTAGGCTTTGTTAAAAAAAAAGATTTATTTTCTTTTTATTTTAAAGCACATCACATAGACCTTTTTAAGTCTTTTACAACTCGCTTGGATGAACTTTATCTGATTTTTAGTTATGTTAAATCAGTTACAGAAAATGAAGTTGGGGCCATGTAAACTGAAGTCATCACCAAGCATAGCCCTGACTCATCAGGCATAGCTCGAGTCTTACACACAGAGCTTTCTCACAGGCTGCTATTGTCAGAAAATAAAATACCATCTACTGCAGGCAAAGGAAAAAAAAAAAAAAAAAAAGGCCCAGCCAAGTAAAAACAGAACACAAATTGTGTGTTTTTCTGGTCAGCCTTTCTCCTGGTGTCTGTTGATCTGCCCGCTCTGGGGTGCCTGGAAGCCTCCTCGGTTAGTCATCAGGCCATTCCTCTTCATTTTATCTTGTCTACCTAGTGCTTATATAAATTAATTGCTATTTCTTTAAGAATATCTGGTTGCCACAGTTCCTTCTGCTTGCTTAGATACTACGAATTTTCATCAGGCATTAACAATCTTCCCCAGTTTTAACAAAAAGACCTTTCCTGCCACTACAAGCCTAGCATCGCCTTGTTCTTTCTGTTGCTGTTTTACAGACTCAAAAACACTTAAAACCATAATTAATTTGCACACGTGAGATTTAACACATGCACACACATGGTACAGTACCCTAATATTCTGGCCTGTCCTTGCTTGCACTCCAAAAAACACACAAGGTGCAACATTGAGGAGAGCGTGGGTCTTCATTTTAGCCTAACAAATTTTACATTACAAGCCCATAGGAAGTGCCCATAGCCTAAACATGCCTGCCCTCCAAATAATAATCACGTTTCATGTAAACACAAAGAGATTCCCCGTGGAGGAGGGGAAGCGTAATTAAAGGCTGGGGACGAGGTCACAGATCCGTGCTATGAAGTGCTCAGCACCAGAGCTTCCCTCTCCCCTCTTTCATGCCAAATGTCTCGAGCCATTTGTTTCTGTGCCCGTGACTCAAAGCACCAGCCTGGTTTAGTTTCAACAGCACTGTTCATGGGACTAGGCCAGGAACGATCACAAGCCCTGTATAACACTCAGCCCATATATTTCCACCCAGAGAAGTGTCTGCTCCACAGCAGGAAGAGGTGTGGAAGGGTGGCGGGCCACCAGGGTGGACAAGGAAGGGAGCGGCAGGGAGGGACTCGTGAAAGTGGGGTGGCATACAAATGGGTTTGTGCTGTAAACATGAAGCATCGCATTAGCAACCCGTCAGGCTTATTTCAACTTACAGATGAATTGAGAGAATAATTTTATTGCCGTTGAACACAGCAAAAAGGGCTGCAAAAAGAAAAGGGTTGTGTGACAAGGGAGAACTACTGGAAGCACAAGAGCTTTGTGAGTGGCAGCAAGTACAAAATTGGATTCGTGCTTCAAGTGCCCTGTGGTATATACATGAATAAATACGCTGCTATAAATTTGGACGGCCTATACATTTTCAAAGCACTGTTTGGCCTGCTTTGAGCTTTAGTAGAGTAGTGAATGCTTAGAGAAGGTTCATGGCAGGAAAAAAATCAAGTCCCTCTTTTCAAATGGTAACCAAGAAGAAAGGTTCTAAATTGAGAAAGAGCAACATGACTGAAGTAAGCAAAATTAAGGTCATTTAGTTATGGTTACCCAGTTACTCAGTAACCCTGTGGGTACGCAAAATGGAGCCTTGATTTTGCTTAGATCAGTAGGGTTAGTGGAGGTAAGTATGGTTCATGCAAGCAGACTGGGCAGAAAATCAGGCTCATCATCAAGGATGCTAAATGAACCTAAGTTAACAGAATTAAATAAAAAAGGGAAAATTTAGATTTGATACCAAGAGAGGAGACATTTGTTAGATTTTTTTTTTTATACTGTGAAATAATATTCAAGGGAAATGGCAGAATTCACTTGGGACATAAAAAAAAATTAGACTGCTGAATGCATTTGCAAAGATACCGCAGAAAACCACCCTCCAGCACCTGGGAATGCTCCAGGTGACCTTTTGTAATAGATCTTCTCCATTACTGCTTTGTTTTTCCCTTTCTGAGCCCCCATATATGAGCCCATATGTGTTTTGCTTTGGCCCTCAGATGAGATTGCATGATATATATCAACTATCGGAGAATAGGGATTGCTAATGGGGGCTGATCTTCAATGTCATTTTGTCATTACACGCGGAAGAAAAAGGAACCAAATTAATTGTTTCATTTCATTTTTATTCAGTATACTCTAATACATTTTCATGTTTTGAATTACAATTTCTCCCAGTTCACTTAGTAGCCAGTATTGGAAGAGGCATTTCTTGTATTTCTTAATTTGCTTGAAGGATCTAGGGAAATTACAGATTTTAACAGCTTTACTTCAAAAATCCATGTAAGAGCTACAATGACCACCATAAGCTGCACGGTCATACTGGACAAATTGTCTGAGAGTTTAGAGAATTTACTTATATTAACATCTGGAATATAAAGTAGATAAAACCCATCAGAGAGTTTGAAATGTTTCATTCATCAGTAAATCCATTATGCTGTACTAAACCACATTGACCCCTTCGCAGTTATGACAAAAGTTTCCATTACCAGAGGTTTAAAGAACCTCTGTTTTTTCCAAGCCTTTTAATATTTAGATGAACTCTGGAGTATGGAAAGATTCAGGATTAAACTGTGCACTCAGCTATCTGAGTGAATCTCACACTGAAGTCAGTTTGATCTGTTAGATGCATATAAAGAGAAAAAATAGTCTTTTTCTTTCAGGAGTCCTTAACCACATACTTATTAGGGGAAGCTAGCTGAGTTGTTGCTGGTAAGAAATGTCAGGTTGCAGGCAGGTAAGAGCTCAGCATATCCCCCAGTCCTTTCCGAGGCCCCTTCCTGGGGTTATTTTCTGTTAAAAATAACCCCAAAGGCCCAGCTGGGTCTGGAGCAGATGCAGGCACACAAGAGCTGTGTAGCTGTTGAATGAGCTAGCGCACGAGGCCCAGTTTGAGGCTGGCTTTAGGTGTTCGTGCTAGCTTTATGCCAGCTGAGACAGATGACACACAGTACGTGCTCTGCCATAAGATCTGTGCCAAATTTTGACCTGTTTGAAGCAGCAAGGTATCTCACCTCTGTATTACACAGCTATGGCCTTTCAATCTGGTATTAAGAGGCCTAAAACTGGTTCTCAGTGGCCTTTGATCCCTCCACTGAAATACTGCCCTCGCTCCCAGCGCAGTGCCTGGGCTCAGGCAGCCCCAAATCCCCTATCACTGGAACCCAGCAGAAAACTCTCCTGAGGTATCACTGCAGTGTCTGCTGCTCTTGCCCAAGCACCTACTGTTGGATACAGTTAGAGAGCACACACCAGGCTAGAGGGAGTTTTAGTCTGACTCGCTCCAGCTGTTCCCACATTTTGTGGCGCAGAGCGGTGTTTTCTACAGGCTGCTGTGACCGGCCTGTCCCAGCTCTCAGCAAAGCCACAGCATTGTCTTCCTCCTACAGCAAGCACCCATTTTTCCAGAAACCCCATTAATTACAGACTCTGTCATGAGGTTCTGACTCGCCTTACTGACCCCAAATGACAAAGACTCATTCAAGAGGATTTCTCTTTTTCCCTTAAAAGATACGTTGTCTGTTTGACATGCAGAGTAAGGCATTCTTTTCCGGAATCTACCCTTTATAAGAGCCAGAGAACATAACGTGCTCGTGGCATTGCCTTTTCTAAGACTACTTACTATGAAGGGGAAACAGGTTTATTCGAGGTTATTAAAGTTGCGCAGGCCGTAACAGTGTCTGCATCCAAAGAAATCCCCATGAGGGCTTCAAAGGCCCTGTTCTTCCCATGGGCACTGGAGCCTCTGCCCCCAGAGGTGCATGGGGAGCACCCACGTGCTGAGCATCGCAAAGAGGCCACCAAAGGCCAATAGTCGTGGTCAGGAACAGTGTGGCTTTTGTGAAATACAGTTAGCTTTGCTTCGCTGCAGAAGTTACGGGAGACTTTTCTTCTGCTGAGGTCAACATGAAGCCAGGAGAGCTTTGGAGAGATGAGGAGGGAACCATAGCACGAAGCCAGCCAGCAGTTAGAGCACTCGTGGCACACCGCTCGCCGGACCCTGCGAGGCAGCAGGGATCGGAGGCTGTGCAGCAAAGAACTGCTGTGGCTTCAGCTTCTTCTAAACGCACACTTCACCATGCACAAACCTGCAAAGGTTTGTGGTGGCCAGAGGCCACCAGCCCAACCCAGGGCACTGGCAATTGGCTCGCTGTGCGTACAGGCCCACGTCTGTAAAAAACACGCTTGGCGGTGGCCTGAAGGTGTGACTACACCACAACAGGCTGAGCGGTTCTCTGTGGTGGTTTTGGGTTGACCACAGCTGCCGCTGTTCGTTGCCCAATAGCAACGGCAGGAAAAGCAAAAAGCAGGTGGGATTCTTCACAAGCAGCAGCAGGCTCCACACCCCAGGGCCGGAAAGCCACACAACATTCGGATGAACGCCCGATTTCCACAGAATCGCAGGTCGCGTTAGCACCTCAGCTAACTGCCTGCCTGTGGAAACCCAGCGGGGCCGGGCTGGGGGGCGGGAATCCCGCTTGTCTCAGGCGGGACGGGGCCAGGAACGGGGCTGGGACTGGTGAAGGGACCGGGATTAGGTCGGGGTTGGGACCGCGGCCACACAACTCCTTCCCGTGGGGAGCCCAGGCCCGGCCCCGGCCCCGCCCCGCGGCGAGGAGGAGCCGGGAGCGGGCGGCTCCGCTCGGCGCTGCGGGAGGAAGCGCCTTCTCCTCCTCCTCCTCCTCCTCCTGCTGCTGCTGCTGTTCGGCCACCGCCGCCCCGAGGAGCCATGGGCTCGGCGGCCGAGCTGCTGCCGCCGCCCGGGGAGTGCGAGCGGGAGGCGGCGGAGCCCGCCCGGCACCGGCGGTGCCCAGCGGAGCAGGTCGGTGGTGGCGGGGCGGGGGCTGCGGGGGGCTGCGGGGGGCTGCTAGGACCGACACCCACACCCCGACACCCACCCCCCGGCAGACAGCCACCCCCCGACACACCCACCCTGCACCGGAGCCACCGCTGGGCTCGCTCTGGGGGGGGCCCGTCCCCGTGCCTGGAGCCCCTGCTGCCCCCTAGAGCAGGGCTCGGCCCCTGGCTCGAAATCGCTGTTCTTAACGCACCTTTATTGACGTTTGTGTTTTCTTTTTTAACTTCTATTTTTAATAACTTAATTGTAACGAGCTGCTCTAAACCCCCTTGAGAATAGCCAAGGAAGAGAAATGCGTTATCGCAGGTAATTACACCGGAGCAAGCAGAGCTGCTGGAGTACGTCCTGAACTAACTTTCAGACAGATTTCTTTAATTTGATAGTTACTTCTGTTGAAAGTCTGTATAGGCTAGCCCTGTCTGCACTGAACCAGAAATGAGCCTTTCCACGGCTAGAAATAGCTTAGCGTTTGAAAGCGTCTAGCGGCACTGACGGCCAGAAGCACGCCACTTCTGATGGACACAACAAGAGGTTTTTCTCGGTGGCCATTCACGTAAGCGTGCGCGCCTTTCTGGTCCCTTCCCCTGGCAAAGGTGGGCAGAGCAGGAGGGCACCTGGACATGGGGTTGGGCAGGGCATGCTGAGAGGTGTAGCAGTGCCAGCCCTTGAGCGGGATGCTGTGGGGGGTGAGTCGGAAACGCTGACCGGCTCTGGTGCTGTCTCCTGTCACCAGAGCCGCCGTCAGGTTGGTCTCGGCTGTCACTGCTCCAGGCCTTGGCCCCTCATGAAGCAGGGGAGTCTCCAGGTACATTGGTGCGGCTGCAGGAGCAGTGTAGCAGGAGGCCATTCAGGCTGGAGAACCGCTTGCCCTGCTGCTAAAAGCGTTTTGAAATGAACTTGGCGAAGGCACCGCTCGAGCGGCCAACCTTCCCGTAAGTTGAGGCATCGCGTTTGGATAGCCAGGCAGAGATTTTAAATAGGCTGAGAGAAAAAGGGAGGAAATGCTTTCCATTTACTGGAAATGTGCCGCTGTTGTTAGTGTGTGTGGTGGTGGGTTTTTTTTTGCATACTGGGGTGCCAGCACTGGGACAAATAATAAACTTGATTTAGAAATTAGGAATATCAATTGCCTTCACTTAAAAATATATGATGAACTATATGAAAACATATATAACCATGGAAATATACTATATAATAGTAAAAGTAATCATAACTTGTAAATATGAGTGTTTTGTTTTTATATGTATATGGGGAAGGAGAATCTGGAGCTAGCAGTAGCAAGATCTGTTGCAAACCTGGGCTTCAAGAAAAGCAGAAAAAGCAGAAAGGCCAAGGTTCTCTTGAAGTAAAGAAATAGACGAGAGCAAATCCTTTGGCCTTTTACGAGGGGTTTTTTTAAGTGGTGACCTGGGGCTGGTACCCTGGGGGTTATTTTATTTTTTCCCCATTTCCTCCCAAATGAACTCACTTTGTGTAAGACCCTACCTACTGGTATAATTCTAAAATAATACCTTCCTGATTAGCAGGACATAAATAATACTATATACACTTTTTTTTTTTTTTTAATGAGAATAGCCTCTAGGAAATCTATTTATGAAATGCCAAACCCTCTGGCTTTAATATTGTATTGAAGCTTATTACAGTAAGGACAGCAAGAACGTGCCTAATGAAGTTAGTGAGAGGTACATTTTTAAAAGACTAAAAGGGTGTGTTACTAAATGTCGTACCTGGCCTATGAAATTCATTACTGCAATAGGCTGTAGAGTTACCTGCTTCAGCAATTAGATTAAAAGCTGAACCAGATGATAATGTGATTAATATTCTTTGTAGGTTTGCATGCAAAGATGAGAATGATTAAACTTTGAAGCGCTGCAGAACCAGGGTTGTTTTCTTCCACCGTTCTTTTATTACACTGCTGGTGTGACAATACTGTAAATGTTATCGGGGTAAGCCACGAAATGGGAGTAGAAAGGTGAAATACACGGTGGTGTGCGATAACAAAAGGTGAGGCAAAAGTCCCGTGTTACAGTAGGACGTGAGGTAGCGTTAGCAGCAGTCACAGTGCCTGAAGTGTTTATAGGGGCTTGGAAGCCAACCTGTGTTGACTTTCAGTGCAGGTAAATTCTCGGGCTTTAAAAGCAGGGTGAATCAGGGTGGCTGACTTGCTATGACTCTGTGAACTGTCAGCTGTAACTGGTGCTGGTAAAGGTAGGGCTCAGGAGACTTCCAGGGGCAAGCATGAAATCTTTGCTCAGCTCACACCAGACCAGTTTTGTTTTCAGTAGTCGTCTGTCATCAAACTGTTTTGCAGGAGAAAAATTCCATGAAAATATAAATATATATATGTATACTATTTTTTTTTTTTTCTCATAGATAAACCTCTACTGAGAATGTTCTGTGTAGGCTGTAATGGGTTTACCCTCTTATAATCTGTTTAAGTTGAGGGCAATGGCAAAATTCCAGGTTTGCTTCACTGAAGCTAAGATTTCCACCTTGAGCTGGTTGAAGATAAACAGAATCCCAAGTGTTGTCAGACAGCTAAGCAAAACCATCCTCCGAGATGGTATCTAAATGTGGAGCTAATATGCGATGTGTGTATTCACACGTAGGTAAATTAGCTTACGGTCACCCTTTTATTAACCTGTGTTTCTGACTTTTTGGGTTGCTTTATTATTTTGAACAGCATTTTATCTCTGTAAATGGAGTATTTTACCTTTTAACAGATGGCTTCAGCTTTAGAAGAACTATTATAAAAAAAAAAATTGGTGTTGCCCATCGAGAATTACGTTGAATATGTATGGATATCTTAGCTGAAGGTTTTCAAGTCCTGAACTTTTTGCGTAAGTTTCCAGTGTACTGTATCACTAGTATTTCTCCAGGATGGAGAGAATCAGCTGAGACAAAATTAGAGGGTGCTTTCAACAGCATCATGGTCTCTCTCATAGAAACGTTTCATTGTCCTGTAGCACACTGACTGCACCACAGATCTATACTATATTGCCTGGAACTACTTAGTTTCAGTCACAAGTCAGCACGTGGCAACTGTGGTGCCAAAGGCTAGAAATTTACTTCTAATTTATTCTGCACCAAGATGAAAAAGCTGAAAATTGTAGGCTTTTCCTGCTTGCCCTTGTTGGGATTTGTTTCCAAACTGAAAATAGCAATACCTGGCAGGAAGGGCTTATTCAAAAATTCGTTCTGGATCTCCTAGAGACTTTAACTCCGTTGCAGAGGTTCATAACTACACAGTAATAGCTTTCTAAAAATCATTATTGGGTTTTCTGAGCGTTGGTAGTGTTTTAAGAGAAAACAAGCCTTCAGATGTGCTTGTAGCACCTGCACTAGGTAGCATAGCATGCTCTGCTTTAATAATATGAAGATCCTACTTTGTTAAAAACAAAAGTGTTCTGGAGAAAGAAGCAAACTGAAACGTCTCCTCCCTAGGAGGAAATACTAACCGTTGCTGCATTTCACAAGCCAGAGGATTAATACCAGGCTGACCGTGCAGCTGACTGCAACCTTCTGCTGGCTCAAGCAGACCGCTTTGAGCGGGGAAACCTTGATAAAACAAAATCCCGGGGACATTGTTGCTAGGTGCAAGGCGAAGATGGTTGGAAATGACTTTTGGTCTGGTCCCTGAGAGAAATCAGGGCATGGCTGGGATGGGGTCACGGGGACCCCACAGCAGGAGGAGTGCCTTCTGCAGCCGAGGGAAGGGCACGGGCGGGCGGCAGCGTCCCATGCCGGGGGAGGCACCCTCTCCTCTGACCTCCCGTACACGTGTTCGGGTGCACCACTCTCACGTTTGCTGCCGAAATAGTGGGGGAGCTAATACGTCGCTCTTGCTTCTCTTATGTTGTTGCTTGTTTCTATAGAAACATCTTGTTTCTACTTCGTAAATGGTGTCTAGGTTCTTGCTGTGAAACAAACATTAACCCAGTCTTCATTCTGCAAGTTTTCATTGAAACTCCCTGTTACAGGATGGTACTGTTATTGATAGCTGTTGTAAAGTAGCTCTAGTATTAAGATTTCCTCTGTGTTTGTTGCATTCCCCCCTCCCTCCACCCTAGGAACAAATCGAACTTAGTTTTTCCACTGCCTTGTTTTTCATTTGGAAGTGATTTATGACCTTTTTTTCCCCCCTCATTTTCTAATCTATTAATATTTTAATATTTACATATCAGATTAAAGTTAACCTGGAGAAATGAGCCTGGGTTGATGTTCTCCAGACAGTTTAAATGAAGTGTGTTTTCTTAATAGTCTGCTGGCTGAGTGTCAAGATGTTTTTACCACTTAGTTACAAGGTCACACGCTAAACATTAGTTACGTGCGAGTGAATATCACACAGGGATGCAGTTTGCTTCCCGCTACAATGGAAGAGGAAGGAAGGAAAAAAAGAAACTTTCCAGTAAAGTTATTTGCCATTCTTGGGCAAATTTCACTTTTAAAAAGCCTGTCCGTGGCAATACACTGGGCAGTCAGCTGCCTGAATATAAGGAAAATCGGGTATTTCATTCCTCCTCGACTTACGCGGCTGGCAACCGTCAGACATCAGCAGCTGTGTGCCACGGTTGCAGTGCACAGAAGCTGGTCTCTTATTTTGGAGGGAAAGGGAGCTTGTGGTTTCTTCTGGCATAGCCTCTGTCATCTGCTTGCTTGCTTCTCATATGTTTGAGTAAGATTGAGCTCAAAGTATTCTCAGTTTTAGTTTGCGATCTCTGAAAGGAGATGACTTTGTGAAGATGTCTTTTCCGTGCTTTAGTGTCTAAATTTCAAAACTACAGGAGTAATTTTCAGGAGGTACGCATGTTGCCAAAGCCATGTCTTAGTGGCTTTTTTGACATTGAAGTACGTGCGGGCTTCAGCTGTCAGACACACCACCTGTTCCCTGCGGTAAAAATAGACACGAGTGGAGGAAAATAGATCGTGAGAACTTAAATACTGCAGAAGAAACTCTTTACGTTTAAAAAAAGTGCAGGTGTATATATGATAGCGAATTTCTTGATTACAAATTTTTAATGTTTCATTTAGATGTTGTTAAACACATTTGTTACTAAATTCCAAAAGGGGTTCTTTCCTATCTAACATGGAAATAATTGTCTTAAACATGCCATCTCTTTTATAACAGTAAATGTGACCGGTTTTGATCTGAGGTGTGTTAGAAATGGTTTGGAGACAGTGCTGCTTTTGTGTTTGAGGTGAACTCAATGGACACCTTTTTCCTACTTCCCTCTCTTTTTCTTCTTCCCCACCAGCCCAACAGCATTTTTCCAAACTGTACAAGCTATTTCACAACCATTTACATCCACAGCACCTGGAGGGCAATTATGTGCCCGGTCCATTAGGCTTCTTTCCCTTCCATTGTAGGAGCTCACATTTGTGTAATGCGCTTTTGGGCAGCTGATGCAAACAACGAGGAGCTGATAGAGTTGAACTCAGCCTGGTGGTGTTGCTTAGTCGAGTGCAGGTGGGAATTTTTCAAGGTGTCCGAGCAACAGAAGGCTCTTAGGACTTCTTTAGTTCATTAATCATGAGAAATAGGAAGAAGGATGTTATTTGGTTTGTTTTGAATGTTGTACCTTCAGAGTAGTTGAATTTAAAAAACAAAACAAAACTGATTCTTCAGGTGGAATAGATTCCTTACGTTCATCCACTCCATCCTGCTACAGGACAGAGGCTGCTCAGCTTCGTCTATTTATTTGACTCAAGTCAGTTATTCGGGATTTTTTTTTACATGTGTGTGCGCCCCACACAAAACAAACCAGGTATGTTGGGCAGGTGCATGTCTCCTCCAGACCTGTTCCTGACCTGCATCCTCCGAGGGCTCAGGAAGCAGTGAAATACAGTCTGCAAGTCATCAGTGGTAGGCGCTGAGTGCTCCCAGCAGTTTGAGGAAAAAAGACCTTGAACTGAGCATGTTACACGTAAGAGGTGCCTTAAAGGATTGTGAAAAGTTCAGTGCTAAATTTATCCTTCTCTCCTAGTGAATGCAGGTGAAGCCTTTCGAAGGTGGTTTCTTTGGGGAGGGTTATGTTCTTACAGGACCTCGTGTTCCTCTGCATGAGGTCAGCTCAGGAAAGGCGCTGCTGCCAGACTGATAGCGAACGGCCCCTGCTCGTCTTCTGGAAAACGCAGACGTCCCGTGGGCTTTCCTGAACTTCGGTAGCTTGGATTTGAGTGAACGTGGTGGAAGCCTGCCGTACGCTAAGGTAGTGGTCAGCATACGTATAATTTTGTGGGTTATGTTGATGACAAACGTGACTGGTAAAGCCACCGCTAGATGTTCACTGGATTCAGTAGGCTGAGCTGACTTAACCTTTTCAGCTGCTTTAAAGCTAGGCCAGAAAAACGTCCTGTTACATGGGAGGGTTCGTCAGCAGTGCTCGAGGGAATGGGGAGCACACGCTGCGCTGGGGGCTGGCAGAGCTCGTGCTCAGCATCTGCTCTGCGGGCTCTTCAGAGACTTTTATTCTGAAAAAAATAAAAAGGTCCTTTTCTGGCATCCTGCCTCAGGGAGGGGTTCATCAGGTTCTCCTCAGAGCATCTAAAGCCCCGAGCCATTTGGCTTTAGCATCTGGGTAAAATTTGGTTACAGCATTCCTGTAGTAAGGTTTGTCAGGTTTGGATCTCCAAGTCCTGCCTTTTTGCCAGTAAATCGCGAGAGGCAGTCAACAACAGCTTTACAGCTGAAAATACCTCATTTTGAGTACAGAGGTTTACTTTATAACACCAAAAATCTGAAGCGACAACAGAAAGCGGATCGTTGCAGATAGTGCCGCGGGCTCGTGACCAGCACTTCCCCTTTCGTTCCACGTGAGAACTCTGTGTTTAATTGTAAATAACTTCAAGTCAAAGTAGAAACCAAGCACTAAATATTTGAAAAGGAGAAAACAGAATTATCACAGTATTCATTTGAAGGCGTTTAAGGAATATAAAATGGAAAGGAAACTGAGGCAGTGAAGCCATATGCAGCGGCTGTACCGTTGTATAAAGAAATACACTAACGGAATTAGCTTAAGGGCGTTGATGGTCCCATTAAGCCTAAAATAGCATCACTTAGGTTTAAAATTTATTTAAATCACAGTAAACAGTAATTCATTACAGCAATTGGATAAGAAACATTAGGTTAGGAAACAAATTCAATCGGCATTTCTAATAGTTTGCTTTTAGCTCCATTCAAGCAGTAGAGTGCCATTCTGTTTTATCCTTCAGGAATAATGCTTTGTATTTAGTGAGGAGGGGAGAGACGTTGGGAAGACAGTGCTGCTGTTCTCTGTCAGCAGGTATTTTGGGTGTGCATCCATTTGTATCTCTGGTTGCGCTTCTGTTCCCACAGCCCCTCCGAAATTCTTCATTGCTCCTGTATTTCAAACGGTGAGGAAAGGCAAGCGGATCACTGACGATGAGGTAGATCTCTTACCTTACCTCCTGCAGTTTGGCAAATAAAGTCTGGTGGTGCCCCCACTTGTTTGCTACCAGGGGAAGAGCTGCTGTAAAGCCTTGAATGCTTGCTTTCTCTGTAGCTGTTGCAGGTAAAGAAATTCCCTCTGCTCCCTCTTTATAAGCAAAAAAAAATCCTTAAAAAATGAAGTTAGGAAACCAAGTCTGGGTTGTTGGTTTTTAAAACAGCGACATTGAAACAGAAACTTTTTTTGCTTTTTAATGGGAAAGCTTTGTGTTGTTTTGTTGGAGAGGGATCTGGTCAGTACATCTCTCTTCCTACGTTTTTCTTTTGTGGCAATGTCTTTCTAGCCGCAGGCTGATTCAGCAAGACTTAGTCCAGCGGGAGTTGAGACAACAGGGAGCTGTGTACCTACTGAAGGCAGGCACCATCTACAAATGTTTGGAAAAGTACTTTAGGAAAAAAGGAGACATTTGGTTCTGAGGATGTGGTCAGAGATACGGGCACACCTGTATAACTGGACGCAGTTTTACTGTCTTACTGAAAATTAATAAGAGAAGAACTAGCTGCAGTGTTAAAAGCTTTTCTGATGCTTTTTCTTGTAGCAATTTGGAGTATTGTGACATTACTGATGCTTGCCCGGATGATCTTCTTTTAGTTCCACCTCTGAAGAAACCTACGTATCTAGTACGTAAAATGAATATGCAGTAATGAAGAAAAATATGCCATCTGTGTTTTACAGTGGATCATCTGTTTTCAGTTGCACTTGTTTTTTTGCTGAGTTGCCTGAAGCAAGACATACTCAGCATGGATCAGCTGTAGTAGGCTTTGAAATTTTGCAAATTCCCATGATCCTTCTGAAAGTTTTTTGTAAGCTATGTAAAATATTTGGAAAAATGGCTTGACACTTGTTTTGTACCTCAGCACGTCCTTTTCAGTCTCCTTGCCTAGAAGCATGCTTCGTGTAATTGCTCTAGGGGTTCACGAATCCACCCTGGTTTGAGAAGGAAAGGTTGTCCAGGTGAAGCGGAGCTGGAGCTCCCCCCACTCGCTCTGGGCGAGGCTTCCAGCACGGTGAGGAGTGCTGTCACTAATCCAGAGCCACAGAAGGGATTTGCTTATTAATTTGTTTTTCCTCTCCTGGTTGCAGTGGCTGCTAGCTTGACGCCTAAGCTGCTTCTCGGGCACATGTAGTGGTTTCTCTGCGTGCATGAGATGTTTCTCTCAGGCGTGGTCTCTGTACCGCTTGACGAGAGCTGTTCTCTGCTCTCCTTTGCCGTCCCAGAGGATGGATGTTTCCTTCCCAGCACATCCCTTCTCTTTTCCCTAGTTGTTGCCATCAATTCACCACTTAGGCTAATAGTACGGCGTTTCTGCTCTGTCTCCCTGAGCTCTTTGAGGAGAGGAATGAGAGCTGCTATGAAAATGCCTCATTCCTAGGGCAGCAAGCACCCTGCCACTCAGAGCCTGCTCCTGCAAGCCTGGGCTTACTTACCAAAGAGGCTCTACCTTTCCTGGAGAGACTGATGTTGAAACGCTGGAATTAAAGAGAAATTAATAGCTGCTTGAATTATTAGCACTATTAAAGGCAAAATGCTGAAAAATGGAGGTTTCATATCCACTGAGGTGGGGAAAAAATGACCTGTGCTTGAGAAGCAGGCTGAAAAGAGGAAAGGTGGGTGGCTGTCCGTGTGTAATGTCAAGCGCTGCGATTCTCCAAGGTTAGACTCTTCTGTAGAAACGCACAGAAATTGCATACGACACTCCTTGCTGTTCAGGCTTCCTGCACCCCTCCCTTTCTGGGATTCAGTGCCAAAGCTTAAACCAAAATCTTTATGAATATGCAAATAAAAAACTACCCAGGCACACACAGCTGAGGGACTGCAGGGTTTTGTTTTGTTTTGTTTGTTTGTTTGTGTTGTGTTTTTTTTTTTCCCAGTAGCATTTGTGGTGGTTTGCCCAACCTTCAGTTGGTCAGAGGGTTACACATTATGGCCTGAAGTTTGGCTTAGAAAAAAAAGGCACTGGTTTGTTTGCTGCAGGAATGGGAATTCACTTTATGTCTTGCTGTCTAACAGAGAGCCCGGTGCTGCTGTGGGGTAGGGTTTCTGTTTCTTACCAAGACTGTGCCGTGTAACCAGGGACGCAGAGTGGCTTTCATCCTTGGAGATGTAATTGAAGATGCACATGTGCTTTGAATCCAGGAGTGGACTAATTGCACGTAGGGTTTACAGGCAATTTGTTGGACTTATTGATCAGCTGACTGAAATATTGATGAGTAGCTGCTGTTTGTGTTTTCATTGCTGCCTAATGGAAGGATTAACAAACTCATGTTCATCATCTTGAAAGTGTGCTCACCCCGTCATACCCAAACACAGGGCGGTAAAGTTTTGTGCAAAGCATCTCTGGACGTTGGGGAATTACAGAGGGGATTTCAAGCTTTCTAATCTAGTTACAATACACACGTTGAAACAGTGCCTTTGACGTATGGTTTTTGCTGTGAACCGTGCTATCTTCATCTAAAGATGTTCTGCCGTGCTGTGAATTTGCCCCATCATTTTTCATTTTGGGAATGCTGCAGAGCTTTCTCTCTCTCTGCTGTGTTTCCTGGTACCACCACTTCGGTCTGTCTTCCCACGCCCGCCTTGCACTCTTTTCTCTGCCCTGTTTTACGTGTCCCGAGTTCAGACCAGGCAGTCTCATCCTTCACGCTGTACCCAAGTCACAAGCTGCAAAGCCTTTTCAGCTTCTCGATCTAAGAAGTAAATTATAGTGTGTATATCCTATGTTTATGCATTAAAATATAAACTGCTGAGCCTTGCTCACATGAATCATTGTAATACGAACTGATTGTGCAATACATTCCTTAATTTTGTCTTCTATCCGCAGGTCCAACAAGAACAAAGAAACCACACCGCAGAACCCGTAGTAGATGATTATAAAAAGATGGGGACTCTCTTCGGCGAACTAAACAAAAGCCTTATCAGAATAGGCTTCACAAGGATGTATTTTGGAGAACGGATAGTAGAACCCGTAATTATTATGTTCTTCTGGGTCATGCTCTGGTTCGTTGGCTTACAGGCTCTTGGACTAGTTGCTGTTCTGTGCCTTGTCATTATTTATGTACAACAATAAGGTTTTGCAGATGCCTGTTGGATTATGTATTTAAACACTGTCACTATCTCGGTGGATTTGTATGTTTAAGTAAATGGGTGGCACATCAAAAGTTGCAAAGCTTTGAATTGTATTTTGCTGAACTTCTGAGGTTTGGGATGAGGGGAACTAAAATTATCAATTCAAAGCAAAGTCAGTAGTTCTACTACAGCTTTGAAGGGCAAAAAGTGAGCCGTTCTTCATCTAATGGTGTCCAGAGTAATGTACCCTTTTCTACGCCCTTGGGGCCTTAGTCCCAGGACTGGCCTTTTATCCCCCACCCTGCAATGCTCTTGTTTTGCATAGTGAAAACTTCCTGTCTGGTTTGAAGAGGGCAGTGGACGTGAGCGTCCTGCTTCATTGCCGGGAGGGCTGTGTGCTGTTTGTTCTCTGAATCTGCATAATTTGCTAGTTTGTTGCTGAAAAAGTAGATACACACGAGGGAGGCTTGCTAAGAAACCTCCAATGACAAACGCTCAGAAGATGGACACAGCTTCCTGACATGAAAGCACCTCTGCTTCAGTACAGTTTATACCAAGTTTTCCTCCAGGAAGCAAGCTATGCCAGAAAAATGCTTTTATACTAATGCTGGTGACTTCACGCGAGACTTCAGCTGTTGTTTAGGGCTAGGGAATAATCATAATCCCATTTAGCCAAATGGTCTAACGCAGCTCTGCCTTGGTTTTGGAAATGTGCTCAGCTCCTGCTGCTTTTTTTTTTTTAATCTTGCTCTTCCCCTCACACCTCCTTCTGAAGACAAGTAGTTGGCTAATTCATGGACTTTGCAGGTAGTTATAACTGCAGTGTTGGGAATTTGCCATTCCAGACAGCGATGCTAGAATATTGTCTGCTTCCTCTGGGGTCCTGCGCGACGTGTCTGAACAACTAGCCAGGGAATCGACAGGCGTTGTTAACACTTCCCTCATCTGCTGCACTGTGCTCCCAACACGAGAGAGAAGATTTGTGTGCATAAATAAATCAGGCTTGTTTCCTCATGCAGGACAAGAATGTAGTTGAAATCAAGTGGTCGTTTTATTTAGCAGTCTTAATTGATTTATTTCCAAAATAGGCAATAAAATGCGTATCTGTAAAATGCGTATCTATAGGTGGGTGTCATGGGCAACACAAATATGAGAATAGGATATATATATATATAATATATATATATATTCAAAAGTAGGTGCAAAATTCTCCCTGGCTCCCTAGGAGCCACGCCAAGGATGTATTGGGTATTTCAGAGTGAGTTGAATGTGCTCATTTAAAGGAAAATAGTAAAATGAGACAGAATCATTACTAAATAGGCTACAAGTTTAACATCTGTTGTACATTGCTTCTAGTTGTTGTACATTGCTTTTTAACTTAATTACAAAGTTGACTTCATCTATGGCAGAATGAAATTATACATTATTTAGTGATATAATATCAGCTGTGAAATTTACAGAAAACTACTTAAGCTTTTGCAGTGTTTTGTTTTGATTTTTTTTCCCCCCTAAACGTTTTTATATTAGCAGTGATCAACAACAGATAGTTTTTAGTTCAAAATGCTAAGTCTTTTCCAAAGACTTTTGAAGTTAAGGGTAGCTCCCTTATGGTCCCAGCCCTGCAACTGGATTCACAAGGCAGATTTTATGCCAGTATGGATCGTGTTGGTTGCTGGGCTCAACTTCCAGGGCCTTTGGCCCCAGTCCTTACAGACTTTCCTGTTGGTGTACTGACTGCTATTTAGTGCTCTGAACTTTACAGCACTTGGCTCCTTTGAAGTCTTTACGTGCCTGAATGCCACCTGTAGAAATGTCTCAGCTGGGCTAATGAGTAGCTGTGTTGTGAGGAGTCGTGTCTCCTGTCTGGATCTGATGACCTTGACTGTGGATCGGGAGGCTCTGGTGAACTGGTGTGACTGCATGGCTGTGGGAAGAGGCCTGGGGCTTGCTTGGATGGCACCTGGTTAAACAGTCACGCTGATGGCAGGGAAGCGTTTGGCAGCAGAAGGTGCTCCTAGATGCAGGGGGTTGTTATTCGCAGCTGCAAGTCCAAAAGCAAACAGCAAGTCAGCAAGTACACACTGAACTCAGCGGCAGGAAGCTCTGTACTCAAGTGCCTATGGGTAAACTCTGGTTTTTGTTTCAAATCCTTTAGAAAGCAGAACATCTGCTTATACCTTTGCATATTTGTATAGCTACAACGGTGGTTTTATGTGTATTCTTCTCCTGTATAAGGGCTATTCTACAAAAGCATCTTGTCATTTAAAATAAAATCCTTCCTTTCTTCCCATAATCAAATTACTGTTCAGAGAAGCTCATCCAATTCCTTTTGTCTTGTGGGAAAGCGTCGATGTGATACCCTCGTTGCAGTAGCACTTGTGTGAAGACGCTGTATTGTGACACGGCATGTAGTATTTTCTTGAAGCGGTGACTTTGCTCTGTACGTAAGGAATGGGGAGCAATGAACCAAGGGTGTGAGTGTCGAGCTGAGGAAATTGTTTATATGCATGTAACCTTCTATTACGTTCATCACTGTGGCTGGTTTGCTCATGGAGTCATTTCAGTTATTCTTTTCATGTTCATGTCTCTATACCTGTGCTGTACGGAAAGGTAGCTTTTGGACTAAAGTTGTGTACAGTGAATACTTGACATTGTTTCTCTTGTGGGTGATAATGTTGTCTTTCATAGAAGTTTTTAAACTTTTTAAAACCCAAAAGAATAGTTCTCTTAATGGAGTTAGATTGACTGAAAATGAAGAAAACAAGCCTTGCATGGAAGATACCCCTCACCTTCCATTGTCTGCCTTTTTGGTTTCATACATTCCATTGTATATAAGAACTTGCATAGTCTTTTTTTACTATTATTATTTTTAAAGCTATTGCTATGCTATCTCCCTGCCAGTTGCAGGGAAGGAGACATAAGGAATAAAGGGGACTGAGATACAGTCAGACGCAATGCAGTGAAGTGGTGCTTATATGGATTATAAGAAATCTGATTGTAAACCTGTGCCAAAAGTGAGGAGGAAATGGGTGAACAGTGCTTGCATTGTGTTCTTCCTTCCATCCAAATGTAGCTGAAGGCAGTGGGAGCACCAGGCATTCCAAGAATGTCCCTAGCTAAAAAGCAGAAGGTTCATTTAAAAAAAAAAAGTCACTTTTGTCTGTTTATATTGGTATATATGATTCTCGGAACTGAAAGTACCTGGATGCACCTGGGTGTAGGGACTGTATGAAGGAATTTTGTCCCCTAAATCTGCATTAAACAACAAATGATATAATTTCTGTTGGTCAGTGTAACATATGAAAAGCTTTTTATATAACCTCTGTTTTTTAAAGGATGGACTCTTTGGTACTGTTTCACACCTGCCAAATGCATAAATGTCTGAACTACTGTGTACAGAGAAGAAACTGCACAAAGGAGAATCTTGGAGGACCCTGTTTGCACTGAAAAATCATCCCATTGAAACTGTCATCTAAAAAGCAAAACTCACGTTTCTTGAAAGCTCTGTACTAAATGAATCCTATGGAAAGCACTTTGTTATTCTTTGTAATAAAAAGTCTTGTCAACAATGAGAACCGAATTCTTTGTGGTTCTTTGTTCAAGGCTGACTCCTTTCCAATCTCATGGTAGGCCCAGATGAAGCAGGGCAGCATTCAAATACATGCTGAAATAGTTCATTTGCAGCTGCTGGAGAAAGAGCTGCAGGACAAGAGCTGAATAAACTATCGTGTCTCTATGGGTGAGTGTACAGCAAGTTATGCTGGAAAGCAAAAATAGAACTAGATGTTAACAAATAACGGCAACGTTGTGGTGCAAAGTAGTTCTTATTTCCTGGCATATCTCTTAATTTTGCACCCAGTGCAGCCCTTGGAGGAACCAAATGTGGTCAGCGGTGTAAAAAGTAGTGACAATTGCTGTGCCACAAGAAAGTTTGGGAGTTTTCAATTATTTTTTAAATACTTAAACAACAACATATGGTCCAAAAGAAATCCACTTTTAACTTCATTCTTTTTTTCTTCTTTTTCTGCAGCTCAGAAGGATGCTTGTTCTGCCAAGTCCAACAGGCACTTAACTGTGTTTGTGTTGCTCAAGATGCACAGCGAGTTAAGTACTAGAGGTTTTCTAAAAGTAGCAAAGTTTAATTTTAGTCCTTCAAACTCATATTAGCGGTCATGCGTAATATAAGTTAGACTCGTTGCTGGAATAAAATCAGGCCTTCAGCTTTTTTATTTCCAAAGAATTATCTTGGCCAGCCCTATTATTGGGCGTACGCAACTTCACCAACCTGGCTTTGACTGGCTGCCGAATGTGCTGTCTGTCTACGTGCTGTAGAAGTGGCAGAGAGGGGATTTCAGTATTCTGTTTGATTCTTTTCATCCTGAGCTTTAGGCTGGGCCTTGGGAGCTTATTTCTGAGCCTCTCCACCCTGCCAGAACTGGCACTTTCATCCCCTTTCTACTTTTCTTATTTCACTCTGTAGTAGGGTTATTCACAAGAACAGTCCCTCTGTGTGCCAAGGGTTTGGGCTTTTTTCCATTACTCAGTCTCCTTCAAAGTTACCTAGACAGTAATTTTATTTTCAGTTGGATATTTTGTTTGTTTTACCAGGCACCTGCTTAACAGGAAATTGAAGAAAGGATTTTAAAAATATGCATGCCTCAGGTAATCTTTTTTTCTTTTTTTTCTTTTTCCGAGCTGTGCTTATCTGTCATTTTAGACAGTGGTTTCCAAACTCTGGCTTGCTGTTGCCAGAGGTTCAAAGGAGTGTTGCAAATTCACAGGGCAAAGAGCTGTTGGCACATCGACTCGTGGAATTTGAGAACAGACGGGTCAAGCAGCATGTAGGGATGTTTCAAGCTGGCACAGGCAGGGAGAATGCAAACTTCCCTTAACACCTGCCAGCAGCTCAGTTTCTTCTTTCTTCAGATAGCGCTCCCAATTGCATACACAATTATCAATATTCCGTCTGCACTTGCTTGAAGAAACTGAGCTTTCATCGGCTCTGCTTTACACAGAGAACCAAAAGGGGAATTGGACTTAGAACAGTGTTCTCACTTGTGTGTAAGCTTGCAGTGGTTCAAAATTTCAGTCTTGTACCATCCAGGTAATGTTCTTATGTTACGTGTAGTTTGATGATTTTCCCTAGCCTATATATTTTTTCCCAGAATTATGGAAGTGAAGCAGCTGAGCTCGTCAGCTTTTTCCCCAAAGAAAACTCCCCTTCCACCCTCACATGGGATGGGGGTGTGACTGGGTAATGCCCATCTGATGACAGGAGCTGCTCTTGATGCGGCCTCAGAGGAATCGGCTCCTTCCCAGGGTAGGGAAGTTTACCACAGTGCCAGGAGAAAACATCTTAGCAGGCCCCAAGCATCACTGAAGGAGCAGGAGTTAAGTGGCAAAGGAGAAAGACTGCTGCACCGCAGTCCAAAGGATTTGAAAAGATGATACTTGAGACAGAGCCGTTATGGAGTATGGTGTCTCGGTTTTTTGGCCATTAGATGTAAATTAATTAAGCCAAATTGTTTCTTGGCTTGTCCTGCCATCACCTTATGCCTGGAGCGAACATTGCTTGCAGCAAATGTTTCTGCTTCTGGAACCTGCCTGGGTCTGCCCAGGCCTATTTTAGATGCACCATTCACTGCTGATTGCATTTTAAAGCCTTGCAGGGGGAAAGGGCTCATCTTCTTGTCCTCATTTGGATGAGGGTTTAATATATGTGAGGAAGGAGCCAAATTAGTCACTGGCAAACTGTTGAGGGCTTCCTCACAGAGGTAAATGCTGCCACTGAAGTGTGGACGATGAAGGTACAAGAGAAGTGGGTTTGCATGCTGTCCAGAACAGATGGTGGAAAGCAACCATTTCTCTGTCTTAATTCACGAACAAATTACCTATTTTCTAATGTAGTGATACTCTCAAGCTAGCAGTACATCCCAGGTACAATAAGTCTGTAGCAAGGAGATGAATTATTAGGTACAGAAAATCTTTTGGCAACCAAAATCCCATTCTGTAAAGTGACAGAGGTTAAGAAGTCTCCTTGACTTGAATGAGACTTGAGTTTTTCAGCACTTTGCCTTGTAAATTACTCATTTCAAAAATTTTAGCTGTTTACCCTTTAAATCATTTTTTCATTCCTGTTCTTTCTCAAAGCTGTTTTGAAAGCTGCTTCTCCCTCGGTAGCTGTTACCAGTGGGGTGACACTTGCTGGTGCGTGCAGGACGGCAGTCACAGGCAGAGGCTGGCAGGTCCTTAATGCAACCTGGCCAGTGTCACAAAGCCTGGCAGCAGGTCTGCAGCGTTCCCCTTGCTGTCACTTTCTGCACCGATGCACCTCGTTAGGTGCTCCGCAAGAGCTGACTCCAGCTGACAGAGAATTTCCTCAGGCACTGCAGCTCCCTGAGCTCAGACTTGCTGCTGCTAAAGATGCTCAGCCTCTCTCCAGACAGCTGAGCACTGGATAACTGTCCTTTGCTTCTCGTTAGAGTGGAAATGTATTCCAGCAGTCAGCGTTCGTGTCCTCACCCTAACAAGATTAGGAAAAGCATGAGGATGCAGTTTTCCTGAGAGAACAAATATTTCTAGGCCTTTAAGCTTATTTCCTTAGGTCTCTCTGTGAATCTTGCTGTTGCAGAGAGGAAAAAAGATAAAAATGGTCTTGAGTCTACTGCCCATTTGTGACGCTTAGTCAGATAAGAGAACCCAATGCATGCAAATATTTGATTTTATTATTTTTTTTTTTATATTTTGTTTCATAGTTTCTTCATTCCATCTGTGATAAGAGAGATAAGAAACTATTTGGCTAAGGTCTGTAAGCAAGGGAGCTAACTTGGCTTTTCTCAGTTAACAAGTTCTTATCCCAAGGTCTTCAGCAGGTAAATTGCAGGTAACAACTTCATTTTTGTTTTTCAGCTGTTTTGTTGTTCTAATGCATTGGGATGCAATCTTGGGACCTAGCTTTCTGTTATAAAATGCTTTGGGGAGTCTGCTCCTTGCTGTGTGGATGCCTCAGTGGAGACAGGACTTCTAGACAATTTAGTTCTGACCCTGCACCTGGCATGGGTTGCATCATTGCTGACACCTGCCTGTCTCTCCAGCTGGGCTTTACCAGCTCGGGGGATTTTTCATTTGTTACACTTTAAAAAATATATATAATTCAATGCTTTTTTTTAATCCTCCACTTAAATTTCAAGATTGGTAACACAGATCTTTTCTGATGCTACCCATCTCCCGTCTTTTCTGAAAGCTTCCCTATTTTTTCCCCTTCAAATCCCAGTGCAATACAGATTGTAGAGGGGAAAAAAAGTATAGCAATTACCAGATATCCCAGAGAGAAGGCAGTCACTACCCCTACAGTGGCAGCACAGACTTTCTCCTTTCTTAGTGCTTCCGATATCTCCTGGGGAAACTCAAAACCCATTTAACTCGGGATCCTCTCTGCTTGGCCTCTTCTCCCAAGCAACAAGCGAGAGGACAAGGAAATGGCCTTGAGTTGCGCCCGGGGAGGTATAGGCTGGGTATTAGGAAAAAAAAAATAACTCTGTCATGGGATCTGATATGTAGCAAAGATTTTTTGAAGTGTCTGTAAAACATTGATCATTTGGTAGGGAAATCTTTCATTTCTTCTACTTCCAGCACTGTTAATGATTTATTTGGTGTATGCATTTTTTCGTGTATGTATTCAATGAACATTAGAATTAATTTTTATCTCCTGAATAACGTTGAGTATGACATTTTCTACCTCAACATTTTTGTGGTATGTTTTTATTCAAATCAGCGTTCATTCTAATCCCGTTGCCACTCCTGGTGAAAGCTCTTCAGGTGCTGCTGCTGGCAGGGGATGGAGGGCAGCAGTCCTGCCCAGGTCCTTGTGTTGCCTCCGTGTCAGCCTGGGATCCAAGGTGCATTTCAAGATGTGCTTATGCAGTGATGGGTTTGAGGCCTGCACCCTGGCTTTTCTGTCCTCTGGGGAGAAAAAAAAAACAAAGAAAAAAAAAAAAACAGCATGCCTGCTTCGTGAGAGCTGCTTTGAAGGCTGGTGTGTTTTGTGACAGAGGTCACCCATGTCTCCAGTGACCTTAAGAAGGTGTCACACGCTGCCTCTCTTCTGTCTCAGTGCCAGTGACGGGGCAAGGATAATTTTGGCTCTATACAGGAGTGTCAAGCCTTTGCCTAGGTTTCTGACTGGTGGTTTAGGAGGAATCCTTTGCCAAGTGCATAGTTACATGCAGTGCAACAGAACAGACCTTGAACCTAAATAAATTGCAGGTAGGCTTCTGCCTTCCTCCTTTCAGGCGTTTTATAAGGAATATGTAGAACAGTTTCTCTCTCACATGAAGAAATAGCATTTTACTATTATTGTATAAAAGGAAAACACAATGAGCCCTTAAATAACACTTCTTGTTCCACCTCCCGTGACCTCCTGGGGTTTCCATATGTCTTACAGTTGCCTGAAGAGCTGTGCTACTGCCTGCTTCACAGTGGTGGCTGTGTCTCAGCAGCTAGCGCACGATGCCAGCTGAATGTGCGTGGGTGTCTTTTGTGTGTTTCTGAATCAAAGGAGTTTCAATGCTGAAAAGCATCTTCTCTTGAGGAGGAGAAATGGAGCTTACTGTATCAGAGGTGTAGGCAGGCACAGATCCTATGGCATTATTACTGTAAAAAGCACTGAAGCACTCCAATAAAAAACTCAGCAGTTAATAGTGCCATACACTGTGATTATTATCTTTGTTCATGTCTTCCTGCTCCAATGATTTTATTAACAGCAAGAATTTGCAAAACCATTCTAGCATTGCAGTTCACAGATGTGTAATATCTGTTACCTTCCTGTCTGGACAATGAGCTGTCGCAAGTGAAAAAAAAAAATTTACTGGACCTTGGATTTGTTGCTTTTAGGATAATCCTCTTCCTATGCTGCTAGTAATAATATACAGATGAACGGCAACTACTGTACGGTTTAGAAGATTGGCAGTGTAAAACCCAGTTTGAAGTGACTTTATAAAGGCTTTTTTTAAAAGATACTGCATGCACTACCTTAGTTTTTGTAGGATCTCATTTCTTGAAACACAGCTCCTTCGTCTTAGGTACCTGGAAAGAAAGTCCTCCTTCCCTGCCCTGCCCAGCTGTAAGCACGGTGCTGTGCACTCCTTTCCTTACCACCGGCACATGGAACTGTTCTTGGGAAGCATCTTGCAAATACAAAACAAAAGCTCAGGTGAAGATGCAAATTAATTGTTGAATGTCTGTAAGGACCACAGAATAAGATGCTCAGCAATGAAAGGCAGTGATATCAGAAAGCCAGCAGCAACTCATACGAGCGTGCTGTTTGTCAGCTCAGAACAAAACCAGCTGTAGATGATGCAAAATAGGACCGGGAATGGTGACTGAATTCTGGATGGCCTGTAGAGCCAGCCAATGCATAACTCAATTTGGCTTTTATTTAGTTTGTGTATACAAGCTGTGCTGTGTACAGTCCCTCAGATGATCTCCAGCTCTTCTCAGCAGTGTACAGCTTGGATATGCGTGAGCAAACCTGTGAATTTGTCCTGTTACCTTGAGAAGTCTTCTATAGTGCCTCTCGGCATCAGGCCAGCCACTATTTTCTCCGCAGAATGCAGAACTTCAGAGCATTTTCAGATACTTTAGGACTCTTAACATACTAAAGCACGTTCCAGCTTGGCCTCAGAAAAGCCATCTCTGTTTGTCTCAGAGGGGCTCCCTGTTTGTTTGTGGTAAGTGCAGAGCAGGAAACAAGCTCTGCAGTAGCATTAGCTTGTGCTGGATGCTGAGTGCCATAAAAGGCATTTAAATTATGTATGTGCCTCCTGGCTGGCCTTTGAGTTTATCTTCAGCAAGCTCAGCTTATTTGAGCCCGATGCTATCATAATGGGGCTTTGATACTTTCATACGTGTCTTCTCCTTTAACAAGATAGAAATAGCTTTAAACATTTTCCTGTATTTGGCTTTTCCAGGAAGCTTAGCACATTTGTATCTATTGCTTGCATTTCCTATTTTGCCTTTTTAACAGTGAAATTGTTGAAATGATTGCCTGAAGCCCAGACTCCTTGGAGTTAGCAGAAAGTTGCTGTGCTTTTCTAAAATTGCTTACTTGAGACTTCCCGTGCATGTGCTCTGTGCTTTATTTCCAAAACAGAAAACTTTCTCTTAATCATGAGAATTTATTTCTTACAGGCATATATTTTTGATAACTGATTTTACAGCCAGGAGAAATGTGGCAGATCTGACCTACCTGTAAATCAGTGAAGTATGGACACAGTTGGGAAAACAAGGTAATAACTCAGACTGAGACAAGGGAAACAAAGAAAAGCTGTCAGAGTGGAAGTTTTATAGGTGAATTCCTCATAGTGAGGTTGGTGCACCTATCTTGTTTATATTTGCAGTAGTGATGGTAGCACGAGAATTAGGCATATAATAAACTTACAGAAGCAATAGTGTCAGAAGGTTACACAAGAACACCGTGGCTAAGGTCTGAAGTTTTTTTAAAAAGGGGAGGGAGGTAACTTCGTAGTGTGATGTGGAAGAGCATTTGGTTAAGAAGGCACTCTAAAAGCTCCTCTGTTGAAAGTGACAAAGGAGGGGTAGCAGGAGCTTTGCCTGAACACAGGGTGAGGAAGAGCCAAGAATAAGATACAGCTGTCAGAAAATGTATTCCTGGATATTTTGGTCAGTACGTTTTTACTAGAGTCATGTAACAACTCATAACATCACACTGATTTTTTTTAATATAAAATTAATAACCAACTCAATCTGGTACAGAAGAGGCTTCATGGAAATGAAGCTTTTATGGAAGCTGGCTTATCAAGGTAGAATGAAGTCATAGGGCAAAGCACCAGGGTAAATAGGTTAAAACTGTCTGATAGTAGCATTAACCTGGATATTAGTAACAGTTTTTAGACACTGATTTGAGTAAGATTCCGATGCAGTAGAATCAATGACAACGAGCACTGTAAATAGCTTTAGGATAAAGCTTGATCGTTTCCAGAAGGGATGCTATGGGATGATGCTCCCCCCTGCAAGACGGGGAGCAGGTCTCACCCGGCTCCCTGGCACAGCCACAATGAAAAGCTGAGCTGAGTTTAGCACCTGCCCTTCCAGAGACGTCAGCACATGGTGGGCACATTAAGTGGTCTTCAAAGATCCTGTTTTCACTTGTTTCCTCTGTTCTGGTTGTCAACACTTTGCAGCGCTGTGTGTCACGCAAAGAGCTTATCTAACCTCATCTTTGCTCTGACTGGCTTGTTTTACTAAAGAATACATTTTCAAGGTAACACAGTTTATAGTTTGCTTAATACTGATCTCTGTTTCCTTTCTGCTCCTCTGTTTTCTTAGTACAAAGATATTTACCTACTAGCTTGGAGGCAGGGAAAGAAAGGGTGATATTATTTCCTATTGAACTACGAAACTGATATGATCTGTGTTTGCATCGTTAGATTGGAAGAAAGAAAGGAGTTAAACAATTAGGCTCTTAAGTCAAGTTATTGCTAAATTCTGCTTGCTTGCTTCTGCCTTGCTCAATAAACTGTAAATCGTAGTAACGTGCCCCCAGCATCCTAGCTTGGACATTCAATTACTCGTGGCCATAAAAGCTGATAATCTCCTGGTCAATGATGCAAGCAACACTTCCCACTTCAGTTAACCGAAATTGCTCAACAATTACAGCACCTTCCTCCCCTTTCACACGCAACCCAGCAGCCCACAGACGTCTGGGCAGAAGCAGCCTTTCACAAGAGCCATGGTACGAGGGAAACCTTTCCGGCGCTTGTTAACAATTCCAATCTAATCCCACTCACCAGGAAAACCACAACTGTTACCACCTCAGGGCTTCTGCAATTGGACCAAGTAACTCAAATGCAGTTCCTCGTCAGTAAAAGTGTAATCTGCAAAGCAACTGTTGCAGGTGGCGTTAGCTGATGTACTTCATCGCCTAGTGAGCAAAGAAATGCAGGATTAGGAAAACGTGGAGTCTGAATTCAGCTTTAAAAGGAAGGATAGCCCAAAGACTAGAGGTAAAGCCTTTTTTGCTTTTGGGTAGTGCATCAAATAACACTAATTAATTCCTCCTTACCTTTGCTGAAAGAGGAAGGCTTGACTCTACCTCCCCTTTTGTAAAGGTGGAAGGAAGAGGGGCAGAAGTAAGATGGATCATTTAAGGAAATCTCAGAGTTAAATGGGATGGCATTCTGAGACCAGTGAGTTTATACTGCTTCAACCTGCATGTAAAAGCTTTCCATCTCTGTGACATGCCTTTCAGAGCACAGGGTCCTCCGGAAAACAGGCAATCGCAGTGCAGGATGGTACTGCGAGCTTGTTGGTAGGCAAGGGTAAAACATTCGTGTATGCTTTCTTTAAAAACACATATGTACCTTGTTTGTGGCTGAAGAGAACACACAGAAAAGATGTAATTTAAGAAACTCTCTTCCAAATAACTTGTTAGACATGATACTGTGTCAACGTGGGCAATGTTACTGCAAGGTCATTAGTTATCTTCCACATGGCACTGAGTCCACCATCCCTGAGCCCTGATCATGAAGGCAGCATGTATTATTTACTTTCCCTTAGTACCTACAAACCTCTATGCATTTGGTGCTGTAAAAGCCAGTTGTAAGAAGTCGTATCTGTTTCTAAAGGCTGATGGCTGAGGAAATGAAAAAAGACAAAGGGTTGAAAAAAATATTTTTCTTGTGGAGATGTGGAAGGGCAATTGGTGGGAGCTGAGACTTGTCTGAGATCTCAGAGAAGTCTACGGGAGAGCTAGGAATGGAGCATGGTTCTCCGAGTCCGAATTTACTCCTTCAGCTCAAAGGTCTGTGAACCCTCAGCATGCTAGTTTCCCACTCTTGCATTTTTGCTGGAGAGCCACACTTCAGGAACTCATTTCAGAATCTGTGAAAATGTAGGTAACCAGCCTGAACTCAGCCCAGTAACAAATCATAGGTCCTAGTTCCAGTAAGAAGAATAAACGTTTCTACTGGCATGAAATGATATTGAAGAATTTTAGTGCACTAATGGAAAATTGGTTATCCTGTGCATGAGAGCCTCATTCAGCGATACAGCTCTTGCTCAGGAAACAGGCTGGGATTTCAGGATCTGTTATTGGGCAAAGTTATAAACACTCCAAGTATCAGCAAGTGAGATTTGACTGAAATAACTGAAGAAATGGCACCTAAGGGTGATGTGGTAGAAAGTAAGAAGAAACCTGCCAGTTGACTGACAAACCTAGTCATCTTTTCTACCTGATGAAATACAGCAGGGGTTCATTGGCCACAGCTTGGTGCTTCGTTAAAAACTCATCACAACAGTGGCAGCAGCACTGTGAGCTGTTCTGTGTCATCTTCTCAGGGGAGCGCAGGGGCTGTGATGGAAATGGCCCAGATAGTGTCCCGGGAGCTGGGGGTCCTCACCTCGCTTCACCGTCTGATCATGTAAACACGAAACTGGTCATGTAAACACTCCTCTTTGTGAATCTAACATACCTGCTGTCACCACTGCCTCCACGTGAATGGTATGAGTGAGGCAGCCTACTGAGTATGGCTGGAAGGACTTCTTTTTGTCTTCAAAATGAATCAGATATGAAAAAATCAAACACATTCCCAAATTTGCATTTTTATGGCTGTTTTGAAATGAGACACACAATCTTGCTTTGACTGTGTAGGTCGGTACGTATGTACCAATAACACTTTTTTACTCTGAAAAACGTCACCTTTCTAACAGAATACTTATTTTCTTAGTGTTACCTATTTACTAACTGGAAAAGGTGTTATAAAAAGTAATTCTTGCTCCATTGGAAAACCTGTAGCTCCTGAAAAGCTACTGATAAAAATCCTAGGCATAACTAACACTATGTTTGCCCTAGCCCCACTTCTACAAGGGTGTGTTTTCCCTGAGATACACCAGACCCTTTTCCACAGAGACTTTGTTGCTAGGTGATCTGCCCCGAGATAAATCAGTGCTGCTGGGCGGGAGGCACTGTATTGTTTAAAGCCACAGCATTTCGGTGATGGAGCACTTGTGTCAGTCACCCACTGCCGTTAGTGCCTAACCGCCCGTCGTTATAATTCTGCAGGTGAAGGACAAAGAGAAAAAGCAAAGAGCCCCACGACCGCTTCAGTCTGACACAGATACACACAAGGATTCCCCTCCACACCTCCCAAAACTCAAAAAGGATTCCCAGAGGTGCATGGGTGTCCCTGCATGATCACCTCTCAGTAAGTTCTCCAGCTAATCTAACCTCAGTGCTGCAAGTCTGCAGTCTACTTATATAAAAATATTTGAAGAACAATCCTTTTTCCATTCTGGATCCTGGGTGTTGCTCGCTTTCTGTGGAAGGGCTAGAAAGGTGCACAGTGCAAGACGTCAGCAGAAGCCTCGTGTTGCCTCCTCTCGTAGGATCTGCCTTAAGCAACATGCGCTAGACTGAGAAGGAAACCAAACCAGTTCGTGCCAGTGGCTGCGGCAGAAGTTCTGGGCTGACACCAGGCCCACCAGAAACCCTGAAGTAACCACTGTAAGCCAGAGGAGAAAACTTCAAAATATATATATCTATATTTATGCCACTTCATCACATCTTTTAGGAAGAGTGCCGTGCCTGTCCCTAGGTACCTCATAACAGGAGACTGAAGCTAACTGTGCAGAGTTAACAGAGCTGCAATTTGAAGTAAGGACTGTGGATGGAGGCATACAATTTAAAACACACTATATCCAAATGCGTATATGTTCTATTACCACCACAAGGGTGTTTTTAAGAAAACGTAGCAAAGAGCAGACAACCTGTCTCACCTGTCATACTGTTCTTTCTTTCACTATTCAAGTGTGTAGGAGCCCCTCTACTGGACCAGGATCCTACTGCACTATCCAGGCGTAACCAAAAGGCAGGCCTGACCTCAGATGTAGCTGTTTTGCTTTGTTTGCCCCCTAACAATGCTTTAAAATGTCATGTAGGAGACTATAAAATTGCCACTGCATTAAACTGCTGTGCCCCAGTCCAACAGAGGCTGCTTTGGCTTCTCCTCTGTGCACCTCCAAAGAGGCTGTTTTATGAGCTAGCGCAGCCCTGAAAGAACAGAGACCTTTGCACTGCTTGCTTGCTCTTTAAAGATGTGATGCGCTTAGTGTGGATGTAATTTCGAAAGCTTGAGTGCTATAACACTTCAGCTGTAAGCACCGAGGTGGAACTGGAGTAGTTGCCAGTGTGTTGTGTGACCTGAAGTTCTGCAAAGGAGTTGTCATCAATAGCGTTAGTAGGAAAAGCACCCTGGGATCATTGCCTCACACTTAAAAGGAAATGGCAGGTTCAGAAAGGCATCAGTTATACTCAAAGGATGTTTTCTTGCTCTTAATTAGGGAGGTGATGAATTGTAAGTGACACTACACTTCCCACTTTTACCTTGGGGAATTAGCAGAATGAATAACTATTCTGGGGTCTAATACGTGAAGCCTGAAAACTTGTATTGTCAAAGATGTAATATTTAGCATTCTTCTACATTCATTTCTTCCCAGACCGTCTGTTATAAGAGCATCATTCCAGTGTCAAACCAGTCACTTCCCCTAGAGAACTCATTTTACATGCCAGGGTAAATTTAAGATGCTAGTGTCCCCAGTACACCGAGCCGATCGTTGTGTGTTTTGTAAGTTCTGGCTCTGTTCTTTGCTTTTGAACTCACAAATATAATAAACTATCGCCTTTGTTATTCTCAGAACAATTTAAATACGGGGCAATCCCATTCCACTGAGGATGCTCTCCACCCTTGAAACTTATTTTCTTTAAAACCTTTAATGCCAGTTCCTAACTGCATCCAAGTAAGCTGGAGAAGTGTTCCTATTTTAATCAAGGACACTGTGTCGGGGTCTTTCAAGTTCACCCTGTAACCAAAAGAGTTTCAATACACCTTCCCACAGATAAAACCAAAGTGAAGAACAGAATAAAATTAGAGTTCATATTTAGAGCACAGGAAAGCAAACTGGTTTGACAGAAGCAGATTGCAGGTAAGTGGGGACAGTGCTTGCTCCTATCTCTCCCTGGTCCGCTCAGTTACTGCCCCTTCTTGCTAAAGCACACGTGGCTGGGTTTTGTGCTGGTTCTCTGAAAGGTTTCGGATTAATGAGCAGCTGGAGATGACAACAATTTAACACAGATTTATGACAGCTAGAATGGTTCGACTGGCTGCGCTCTCATATTTCTGATCGGCTCCCAAAATTGTGGCTGTATTTGAATGTCCTGAGGAAATTCCAAAGACCTTAACACTGGTGGGTTGGCCTTTTATACCCTTTACAAAAATTAAACATAGAAGATACAGTGGTAAAGAACTATTTGTAATAAGGGATACAATTGCAACAATAAATAAAGCCTGATGCAGAAGTGCAAGAGGAATTTGATTTGAAATGGGTATTTCTAAAAATAGGGTCAAATCCTGCTAAAATTCCTTCCTAAAAATGAACAGGCTTACTTCACTTTGGTACCTGAAATGCTGATTGAATGTGACCTCTTTTTTCTTTCTTCCTGGTCCCTAAAACTTCCTCTGTTTTTCATTTGCCTTCCAGAACAGTTGCCAAGGTATCGGGAAGACAGGAATAGCCACAAAACAAATTGTGAGTTCATGGTTTAAGTGATGGCTGACTCCTTCCCAACAAAGCCAGCCTAAGAGAGTGCCCGAGATGTACTGGAAATCTACTTGGCTGTTGTGAGTAAAAGGGCCTTATAAAGCATTCTCCCTTGAGATTCTTTAAAACCGTGGTTTTTCTTAAAGCCATTAAGACATAGAAAGAACAAATGACTAAGGAATCTTATCTTGGCATGAAAATGTGCAGTGGGCAGAGTGCCAAGATAAAAAAAAAATCAGTATGAATTCATTTAATGAATATTCCGTATCTGAGCAGCTGTGCACTGTGGCAAGGCAGCTTATGTTGCTAAGAATATGGCCATGATAAAGGCGCCATATAATTTGCTGTAAAATGGATGTCCGTACTAGCGTCCTTACTGTGCATTGTATTTTAAAAGCATGGCAGCTTCTTAACATACCACGTGCAACTTAATGTTAGGCACGGAAGGAAGCTGTTTACTTCAAGAAGCGCTTCCTATAGCAAAGTTTGTGTGTGTGTTTACCAAATGAGACTTAATCCAGTGCACTCTTGCTCCTTCCACTCTACTCCAGTGAAGGAGATGGCAACTGATGTAGCAGCCCACGAAGGTAAGCAACTCTCTTTTTATTTTTGGCTTGTCCCACTGCTAACATTGACTCGTCTTGCTCTGGACATCAGTGTCACAGCAGAATTAATGCAGGAGAAAACAAGCCAATAAAGCGCAGAATTATAACCACAGAAACAAAGAAATCGTATGTGGATATTCCAGAAACAAAGGTGCTGTGCTTAAAATGAGTTGTGGGAGAAAAAAACAGAGAGAGAGACAAAAGCAACAGGAAGGTATAGTCAGAGAGACACTGGTCTGTTCCAAAGACTACAAAGCTGCATAACTCCTACCCCACCAGGTCACTAGGAAAACATCATAACCACTGACACCACACCTTGGCTTGGCCATTTTTTCTTTTCTATTTTTTCCAACCAATTCCTAGACATTTCTCTTCCCAGTTTGGTGGCCCATATTTCACAGTCCAGGGGACTCTATTAGAAAAGGTCTCCAATTGCTATGAAGAAGTTTATGATCGCCTGTCAGGTTTGACTACTGCAACATTTTTCTTTGGGATAGGAGCAGCATAGGCCTCACCAAAACACTAATTCTGTGGAAAACAGCATCATGAAGCATCATATATTCCAATAATCCTTTCTGAAACCTGTATCATATTTCTCTGGAGTCACTTTGATATGCGTCACCTTCTGTAATTCATTTCTGATTGGCTTTATTTCTCCTTCACACTCATTCTCACATCCTCTATGCAATCCCTGTAATGCACCTTTCAAGGCTGACCTCACATTTCCAGGAAAAAAAAATCAGAGCTCGGTTGGCATTAATTTATTATATTCCTCCCACCTTTCGCTGCTCATTGCTGTTGTAGCAATTGCCTCCTCTTGGTCCCAGCATGTGTTCAGCATTGCTGATAGATAGCTAACTTGGCAACTGATTAACTCTTTCACTGCTAATATACCACTTGTGGCTTCATTAAATTAAAGGTAGAAACCACAACCGGAGGCACAAGACAGACCTCAAAAACTCCCTTTGTCAGCACAGATGGCCCCTTAATTACGTTTTTCAAATCACAGCAAACAATAGCAGAGTGCTATTTCTCTACTGGACCCATCTACCTTCATCCTTAGCTGTAAGTTCACCCGGACAGCTTCTGTACAGAAAGTGTTTACTCTAAAAGGATTTGCCTCCTTTGGTAGTATCCATATGGTACCTTTTTATAGCGTACGCCTTCCCTCATGAAGAGCTGCAGTGATCACATAGGCAAGGTTAGCTTGTTTTGACTGTACATTAAATATCCCTTTGCCTGTTACAGGGAAGGTAGGTGCAACCTCAGGGCAATATTGCAGGCAGAAACTCTCTTTTTGGTTGTATCTTCATCAGCAGTAAGGAGAGTACAGCAACTTATGAGAAAGGTGACTGAATGGCACTTGAACAGCCTACCTTAGAGACCAAGGAAGAAGCAGAAGAGAGGTCCCTGGCTGTATTTGCTGTCTTGAGGTTTAAATTGAGAAGAAGAAACCAAAGGCTTTTCAAGAATGCAGTGCTCTGGGTATCAGTCTGGCACCCCTTGGGTTTAATATGTTTATGGAAGATCAATGAGATGATGCAGGGTTTGGCACTGTGTGTCCCTGGTACGTTGGCACGTTTGTCTTACCCAGCTGACCGAGCAAGAGCCTGTCTGGTCTGAGCTGTGATGGATGCCGGTGGGCTGGGCTGGTGGACCAGACGAGATGGGAACCCAGCTCTTCTCACGTATGGACAGTGTCCAGTGTCAATGGGATCTTTAGTAATCGGCGATTCCAACCTCCTCACTGCTGTGGGAGCGTACGCAGTAGTAATGCTATTTGCCTTTTCTCATCAGCAACTAACTTAAAAGAGGGCAACAATTTCTTGTGGTTACAGGTCACTTTTTTTTGTTGGGTTTTGTTTGTTTGTTTTGGGTGATCATAATTTTTGTATATATAACTTCAGTGTTCACTTATCATGATGTGTTTTGCTGGGGTGCTATAATGTGGAGCCAGATAAACTGAAGGTGGTGAAGAGAAAGTGAGTTATCTTGCTAAATCGAATGGTACCAGTGCTTCAGATATGTTTGACAGCCACTCAGTTGGTATCTGAATGACATTTACTGAGTTCACTCTTAGTAATTCGAGGGAAACCTTTTTCTCTTTTGTATTGTGATGCCCATAGCCAACAGGAGCCTTGAGATGAACTCCTCTCCTCGGAAGTGTGATTGCTGGCAATGCATTTTCATACCGACCTTTGGAGACCTGTAATATTTTTCTTTTAAATCCATACTGCCATCAGCTCTTCTGGTCTTCCATGACCACAGGAAACGACATCCACTGGGTTAATAAGAAAAGTGCAGAAGAGTTTTAAAGTCACTGGCTAGAAGAGCTTTTCCTGGAAATTAAACTGGCAATCTTACAGTGAGGACAGCCCTGTATCTGAACCATTAAATAACTGGATAGGTTTCATTTTTCAAATATCTACTGTGTAAGGTAGACATTTATGGTATTTGCAGCAGAGCGCAACTGATATGATTTCTGTCAGTGCTGATTTTGGACCCTTTCAGTGTGGGGCAATAGCATTTCTTTTACATATCATTTACTTTGTTATACCGAGTAACGCGTGGATGTGCAGTGTGCCCTCCACATGTTGTTTGTCTCACTGTAGTTCTCAGAAACGTTTACCTAGAGCATGTCGATGCAGTGTCAGTTCTGATTTTTTCTACATTTGCCAGAAATGTTGAGGCGCCGTGGTCTCTGCCGGAACCATCCATCACAGTTCTGGTAGCTAAACCTCAGCGAGACAAATAAAGGTAGCCTGTGTTAGATACTGGCTCTTACATGGTCAATTAACATTTTTTTCGTAATGACATACCCAACTGGGAGAAGTTAGGGATGAGGCAGTTTGGTGATCTTTCCAAGACTGAAATTACAGAAGTGGCTGGGTGTTGTGGTTTTGTTTTTTTTTTTTTGGGGGGGGGGGGTGGTTTTTGCTGTTGTTTGGTTGCATTTTTGTTTTTAATGCAGGAGCTTTTATTGACATACTATGTACACACTGTAGTGACCATGTGCCAAAGTGCAGGATTTCACAGCTTGTTAGATTTCTCTTCACGACAAAATGAAAATAGGAGGAAAGGAAAAAGAAGGGTCGCACTTGCGGTGTGTGACGGTGCAGCTGGTCGTGAGGCGTCACCTCCGAGACAGGGGAACACCTTTTGGGGACGAGCCGCCTGCTTCCACAGGTAACAGCGCCTCACCCCCTCCCCTTTTTGGTGCAAAACAAGCACTTTTCGGGGCCCGCCGAGGGGCGGGACGGTGCCGCCGAGGGCGGTGCCAACGTGGGGCGGGCGGTGTAGGCCTCTGCGCAGCCGGCGCGGCGCTTCCGCCCGCCTTCTCCTCCTCCTCCTCCTCCTCTTCTTCCTCCCCTTCCTCCTCCTCCTCCTCTTCCTCCACCTCCTCCTCCTCGCCGCCCGCAGCCCGCCCCTTTGTTCCTTCCCCGCCGCCCTGCCAGCGCGGCCGCTGGGGCCGTTTGAATCGGCGCGGGGCGGCGGCGGCCCGCAGGGGGGAGGAGGAGCAGGAGGAGGAGGAGGAGGAGGAGAAGGAGGAAGATCCCAGGATGCGATGGGGAACTGCTGGGCGCGGTGGTGCTGCGGGCCGCTCCTGCGGAGGGAAGCGAGCCGGCTCCAGCGAGGCGGAGGGTAAGCGGGCAGCGCCGCTCCCCCTCTCCCCTCCCCGGGGCGGGGAGGCGCCGGCTCCGCCCTGCTCCTCCTCCTCCTCTTCCTCCTCCTCCTCCTCCTCCTCTTCCTCCCCCCGCAGCTGCGGTTCCCGCAGCCGGGCTCTGGCCCGGGGCACAGCCGGGGGGGGCCGGGAGAGGTGAGGGGCGAGCGGGAGGCCGGCTGTTGGCGAGCAGCTCCCGCGGGGCCGGCGCCCATTTTGTTGCAGGCGCCCCTGGGGTCGCCCCTCGGGGGAAGGGGGCAAAGCCAGGGCTGTTCCTGGACGGGTGCGTGTGTGGAGGGGATGCCTGCTTGGGCATAACCGGGGGCGTTTCAGGTGCCTGTGCGTTGTCGCTTAGCCACCCGTTTCTTGCCTTGTAACCTGAGGAAAGGATAGTGCTTGATAGGTTCTCGCTTTGCACGTGGCTTTTTGGTGATCCTATGGTTTTAGGCTAATGGTCTTTTTCTAGCATTCAGGGGTAGTGATCGCAAAGCGTGCTTACCCTCGGAATTGATGGGTTTGGTTGTGAGGTTTGGTGGGTTTGCGTTTGTTTTCTGTTTGCTCTGTTTGGTTTTCCTGCCCTCCTACCTTCAGCTGACTTCCAGGCATTGGGTTGGAGACAGAGTCCACAAAGGCACAGGGTTGGCTTTGCTTAACAGCAATTTCTAGATATGCTGCTATCTGGTATCTTACACTCTGCTCTAAAGTGACTATTGCCTATACTTTTTTTCCTTACTAGTTTTTTTCTGTATGTTTACGATACTATTAGTTTGGGGTGGGATATTTTCTTGTTGGCTTGTTGTTCTTGTATGTTCATCGTTTCTTGCAGCAGCATCTCTATTGTTCGGCTTGGGTGCATATATGGTTCACGAAGTATCACTGGTTAGCTTCCTGCCACGCTCAACTTCCTTGTATTCTCCAGCTGGTTTTCAACAAACTCTTACTGGGGTTGCCAACTTTCTCACCAGACTTTGTGTGTTTTGATGCCTTTCACTTGGCTACCAGGCTACTGCCTGCTTGGCTTTCTCAGTGACAAATACGAATGCGGATGCACGGAATTAAGAGAAATGACATTGTCTTAAGCTGTGGGGGATTCATGAAGGATTCATAAGGATTCACTGGGGATTCATAAGAGCATTCCCTCAAGGGAAAAGGTGGTTTGCCATGATGGCTTAGCTACTCAGGTCTGCTAGTTCCTTCTGTTAGTTCAACATCAGACTCTCCTTAGCAGTGAAATAAACTATTGTCTGCTGCTATAATGTTAAACTACTTCGTATGTTCCTTCAGGTGTTGCCTGTAGTGGAGGGTTTTAAGAAGTGTCAGCAAAATGAAACGGTAGTGCAGAAAACAGACTTTTCTAATGGGGGGGGGCTCCTGTTTGGATTTTCTTTTAAACTCTGAAACCGGAATATCATACGCTTGTGATCAGCTTATGAGAAAAAGATCATCAGTGCTATCTCTTGCAGTCAGGCAGAGTATGTCTCAATAGACCTTTGTTTTCTGCCTGGGCTGGTAGTTCATGGAACGGTGTCGGAGTGTTGAGCAATTCAGGTGTTCTCCTTAAGGGCGTGGAGGGAGAGACGGGGAATTGCATTAAAAACAAAACCGTGAAATGTTTGTTATAATAAGTTTCCGAAGTTTAAAAGCTAGACTGCTACCAAATGCTGCAGATCCGGCTACATCTTGAACAGCATAGTGTAGCTTATCAAGTTAATTGTGATTATTTTAGTCACTCAGATTTATTTTTTTTTCCTCTGAAACTGGAAATTCATTGTTCTTCGATGCTCAAAGATTTAACTGTAAGAAGTAAATTCTGAGTTAAGTAATTAACAATATAGTTTTAACAAGTGTTTCCAAGACCTGCAAGATTCTAAATTGTGTTCAAATACCTGGGGATTTGTGTATGAGTTGTTGCAATGATTTTAGAGTTCGTGTTGAGCACGTGTAGAGAGAAATAAAACATGAAAGTTGTCTTCAGTATAGTTTAAGTTCACCTTTCTGTAATAACAAACTTTCTGTTGGTAGCTTTTTATTATTTTTAGGGACTGTCCTTATGCTTCTGCTGAAATAGTTTTGCTTAAAATACTACAAGCTGCAGCCATAATTAGAAAGTAGGTCATTGCCGTTTTGTCCCAATGTTCGACCGTAAGGATTCTTACAAATAGACAGCTAAAATAAGTAGATAAAAGAATAAATAATATAGACACCATGTATATTTGTTTGCTTAGATTGGGGGGGGGGGGGTTATCACAAAGCAAAATGTAGCAAAATCAAAACAACCCCTTTCACTACTAGTGTGAAAAAAAGCAATTTTACTTTGTCATGATTTTAATACATGAAATGCTATTTTTTGGTGACGTTCTTATGCATAAAAGGAGAATAAGGCGCATATAAACAGAGTGGTTTAGAGTCAGCGTCTAGTTGCTTTAAAACTTGAAGGTTGACCTGATAGTCTCTGTAGGTCCCATGGCCTACCAGCTGAATTGCTTTCCCTAGTGCCTTTTAAAACCTGTGTGTTTCTAAAGTCTGTTCTAGAAAATAAAGGAACAGTGGAGCTTAAATGAGACTAACAAAAGCTGTAAGCATTTTAATATTTTATTCCAGTTGAAGTTGGAGTGTGTAGGGATAAAGTTGATGTCTCCACTTCTGTCCTCAGTCACTCTGGGATTTCAGGGCTCCAACTCTTGTGCAGAATTATGTCTGTTACTGAGTCCCTGTTCAGCAGGTAGCAGGAACAGTTCTTCCCTGAAGTGTCACCACTGTTGGTATATATGTAGCTGTGTTTAGTAAGCTCACGCTGCATTGTCTTAGTTTTCCATCAGTTTACTGTGCAATTCTTGCAACTAATCTGACTGCAGCTCATCTGTCTGAAATAAGCGAGCATGTTTTCATTAGCCCTGATGCTATAAACTGGAGGTGTAGTTTTGTTGGAAGATACATGGTCCTAAAACAATTCTGTGTAACAGTCTTACTAAATTAGATTCCTAATGGTACTGGCTCCTGCACACTGAAATGTTACACGCAGAAATAAGAGTGAAATTATTTCAAGTGTTCATGCCACATGTCCCAGTTACAGTGAAGATGTAGTGCATGAATTGAAGTGGCCATTCAGTGCCGGTTTCATAGCAATGCATCAACTGGAAGTGGTTCTTTAGGGCCAAGTCTGCATTGCAAGGTACAGGCCTATATATAAGGAAAGGTTGACCAGGAGTCCACGCTGAAGCAGGTTGCAGTTTGCTAGGAGAGGCATGTTCTGACTGACCTCCAAAGGAAAATGGGACGGGGATGAAATATGATGTGATTAAAGTAGTTTGGGCTTTGGCCAGTGTGTTGCTTTCAGTAAAGTGGCAGTAGGTGTTGACTGCAAGTGCAGAACAATCTATTCTGCAAGTATAGAAGTGCCTGAGGCCCTGGATTTATTCCTTGTATCGGTGAGGTAACTCTGGTTTTACAAAAGTTAGATGAAATGGATGTTTTACTGAAGCACCACTTTGAATTTGCTGTTGGATGACAGCCAAACCTCTTTCACCGGGTAAAATAGATTCGGGTAACTCAATACTGGATTGGCATTTATTTATTTTTACAAAGGATAACATTGAGATAGATTAAGGATTAAGAAGGAGACTGATTCCCTGTATAAAATTCCAGACTCTGAATAACTGGTTTTCTAGCTGGGAAGTATTGTCTTTACCTCCTTGTAGACACGTTTCTCAGAGGTTGTTGGTTGTTCTTTAGATGGTTGATCATGCTTCTATGGATATGGGGGAAGTAGAAGGTCAACCTTCCAGCTGCGTCAAGCTGTCAAAATAGGATGCATTGTTTAACATTGACATTGTACAAGATGCTATGCTCATAAAGACTTTTAAGTGTCACGATGGACAGAAGGGCTTTCAAAATTTGTCCGTAATAATTTTTTTCAAGACGAGTGTTATTAAAGGTATTGCAGACATGCTCAGTGCCTGTCGATGTCAAGTCCATCATGCTGATAAGTGATTTCTCTCATTTGAGTCTGTGTTTTCTCCAGTTCTGTACAAGAAGTTTAAATGTTTTGCCCCTGTGCTCTCGTAGCAATGCGGAGCACAGGTTGACAAGTAAACATGTTTAGTAAGTGAAGATTCTATGTTCCTTTTATATTTAAAGTATTGCACAAGCTATTTAAAATTAAGTATCGAATTTGTTTTTCTTCTGCTGTGAATTGAAATGACGACTATTTTGTAGAGTAACTCTAGGCTTGTTTTTACAGATCAAAGTATTTCAGAACATGTGCAACAGGAGAACACTTCACTATAGAGGTGAGTACTTACACTTCCATCCCTTTTTTTTGGGGGGGGAGAGAGAGATCGGGTGGGGTTTTTGTTTGTTTTAGGGGAAAAAAAGTGGAAAAAATTGAATTCTAGCAACGTCTTTAATGCTTATTTGCAGTTTAGGTACACTGAAACATTCTAGGTTATTCCAGATTGAACTGATGCTGTACTAGGTGGCAAGTTTGTAGTTCTTGTGGTACCTCAGAACGTTAATACATCATCTTGCTTAAATCTATCGTTTGTAAAGAAAAGCCATCTGTTGTTATCTGACATAAAGAATCCGTACCCACCTGATACTCACCACCAGAGCATTCCAAAGTCTGTCAATTGTCTTTCATCCCTGCTGTGCTAGGAGTAATTTTCCTTTTCTGCTGGTAAGTGCAGGGTATTTAGTTCTTGACTGTGGGATCATGATTCTGATTCTACAAAAAGCTAGAATCTGCTGAGGTTACTGTATAATTAGATGCACTCTAGTCCATCTTGTTCGCTACATAGCTCCTTTCTTGGCTACTGAATATCACCCCTTTTTGCCAAGGGTAATGTAGGGTTAATTTGTATAATGTGAGATTCTCAGAATAACCTGGTTTACTTTCATTGGTGTTTCTGACGGTCTGGAACTCCTAGACCTTTCAGATGTCCCCGTTACTGAGAATAACAGTAATTGCTGCTTTGGTTTTCAAGAAAGGGGACAAATACAGAGTGGGGGAAATCTGCTTTTAGCACACAGCTTCCAGTTGTGAGAGAGTGTTCCTGCAGCAGTGATATGATAGGGAAAAGAAGGTTCTGTCTTCCCCTCAAGTTCTTCGAGGTCAGTAAGGAGTCTTGCTGTAGGTACTGTCAATGTTTGATATATTGACTGCGTTTATGATTACTATCATAAAAACAGTATGGAGAATTTTCACTTGCTTTGTTTTGTGTTCCGTGATAGTTCAACCTCTGCTGTATGAGTTCATGCAGCTTGAATGCTGCAAGGTGTTCTAGACCTGTTTGGTTTTTTTTGTCTTCCTACCATAAAGCATTACATTGTTTTATTGACCTTTAGTATCTTATGTGCAAAGCTGGGGTATGGGGTGTGTGTTTTGTTTGTTTTTAGAATTCAGTGTAGAAAGTAACCTTATGTATTTGAAGAAGTTTTTAATTTACAGAAAACTTTCTGATCATCACGGTTGCCATGCAAGGGGGGAAGTTACTTGCATCGTACCTCTCACATAGTGTACTTTTTAAATTGAATGTGTACTGTGGTATGTTTAATACTCATACCATTCCTTTCACTGCTCGTATGATAATGCTTCAGAAACGTGGAATTATTAACAATCGTATAAACCAAACAAATTTCATTCTGATCAGGGCCCTCACCTAAATTGTAGTGAATTTTTGACTCTTCATTTTAGGAGAATGTAAAGTTTGAGAAAAGAAATCTTCATAAGAAGATAAGGCTTACTCTAAATGTAGTAGTAGTTCCTCAGAAAGGAGGAGGTTTCAAATAGCATTACAGTCCCTGTATTACCCTTGGAGTAGTATTTTTGCAATCACGTTAAGGATGATATTTACCTCTGGTGTTTCGTGACTAATTATATTGGATTGTAAAGATTGTTTACTTTCTTTTCTGCAGTTTGAGAACCTTGTGGAAAGTGATGAGGTAGGTACTTGGATCGTAAGGTGAAACCTGCTAGTACAGTACACTCACACGGCTTGTGGCTGCAAGATCCATATCTTCCTCCTACTTCATGCTGTGTACACTTGTTTAGATTTAAGTTGCTGGAGTTTTTTACTTTGGGTTTTGCTTGCTCTAGGAATGAATATTCAGTGCTTTGGGAGAGATGAAAAGCTGAGAGAAATCTGTCTGGGGGGAGGATAGGAGGTAACGCTTTTTGGAAGAGAGCTCTAAAGGTATTAGCAAGAGAGAAAGATAAGCAAAAAAAAAAAAACCTTGAAGGAGAATTTTCTTCTGGTATAGCGCTTGTAAATGACTCAGCAATTGCTTTCTGAGTATGCAAATGGGCATGAGTTGCTTTGCTAAGGAATGTTTTAGTAGTACTGTCTTGACAGTTACGGGTAAACTGGCTGAAGATTGTTTCTGAATAATACCAGTTGGCCTTAAAACTTCACTATGAGTATAGGTTGATAATGGTAGGGGGAAACATATTTTCAATACCCTGCTCTGTATTTAAGAACACAAAGGCTAGTAGTGTGATTCCTGAAATACACAACTGGAATATTTATTTTCAGTTGGAAGCACTTACTTGTTTTACTTAGTCAGCCACTTTGCTTGATTGCATGATAAAGATCTTTTGAAATTCCAAATTAAAACAGTGTGTAAGGGAGGGATCTTTTCTCCCCAGTTATAAAAACCAGTATATGGGAGAAACTCATTTCATATTGTGCACTTTTTCCTCTCTTAAAATTGACTAATGAGACTCTCAAAAGTTCAGTGTTTTGTTTTTTCTTTTTTTAAATATACAGGGGGAAAGTCCAGGAAGCAGTCACAGGTAAGACATTGAGATTCAGGGTCTCTCTTTCCCTCTGCTCTCCTATTAAATTATTAAATTTGTTGAGACTTCCTGTCAAAATTCCTGTCACCCATTCTTGAGTGCATTGTCCAGAGTCTTTATTCTTGTTCTCGGGAGCTGCCTTTAAAATTACACAGGCATTTGGGCTGCAACTTCAGTGATTTTTTTTTATTTATTTTTTTGTGATCATGGTAATATTTATGTAAGCAGTAGAAACGTAGAGGCCTGCTGTATAGGAAATGTATGAAAGCACTGAATTATATACTTTGGTTGCCTAATTCTAGATGTTTTGTGTTACTTAATTTTGATTCTCAAAATGTTGTTCCCTGTCAGCAGTCCCAGAAAAATAATATAGCAAACATTATAATATTACTATAATGCTCTTCTAATGTTGTTTGTTACATACATAAAATTAGGCAACAAATTAAAGGGGAACAAATTACAATTAGGGGACCTGAACAAATAAGGAAAAAGTGAGATTTACACAGCCATGACAGTTTAACCATTTTATTCTGGTAGTTCTGTTAGCAAAAGATGTTTTGAGGGTATTTTTTTATAAAATGCAAAAAAAAAAAAAAGCCTTATAAGGGGAAGGCAGGACAGCATTATCTCAAATAAACTGAAACTTTGGAACTCTGTTCTCAGGAGTAGCAGGCCAAATGCACAGCTTGTTGGCTTTGCTTTAAAGGGCAAGTCAAGAAAGACTGGATACATTTAAATTACTTTTGCAACCTAGGGTTGTCATGAGTAAATAATGGTTAGTCTTTTTGTTTTTCTCTCATGCTTTTTAGACCGTTGACTGATGAAGAAATTGCTGACTTGAAAGAGAGGCATTATGACTCCATTGCTGAAAAACAAAGAGCTGTTGATATGAAACTTCAGTCAGAGGTAAGCAGCTATGGTAGCTAGTATGGTGTGGGTAGTTTTTCTTTTTTAAGTAATTAAGATCAACCATGAGCAAAAGATTTCATTCACATGAATAATGTGGTTTTTTGTTTATCATTTGGCATTTTTTAGTCAACAAGATACCCAGAGAGATTGCTGTGCAACCAAGTTTGCATCACAGTTTTGCTTCTTTTTAATAACTTCACAGCTAAAGAATGAAATGAATAGTCTGGCTCTCTTACTGAGATCTGTTAAATTTGAACCATCTTTTCTTTGTATGAAAGGCAAAATGCGAAGTATATTTCATTCAGCTTTTCTTGCGCTCAGATTTTTTCAGAGCTTTTCTTAAGGAAAAGACACAATTTCTCAGTTTTGATTCAGAGTGTTGCAGTAATTAATGGAATATGATGGGGAATGCAACAGAAAATGAGAATATTTTGAATAAAATAGCAATGAAATATGCAGCTGAAGTTTGAAGTCTTTCACTGGGCAGTTCATAATAAGATGCAATCATGCATTTACAGCAATTCACTAGTAATGATTATTCAATAGGATAATGTTTTATCTAAATTTCTTGGGTTGTTTGGTGGTGGGAAGCTGTTAGATTCAGTTAATAAAGAAAAATGTTTTAACTAGAATCAATTTTATTTTATTTTATTTTCTAGTAGTTCTTTTGATTTATCAAACTTACAATTTTGTTCATAGGAAGATAGATAGGTTCTGCTTTTGTTAACCATTACTATTTTGTTTATATACAGTTAGCCTTACAAGAGGAGAAGTTAAGAATAGAAGAAGAGGCTTTATATGCTGCACAACGTGAAGCAGCCAGGGCAGCAAAGCAGAAAAAGCTCTTGGAGGTGAGGGGAAAAAGACCCCAATATATATCAGAGCTTCTCTTCTGTTTTTATGTATGCAGACTTTCCTAATATCCTTTACATCTCAGGAAATGTAATGAGGAAATTGCTGTGGCTTGTAAGTTCCAGTAAGGAAAGAAATACGTTATTTGAAAGTACGTCTGATTGGGATAGCTGAAAATCATCAGAATTGTTTGAAACAGCTTATGACAATGAATATAAATTTTTGAATGAACTCTATGATTTTTAATCTAGAATTAGCTTAACAGATTCCTTAACGTTATATAAAAATTACTGATCTTTAATGTAAAGAGATCTGTGGTGATTTCCTAATGAAAAATCCTGAAATTAAGCACACATCATGACATCATTTAGGTTTATAAAATGAACGCACGTATTTATTTGCACTTAATTGTTCCCTGTCTCTGTGGTTTGTGCTAACATGAATATAAGCGTTTGAGTCGTCTGAATTCACTGTTAGCCCTGCTTTCAGCAGGAGGTTGGACTTAGATGACCTCCTGAGGTCCCTTCCACCCTTAAATTGTTCTATCAGTTTGTGATTGTATGTGTAGTAGCCAAAGTCCAGTCATAAGTAGTCTTTATTGAGTATATAACTGTGCCTACCTTTAGATGTCTGGTATCTATGCTTTTGGAGCTTAGTCAAGCAAAACAAAAGCCATATTTTGACGTTCTATTTTCTGAAAACAGTTATTGTTCTGTTTCCTTACAGCACTTATTACAGTGTTTTCATGTTGCAGTTCAAAGAATTACATAACAGTGCATTTAATATTTCAGCATCTTAATAAGCTATTAAATGTGTTCTCACACGTTTCTGGCAACCTGAAATCTGTGTACGTTAAAAAGAACATTTTCAAAGCTTCACTATCTGTTCATGTTTTAACATGTATGGTTGAAAATGTAGCATGTTCAAGGTAACTGTCTGCTAGACATGGGATTTTTGTTCAATTAAAAGTAATCTTTTAAATTTTCAGAATTAGACATATGGAAAAACCTGAAATCTATAGTAGATACAGGCAAGATCTTTCACTCAAGTGTTTTGTCTCTATTCAGAAGTGAATGAATTGAAAGTTGCTATTTACAGACTGGTAGTGATGACTCAGTTTTCATCTAATATTGATATTACTAAGTATGGCTCAGGTCTCACTTTAGATTTCTCTTTCTATCCTCTTGCCATTTGGGGTGGGGAGGTTAATTCTTTCTGACTCTTTCCCATGTTTCTATCTTTTTCTAACACTTTTGGTGTATATAAAGTCAGGAGAAGTATCTTGATTTATGCTTGTGGCTTTAATTTCTCTGCAGAAATTCTGCGTGAGAAATGTTATTTTCCTTGTCTTGGTATTTTTTTAATATGCACCTCTTTTAGGCAGAACCTACATCAGAAAGTGTTTATGGAGACTTTAATTTTCATCTCTTGTAAAATTAATACCACTTACCCCCTTCACAAATAATCCCCTGCAAAACCCCATAAGGGTTATAAGGATTTCTAAGGAAGCTTATATATAGATATGTGTATATATAAACACTTAACCCCTTTCTAGATCAGCAAGAATCCATTTTGAATATATAACTGGTGTCTTCTCTATTTGTGGGCAAAAGTCTATTAAATGAAATAATGGGTTTTTCATTGGAAATGTGGCATCCCTTTAAAAACTATTTTGGCTTGCTGATGTTGCCATACTAATTGTCAAGTAATGTAACAGCAGCAATTTTTAATATATACGTATCCTGGAAATTACAGCACTAGGTATTTGTATGTGATCCAGCCAAATGAGTAGGTAGTTTGTGGGAAGATATGTGGGTGTATGAATTTTAGAAGGCATATATCAGTAATTGATTTATTTCCAGACTTGCTAATTATGTTGGTGCCAAATTCCTGGCCCTTTCTCCCTTCTTGTCTAAGTATTCCTACCTGTAACCACCAATGCTACGTGATATTTCTGATCCTTCTATGCTTCGCATTTCCTTACTGGTTTCAATCTGCTTATTCTGATACTTTTTTTTTTAATACCTGCGAGGGAAAGTGCCAATAAAAAAAGCCATCGTCATCCTGGAATTTAGAATAGTAGCTGATCAAATATCTCAAAAGACTGTTTACCCAGCTAAGAGCAACTGTTGGTTGAAGTTTAAAGCTGACACTAAAAAATCTGGTTTACTTACCACCCGTTTTTCTTTTGCAGGGACAGATCCATTAAGGCTGAGAACAGATTTTTCATAAAACATGGTAGCTAGTTATGTCAGGTTTTTCTATAAAACTAGCTTGTTGATTTTTATCCTAGTCTTTGCAGTAGTCAGGGTGAGCAAGTACCGCTTCATAACTGATTTACCTTTCCTCATAGTTGATGTACCCGGTTTCTACGCTCTTATTTTTTTCAAGGCAGAGAAAAGAAACGTAAGTTGTTAAAACCCAAAGACTTGAGAAGCAGTAGAACCCTACTTCCATGACATCTATTCTTCCTCTTATGACCACAAAATGAATGCATTTTTTGGCTTGCATCTTGCATTTTTCTAACTGTTTCTCCCTAGTGATACCATGAAAGCACTAAGAGTGTAGAGGAATTAATACTTTTGGCCCAGCAAGGCAATAAAGTTTTAACTAATATAAATGAAGCTGGTACAGACGCCCAGAGGAGATGGCAGTATTGCTTCATGTAGCGATAAAAGGACCTCTAGGAAGATCTTTTTAACATGGTAGGCTGTCGTTCTTCTACACAGAGCAAAACAAATCAAACATAACCCAGGTGTTAGTGGGGTGTTGAAAATACATGTGGCTTGAGAAGAGAAGAAGGTACAGAAGAGGACAGATTCAATTGTGAATGAAGCAGTATTCATGTGTTTCTAGACAAATTGATGCTTATTTGTGCACAAAACAAATTAAAACAGTTTTATTCACAAAACTACCTTCTTTTAAATGCAGAGATTTCAGAGATTAAAAGCAATATTGCTTGCATATAACAGTCTCTTCAGTATCTTAAAATATGATCTTTATTTGAATAGAAGTCAGTCTTTAGTTATACTTGGACTTCTCCAAAGACCAGGACAATGCTCTTTCTAATGCTGCAGTTAAGAGAATGGCTATTGAGTGTATTCACGAGTGACTGCATTCAGCATTTTCAACAATTTACTTTTTTCAATAGCAACGTAGACAGCAAAGGATAACACAGAGAGCACATGCTGTTAATAATGGAGACTATCAGAGGTAAGATATAGAATGTTAATAATAACTGTGACTGTTTTTATTCCTGTTTCTCACCTCCCACTCACAAAAAAGTTTTTCAAAGCTTACATACACAACATTTCTAAGTCAGAATTGTTTTGATTTGTTGCAGTTTTGTTCACACCAAGTAATTACTGAATGCAAGTTGGTTACCATTAATCTGCAAATATTTACGTTTGATTGCATTCACCCTGGGTTTCGCTGTAGTTATTCAGCTGATTCATACAAAATCAAACCTATTCCCAGCTAGTAACACACATCTATTTATACATCATATCTCTCAGAATCACAGGGATATGTGTGTATATACACATGTGGATATATATGTGCATATGTAAAATCTAGTATTTATATTAGAAATATATTTAAATGTAAAATCTCAGTTAATTTCAAAATATTTTTATTGTTCAGAACCCTGTTTGAAATGCTCAGTATACGTATACACTAACCAAATCAGGAATGGAATGATTTATGTATTCTGCCTGTTTCTTCATGAATATTATTCTTTTAGTTCTCTTTACAAAGTACAAAAATGTTTACTGTGGTACGGTGTTTGAATTTAGAAGAAGCTGTAGTCAAACAGTTGCTTTTTAATGGAAGAGAAAGGGGAATAAAAGGGATTTTTAGTTAGAGGAGGGAAGTACAGTAAGGAAAGGAGCTGTCAAAATGGTTTATGAATGGGTGGGAACTAGCTGGGTTTTAGAAATGAATACAGAGATTTTTAAAAAAATATAGGAAAGTTAATGAGGCATTATTCCTAATGACAGAATGAGAAGGGAAGAGTAGTTTTATGACAGATATCAAGATAATTCATTTTTAGCTGAAATTACTACTGAAAATTGAGGAGAAGTTCAAACTCGGGTGCACGTGATCGGTAAAAATGGAAAGCCATCCTGTGGATCATTTTGTTTAAAAAAAAAAAGCATGTGCACTTTGTAGCATAGAAGGGACTGGGCTATGAAAAGTTTCTTTAAAGGTGTGCAAACAGGACATGTGGATTAATATCTCTTTTATGGTGTTTTTAGAGATTTATAAATCTAAAAACAAAACTTGCACTGTTCTTACAGCTCTGTGGCAGAGGAAGATTTTGATTCTTTCTTAAGAAATTCAAAATTCCAGTATGAAGCTTTTCGAAGTAGCAGTAAGTCTTCCCTTTCTTGTGTATGTCTTTAAATATTAAGTGACTAGGAGGAACACCGTCATTCCCCCCCCAGATAAACATTGTTTTTGTATGTATTCTATATATACACACATATTAAAAAAAAATCAGCAACTTATTTTCCTCTTTAATCCCACGTGTGTCAAGAGCTCAAAACACACAGCAAATACGACTACAACCATTCCAGTTCTCAAAGGCAAATTCTGCAAGCAAACAAGTTCCATGCGTGGATTTTGTGTTACTAAGGCTTTCCAGCTCTCTCTGCGGAGGCAACATCCATGCAGTGAACTTTTCTTGTAAAAGCCCGAGTGTTTTCGAAAGATGCACATGTATGTGTGTAGCTTTCTTTAACTGTTCCTTAGAAAAATAATTAGAATCAAACTAATGGTTAACTTTTTTCTAATTAAGTGCAACAGAAGGTTTAGCTGCCTAGATTTGAAAGTTCCACTAGCGGTTAATAGGAAAATAATTTTATTAACTGTTGTATTTGTAAGTTTGATGGTCTGTAAGTCTTTACGCAAGTCAGGCATACTGCATATGGAATTCCTCTATGGTTCTAATTAGACAGTGTGACTAAATGTCCTCATGTAATATTTTCATGGTGTTGACTATTAAAAAAAAAAAAGCTACTGTGTGCTCTTTGAAGTGATGAATGAAGTCCTTTTTCAAATGAAGTTTAAAGGAGATAAAGTACAATGGAAACTTCCTTTGGAAGTTTAGTGTTGAATGTTAAATCTCAAATTCAAATATGTTTATGAACTTTTTTTTCCTCCATATAGGACTTTCATCTGATGCTACCGTGCTGACGCCAAACACAGAGAGCAGTTGTGACTTAATGACCAAAACAAAATCGATGAGTGGAAATGATGACAGCACTTCATTAGATTTAGAGTGGGAAGATGAAGAAGGTATATGTTCTGTCATTCTCAATTTACAAGTCAGAAATGCTGACAGTTGCCACTATTTTGATTGTAAATTTGCCATTTTACAAAGGGAAGGTGGTTTAAAATTTAAATGATTTTTAGCTAGAAAACTGCTTATTTTGATAAATGTGGTTATCTGTCTAATAATTATTTTCTTTGGGTCCTTCAGTGAATTTTTTTTTCTCTTCCATTAAATTCAACTGGCTTGTAGAGTAAGCCCACAACAAAACTAACTGTAAAGAAATGCTGCCCTCTTGTGAGCTAGTAGCAACAGGAACAGTTCATTCTTTATTGTTTCAAAGTACAGAACTTGGTCACTCATCTTTGACTGAAGTATTTCAGAAAACATTACAGATGTTTCCTGGGTGATTTTTGGTTGGTTGGGTTTTTTGTTTGCTTGTTTAAGAGAATTTACTTTTATTGTAACTTCTACTGGAAACTTTCTTAAGTCTGCATTCTAGGTAAGTATCCCAAATATCCTTGCAGCTGATTGTTGTAGATCTTTCCTGTTCTTTTTTTTAGTAAATCTGCAAAAGCCCCTGTCTTTGAAACAAAGTTATCCAAATTCTGGGACACTGACTTCGAAAAGCTCACCAAAAATAAGCTAGGATGTCTTTTAACCAACACGTAACTTTTTTTGGCTTTAATATGCTGTGTTTTTCTGACAGTTTGTGTATGATTCAAATATTTGGCACTGTCAGGAGCACTAAAATGTCAAAACAGGCTTCTGAACTAGAATGATTTAACTTTCACAAATTTTCCTAGGAATACCTGGCTTCTTTTTTCATCTAGTGTGAGCAAGAGATACTAGCTCTTGTTGCCCAAATAGGAGGATTCTTAACAGGAAATGCCTGGATCCTGAACTAGGCACGATTACATACTACTAGTGATAGTGTATAATCATTCTACACTTCTAATGGTAGTACTGTAATAGGATTGTGGATTGAAGTTGTTTGAGCACAGTAGATACTAACATTCATTTTAGTATTCATGTGCACATAATGGAGGGCAGCAGGTTGCTTCATATACAGGAGAAGTAAATACTGCTATCAAGTAGTTTCACGGTGTTTTCTGGCTTCCTCACAACTCTGTAAAGCAGTGTCACTAGCTGTTGTATTTATTTGGACCAAAGCTGGTTGCAAACTATTGACTTAATGTGAATAACAACAGCAGGGGAGAAAAAAGAATATGATACTTAGGAATGAAGAAAAAAAGTGATACTCAGGAATGAAATTAACTGAGTCTGGATCTCTGAATGTTTCCTCTGATGTTTTAACTCAAACTTTAAGATATGCTCCTCAATTACGACCTTCTCATAAACATGTCTTAAATTGCAGGCATGAACAGAATGATTCCAGTGAGAGAACGCTCAAAAACAGAAGAGGATATACTCCGGGCAGCACTAAAATTTAATAGCAAGAAGACGGGAAGTAATCCAGCTTCAGCCTCTGATGATTCGAATGGATTGGAGTGGGAGAATGACTTTGTTAGTGCTGAAATGGATGATAATGGCAATTCAGAATATGCTGGATTTGTAAATCCTGTATTAGATTTGTCTGCGTCAGATATAAGGATATCTGATTCCGATCAGCAGGACAGATAGTGAAACTGGGGCTCTCATTTATGACCAAATGTTTAAAAGTGAAATAGAATGTACAAAAACATACTGCTCTTTTATAAAACTGTTCCCTTCTCTTTCTTATAAATGGATCAGCAAGGAATGGGAATGACTTGCTATCTGAATTAATTCAGAATTAAGTGCAATTTTATCATCTACCTTCTAAACTTTTGTGAAAACTGGGATGATTCCATTGTGCATATTTCAGGATATCTGGATTTAATATAAAATTATCTGCACTAATTTAAGCTTCATAGCTTGACATATCTATATTTTAACTAGCCTTTTTTTCCTGGATGATGTTTCTACTGATTTGTTTTTAAAATTCATCATTGGCCTAACATTTATCTGTGAAATAGTCTTATATAATTTATCTAATACTTGAATATAGAGATAATTTTTAAAATACCTTTTTTCCAATATGTGCTCTTTGACTTGTTCTTCAGCTATTTAGAGGGTGTAATTAGCCAGCTGTAAAAACAAATTTCTCACATGGTGAATTGCAGTTTTCTGTCTTATTCTCTCTAGCCTTGTGTTGTCTTCTTTCCATTTCTTTTATTTTTTTATTATTATTTCATGCTAAGCACAATGAACCTCAACAAACATAGTATAAATCGTTAGGTTAGGTAAGCTATTGTCTTGTATAATATGCCGGGCATAGTCAGTGTGCGCCTAGAGGAAAAAAAAAAACATCAAAATCCTGTGTTTTAGATCAGAAATTTTAACCATTATCTAGTGGAGAACTGTGAGGACCAAAGCTTTGATTTCCCACCCACCCCTCTCCCCAGCAGATTAGAATGTTACTACATGTTTTTAAAAATTCTTTATGTTGTGGACAACTTGTAATTCAACTTGATAAGAACAACTGTTGAAAAGTAATGTTCTCAGAGCAAACTGGGAGTCTGAACTTCTATACTGCATTTAAAAAAATATACATCTTCCTTCAAGTTACAAAATAGTATATTTAAGTGCTCTAGCTCTCCTGTGCCTCAAAACTGGATGGTTAATACTGATAACGTGAGGCTGAAATTTAAGCAGGTGTTCAGTTACTGCAGATCTGGTGTAATGTATTGTGTGATCTCCCCCTTGTTTTTATGTAAGTTATACTTTAAAAAAAAAAAAGCTCACTGAAGAGAATGTGCAAAACGGTTGTAAATCTCAAGCTTTCCCCAAGGTTTCAGTATAGCCATACTCTACTAGTGTTATTTTGTCTAGCTATCTTGGTTTTTTCCCTGAAAAAAAGTGGATGGGGGTGTTATTTCACTGTTGTGGAATAAAAGCAGAATACTGTGTTAAGTAGTAACAGCTGCATCGTTAGAAGAACTGAATTTGTGGTAGGAGTTGTGTAATGGTTTTAGATTATCTGAGATCATATATAATGTTAGAATCGCTACAGCGCGGTCCTCTTCTTGACAACTTAAAATACTACACACTTGGGTGAAATATGTATATATCAACACTAACGAACAGATAAATGTTTTGTTGATAACATTCCATTTCTTAATTTAAACTGTAGCTATGTCATTGAAAATATTTTAATGTAATTATCTACATTTGCAATGCCTGTAATATGTTTTAAAAATTTGTACACATCAAATGTATATTTTTGGTTTGGCATATGCTACTACTGTGTAACTTCTGATGTTTACTCATATAATATATTCCTACTGAAATGAAGGCAACTCTCGTGATGTGTAAATAACACTTTTTTTTTTTATCCTGCTGAAACTGTACCTTATCCTGCAGTGATCACTGATTTTCCTGATCAATGAACATGAGATTGACCTGTCCTGACCATGCTTCAAGGAAGTACACTATAGCTGACAGTCTTGCTTGTAGAATGAGCAAGCATTTGGGGGGAAGGGGAAAAAGCTGTAATTCCAACCGAAGGTCTGTTCTGTGCATGTTCTGTAGCCATGGTTAATAGCATTCTGCTTTTCAGAGTTAAGTGAATTCCACTGAGTGATTTAAGAAATTATGGAATATTTGTGGAAATTTAAGAAACTGAAAATGATGTAAACAGCTTACGTGAAACAACACAACGGTACTGTAAAATACATATCTCTGTACAAACTTAAAACTAATTAAAATTTTCAGTCAGTCTTATATTTTGCAATGTTTCCTCTGCTGTTTTTGTGACCACTGTGTCATACACAGTAAGAGCAGTATATGAATATGAATTGCTGTTACCCAAAATTATTTCTGCACCAGGAAGGATCCTGTTTCACTTTTAAAATTACCTGTGCATCAGGTAACAATGGAAGGTTTAGCAAATAATTAGTTGTGTCTTTAACCACTGAATTCCTTAACAGCCCTTCATTGAGACCTGCTGCTTTGGAAAGGAAGCTCTGACAAGTTGCAGCAATAGAGGACTTGAGAAACCTGGAGTGTGGAGCCCTGCTATGAGAAAGAAGTAGCTGCACCATGATGCTTCAAAGGAAGGAAAGATAAACGTGCTTGTGTAATGCAAGCAGCTTCCCTGTTCTCGTTTCTGTCTTATTTAATACACCATTTTAATTGTCTTTGCTGGTTGTGTCTGTATATGGGTAATAGTGTTGTTGGTTTGGTTTTTTGTTTGTTTTTAATTATAATATTTACTGCCATGGAAGAGGTTTTTTTATTAAGTTGTTCACCTGCTTATGCATGTTTCTTTGCTAATATGCCATTACCAAACGTGAAATCATTTGACGATTATCTGGGCAGTCTATCAGAGTTGCTTGGTTAGGCATAAAGTTAGTGTTACAGAGCGGTCTTCTAGTATTCTACAATTGTGAATGCTGGGATAGCTGATCCAAGTGAAAAATTACAGAAAATCACAAAAAAATGCTAGCTGCCTAAGTGCATGTAATTCTTCCAGTTGAGATAGCAATATATGACCAATGGCAACTTCTAGGCGGGGGGGTGTGTGTGGCAATAAAGGAGGTAGACAGGAGAATTCGCACTGATCATCTGGAAGACAAAAAGTGTCTTCAGGGTATCAGCTAAATTCTATAAAGGGGAAGTTATATTGTTGCTGTGTGACTTCAGTTGGCAGCTTTATGTAGCCTCCTAGGCACTTTGATGTTGTCCTCCTACTGTAGGTGCATAACTTCTTTTTCCCTCTGGACCAAACTGGAACAAGAGACTTGAGCATATAACCTAAAAGTAGTAGTAGTAATAAAACTAAACATCATACCGTGTTTTTTAATTAAACTCTTGCCAGTTATGTTCCCCACCCCTTTCATATTTTTGTAAACAGCTGAGTAACTCCATTAATATTCAGAATATGAGGTCTTCTACTTGGAATCCACTTAATCTGAACTGTAAGTAAATTTTATTCGTAATCTAGGTATGTCTGAGATCTTTTATCTAGAGGTCGTCTTATCATTAATTGACAGCATGTCAACTATAACTTTGATTCAAGTCAATAGGATAAAACTGACACTTGCGTAGTCAATTTAATGGAAGGCTAGGTCAGGTCTTTTTGCTCAAAATGTGGGGATTATGTGATGCCCAAATAAATTATTTGTGAAGAATGTTGGAAGAATCATCGTGAATTGAAGGATCAGACTCCGGAGAGTATTTACTAAAGAACAACAAGTTTTCTAGCTGCCTTTCCTAAATGAAAATGAGTTTTTACATTATTGTTGTTTTACTTTACACCAACTTCTAAAATGAAATAGACCTTTGGCTACATTACAATGAAAGCTGTTATAGATGATCTTACAGATGATGCTATAGAGCCTGCATATTATGAAAATGGATCTTAAATATTTTTTTTTTCATCCATTAATTCAAAAATCATGGTCAACTAGCTTCTCAATAAGAGTGCTGGCTATGTACCATTTTCTGAACCTGCTCATTTTCAAAATGTTTATTTTATACAGTGCTTTTTGGGTTGCTAATGAGTTGTTTTCCTATGACATTTCTTGATTATTTTTTTTAATACTGGGACCTCTATGGAAACTACTGCTGATTTATCAAAGAGTGGCTGATTGTTTCCTAGTTAACGTTTTTTCATCATGTGTGTTGCTATTCTCTGTTCCAACAGTATGATTCATGCAAAATGCTCTATGGTTTTTTGCAATCACTTTAATAGACTTGAAGATGTTGACTTTGGCACGTTACTAAAGTATGTGCAATAATCCTTGATTTTAAAATGACAATTAAATTTACTTCTACGTTATATGCAATCACTGAAAGTAATCCAGATAGTTTCTAATCTGTGCAGCTGGTTCTCCTTCACTGAGTATGTTATCTGAAAGAGTTTGACTGTGTTTAATGACGTTGAGGCTTGAAAGTTCATTGAAACAGCACAAAACTATTTTGCTGTATAATATAGAGAGTGGAAATTGTGATAGAAACATGTATCTAAGATGAAAAAAATCATTCTGTCAAAATCCATTCTCATTATGCCTGCCTGGCTTTCTTTTTTTTTTTTTTGATGTAAGTAATTTTTATTTTAGATGTGAAATTACATTTAATAATGGCTTTATGGAACAGTGCTCCTAAGGTCTTGAAATTTCTTGCAGTCTGTGCAGATTTATTGAGAACATGCCACTGATACTTTCTTCTGTTACCAGACACATGTTAATAACTAGTATACAGTAGAGACATTCATCAGATGTGTGCGTGTCTGGAACACAATACGTCCCTTTCGATATCTTGTTGGTTGACATCTATCATAGAATTGATTATTTTTAATTTCTTTCTACAGTACTGTTTGGGGGTTGTGTATATGTTTTTAAGGAAGGTGACAATATTCCAGCTTTGGAAGGGAATCAGAACTAAGCCTTTCTGTTATTTTTTCTGTGATCTTCAGTGCCGTGAGAGGCTGTGCTAGCTTTTGATAGCATAGCTCAAGAAAAATTCATTTTTAATGCATATTTTGGGATTGATTCTTACCCCAGGTAAACATAGTTGTAGGAATGATGTGAGGTTTGGAAACCTCTGTTTGTTTCGCATTCCTCGGGTCAGTATTTTCTCCTGGCTCCTGGAGACGTGCCTACAGAATGCACCGCTCTGGATCTATGGCTAGCCACGGAGCCCCTCTCCCCGTACAGCGTGTACAAAACGTACCGAGATGCAGTACTGTGACCTCTGCAGAACAGCCAGAAGATGGTAAGTAGGTTGTAGCCGCTTCTGTTTACATACTCCACTTGAAAAGTTGTGACTGAGGTTATTTTTTCCCTGTAGATAACAGCACAGAAAATGTAAGCGATGAATATGATCGGAGACACATGGAAATGTCCTGTGTGACAGGGCCAGTGAATAGAAGTTGTGTAACGATACTGCCTAGTGGCGGTAACAGTGCTGGTTTTTGAAGTCCAAGCGATATGAAACAAGAACTTGCATGTCATCTGAAATCATTTAAGAGCAGTAATGGGAAGAGTGCTGTTTACTGGAAATGTAAAACACTCCCTCTTCCCTCAGACGCGAGCCAAATTTGTGAACTTAAGAAATCCCATGCATTTTAGATGAGAGGTTGACTTCACATAAAAGCTTTTATGTGTAAGCGCTTCTTTCAGACTGTGTTTTCATCATGCTCTTTTTCCAGACAGCTTGCACTTGCAGGCTATTTGCCACTGCCTAACTACAGAGTAGGAAGACTCGGATCAAAAATACAAAAAGCCAACCAGCCCATGGCTTTAGAAGCCTGCAGCCGGTAGCGCCATGGCCGGTAGCGTGGTGATTCTTGTTGGGCTGCTTTGGTTAGGCTGAGGTGCTGGGCGTGTGGTAGAGGCATTGGTGCTGAGGTGGCAGCTGAGTCTTGCTTTGCACGTCTAGCCCAAAGACTGCAGCAGGTATCAGAGGCTACTTCAAAGGGTAGAAAACATGGGAACAAGGTATTTTTGGCAAGGATGAGACTCTCTCTTTTCTCTCGCTTGTGGTTGTTTCTCTTAATCTTAGAGTATGTTGTGTAATTCAACAATTCTACCCTCCGTTATAATCCTGGTTTTCTTGTAATGAATAAAGTTGAAAGGCATTCTCAATGTTTAGGAAGTTAAAAGGAAACACCTTAAATGTAAACGTTATCCCAGAATTCCTCAGACAGATGGGTTTGGAGTCAATAGCAGTATGTTGCAAAGGTAAACTAAGTTCTTCAGTGCTGTACAGTGGTAAGGATGGATGTGTATAGGGCAGGAGACTGATCTACTGAATGTTTAGGATAGGTTATGGAGCAGATGCTAATGCTGGAGGCTAAAATGTGTGCCTATTCTATGCCTTTCTAGTGTCTTTCAAACTATCGAAATCACCTGACAAAAAGGAAGTGCTAATGAAATGCTGAGCCCCTTAAAAAAATAAAAAATAAATAAAAAAAAAAAGGTGAGAAAAACCCACCTGAAAATAAAACTGTAAGAGTGCAAGGTGGGTGGGAAGTGAGGGGGCAGAATAGGGAGAAGGCTTGCTGAAAGCATTTTAGTCGACTCTTGTCTTGGAGCAGCACTACTTTCTGCAAGCCCAGAATACTGGCAGTGAAAGTTCCTTCTCTGGACTGTCCTAGAAGTGACTTTAATCACACAAGTGTTTTTAAACCATACTTGTACAAAAGGACAAATCCTTACTGGACAACCAAATGTTTTACTACAATATTTAGCTGGGTCTTTACATAACACAATCACAAATATTGCATGTTTATTTACATTCACAAGCAAAAACACTTTACTGGCAAAAAAAAACATATATTTTAATCCCAAATAGAAAGAAGATTTCTGTGCAAAGTTAGTATAAACATTAACTTAAAAATGCTATGCTGACAAAGTACTTCTAAGCTGCAAAATCTGGGAAGTTACAACCTAGGCTTGAAAATACTGTTCAGAGCTTAATGTCAAAAGCAAAAAAAAAAAAAAAAAAAGTATAATAAATGCAGCAAGACATTACATCCCTCCTTAGCTAACCAACATCGTGGCTAAAATATTGTTCCGAATGCTCTACATTAAAAGCTGTTAAATACGTCTTCGAGGCATGTGGTCACAGTTCTTGAACTGAATCTGCTACCATGGACTGGAGTGGCTCTAAGTGTCTCTCATATGTTTACGTGGAAAACAGTGGAGATCAGAGAGAACGTATGCCCTGGTAAAGACAGTGGCAGGAATTTGTTTCTGTTCAACAAAGTATGTCGTGGTATTGAAAACAGTAAGAGGACTGATGTACAGCAGCGAGAACCATGAAAAAGTAGGCTGAGATAATGGCCTTCTGCTCCTAAACCATGCAGGTTTCACAGGTTCAAAATCTCATCCAGCCTCTTTCTCTCTGCTAGCATGACTCGTTTTCATCAATCTCTATAGGGCTTTTGCCTTGGGAAGGAAACGATGGGATAAAGCTGTTCTCGGGTATGGGTTGTAGCAATGGAATGCATTTTTCTTGTAAAATTGGTGCTTTTGCCAAGTGTAAGTGAGTCTCAAAATAATCCAAGGACTCCCCTTCTTGAATCTCCATTAAAATCTGGTAGTCCCCAAAACAAACGATGCACTTCCATGGCAGGTCGATTTTGTTTAAGTAACCCAGTTCTGTGTGGTCCACAAACAGTTTTGTTTTCTTGCTCATGTTCTTTATCTCAAAACACAAGTCTGAGCTGTTAGGCTTTCTGTAGAACTGCAGTGAAAACTGAATCCGAGAAACACGAGTATCCACCAAGTTATAATGGCAGATGTTAGGGTCGCGGCCAAACTTGGCCATTTCGTCTGCCCTGACCTGTTCTCGCTTACAGAAATTCAGGCAGCGAAACATCATCTTGTCGTCTTGGCAAGGATGATAAAAAGTCATGTGGAGGCATGCTGCTGTTTCCTCAGTTTCAGCTTCTTCATAAGAGGTCATGATGAAATGAATTCTCAAAGCTACGAGAAAAATGTAAAATCACAGGATGAAGTCACTGCAATGCCATACAAGACTATTTTTTTGGTAATAAAGTACTTAATATGCTATTGCATAGTGAGCCTATGTACATCATAGCAAATTGTCTAGCAGTAAACACTGGAACAAAGAAGTGGGAGTTGAGCACACCCAGTCCATGAAAACCATCATTTCCTACCCCTCCATCAAAGACTCAGTAGGGGACAAATAACTTTAACAAATGCAAAATGAGTATAGTCAGTAATATTTCAAAGGGGTAGAAAGTGGCATTTTGGCTCTTTAGTCGGTTTACTTCATGTATGAAACTAAATGGAATATGTAGAAATGACTGATGTGGCAGTACGTAAAATTCTTGGAAAAGCTAGAAGGTCAGAGACACAAAAGAAGAATTGTCTCCAGTTCTGGGAATTTCCCTGTTGCCTACTGGAAAATCCCAGCTCTCCAGTGCAAAAGTACCTAATTAGGCATTAGAACTAACAAATAAGGGTTTTGTTTGTTTGTTTGTTTTTGGGGGGGGGTACCTTTTGAAACGCAGCACAGAGCTACTTGCTTAGGAACTAAATTCTGTTCCGATGTCTGAGTTACCACAGTGCATCCAAATATAAATCTACGACACACCTCAGGAAACATTGTAATCTAGTCCTCTGTACGTGGAAGGCTTGTATTTTCCTGCACATAAACTTAGTCTGAAGAAAGAAAAGGCTATGTAACCTGAGAATGAGTTCTCAGGTGCTGGTCAGAGAAGTGCATTATTAAAATGCATTATTTGTGAGCGGCTATTGGAATCAAACAGTGAATATGTTTGCAATGTTTCTCTTACATCTCACTAAGTTCCCAACAAGTCACACCAGTTCTGAGCTATCTTTTCCAGCTCTATTCATTGAATCATGCTGAATAAAGCTTACAATTTAACCTGTTGTTTTATGGCTATCGAGTTATCTTTACCAGCTGTATTCATTGAATCATGCTGAATAAAGCTTACAATTTAACCTGTTGTTTTATGGCTATCTGAGACATCAGTGCAGCAAAGAATTCCGACTTCTTCTTTTCAAGGCTTAATTATACCACTGTAAATAATCCCCAAGCACAATTCATTGTGTATCAGTGTGCTGCTCAGTGGAAACCCAGAAACCTCTTCGTAGACCTTTGGCGCAATAACAGCAGCAGGTCTCATACAGAAGTGTAGCTACCACAGCTTGCCTACTGAAGGGGGCTACCACAGTGCTTCTACCAAGCTCAGATAATTAGAGGAATATAAAATTTCAAGTAGATCTCAGAGTTCACTTTAAAACCAAGTAGAACATATAACCCATACATTTGACAGAGGTATAAACGGACACCCTGGTGGCAGGTTACTCCTTTGTCACATGTAAAAGGCATGCTTCAGTGGCATCAGTGTCCATCCCTCATTCCAGGCGTATGGCTCAGCCCCAGGTAGCTGGCTGAGCTATGTGAGCAGGAGGATGGGCCGTTTTCTCCTGCGCTTCCTTTTGCCCTTGACTGTTTCACTCCAATAAGAGGTTGCAAGATGCTACACGAGGTCAGCTTTGGCTAACGGGAAAAACCACATCGTTTCATTTAGTTCACAAATCAGCCTATAGAAACAGTTTTCTGTCTCAAGTCTTGGGCTGAGTTTGATGCCAAACAAATACTGAAAGAGTTTTTCATTGCTAGATTGTATGGGGCAGCAAAAAGGTTTTGGAGAATGCTCTCTGGAGAAGGAAACTTTCCATACTGAAAATCAAGATTTCTCCTGCAACTGTAAGGTAGCCCACTGTGGTGCGGTTGTCTGTACTTTTGCTTGTGTCAAACAGTCATGATTTTACCATTTTCCCTTCTCTCAACATCATTTCTTTCAGTGTGCATAAATATCCCTATTTTTAGACGCAGAGGAGTGACACTGAGAATTGCAAACACGGTTACCTAACTTGAGACCTACAGGGCTTCGAGGTGGGTGTTTAGCAACACAGGCAAGAGCTCTAGCTCTCTACCTTCAGGTCAGAGTTCAGACCACTCTGCCAATCTGCTTCTGCAGAGTAGCACGTAAGGCTTCAGCATGCACACCAAGAAAAAGAGTAACATCCATTTTGTTATTTACCTTTTATTTTAAGTGACCACGAACCCTAGGGCAGGGGTGGTGCAGAATGAGGTTTTCAAGAAGGCTGCCTACGCACAGCTCTCCTTCCCATACTCCAGAAACACCAGGCTGCCAGCCTATCTTCCACCACTGGCAAGGGAGAGCATGGGAGGCTGACAGCCAGCAGCTTACTTCACAGCCTGTTTGTCCACAGCCAGGTTTGTTCTGTGTGTTGGGTGTCTAATGCAGACGATCCTCCAGCACCACCTCACCAATGTACACCAACCACACAGGTGTGCACAGAAAGCAAACGTACCCCAGGCAAATGTCCTGACGGCTCCTAACTTTGGAGTGCTCAGTGCCTGCAGCCTTAGTCACGTTAAAACAACCTGTGCTGTAGTTACAAGAGGGTGTGCTCAAACTGCAGCTCGCTCGCGGTCCCACAGGCACAAAGCGGGGCGTCTGCGCGGGGACCCGTGCCACCCTGCAGCCTTTCACCCACGAAACGCAGCCATCTGCTCACGACACTGGCCGCAGCTATTGCAAGGGAAGCTCAGGTGCCAGCACAGCCACCTAAGCCAGAAGATACTGAAGCAGACAACCCAACCAGCTGCCACCCAGGCCGGACTGCTCACCGGTGTTCAAACAATCCACAAAGCTGCGTGGCAGCAGGAGCCATGCCGGCCTTTGTCAGCCCACAGAGGCCCTTTCACTTTCCCCCACCACCCCAGGCCGCCACAGGGGCCCGGACCCCTCCTCACCTGCGGCTGTGGGCCCCGTAGGACTGAAATGGCGGCACAGGGCCGTGAGGGAGCAGCTGGCAGGAGCTGGGGACCCGAGGGCCGGGATGCGGTCGGGAGCTCGGGCCCCAGGGGTGGAGGTGGCCGCGGGTGGCTCACGCCTTGAGAACAGCCAGGCTCTGCTCTGCACAGCTTCAGCTGGGGTCTTGTGTGGGCACCCGAAAATCTCACCTTCATCGAGGACTTTTCTCGAACCAGTAGTAACACTGCTGGCAAGAAGCATATGCCACAGAGGTAGCAGGTTAAGCTTTCAGAAGAATTCAAGTAGTTTCAATTTCACTCCCCACCTCCCAGATTAACACTTTGAACACAAAAAAGATGTAGTAACTACAAGGCATGCTTTCAAAGTAATAGTTCACTGATAATGTTTTAAAGATATTAAGAAGTGTTCAGTTATTTTCCTGTGCTCTAAGCAGCGGTGGTTCAGCTTCATTGCACTGCCTCCTCTCCTTGCTGCTAAACCAAGCTGAGCTGAAAATCCATTTCACTAGAAATCCTGATGCAACCCTGCCACCTGGTAGGAAAAATGAGCTATTCCCTCCCCTTCAGCTGCTCCATTTTACTTATTAAGCAAGATTACTCCCACACACGGAACGAGAGGCAGCGCACAGAGAAAAAGGATTTGTCTTGGTCTCAGTCCTTCACTACTCTGTGTACCTGTAGCGCTGTGACTGAAAGGTGGTGTGCCTCGATAAGTACTGGAAGATGGAGCCTACGCAGTTAAATACCTGTGCCAGTTCATATGAGCTGTATTTCATTTACAGGCTCCCTTTATTTGTTCAATAGACAGGTAAATCACCTATAGTTTGCTAAGTTCTTTCGCTACCGTACTCCTGTAATAGCTTTTATCAGTCCCGATAGATCTGCTACATACGCCTGGCTCCCTCTGCGCCCACCCGAAGGGCTCAGACCCGGTTTCGCAGGGAGCCTGCTGAGAAGCAGAGCAGGAGAAGCGATTCCCTGAAGCCGCTCGCTCACTTACCAGCACGCCGGGGCTGCAGCAGGCGGGCTGGGCGCGTGTGCTGGTGCTGCACCAGGGCTCGGCCGCCTTCTGGAAAGCACAGCGTTGTGCAACGCGCAGCATGTGCTGCCTGTTGTAATTCCTGTCAGACCTTTGTTTCCGGATCCAGCCGATTTACAAGGCCTCGGTGCGAGGAGAGAGCTTTCCCGGTGAGGTTATTTCAATTGTAGCCGCCAAGGTATGTCAGTGCTCTTCCTGTTTATTTCAAATTTTTCCGGCATTAGCTAGCCTCACTCCAACTACGTCTTTACTATCAGTTTCTTAATTTGACACAGCTCTGTATGACTTCATACAGGAGATGTCTGGGACTGGATTTATTGCTCCTCCCGTCCCTAAGTCTCGCGCTGGCTGAAATGCTGCCAGCCTCAGCAAAATGACCCCAGCCTTCCCCCTGAAACAGAAAATCCCCAGCACTCTGTCCTTCTGGGGCTTTTTGGGTGTAGCCGCAATCACTTCCTACAAAAATAGTTACTCGGTGCACTAGAGTCCATTCCTATGTTGCATTAACTTCATTTTTTTTTTTTTTTTAATTATTGAATTTCCTTTAGTAGTGAAACTGCAAATAGAAGTGCAAAGCCTGCGGAGCTGGCCAGCGTGGCGCAGTGGACGAGGCACTGGGACTGGATTGCAACAACAGTGCTGGACGTGGAAATAGAAGTGGGTTGGAGCCGTGCTTTCCTCTCGGGATGCCTTCTGTCTGGCTGTGCGTCAGACACCCATGTTCATTGCCTTGCCAGTAATAAGGGAGAAGGAAGTTCCTGAAAAAGGCCTGCTTGTAACTTTAAATTTATGGTTTCCTGCATCCAGTGTGTCTGTGTGTTTATCAGTGGCATATTAGCAAGGCTATCTGCTTGGGCTAATTATGTATTTGTAATGAGTAACTATGGTAGGCTGAAAGACTGAGGTGGTTAGGGTTGGTTGTTGTGCTGTTTTTCTAACAGCTTTGGTCTGATTCCTAAGGTTTCAGGTAAGTCTAGATCCCAAACAGGCAAATCTGGAAAATGGAAAAATACTAGGAACTCTTAAGTTGCTTTCAGTCAGGATCACGTCTTGAGAAGCTGAGAGTCACTGAAGGGAAGTTGGTTTCTTCCTATTTTGGGGCAGTTCATGTTAGGTCGTAAGAATCATAGAAAGTGTATTCCGGGTTGGTGAGTGAAAGCACTCCCTTTGGATATCTGTGTTCCAGCTAATTCTTTCTAAGTGACTAAACATGAAAACCCATTCTCCAAACTTCCTCCCAGTGCTTTAACAAGTTTTAGGAACGTTCAGTAAAGCATCCCAATGTGAGGTTTTGGTCTTTTGGGATTGGTTGTTGGTTTTTTTTTTTGTTTGCTCTGGCCCATTGAGCAAGTGGCACAGTGGTTAGTGATCTGCCTAGCCTATTCAAAAGCTGGGAACTCACTGATAACGGTGTGTGGATATTTAGGAATCCCACTCTTCATAGTTGTGTTTCTTTTTCTGCCTAAAAGCTGTTCTGTGGATCCATGTGCAGGGCAAGACCTGAGACTAGAAACAGCCTGGGCCAGTCTGACACCTGCTATTTTTCTCTGCTGTTTACCTTAACGTCATGGAAGCGTCCTTATCCTGTTGGATCAACAGCAGGTCTGGCCTGATTTCAGTGGTGCTGAGATTTTACTGCCGCTCTGCCCAGCCCTGCCATAGCTGGACTTACAGGTGTGGGTGTCACAGCTTCAGACCGGGTTTGCCACCATGCAACAGGAGAGATTTAGGTGTGCCGGGTAACTAGCTTGTAAATGCTGAGTGCAATTTCTGTGCTTTGCTGATGACCCTCTTTTGGCAGCTGGGTTTCTCACTCCCTGGTGCTGTAGCTTTCTTAGCGGTGTTGTGTGAATGCTGAAGTGAGACCTTCTATGTCAAACTTTGCCTTAGAAAATGCTTGCAGTGGATGCGAACACATGACTTCTTGCTTTTAAGGCAAATAGGCTGAGATGCCATCGTTCTGTAGGGTTGAACGCTCACCAAGAGGTGACATGAGCAGCGTGCTCCTGCTTCAGACACCATATCTGAAGTGCATCCTTGCATGGCAAGCTTAGCAGGCAGCCCGTGAAGAGTGCAATAGCTGAGTTACCACCCCATGTCTCCCCAGGTCTCCCCATTTGCTCATCCCCCAGCACGTCTCTGAAAACCCTCACGGTCTGCTTGCTCCCCAGCACTGAGCACCTCACCTTGAGGTGCTGGACATGTGCCTTATGGGCCCCGACAAGCTCCGTGGCGGGGTGCACGCAGCCACTGCACTGCACTGGTCCCCCTGTGCAGCACAGGGGTGACCTGGGTCATCCTTAGCCCTTTGGGGATGTGCAGAGCCAGGCAGCAGGAGGGACAGTCACAGCCCTGGGCTACGAAATGCTGTCGGGTGGATGCGTTTGCTTGCACATCCGCAGTGCTGGGAAATAATAATATCCCCGTAGTGTCCAGCACAGGCTTGCGTGGGGGGGCCGGTAGGTGGCAATGTTTGATCAGGCAGCGGGAAATGGCATTTTGTATTGCAAGAGCTCTTCTGACACTTCAAGTTAATGGTAGTCATTTCAGTGGTAACTTCCAAGAGTTCATTTGGGAGAAGCATATCAGAGCAAGCAGCAACCTATAGCTAGGTTCTGCAATTAGTTGTTGTGACCTTAGAGCAGCCAAGTGCCTCCTGTTCAATGGGAAAAGAAACAGTCCCTCCTCAAAGACATGCAGTCCGAGTATAAAGCAGGATATTCAGCTGGATCTCGGTGTGAGAGGAGGAGATAAGCACAAGAAGGCGTTGCTTTCACTGAAATTTCACGTTGCACTTGCAGGAACCACAAAGCAGTGAAGAGAAATTCCAGAGGAAAAAGGAGTGCAGTTTCCCCCCTTGTTTTATTTACTTCTTTGTGCCTTCTTTACTCAGGACAAAAGAACTTTTCCATTTCCCTCTCATCCAACCTGAACAAAGTCAGTTTGAGGGAGTTCATTCTGACTAGCAAAGAGCACCCTTTCTTACGAGGTGGACTTTACTTACACCGCTGTCCCAGTTCTCGTGTTCTTTCTGTCCACATCGTCTGCCCTTTGTCCTTCTTCCAGGCATGTCCTGGTTTTCCCCCCTCTAGCTTCTCCCCTTCATTTTTATTGTGCCTCTCTGCTACCCCAATTTCTTCTCCATCTCCTTCCTCTCTTGCTGTCTGTGGTCCTTCTGTCTCACCATCCTCCTGATATTGTTTCTTACTACTCTGTTGTTCCCTCCACCCTTTGTTTTGTCAGTGGGGCTTTTCTCCCTCTGTCTGGGTGCTTTCCTGTTCCCTGCTGTCCTTATTTCTACTTCTTCTCCAGTCTGCCCTTGCTGCTCAAGCCCAGACACCTGTGAAATGGAGCCACGCAGTCACAGGGCAGCAAGGAAGTATGGTAGGTACCAGGAAGAAGCTGGGAAGTGGAACAGACTTCTCTCTGTTGGCGTCACACTGCAAGATCCTTGAGAACTGACCCAGTAGTAGGGCCTCAGCATTTCCCTCCTTACTCTGGCTAAGGGATGGCTGCCCTCTTTACAAATAACTGGCAGAAATAACTGAGGGCCAGAGAGATAAAATATAGTGGGGATGCTGTGAAAAGAGGTGGAGATGTTCCGTGTGCCTTGGAGTCCCTTCTTATTGACAGCTGTGGCTTTGGAGGAAGGTTCATGCAGCTCTGTGGGAAAGAGCTTCTGTAAGTCCAGCTTTCATGGGATAAGGAGTGGAAAAAGGAAAGTGAGGGAGGTTTGATGCCGTAGAGCAGGTGCTTGCTTCTTGCTCAAAATTAAAAGCAAATCATCTTTTAGCCCTAATACAAAAGAAAAACTGTCAGCTCTTCCCTGTTTTTTTTTTTGTTTGTTTGTTTGTTGTTGTTGTTTTGTTGTTATTGTTGTTTTTTAAGTTAGAACAAAGACTGCAGACTTAGGCATGATGAAGCATCACGTTTCTCAGAGGAGAGTGTCTTAATGAATTTCAGTAGAGCTGGAAATTAAAAATCATTTGTGTAACAGGAACGTGTTGGGGATGAGTGCTCTGTGCACAGCTGCTGATTGTAGCTGTGCTCATTCCTCCTAGCTGTTGAATAAAAGAGTCCCCTGTGTTTTCTAAAAATAGTTAGAAAGCTGTGGGGTTTTTGTTAGTGAGCCGACTGGAGTTCTCTTTGTTTACCAATAATTGGGAGTCCAGCTTTCAGTTATTTGGTGGTCATCTCCCTTCTTTTGTTACCTGGAGGTGATTTACTGGTTGAAGTTCTGATCCCCTGGTTGTAGGCCACTACACTTACAGCTGGCATAGACGTCTCGCGTTTGTTATTTTGTGGAACTTCACTCAAACCAGAAAGAGAAAATACTTGGCATACGGATAAAGCTTTTCCTTCTGTAATTGCTTACGAGAAGTATGCAATCCATGTATTGTTCTGACATTTTTCTGCCTGCAGATAACCTCTGAACCTCACCTGGAGAGTCTCCCTGATATCTCAGTTGTTGACCTTATCAGATTCACAAGCTACATGTGGTTGGACCTTAAACAGGCTTGCTGAAGAGAAGTCTGTGTCGCTGTAGGTAGCACAGCATGCAGTGAGACACCCTGGCTTAGCTCTGTGCGATAGAGGGCATGCACGTGGAAGCCCGTCTTTTATATCAAATCTCACACTGACGATCTAAACAAGAGAAGACTTGGTGAGTTACAACTATTACATGATGGAATTATTAACCTTTATGATCCTACTGACCAGCTCTGGCCGTTAAGAGACCTGAGAGTGCTCCTTGCAAGAACTAAAACAATAGTTCAGGTTCCCTGCAGTGATTACGGCTGAGGAAAGTATGTTCTCCCTCGATGCTAACCCTCGCACTTCAGCTTGATGTTCTCTGCTCTTTGCTCTTTCCTGTTCTAAAGACCTAAACTGTGGAAACTGTCCAAAGCTGTGGTTTCTCAAGGTGGCCACATATCAGCTCTAATCAAAGGCATCGCAACACATAGTTTGTCTAGCGGTGAGTATTTTAAATACTGTATTGGGAATTGATAAGATTCTAACAATGATAAGGTATATTTTCTGTATTGAAAATCTCTTTTCTTTTGTTCTGAAGCAGATCCATTGGCATATAAACACTGTGACAATTGTTCTAGACTCCAGTGAAATGAAAGTTATTTTGAAGAGTTAAAATAAGCCCTAAAATAAACTTTTATTTATATATGGCATATAGTTTTCCTCAGATGTAGGCTTTAATTGTAGTTTCTGGTCAGTCATTGTGATATCACTCTTGCTTTCTAGCTGGCATCCTAAAACTAAGTGACCAAAAAATAGGCCTGAACCAAAGCCTGCTGAAATAAACCTGAGCCTTTCCACAGAAAGGGGTCTGAGGTGGAATAAATGCAGAAAGAGAAGACAGGAGGGAGCCACGTTTCAGTAAATATTCTCACTTCAACACCTTCCATCTCCTTCCCACTCCAGGTTATATTGGCTGTCAGCCTCAAAGACTGAGCCATGGTAACCTGCCGTATTTCAGAAGCCTGTCTGTGAGACAGAGCATCCCTGTGAGCCATTTATTGGTGTTTAGGAGCGAGGTATTTGCATTACCTCAGGCATATATGCTTCAGATGTAACTTGTCATTTAGAGGTGGTGAAGGCAGCCTTGTATCTCTTCCCTCACTTGGGACTAGAGTGGTTTTTGCCCCTTACAAAAAAAATCTCGGTGATGAAAAACAGTAGGATTTCACAGCACAGGCAGCATTGGTTTACGGGTTTGTGTATAGTCTCACAAGGGAACACTGTTCAATAGGCTTCAAAGTGATTCAGCCGTGGCACAACTGTGGCTGTGGCCACATGTAATATAGCCTGTAGCTCTTTAAAGAGGATTAGCCTTAGATCAGGGACAGCATTCATTGCTGGATTTCATGTAAAGTAGAATATGCTAATGAAATGGTAATGTCTACAGCAAACATTGCATAATATTGTAAACCCTCAAAATTGAGCATTGTGTCTTGATATCTCTGCTGGAAGTCAAACTTTTATATTCTGTTTGTTACTTGAAGAAAAAGTGAGGTTTGTAGTATCACCACAATCTATAATAAATTAAGGTCTGGTTTGAAGTCTTACATGAAAAGTTTAGAAGATAACAACAAACACTTAAAAGTAACTTTTCCAATGCTGGTGAATACTTTAATAATGTTATAGTTCTCCAGCAGAGACAGAACTCACCACATCTTAAAATATCTTAATCAGGGTTTTCTGTAACAAGTGTGATCTTGGTTCAATCCTGCATTCTCACCCTGCCTGCCATTCTGTTGCTCTAAATAGCATGTTTGGGCTTAAATGAGTTTCAGCATGAATCCTGCAGAGATACAATATTTCTGACTTGTGTTTCTGAGCCATTTTGTCTTTTTTTTTTTTGTCATTTTCTGTCTGTTAGTTTCAACTGGCAGTCCAGTAGGCTCAATGTGGCTCTCCTCCTTCAGTTTTATGTCAGTCTTTTGAATTTTTGAAGATTAATATGGTACATATGTTTAAAAAGCCCCGAACTTCAAGGGGAGATGTCTTGAGATGACAAACTACATGACTTGAGATGTTGTAAAGGACTGCGTTTGCAGAGTGTCATGAACACCCCTCAGAAAACTGCCCTCCTCTGAGCACTTGACCACCTCTAAAAGCCTCGGCTGTGTTGTTGCATGTAGAGGAGACCACTCTCATAACATTAATTCACCATAGTGATTTATTATGGTGCTTATTACACCAGGAGTCATCTTTATTTTTAATGTTGTGTATGCCGTGTAATTTAAAGTCACGTAGGCCGTATGGTGCCCCGATATGATGCTGCCTCAGTGCCCGGCCTTGCAGCCTTTGCCAGCGGAAGATCTTGGACTGCTAGGTGCAATGTCCCCTGGCACAAGCCAGCAGAGTGGACACGGGGCCCTGCAGCATCAGCAGGCTCGTGGCCTGGGCTTTGACACCCACACAGCACATTCGGGCGTGCTCTCCATGCAGAGCGCAGTGGTAGGCCTCATAAACCCCAATGGGACATCTTGCTTTTGTGGTGTCTTGAAGTGCCTCCTCCCCTCGTGCTGGGGAATCAGAGTCTGAGGAAAGCCTTTGGGAAGAAGGTCTTTCTGGCTCCGCTTTCATAATGTCAGCTTTTATTACTAAGTAGTTTTTCACCCTGCACGGTGCCATAGTTTAGGATCTTTTTGTTTGGCGATTTTTTTGGTGGTAGTGTCTTGTTGTCTATTTTATTTTTTATGTACATAAATATATATAAATACATATTTTAATTTTGAAGGCTTTTTTCTCTGTAGACGTGGAGGGGTGGTGATACATATTCATGAAAGAGAAGTCTTCCCAGCCCCTGTTCACGCTGACAAAGACTTGGCTGTTTCACACAGCAAGCTGGCTGGAATTGTGTGGGGCCTGCCTGACCAGATTAGAGCAAACAGCAAGCTTAGTCCTCCAGTCGTTAGGCCTCGCCTGCCTAACAATTTCCCCAATTGTCATTTTGACAAGGCTGTCATTAGGTGATGGCTTCTTTTGGCCATTTTCAGATAAAGATAATTTCCTTAACTTCCATTTTATTTGACAACAAGTAGTTTGGGAGAGAAAGGAAGTGCTTCAGTGGTTTATGGATTAGGGGTTTGTCACTTCAAAGGAATCTTTGATCTAAAAATATGTGCTGTACCAAATTCATTATGTCTTTTTTTTTTTTTTAGAACTTTTTAATTTATTGATCTTCCCCTCGGTTATTCCCTTTTTCTGGCATCCCCTAGCAGTGCATGAGATAGCAGCAATGAGGGGAAGGAGCCCAAACGTCCTGGCCTCTCTGGGAAGCCATTGCTGGGGCAAAACAACAGGTGCTTTTGGTGGGCGCCAGGCCCCAGCTTCATGGCTGGGTTCAGCCATCAGTGCTGCAGGGGGACGGGGCTGGAGGCCTGTGGGGCTGCAGGCCTGTGGGGATTGAGGTCTGTGGGGCTGGAGGTCTGTGAGGCTGAAGCTGGGCTCCTGCAATGCTCAGCTCGGCTGCAGTAAGCGCTGGGCGGGCTTTGGACCCGTCTCCGCGTTTAGCGTGGATAAAGCTCTGCCTGTCATTATATCAGGGTAAATCCATCACGGTAGCCCATTACCCTGGTCTTACGCAGGCTTAGCCGAAGCTGGGATTTGTTCTGTATCCATATTAATATCCGTTCTAATTACCTCAGCGCTTTCTGTCGTGTTGTGCCCAGGCAGATAACCATCCCCGTGCTGCTGGAGGCTGTTCTTGATCCCATTTCTAAACAGAAGCACTTCTGCTCAGCTCTGGCTGGGGGAGCTGTGAAGAGGCTGCCTTTTTTTTCCCCCCTTTTGCCTGCTAATTGGCTGAGACCACCAGAATTTGGAGGACACAGATGTCACTGATAGTTTGCCTAGGGAGCACATTCGTGCCCATCTGTTGCAGTCTAGAAGGCTGTTCATATATCCACAAGGCCTTCATTTAATTCTTGTCAGAAAGTAATGTAAATCCAGTTTACCTCAGAGGTCACAGCCAAGATTTATGCCAATGAGCCCCCTGCAATTTACACACACTGTAGTTGTATAGGATGAAAAGAAAGCCTTTCATGTTGGTGCATATTAACAAGAAAGCTTGCCTTAGGAGAGGCTTTTTGATTGAGGTTCTTCCTTATTTTAATACAGCCAATGCCAGTTGGTATATCCAGCTTTACCGAAATAAAACATCTAATCTTTAAGCTGGAGGAGTTAAATAAATAAATAAATAGATAGGTCCCCTAGCAAATGGATTTTGTTGTTGTTTTTTAACAGTCTTGTCTCTCTCACGTTGCAAAGCCTCCATGTACTGGCAAGCAAGGTAAATGCTCTAGGAAAGCACAAGCATGTTGTACTGAAATAGGAAACTGAATTTCCTTTCTCTGGAAGATGATATTGACTCAATTACTGAAACCTTTGCTTGCGATACTAAATCATCTTAAGCAAGTTTTCTTTCTTTTTTTTTTTTTTTCCTTTCCCTCAAGTTGCCTGATCTGACAATGAAGCTGAGCCTGTTATTTTGGACACAGGTAATGCAGGGTTGCAGAGAGCTCCCACACAAATCCACAGGATGGGGAACAGTTAGGGGTGCCCTGGATGTGTGTGTTCCCTGCTACCTGCTGAAGGAAAAATAAACGTTCTCTTGCTCCTTTAGTGACAGCCGTTGAAAGTTGCTTGGGAAGGCAAGCACAGAAAAATATTGCACCGAGGGTGGATCAGGGAGTGCAAACGAGTTTCAGAGCTGGCATCTCTGTGAGGATGCTTTTTTCATGTATACTGGCTCCACGCTGAGGGGTGCCCCTGATAAAGCAAGCACAAGCACGAAGAAGCTCAGGCAGACCTCCGCACTGCAGACATGCAGCACGTAGCCTTCCTTCTTCCCTAGTCTGGCTGGTGGATTTTGCTTTGGTCAATGCTTTCAAGTGTTACTGGCATGAAAATCGGGGTCACATGCATGGTATCATAATGACCAGAGTGGTTTGGGATTAGGAGGAAGGAGAGCAGGGCATAGCTGGCATCAAAATTAAAACAGCGCTCAAACTCTAAGTTCCAGCATAGCACTTAAAATAATTAAAATGTTTATTTGAAAGTCAAAACAGCCTCAGTCATAAATAACTACCCGTTCCTCAATTGATTGTGTCGAGTCCCAACTGAGAGCTCGGGGAATAAGGTTTATTTGCTCCCTGTTGGGATTAATCCATAAACGTAGCCTCCACATGGAACTCATCAGGTCTTTGCTTCCTCTTCATTAGTCTCCCTGGAATTGGAGGGTAGCCTGAATAAGATGAAAATTAGGATAATATATTTTCAGCAAGAAAAGGTCTGGCGATCTCTAATTTGTGTTTCAGGACCATAATGCCGTGGAAAATTTCCCAAATGATGTTGTCTAAGAAACAAATGCTTGTTATGCTTGCTGTATTTAATGCATCAATTACATCTTTTTCCTCAAGCCTCTGAAGCTAATTGTAGTCTTAAACTGGCCCGATTGACTCCCAGGCTCCCTCCTATCCACAGTGTAACTTAAAATTCCTTTCTCTTGACAGATCTTTTGGTCTTCTAGCCCAAGGGCTCTGAAATGTCACAGTATGGCCCATTTCTTATTAAAGAGATCATTTCTCTGTAGCCCGCCCAATTCCTCCCTCCCTCCTCCCTCTCTCCCTCCCTCTTGTTCTGAATCCCAGCTCCGATTAGAGGGCACTGCAGAAACACACTTTCCCTCTCCCTGAGACTTTTGTGCTTTTATTCACTGTATTCGATGCAAGAAGTTGCTTTAATCCAGGCTCCACCAGAAATGGCACAGGTGTTTTTTCATCATTTCTGTTTTAAAGTGTATAACAGCTGCATCAACCATTCAAAAAAAATTTAAAAAAAAATAGTCTGTGCACAAAGCTGGTGTAAAGGAGCTTTTCTGTCACCAGAACATGCTCAAGTCCTCAGTCTGATGTAAAATTGTTTTTATTATGTGTTTTGAAAGTGGCAGCTAAAGCATTTGTTGGCATGTCCTTAGAAATCATTTTTGTCTAGACAGCTTTCTAGCGTGTTAAGTAATTTTTGGACCTGCTTTTAATTTTTATCATCTCAGAACTACATCCCCTTAAAGTGCTGCGTGTTGGGATTTATCAGTGCTGTCACAAAGCTAACCAGTGACCAGTGCAGGGTCCCAAAGGCCCCCAGAAGCCTGTGCTGGCTCTGCTGCTGGCTGCGCTCTCAGGCCCTGATTTGCCACAGGTCCGCAAGCTGCCCGCTTGTTTTTGTCCCCCAGCTGCGATTCAGCGCTACAGCTGTTACAAAGCACAGCTTACAAAGTGGCATCTGTGTAAAGGGTGCTGCTATCGTTTAAGGTTCTCCAGTGCATTTTAAGCTGATTTTATGATGCAAGTCATTGCCCCTAGTGAAGAGGGCTCAAAAGGCTGTCTCCTTTCTGAGCACTAGCGTGCAGTTTATTGCGCTGCCCTGTGTGGTTCCACCACATTGTTGTCCCTGCTGCTGTAAATCATTATTTATTGCGCTGAGCATCCATGCTGTTTATTTAGTTCTTTGGAAAAAAATGTACTCGAAGAACAACGTCTCACTCGCAGACTTGTGTATATCCCTGTTACGGATCCGGCAGTTTCCCGGTGAGTTAAATCCCTGCAATCCTGGCAAGCCACGTGCTGTACTTCTACACTAATTTAAGCTTCCCTGCTAAGCCCCGTCCGCCCTTTGTGCGACTCGCGCGCCGTGCGGCTCACAAAGCCACGGGGCTCTGGCTTGCAGTGGAGCCCAGTGCGATCTCCCAGGCTGCGGCCCCGCAGCCTTCCACGAGCCAGCTTTAAGCCTACTTTAGGGCTCGGGCTGCAACGTGGATAAGCTGAAGCATGTCTGCGAGCTGCCTTGGATGCTCTTAGTGCCGTGGTGGGTTTTGGTAAAGGCAAGTGGCCCAGCACTTCTTTGCTTTAGCGCACGGTTGTAGAAAATTTGATTATGAGCGTGTATCTGTGAGGGCTGCGAGAAAGCAGCGGGTCTGAGGTACGCCTGCATGGCAGCTACTGGAGAGGGCTCCTGAGGAAAGGGGACTTTTGAGAAATCAATTACACAAAGGAGCGGAGTCAGGGCCAGATGGCGGGGATGCTCCGTCCCAACCTGGGAGGTACTCGTGGGACGGCCACGCGCTGCTCCGCGCAGGGCTGTGTAATCAGATAAATCAATTAGCAGATGTCGCTGCGGTTAGCAGAGCAAGCAACGCCACCATAGGTGTGTGACTGCGGCTGTGGCAGAGGGGGACGCTTTGCTTTTCCCTGATGGATAACCAGCAGCCGGCCCAGCTCTTCCAGACCTAGCAGCTTGGGAGGAGAGGGCTTGGCTTGTCCCAGAAGTATGATCTGGGGGCATTGTAGCCATGCGCAGATGTCTGCACGTTGCGGGGCTGCCAGTCTCCTGGAGGAGCCACGCTGCAGCTGTGTCTCCAGCCCTGCCTCTGGCTGCTTCATTGCTCAGTGCCAGCTGGGTTTCTGTGCCTAGGACTTGTAGGAGGGACTCTGTGCTTAGGAGTTGTGTTTGTGCGCTGCCTCAGTGCCTGCAGGTGCACCCGTTTTCTGAAAACCCCTCTCAAGAGGGCATGTGTAACACAGAAGTGATCGGAGGAAAGCAAGGTGGAAATATAAACTTGTGGAGAGCACTGAAGGGGAGGGCAAACAGCCAAAATCCCACCCCAGTGTTTTGCTGGACCTGCACCTGAGTGCAGACTCCAACCGAAGTGCTCTAACCTGAGCTGTAAGTTTTATTTGATTATTTTTCCTGGTGGGTTGCTTTTTAACAGCTTTCTGAGCAGAGAGCTGGCCAGCTGAGAGCCACAAACACAGCAATGAAACCAGCGCTCTTCCTCTGAGTGCTTTTTCTCCGTTTGGGCCGTGGATGTGCTCACAGGGCGGGCATCCCACAAACACCGACGAATCTGCCTTCCCCACACCCCAGGTTTCTAGCTGTCCACGCAGAGAAGTGGGGTGCAGCCCATGTGCCTCGACAGCACCCCAACAGCAGACACGAGAGCTGGGTTTGTGCCCGGGGCTCTGCACCTGCCTGACCTTGTTGCTCCTGCGTGCCCGTGCCCCTGCCCTCCATCTCCCCTGTACCGTCTTCTCCTCGTTTCTTCTTTCTCTGACCTCCATCTGCAGCGCCAGCCGCAGCCCTGCTGACCGGCTCCTGCCTCCGGGCTCCGTGCTGATGAATGCTATCCCTCGCCCTGCTCCACCTGCCTTCGCTCTGCTTTTGCATGAGTGCATCTCCTCTGCCCTCTGCTTTTCAGGCTGGCGGCTCGCTCTTCCCAGTGTCGCTGACGGCACGGGCTGTCTGCCACCAGCCCCACGACCCAGCTGCCCCAGAGCTGCAGCGGAAGGGAAAACACTGTCCAGAAATTCAGCTGCTAAAACGCAAGTGTTTTTTTTTTTTCATCAGCAGAGCCAACTGTGTCACTGTGTGTAAATTTGCCCTCCCCTTCCCACTTCAGAAGCTTACAGCTTCACTGATTTTAGGAATGTTTTCAGTGGCTGTTTCTGACCACATTGCTTCGAACCGTGGGAGTAGTTCATGAAGGAAAACCATCAGCAAATTTGTTTTGCTATGAAAAAGAAAAAAAAAAATGCATTTCCTCCACATTTCATTTCTGAGAGCTGTTCCAAATGGCTCTGGCAGACAGCGAGCCAGACGCCTGGGGTGGAAAGCTTTTTATTTTTTTACTGCACCACCATTGGCAATGTGATAAACGAAGGGCTTGCAGTGGAAAATTCATGGTGAGCCAGGTATCTGGATGAATGTTTGGAAAGCCAACCTCGGACAGAAGCAGACCCCTGCTCCGAGGGGCTTCACCCCGTAGTGGAAGGTGTTTGTGGAAGCACTGTGGCATGAGCTGCACACAGAGGGCTGGTTGCCTGCCTGCCCACAGTTTGGCAGTGCCCTTGAAAATCCCGTCCTCCTCTCCATCACCTCAGAGGTGTTTGCCTCACAGAGCTTGTCGCACCCTCCCCAAATACAGTGCTTGGAGTTCATTGTGTATTTTCACGTACTCCCCTTCTTATTTCCCCCTGCTTGAGTCGTTCAGATAATTGACGATGCTTTCGTTAATCGTTTTCCCCCCTCTTTTTTTCTCACCAGGTACCCCAACCCAGAAGGGATCTTCTCTTAAGCAACCACGCGCCACACACCCGGGGACACCGGTTTGGCAGCAGAGCAGGACCGGGCACCATGAACAACCACGGTGCGGTAGCCGCACTGCTGCAGGACTGCAAGCGTGCCCTGGACACCCTGCTGTCGGCCAAGGCTGACGCCCACGAGGAAGAGGAGCAGCAATACCAACAGTGCCAAGGTGAGGTCCCTGAGGGCAGCAGCAGGGCCAGGGCAGGCGGTTGCTCCTCGGCCCAACCCTATTTTAATTCTCCTGGCAGATGAGAGTCAAGAGATGACTGGATTTCGGGGCCATGAATGGGACGTGGGCTGCGGGCAGGCAGGGGAAAGCAGCCCACTTTGTTGCGGTGAATTGCTGTCAGTTCTAATTTTAGGCTTCAGTAAACATGAGGCTGTAAGGAACAGTTTAGTTGGGGAAGAACAATGCCCGAAAGTTTGCTGATGCACATAAATTTCAGTTATTAAAAAAAAAAAAAAAAAAAGAAAAGAAAAGAAAAAGAAAAAGAAAAAGGATGCAACTTCTGAATAAGGGCACATATTTCCTCTCCTTTCATAGGGGCTGGGGGAGGGCCCTTTCTGTTTGTCAGCTTCTCCTAATATATTAAAGAGCTCATTGCCTGAATCTTTATCTTGTAAAATGTGTGTGACCTCTATAAGTGGTGTCCAAAGAAAAAAAACTTGCAGTATCCCTCTTGAAAGGAAAATCCATGCTGGCTAATGGCTGGAATAAATAACCAGGAAAGGAAGCAGGATTTAGTGAGGGCTGTAATGGAAGAGCTCTTCATTTGTTTCAACGCTAACAATCTTACTAGAAACCAGCATTTATTTCGGCATTGTCCTGATACCTTGAGAGTGGTTTAAAAAAAAAAAATATGTTATTAATTCCAGTGGAAATCCAGCTCACACTGATCATGAAAGGATGTAATATACTTGGTTCAGTTTTGTCCAGAGTCAGACTTTCAGAGGGCTACACAACTTAATTGCCACAGCTTTTTTATTCACCAAATAAAAGCCATGTTTGAATTGCTGAGCTTGTGTGAATTACACCTTTTTGTACAGGGTAGGGAGGTTATGTACTACTTTCTGCCACGCAGAAAAATAACTTCAGTAAGTACAGAAAATTAAAGTAAAGGATACAAGTGACATTCCTGGGGGAAAAAAATAAAGGCATCAGCAAAAATCTGCAAAATTTCAATTTAAGTGCAGGTTCTACTTTGTATTACACTTTTTCAGTACCATCCATTTTCCAGTGTGGTGTCAATAATGTTTGGTGCTGCTTCGCATGAGTGGCTTGACCATAATGTCAATTTGATCTTTAAAACCCTTTGTTTGCTCGGGAGTGCAGGGCTGCTTCAAATATGTTTTTACACACGCCCTTGTTCTCGCTGGGAGGTCAGCCACCTTCTTCTGAAGCACCTAAGCCTGTCTGTGCTGGAGGGTGGTGTATAGGATTCTGCGAAGGATGCTGGAAGATTTTTTCTCTTCTTTTTTTTTTTTTTTTGGTTTGTTTTTGACAAAGGGTACTTTGTTTTCTCATCACAAATTCTTTTAGGCTTTATTATCTCTCTTCAGAATAGGCTCTTGAACTCCTAATCAAGGAGCGCTTTTCCCCTTCACCCTCCTCAGCCCTTTTCTCCCATTAAATACCGCAGCGTATGAGGAATAATCAGTTTAGTTCCAGATAAGGTAAATCAGCGCCCCCATAACCGCTCGATTAGCCACGGCCCTTCAGGTGAGCTGCTGGAGGAAACGGGCGATCAGAGCCCGCAGGGAGGCTCCGTCCTCTGGGGACCTGCTCGCACCAGCCGGGGCTCACCACGGCTCTCAGCAGCCTGAGGATGCTCCTGGCACAGGCACCGAGGTGCTGCCTCTGTTAATTAGCTGGGGCTCGTTCAGAGCCAGGAAGGGCTGAAAGACAAGCACGGATAAACTGGGGTGAGGTGGGGAGCAGATCCTGCTCTCGCTTCATGCGATGGGACACGTGAAGCACTTCTGTTTGCTTTCAGATTAAAAATCGACTCCTGCACAGGTTCATCTCCTTTTCCACCTCCCGTAATTAATGAGTCGCAGTGACAACAGCTGTCTGCTGCAGGAGTAAACTCTTGCTCTGGGAGCTGGATTTCAGCTGATAGCTAAAAGATTGTTCATGCCAGCTCACCGACTGTACTGTTTACTCACAGCGTTTCTGCCTTACAGCACCACGTAATTATCATTAGCACACTGATTGCATTCATTTCCATGTGGTGACAACCAGATGTCAGAGTGAGGCTCGAAGCTAGGCTTATACGGATGGCCAGCCCCAGAGATGGCTGAAGGGGCCTGGATCACCAAATCCTGCCCAAAGCCTCGCTCTGGCTTCCTCCTCTAACCAGCTCGGCAGTAGCGGCTGCTGAGGAGGCCTCTAAGAGTAAAAGTTCAATATTAAAGATGTTCTTTGGTGCATCTAGTAGGAGTCAGATTAAGGTTTAACTGAGGATGGCGTGGAGAACAAGGTAGCAGCAACATCTGTGTGCTTCAGAGAGAATACCAACATCCACGCCACCCCACTGGTTGTTTTTGTACTTCCTGACTCTGTCGCCTTCTCCCGTTTTGGTGTTGTTGCTCCTGCGCTGGTTTTGTGGTGCTGTCACGACAGGGATACAGGGAGCTACGAGACCTGTGAGGACGGGAGCTGGAGGCACGGCCTCCTCTCCCCCTGGCCTTGCCCCTCGGCCACCTTTCCATGCCCGGGAAGGCCGAGCCTCTCCGGGTGCGACTTGAGACCAGCGGGACAGCATGGTCGTGCTGTACGGCGTGACGGGAAACATACCCAGAGCTGCAGCAACAAGTGAGAAAACTTAGGTCGGAAGAAGTGGTGTGCTTGTAAAGGTGACTTTGTAGAAAGCTGGCCCTGAGTATCAGACTCACCACTCTTTCTGGAAAAACATCCCCGCGAATGCGCTGCAATATGGGCACAAAACAGAATTCTTATGTTGTGTGTTTTCTAAAATCATCCGTAGAGGGTTGATTAAAAAATATGTAGTAATACATTTATTGCATTACCTCGTTAGAGCAATGACGGTCTCTAAGCAGCGTTTTTTCTGGGGATTAATGGCCAGAAGGGGCTAGATCTGCAGCTGATGATCACCATTAACCCCATCTGGTCAATAATCCTTGTTAATCCACTTTTATTGGCCAGAGAGCCTGCCTGGCCTAGGGTTAGCACAGCACACGGGGGCTGCAGATTTGCCGCTCTTTCAGGGAAAATTAAACGCGGGCTGCAGCTGAAAGGAAGGGAGCTGGCATCCTCCACCCCTGCAAGCCTAAAAGGCCAGGTCCTCAGCCCGCCTGAATGACTTAGCTGCACCAGACCAACTATTTTTCCCAAATGATCTATTAAATAATTATTCTCGAGAACATACAACTTGTTTTTCACTGCATCCCCTTAGATCTTTGTGTGATTGCTATCTACGGCCCAGACTCGTCTCCCAGGCTGGCTGTGGCTTTTCAGGCTGGTTTTTGTTACTGCCACGAGCAAAACCTGTGCTGTGACAAGGGACACAGGCAGGGCCGGCTGTGCTCACCTGAGTCCTTGCCTCGCACAGAGGTTCAGGTTTCCTCCAGCCTGCCCCGAAGCAGCACCTCACGCTCAGCCAGCCACCCAGCCGCGTTGCTTCCTGCTAAAAACTCCTTTAATGGCCAATGGCTCCCATTTACCTGGAGGGCAGAGCAGACGATGGTGAGGGTTGGCTGGTGAGCTCTCCCTGCCTGGGATGGTGCTTGTGGGGGTCCCGGCAAGGTGCGAGGGTGCGGGATGCTCTCCGCAGGGCGGCTGCTCCATCGTGGCAGTTGTGCCTGCCGTATCCTTACCTGCGCTTTGACCTTTTCAGCATTGCTTCCCGATGACTTGAGGACCCTTCTGGAGGAGGCGAAGGAAATGAAGTGGCCCTTTGTGCCGGAGAAGTGGCAGTATAAACGAGACGTGGGCCCAGAGGACAAAACAAACCTGCAGGATATGATCAGCGCCAGGCTCCCCGATCTGCTGGTATGAAGTTCAACACTCTTGTTGTGGGCAATGTGCTGCTGTGGCGCTTGAGGCTGTCTTACTTGTGATTTCAGAGGGTTTTCTCCCTGCCCTGTAGCTGCAGCAGGTGAAGAGCTGCTTGGTGCTAAGCCCACCTTAGTGTGCACGCTCGCTTTGCCCGCTCATCCGGTTCACAGTGCACTTCTGTTTCCAGCAAGATGGATGTTTGCCTTTTCCCTGAAGATCTGGAGTTGTAATAATGCTAAAATGCCAAATGTTAGCCTGAAGTCCTACAAAACATGAGTTTGGGAAGCATTATGTGCACTGCTGGGAGGCAGGGAGGACTGCTCACTGCGGTAGGGCTTGCCCAACTTGTCACCTGCCAGTTTTCCAGAAATCCCTTGACTGGATCCCTTGGGGGGCCTCAGCTGGCCAAAACCCGAGCAGAAAAGGCAAGAGGGTAATGGGACTTCCACACGAGGCCAGCAGGCTTTGTTTGAGGAGGACGATGGCGCTGAACAGCGACGAGGAGCCGCGAGAAGCCCAGCGCAGGGCTGTGCTGCTGCCAGCCGGGGCGTCAGCCTCAGCAGCACCACACGCCGCGGGGATCCCGAATTTGTCGGGGGGGGGGGGGGGGGTTGCTGCTCCTTGGGTATTTATTTTCTTCTTCTCTTTGGTGTGTGTGGCCTCGGACAGCAATTTATGGCAGAGGTTGACCTCCTTTATAATCCCCGCGCGGCGCTCCAGCTTCGCGGCGTTTGTCTGCGCTCTCCCAGGACAAACACCTGCAGTAAGCTCCCGGAGAGACCTGGATAGATGGGAGATTAATGCGGCTGTAATAGAGGGGCAGTGTTTCCAGCATTATGCCCTCTCCCCAGGTAGATGGATCTTTTCTGAGATGATACCAATTATTTATTGCTGAAACATCTGTTGATAACTGCAGCTGCCCTTGTTAAACAAAGCATATCGTGGGGTCATAGACCATAGGGACCTGAAATCCTACCGCATGCTAGTTTTAGGCTATTCACCGACACCCCCTGAAGTCCATTGGTTACCCTCGGCTTCAATGGTTCGTCGTGTGGTTGGAAATACTTTGTAAACATTGTGCTGCCTTTCCCTGTGTGCTTTGAAGTATTATTTCATCTTCATTGGTAATTTATATTCCAGTGCTATTGTACCATGGGAAAAAGGGAAAACCTTTTTTGTTTTGCATTTAATTGTAGATAGACTGACATTTTGACCTGTATTATTAGTATTAGTCAGGAAAAGGGATTTTTTTTCCCCCTTCATCTACCTCCCCCCCCAGCCCTTTTTTTTTTAAATAAAATTTCAAGGCAGAGCAAAGGCTGCTTCAGTTCTTTGAATAAAAAGCTGGGGGGAAAATGAGGCTGAAGAGAGGTGATTACAGTGCGATGAGGAAAGATAAAAGTCTGAGCTACTTTTTTCTTCTCTTTTTTGGCATGAGGGACAGAAGGATAATGTCAAACCCCAAAGGATAAAAAAAAAAAGTCTTTGTCAATTTATTGTTCAGGAAAACCTTTAAAAATTTTCATCTCTGTTTATTTTAATTTGCCATGCTCAGAATAAGCTCATAAACCGTAATTCATTACATTTAAAAAGCGCTTTGAGATCCATGAATGAAAGGCGCTTCATTACCATAACACACTGGCGTTGTTACGAGGGGGCAGATCTGCCTGCCCGCGCTCCCGACCACAATGTTTTACTCGGTGAGTCGGCTGAAACCAGCACAGGGAGTAAGCGGATTAGGGCTTTGGCTTCAAGGGTTTGCCTTAGTGCTACACTTTAAAAAGTGGGATACCCGATGCTGGCGGCTGCGTGCTAGCTTGAGACACCAAGAAGGCAAAGCCACCTGCACCTGCATCCTTTTAAAGTGCTCTTCTTCGTCTTTGCTGTGGGATCATTACTTCTGCATGCTGGCCACAGCCCTAGGAAGGCAGAAACAGCTTGGGGGGCAGGGGAAGCGAGCAAGCCGCAGTCTCCCTGGCACGCTCTGGCTGCAGCCTCACTGCAAGAGGAGCCGTGCAGCTGCTAGAGCTAGGCTCGCTGCAGATTTTGGCAATATAAGCAAGCTTGGTTTTTTTACTTTCCTTCTCTCTCCACTGTGTGAAATTGCTGAACCACCCCAGGGACTTGAAGGCAACAGATTTACCGCAATATTTTAGGCAAACCAGCACCGCTGTTTTTACAAAACCTTTGCATCTCTCAGAAGGGTTTGTGTGTGTGTGTGTGTTGTCGGTTTTTCTTTCCCTGCTGGGGATTCACCATCCAATACAAAGGCCACCCCACGTCAGCAAGCTCAGCGTACCGCTTGCCACGTCCTGCTAGCGGGATTTGAGAGAGCCTCACTGCCAGCTGCCGTCGGCCAGCGAGCCCTGCCAGAGCTCCCTGCAGATGGGAGGGCGATGGCCAACACTGGTAGCCAGTGAAAAAATCTGGGAAGCGCTGGGATTCCTGATTTTAACAAACCAAAGCAAAATCAGAATTGTAAAGGGAGTCTCACTGACGAATGCAGGCACACAGGGGTTACTTTTTCTAGCTAAAAAATGCACATGCTCTGGGGTTAGGACTGGGGCTGCAGTTCCAAAAGGGAGGCTTGCAGGGGTTGCCCTTCCTGCAGACCGCCAGTATCTGTAGTGATGGAAATATCCTTATGCTCAGTGACCAGCCAATAGAGGGCAACATGCCCATGTGCACATAGTCTTTGATCCCACAAACCCTACCGTGGGGCTTCGCTGAAGGACATCTCTGCACACGAGTAGTTCTCCTGTAGGATTACTCAGGCAATTATTTTTTTATTTTATTTTTTTGTGAGATCACATCCCATGCTCAAACACTTTGCAATGATATGGAGCACCACTTTGTTTTTATTATACATGTGAGTAATTCCTGTATCCAGGCTCCGGCATTCAGCCACAGACCAGGATCTGCTGCAATAGGTACAGTGTGAGTGAAAAAGCAAAGCCCCAGCTTCAGAGATTTCACCACCTAAGGCCTTGCCAGTGCAAAGACACCAAGGAAACTCATTCGCAGTTAATGTTTAAATTCGCTGTAGAGATGACCTTAAATCACCTTTGTAGTGAAGGTGTCCCTCAGGTCTCCCCTGGCTGCATGTGCTCCCAAGGCTCCCCAAAAGCAGGTCTCCTCCGGGAAGGCCTGCAGGGAGCTGATCCTGTGCTGCCTGCCCTGGATGGGGAGAGTGGATCCTGGCCCTGCTTGTGCAGTCTTATTGGGACTGTGGAAAAGAATGGAAAATAAGTCCCTGCCACTCTTGCCTAGGCCTTGGCTAATTACGTGTTGCTGGATTATCATTAGGGGAACCGTTCTGAGGGAAGTGCCCCACTACCCTTAGGGGGGTGTGTGTGGCACTTGAGAGCTGGAGCCTTTGAAAAAGAACTAAAGAGGGGGCTGAGGATTTAGTTTTCTCCTCCCTGTACCTGCTGGTGTGGTAACAAGAGAATTAAAGCCCCGAGGATCTTGGTTGTTCAGGCTGACCTTTTGCTACCTACCTCATAAGAGCTCTTCTTGGGTGATCCTGGTGGAACAGGGAGCGGCTGAGCCCAGAGCCGTGGCTGCAGGCTGAATTCAGCACAAGAGGGGCTTGGTGGCATCCTGACCCCCCTTACACAGTGTCATCCCTGGCACTTCGGGGCTTTTTGAGTGAGAGGTATCAGAGATCAGGTCCTGCCAGCACAGGAGGGTGGCTGCTATCTCGTGTGTCACTTGTGATGCCCAGCCAAGGCAGCAGCTTCAGCAGGACAGCTTCAGCTCTGGGGTGCGGGGGCAGCTGTATTTTCCTTCCAGCCACTTCTCAAATGGACTTACACTTTGAGGACACAGATTTAGGAAAGACTCTTGGGTTTCTAACTGATTATAATGGACTTAATGCTGCCCTGCCAGGAGGGATCTGCCACTGGCATTTAGATATTTTTAAATATTAAAATATCCCATTTAACACAGTATTTTAATGATCCACAAGGAATCATCACAATAGTGTATTTAAATAAAGGTTGAGCACAGCAGGATACATCAGTGCCACAAAATTCCTGTTGCATCCATCCTTGGCAGCTAGCAAAAACGGGGCACTCCTGTGGTCCCCCAAATCCCTGCTGCCCTGTCAGATATAGGAGGCTCACAGGAGCTCCCCCCTCGACAAGTCTCCTCGGTGCTTTAAAGGGTTTTCCCCCAAAATGCTCCTCCTGAGAGCATGCAAGGTCATCATGCTGTCGGTGGCTTGCCCACTGGCCCCACAGGCTGGTGCCCTCCTTCACCACCTCTACACACAAGCAGCACCCAAAGCAAAACCTGCAAGCAGCAGCTAGGGCAGGGGTGCTGCCTTCCCCTTCCACGTCCCCACGAGGCATGGGGGGTCCTCTCCCTCCTGCCAGGGGTTTGGGACACACAGTGGGAGCTGGGGCAGCCAGCGGGGCTCTCCTGGCACCGCTCTGCTGGAGCAAGCGGCAGTGCAGGAGTCGAGAGTGGGAGCAGCATGGGGAACAAGCCCTTGGTGGTAAAATTAAATCACTGGCCAGTTAAATTGCCAAAAAGGGGGGCTGTTGGTAAAAGCAGGGGTTATTATTGCCCTAGCGGCTTCTCACTTCACGAAGGAAGATGTGGCTGCTTGTAAAAACCGACCCATTCTGTGGTGTTTTGAGCTGCTAATAATGGACCTAGTGCTGCACTCATTGAATAAACACCCAACTCTCCATCACCTTCAGGATGAATAACTTGAGCTAATTAACAGCTTCAGACGCTCAAGCCATTAAATTGGGTCCTCTGCTGCTCAGGGCAGAGAGGAAAGTGTCCAGGAACCTCTCATTCCTCGCTCCGCAGCTATTTACTGTGTGGCTCGCCCGTCCTGTGTTGGGGCTTATCCATCTGCACATCGCGGACATGCTTTCTCCTGCCCGTCACAGAGGTGGTAGGAGGCTTAATTCATTGTTATTTGCAGAGTGTGCTCTGATTGCCAGCTGAAAGGCTGAGATTGATAGAGAAGTCCCGTGCAGTGACAGCAGCTTTGGTCTCTTGGAAATACGGGCTTTGCTAACAGTGCGTGGGGTAAAAGGGCAAGACTTCAGCCAAATCCATTGGTGTTTTGACTGTGTGTTTAATCTGACAGGGGACGAATGCAGCGGGAGAAAGAGCTGGGCAATTTGTTAGGGTTCAGTGAAGTGCTAACTAGGAGTAGATCTTGAGGGAGAACTAAAGCACCTGTAAATGCATGGCATTGAAACCCCGCCCCGTGCACAGAGCTTGAGTTTCTTTCTTGACTGCTCTTGTGTTGATGATTTTTTTCAGATTTGAAACTTCCGACTCAATTACAAATGAAGACTAAAATAGGCTGAGGCGAATGGCTGTAAGAACACACAGGAATCGGGAGTGCCGACAAAACTGTGGCCGTACTCTGAGAATGGTCTCGAACCTCGTTGCTTGCAGAGGTTTCTGCAAAAGGGACCTTCCTGAGCCTGCAGGCTGCGTGTGGGACCCTCGCTTTATAAAGAGGGCAGAGAGAGTGGATTAAATCAATATTTCATTTATTTGGGCTTGTAATTCCTCTTACATCAGCTGTCGCATAAAGATCTCTGCAACTCCCTACCCCTCCTCCCCGCCCTCATTTACTATGCACCAATAATTTCCCTTTGACGCGATCCTGCCAGCTCCGGTGCCAGATGGCCCCTGCTCTGAGCTGCTCCCTCTCTCGGGAGCGGGCCCCATTGTCAAGGCGAAGGAGGCATCAAGGCTTTGAACCCGGTGCTGGGACCCAAATTTCAGCCCCGGCGCGAGAAGGAGCTACCCCGCTAATGCAGGGAACCACGCGCACAGCACACCCTCCCACTCAGCGCCATTAGGCACAAGCCCTTCGCTGACGGATGTTTTGCATTTTCCCCCACGGTCCGTGTATAGAAATCTCGTGCAGATTTAATTCGGACACCACCTGATTCCACTTCCCAGGCGTGAGGTTCCCTTTGTGTCCCAAACTCAATTAGACATATGCATGGGGCATCGCGGACACAGATGTGAAAACAAAGTGCGCACGTACCTCGCTCTGTCTTTTCTCTTTCTCCCTCTCCACACAGATGCACATGAGGCCAGAAATAAGGCGAGTGGACCTGCTAGCCTTACCCTGGCTTGCTCCAAAAAGCAATGAGCCCAGTGGGCTGCTGGTGGTGCTCTGCCAGGCTGCTGCCTCTCAGGCATCTCGTCCGGCACGGCGAGGGGAGCACACCATGTGCCAGCAGGACATATTCGGGAGTCGCTGAGGAATTTCGGAGCGGTGGGTGGAAGGTGAGGGTATGAATTTCTGGGTGTGCTGCCGGCAAGGCGGGAACGTAATTGCAAAGCTTGACACCGAACCGTGTTCCTGCGTGCCACACAGCGTGCAGCCCTGCCTTTCAACAACAACAACAACAAAAAAGTAGCCGAGTTTCTCCCCCTGGCTTGACTTTTCTACATTTTATGTCCATTTGGTTTTGGAGAGGGACACAAGAGGTTTCGGCATTGAGTGGAGAGTTAAATTATGCAGCTGCAAGGCTGCCAAGCCCTTCAGAATAGGATGCTTCGTTTAGATTTTCCACAATGCTATTGAAGTGCTTATTTTCCTCCTGAAGAGACACAAACAGATGCAAACTTCTGTAAACACTTTAGAAATGAATTCAGTGAGTTTGGCCTCTCAGCAGTGCTCAATAGCTGACAGAAAAATGTCTAATTAGTGCAAGTGGAAATAATAGGGCCACTTGGATTCCTTCCATCCTCCTCCAAGTCTACTTTTCCTAGGGACTCAAAGGCCCTTTTGTTTGGTAGGTCACCCTCTCTCAGGCTTTTGTGCTCCAATCTATTAAAGGAAGAAGGGGAGGAAAAAAAAATAGATTAGGCGATGCTCTGTGCTTAAATATATGGCCTGTTCATGAGCATTTCGAATGGATAGTTTGCAGTGTCAGTTTACAGGTGCTTAGAGAGAGGGATTCCTCCATTGTTGACCAGCACAAGCAGTGCTGCGCGCACGGAGCTCCAGGAATCCTTTTCAAGTGCCATCCTCTTAGAAAATCCAACTCTGGTTAAAAAAAAAAAAAAAAAAAAAGGAAATTTGCACAAACCCGCCTCACTGAACTGCAAACAAGCTAGCAAGTGCTTGCAGCAGGCCAGTGCTGCAGCCCAGCGTTCGTGCCGCAGGTCGCGGGCTCTCCTCCAAATGGTTTGAAATGGGCTTTGCCCCGCACCTCAGAGGGCTACATACTTTAGAAACAAGTGAATGTTTCTTGGGCAGGCTGCTGTGAAGAACTTAGGCTGGGAAGAAGCCAAGGAGGGTGCCCAAGAAGCCTGGAGGGTGTTTGCGGCAGTCAGCGGACACTGGTGTCTCTGGCTCGGTGCTCTCGGGCCTGGGCCTTTACACAAGGAAGGCAAGGCAAAGAAACTGCTGCTGCAGACATAAATGGAAGATAGCTGCCTAACTCGATATTTTAGGGGGGAATTGGACCGAGTTTTCTTGACAGTCTCATTCTCTGATGGTGCTGTGGGGCCTGAACCTCCTGCTCCTGCGTTGCTTTTGCTGCCATCAGCACAAGTACTGACTCATAAGAACGAGATGAGAAATGCATCCTTTTATGAGGACGCTTCGTATGGTTGAAGGTGTTTCCTGTTTTATTCTCTCTCCTATTTTACTATGCCACTAGGCAGTACTAGAGCATTGCCAGCTCCCACGTGTTGGAGTGAAGCTGGGCACCAGAAGGCCTGGCTCTGTGGGCTGCTGACCTCAAGTGAGACTCCACAGCTGAAGAGATGAGTCCTTCCTTACAGCTGGTTTCCGTATTTCAGATGTGGTATGCTTCTTCCCTCCACACCCTGTTTACTTCGTAGTTTGCAGGGAGTGTGTAAGAATCTCATTAAGAGGCATCATTTTGTACTCTTCACGTTCATCCTGTCTTCTGGCCTACAGAAAGATTTTCATACAGGTAGTGTAGACTTGAGGCAGTGTTACTAGTCATTCCTTGTGCCCAGAAAAAAATGTTTGCCTCAGGCAGCTGTTCTAGTGAAACAATGGCCAAACAACATCCTCCCCATCCTGCATGACAAACCTGTAGAAAATTGATCATCCAGGTGTCAGGGTGTGGAGCACTTACTTGCTCCTTACTGACAGGAGTGCCGATCCCTATCCACCACGGAAAGGGGTGTTTGGTGCTGTCCTGGCAGATGTTCCCGGGTCCTAGTGGACTTCAGTGTCCATGGTGAGGCCAAGTTGCCTCCACATGGCTCTCACTGGCCTCCTGTCCACCTAACAGCATGCTGCCTGAGGAGCTCTGGGTGATTCCTTGTGTCGGTGTGACGGCTCAGCGGCTGCGGGGATACAAAGAGAGTTCATGCAGGCTTAGAAATTATTAAAGACGACCTGCAAGGGAAAAGCATTGGACTCCTGCCCTGTTTGTTCGTTTGTGGTGTACAAAGGAGCGTTTGATCCTCCAGCCTTAAAGCTGCATTGGTGCTGGTCGTTTGTAGTTGGGGCCTGGTCCCACAGAGAGATGCAGGTCCCCTGGGAATCCCCCATTTCCTGGGGGACTTCTAAGGAACAAGAGGAAAAGGAAAGATGGGACTGAAACGTAGTACTCATACTGAAGGTAGCTGGAGTACCAGCTAATCAACCGTAATAATCAGGCCCCTTGGACATTTGCATGTTCATGCATATTCAAGGAGGCCTGACTTTTTCCAGAAATGGTTTGAAAAGGTGCTTTCTGAGCTGTGTGCATCTCGGTTTGCTTAATACGCAAGACAGAGTGCTCAAGCCCTGTCTCTTGTGTACAGCTTGAGCTCCATCTGGGACAACTGCTGAAGTGACCATTTCCAATCTCTTTCCAGACTAGTGTCCCTTTTGAACTAATTGTTATTACTGCTGTTAATCTGCTGGGTATAATTTAAATTCATTAACAGACCACCAAATTATGTGGTTCCAAATACTAAACACCAATTAGAGAGACAAAAAAAAAACAAAACAAAAAAAAACCACAGGAATGATATCTGCAGATCAAGCAGAACAAAGAGCTGGAACCTTCCAATGTTAGAATGAAAATATAAACAAAATTAGTCAAATTATAGGATATAAGTCTAGCCCAATCAGTGCCACAAGGGCTTAGCCCTTTATATACATGGCTAGGATGATAGAGGTTACAAGCAAAAACTTTGAGACAGAACTTGGCTAGATAGTATTTGCTTCTTGTAATGTTTAGTAACTTTACTTGCTATGAAACTGCAGTTGCCTTACAGCACATGACTGAGGAAATTCAATTCGTTTTCAAATGGTATATAGGCAGCCCTGTTAGGCAGGGAATTACTAAAGCTGAGTATTTTATTTAAACTGTTGACTACTTGTATTTCTTGAAGTTGTGGCACTGGTGTTCTTTTCAGGTTTATTTGAAGGCCTCCATCATGGCCAAGGACTGTGTGACGGCGGCTGCTGTTGTGTTCCTGATCGACCGGTTCCTGTACTGGATTGATGCCTCAAGCAAGCTCCTGAAGATCGCCAAGGGCCTGCACAAGCTGCAGCCCGCCACGCCGATCGGTCCTCAGGTGGTCATCCGCCAGGCTCGCCTTGCCGTCAATGCAGGTGCTGGCTACCAGGGAGCCACCGCTCCGTTTTCTCAGCTCAGGCCCTATTAGGAGCTACTTGACTTTGAAGAAGATACTGTGTCCCTTTCTGGGGATGACATGCTTACGGCCCTGGTGCCATCTTTTCAAACGTGCAGCCCACTCCCAGCCCCCTTGAGCCCTCCCAGCTCTTCTCAGTAGCACAAAGGGGCTGGTATAAAGGGTGTCAGAGCCAAAAGCAGTAGAGAAAATTGTGAAAGGGTGTGGAAAATACTAATTGGAGCTTTTGTTCCTTAACAAATCTTCCCTGCTGGTTTCAAACAGGGATATCTGAATTGCTATACTTCTGACCAAAGGCCTTTAAAAAGTAAATGAGAGTCCTGGCATTTTCTCTGCACTGTCCCAGCTGCTTTTTTTTTTTTTTTCAGTGGGACCACTTGACTATGCAGATGATGCCGCTTACAAACCCCTCTAGGATAAATTGATATATTTATTTTTTTAAATGTCCATCCTTCCTATAATGTGGGCAACACCTGAAGAATTTTTAATATATCATCTTCCGACTGGGAAGATGTATTCCCACTTGTTCTGGGGAGAAGAAGACAAAGCCAAACAAACCTGCTTTGAAAAAGACAATTGAGGAATATCTTAAGTACAGAACATAGTCTGGGATTCCCAACCGGTGGGGTGGCCAGCAGCTCAGTGCCTGCCCCACTCTCATTGCCTCCGCTCCTGCCCGGAGTCCCGCAGCAGCCCAACAAGTGGGAATGAGCAGAGTGAGAACAGTGTCAGGAGTCACGTGCCGACGCTGCTGAGCTTGTGTTAGCAGCTGGGTTGACTCTAAAACCAATGCACGGCATTAACCTCCCTCCTAAAGGAGAGGTAACCATGGCTTTCTGAAGCAGGTGTCTGGCTAGAAATATTTGTCCCATTGGCATTTTTTGCAATACTTTTTGTACCTATAAAATAGCTTGTATCACAGAGATTCCTGCGCACGAGGTAGCATCTAGCAGTGCATGCTTAATTGGGAAGTTTAGGCTAATTGCAAACACAGTAAGAACACTGGGAAGAGGAGTAAAATTTGCCAGGGCTTTCACTGTTGAATATTTTTGTTCACTTCATACCACAAGGTACATTTTTGTATTCATTTCCTATCTTTGTTTTGTTTTATCAGGTAAACTCTTAAAAGCTGAATATATCCTAAGCAGCCTTATTAATGACAATGGAGCAACAGGTACATATATATTTATTTTCCAATTTCATAATTACTATTTTTTTGGTACTAATTTTAACAGTCACACAAATTTCAAATACAGCCAGTCTGACATCAGTAATGACTCCTTACATCATGCTTCTCTCTTCATCACCATTCTCTTCTAAAATGTGGAAGCTGAAACCTTGTTTTGAAACTTCTACAATTCATCTTTGTATGTCTTTACTTGGGAGGAAAACTATTCTGGACTGACAGCCTTTCTACTAATTTCTCTGCCTGGAGAATTTTAAAATGTAGCCCAATTTCTAGCAATTGACTGATCGGTGATACAAGATAAAGACAACCCCCCAGTTGCCAAGAAAACCAAATTGGTTGAGTAATGCTTATCCTCCACATTCACACCGATCTTGTGAACGAAATTAAAACTTTAACCTCGCCCTGCAGCAGATTATAGTGCACTTATTTACTATATTTTGGAGTTGAGAAAAAAAAGAGAGCAAATTCTTCATCCTAAAGCACTTTCTTCAATTACTGGATAGACAAGCAAAACTGTAAAATGGGAACGTTCCTTAATGTGCAATGATACTTTTAGAAATTACTTCTTTTTCCTTCCTGTCAAATGTCTATACCGCTGGCCATGTGACTTGCTTCAGATATGGAGGGATGTGTAGAAATGGTAAGAATTCACAAATTTTGTCAGACATTCAAAATTAGTATTTAATTACGGTTTTGACACAAATATATTTTAGGTTTTCAAACCTGTTAACTATTTGCTTAGCCTTCAGAGTTTCTATAGTCAACTCATTCATGTTTTGTCTACAACCATGAAAAGTAAAAAAAAAAATAAAATAAGAAGTCTGTTCTGGTTTTTATTGTTCTGTTTTTATGTGAAACTGAGGTTCTTATACAAGAAGAGTCCTCAGTCGAGGGCATTAAACAAAATACCAGATATCACTGTTAAAGTAGCACTGGCTCTGCATTTCATCTCTGATGAGATTGTGCTATTGTTTTCAGATTATTTTCATAATATTCAATGATAATACTTAGTTAACATTGAAGATGTGTTGTTGAACAGGTACTTTGTGCTAAGAGTAGCAGTGAAATGGTCATATTAGGAAAGCTTAGTGGTTTCGTTTTTTATTTTAATGAGATAGTCAATATAGATTTGATAATGAAACGCTTTGTATAACCTTGTATAATCATGCTGTTTTAATGTGAAAATTTTTTGTTTTAATCTTCATGATACACCGGTATCTGAAAACATATTTTGCCAATGATTCAAAGTATTTTGTTCTGCTGCGTGTACTAGTGATAACGCAGATAACCATGTTAATCCTTTTGAACGCTTTTTAGTGCAAGTCTGTATAACGTTTATGCACAGTGACTTTTTGTTGCTTCACAGAAGACAAGAACCTTTTGCTTTTTATGTTGTTCTTATGCTTTGTATAGCTGTCATTCAAGCTACATGCTCATATAGCTGTCTGCTTATATTCCTTGCTGCACTGTCACCTTATCATCTCTCTGGCTGCAAGGCCTGACTCAAACCAGCTGAACTCAATGGAGAGATTTCAGGCAATTTGACAGGATTTAGGTTCTCCTCAGAGGCCTAAAATGATGGCAGCATTTTTTCATTCTCTATTGAAATTTTCAACTCTTTTTTCAGGTACTTGGCAATATGCTAATGAAAGTGATAGGATCCTTGTTCAGTCGGTCTGCTTACAAATCAGAGGACAGATTCTGCAAAAGCTTGGTATGGCTTTTTTTCTGTAAATATCTATTCAGGGTTTCTCCCAGTTTTTTTCCTTTATAGTCAGGATTTGTAATAATGCGCTTGTCATATGTCAGAATTTTAGCTTGTGTGAAACGTCTGCCTGACACCCATAACACAGCCACAGAAGATGAGTTATACACACATCTGTTTGAAGAATCAAGGACCTAGAGCCATGTACCAAGCAAGCACATTTTAAGAATTACCATCGTATTATTAATCTAACCAGAAGCCAAGGAGCATCCTGCAATATTGTTTCATTCTTCTGCTAACACTTTTCCCGAATTCACTGTTTCCCAAAAGCGTGCAGTAGCTTAACATGGGTACATCACAGCAGTTTCTTCTGTCAATATAAGATGATCCCTAGCATTCAGTATGATGGACTTCTGTATTCCAGGCTTGGTACTTGGGGCCAGTGGCTTTAGTTTTATGCTTTTGCCATAACCTTCCATCTTCAGCGACTGTTGAGATGAGGTCTTTTATGAGCATAAAATGTGTGTTTATACACAGCCAAAAGCTAAAGGAAACTAATGTTCACCATCACCAAAGCAAAATATGCCATGATATGGTTTTATACTGTTTCCAGGGCTGCCAACTCAAGAAGATGTAAAATAAACTCAGCCTATTTAAAGCCATCTGTAGCAGTAATCTGCTTAGTGACTATTTCTCTGGTTTATTTCAGGGATGTGGTATGAGGCAGCAGAGTTGATTTGGGCTTCAGTTGTAGGATATTTCAAACTTCCTCTACCAGATAAAAAGGTAGGATCTCCTTTTCACTCTGGATAGCTTTGCCAATCTAATAATCATTCCAGATTAGCTTTTGTTGATTTCAGTCATGTCTTTTAGAAATAAAGTTTCAATTATGCATCTCAGACACGGTTAACATTAAGGACAAATGTTCCAGTTGATCTGTGTATCACATTGTTTGTTTCCGCATGCATGCACAGACTTACAGACACCTTTTTCCTGCAGGGAAACGGAGTGATAGTTTTCATTAGCGATAAAGTGATTTCAAAGTGATAGTTTTCATTAAGCAGAGTTGTCTGAAGTGAGCCATCACCTAGGACGTCACAGGTGTCTCTGACAAGGACAGACTAATCCCAGAACACAACCATAGATTTGGGTTTCTTGGTTTGGTTTTCTTGTTTGTTTTTTTAGCATTTCTGTTTGCTGAAATGTTCTCAAGCTGCCCTACACTATCTGTTGTGAGTGGTGCATGTCCCCTGGCCCTGCAGCATCTGAACACCTTGCAGCAGCTAATATATCTGCCTTTAGCACTTTTGTGAGGCATGGTCGCACTAATCTTCCCTCTGCCAATGAAGCAACAGTCATACCATGTGTCCGTAGCTAAACAGGAATGTGAACCTAAGTCTTGCAAGTCCTGGGGTGATTCTTTAATAATTTTTGTAATTGTATTCCAGAATAGGATATACCAAAAAAACAGACCTCATCACCTCTCCTCTCCCATACTTAAAAGCTTGACTTTAATCTCAGAACATCCTTACGAGACCAAAGATGTGTAGTGAATTTTGCAGAAAGCGTACAGAATACTTCCTGGCATTCTCAACTATTTAGCTGGGCAGGCCCTTAGCTATCAGGTGTAAATCAAAAGTTCAGGAAAGAGTCTTCGTTTTCATTGTCACAAAGAGCACCCTGGAAAAATATCTAAGGAAAATGCAGTGCTATTGAAGTTACTGTTGAAGGCAAGAGCTAGCAGTTATCAGAATAGCTGCCACTCACGGAAACTCATAAGGGTCCACCAAGGCAGCATTTTCTGTAAGTTAATAAAACCCTACCAAGATGACCTGAGTTTCTCAGCAGTACTTCTCTTTGGATCCTTTTTGGTTCATTTTGTTGGATTTTCGGTGTGGGTTGTGTTGTTTGTTTGTTTGTTTGTTTATTTGTTTTCTGGTTTGACATATACAGAAACTAAGTAACTGTGAGAAAAAAAATTCAAAACGTGGGAAAAAACCTTCCATTTCTTTTTCAGGGAATTGCTACCTCCTTGGGTATTATAGCTGATATCTTTTCTTCCATGAGTGAGAAGGATTATATACGTTTTAAAACCAATGCTGAGATTGACCTGGTAAGACTTGGTTTAGTATTTGTGGGTGCAGATTCTTCAGAAAAATTGTATGTCATTGTCCCAGATTCACTCACATTTTGTCCGCCCTCCAGTTCCTCTCCTAAGCTAAGAGGGCTGAAGAATATTCCATCGCTCCCATTCATAAAGTTCATTAGCACCTAGACGGAAAAATGCTTTGCTCCAGGAAAAAAGAAACAGTAAAAATATTTATTTAGTGTGGGTGTATGTGTATGTATGTATAACACACAGATGATTTACAGAGCCCCAGACTGACACATCTATGGTAAACCTGAGCGAAAAGGCTCTTTCAGAAATACAGTCGGCTGTTGTTGTGTAAGATTTGATGTCCTACTCTGTCAAGATTCAAAGGCATCAGAAACCTCAGGGAACCTACAAATCTCAATGGACTCTGATGACCAAATCCCAAGCTGCCTACCTCCAGTCTAACAGGGTTGCCTGCCGGGTAGACACTTCTCTTTGAAAAGAGAGCCTTTAAAATGAGGTTTCCCCTTGTGCTTTTTTTTTTGTTTCATCAGAGCCTTCTCCGGGAGTTCAGCCATCGCTTACTATCAGCTGCTGAAGCCTGCAAACTGGCGGCAGCCTACAGCCAGTATACCCCACTGTTTGTGCTCACAGCAGTGGTAAGTATTAGTCCTCATTCTGGAAGTGCTGTGTGTATAACAGAAGAGTCCAGGCTATTAAATTTGGCTCTAATCTAGCTTCCAAGCATCATACTGTACAATATGCTCCTATCTGTGTTGTGGATATAATGATGCATGTTACTCTGGACTCCAGTCTGAAGCTAAGCAGATGGGAAGAATGCAGTATCTGTCTGCAGAGCGAGGATGGGCTTTCGAGCCCACCCGAGAGTGTTGCTTTTCCTGTAAATAAAGATGTATTTCAAAGGAGAAAGAGCAAGATTGTTTCCTAACAGAAACACAGCAGCAGGCAGTTAGAGCCAGCATTTTCTTCCAATTGTAAAAGGGAAAGAAACACATTTTTTTCCTCCTTTCATTTAGTTGAGACAGAGGTGCTGTTTTTTAATTCCTTGATTCCTCTTTTGTCCTCTCCCAGAACATCCGTGGGGTATGTTTGCTGTCCTATAGTCACTCCAAGGACTGTCCGCCCGAAAGGAGAAAGTTCTACTTGTCCGAAGCCAAAGAATCCTTCGAGATCGGCCTCCTCACCAAGAACGAAAACAGTCCTGTCACCAGCAAGCAGGAGCTCCATAGCTTTATTAAAGCTGCTTTCTGCCTCACAACTGTGCATCGATGGCTCTATGGGGACAGTGAGAAGCTCCATGAGGTGGGTCAGCTCTGTAGGGAAGCCATGGGAAAACTGCATGCGTACAGCACTTCGCTTGCAGAAGAGGAAGAGAAAGGAGCGCTTGCCAAGGAGATCATGTCTCTGATCACGTCCGTTAAGAAGCACTTGCAAGTGGAAGGCTTTCCGAATTCTGATGCCAGGTCTTACATTCCAGACAGTTACAAAAGCGCAGTGCAAAAACCTATCCTGCAAGGCGAGGCCGACTTTGAGAAGATCCTTGCCAAGCATTCTCAGCATCATCTGTCAGTGTGTGAAGTGTTTAAAAATACTTGCAGGATTCATAAAACCACACCAGGAGAAATGCACACGGGAGCTTGTGTCACAACCTTAAAAACAGAAACCAAAAACATAGACACTGTGTGCACCACTGAAGAAGCAGCGTACCAGAGGAAAGGTGCTGGCAAAATGGCCAATACACAAAAAGCAGAAAGTAGCTCAGAGAGACTCAGTGGCCAAACAAGAAACAAACACATCGCTTCTGATGTGATCAATATTTCCTTTGAAGAAGAGACTGAACCATTTGAAATAGTAATAAACGATGGAAACAGTGCTTTTGGCAGATGGCAAAACAGGAGTCAAACCACCACTTCAGAGAACTCATGGTGCAAGCTGTCGCTGTCAAGTTACTCCTCCAGCTGGGAGGAACTGAGCTGTAATAGCGGCCAGGAGCCTCCCAGGGAAGGGCAGCAGCAGCAGAAGGGCTCAGCAGAGGAGCAGTGTTGCACAACAGAATCTGCCGAATACGACCAAGTAGCTCACCTGCACTCACTGCCTCCAAGAGCCCATCAGCCTTCTCCTCGAGAGCTCCCGCGTGGCTCCGTGGGGTCTCCTCACGCTCCCCCGGCCAGAAAGCCCGGGCAGGGCAGCTGCGGTACCACGGACAGCAGGCTTGTACCAAGGCAGGCACCCAAATCCCGCTTGGCCTGGGTGCAGCCGGCAGGAGGAACCGGGGGCAGAAGTCAGGGTCCCTCGTCTGACCACAGCCCCGCCGCAAATGGGGTGGTTGATGCAGAGTCTACGGGCACTGAGCCAGAAATGGCCGGCGAGGCCCCTGTGGGTAACTGGTTGGGGAAATCTCCAGCCATGGCTGGGAACAGGTCTCACAAAACGGTTGATGTTGACCCCCAGGCAGAAACGGTAGATGACACTGGATTTGATTTCATCAGTATTGGAGACTTGGTAAACAATTATCCCACAGCGACTGGTCCAGAGCGTCAGCCAGCTCCGGGTGCACCAACAGCTTTACCCTCAGGGGGAAAGATGTCCAAAGTCAACTACTTTGACTGTGCTACTACTGAAGAAGAAGAAGAAAAGCCTCAGGACAGGGTGAGCAGCCAGAGGCCATCCAGTTCATCTCTAAGTCCATGGCACAACTCAACTCAGAAGCCCAAGTGTTCCCCTGAAGGTCCATTTCTGAATCCAAGGGGAAATGGTCTTGCCTTTACACCTGGGAGAACAAAGGAAGAAATCCTTGATGCTCGAATTCTGAGGGATGATGACTATGTGCAGCTTCTGGCAGGAGTAGAGCATAACTGGCTTGTCCAGAGACTGACGCCTACTGGAATTTTTAAGCCTAAACAGCTTCATAAAGCATACTGTAAGTTTCCACACAGCAACGAGCATTTTCATGCAGGGATAGCTACTCCCACAGAAAACAGCCTTGACTCAGGCTTTTTAACATCATGTTTTAGTCATCCCTTAATAAGTTTTTTTGTTGTTCTTTTATGAATTTTTGTACAAAAAAAAAAAAAAAGCAATAGAAGAACACTCCCTTGAAACATTTTCTTGTATTCCTACCTACCCATTTGCACATCAGTCACAGCTTCATGGAGATGGGCTCCATCTCCATGCCCACTCAGTCCCTCCTGCTTTATCCATTCATGCAATAGGTAACTCAGGCTACTTGGTTCCCTGTGCTGGTTTGTCAAGTCTATTTTACCCCTTTTACTTGAGCCCATTTAAGTTCAATATTTCATCCCTTTGAACTATGTATTTGAGATAATGATTATAAAGTTAATCATAAATAACAGTTCAATTTATCTTCTGAATCTTAATTTGCAGAACTTTGTTCAATATACTAGGAAATACAGAAGTTAGGAGCAACACCTCCGTAGGATGCCTCATTGAGCTCATTAAGTGCAATCTACTGGGGAATCATCCCATCTCGCTTGTTTCAAGCCTGTTTAGATATTTTTGTCCTTGATGTAAAACATCCATCTCTGCACCTCAGTGCCACTTAGCACATATCTTATTGCACAGTACTTTGCTTTCAGAGGAGCCTGGATATCTTAGCTCCTAGGTGATGGTATATCACCCCTCACCTCAGGCTTAGAGCAATCCCGTGGAATTGTCCAGACTACCTGTTGTGTCTCCTTTTTGTAGCAGCTCTTCTTTTGAAATACTCAAAGACATCAGGCCTCTGGACAGGCCAGGAAACAGCTGTATTCATTGGGGACTACCTAAACGTGGCAAAGGAAGGCAAACAGAGAAATGCATTTTGGATACACTTCCTGCACCAAGAAGAAAGCCTGGGAAGGTATTGACCAAACCAATTTTTGAAAAAAAATGTATACCAATTCTACTTCTGTGTGAATATGAATGAAAACTGCCTGGTACGATTAATCTTATACCTGTGATTCAGCTAGTCCAGTGCCTTATCGGACAGTAGCTTTTATCAGGTATTTTCAGAAGGTAAGACAAGTTTTTATTTAGGCAACTACAGAAATAGCAGTCACAATGGCAGAAGATTGTTCCTTTATTCTGTTTCAACCTAGTTTATGTTTGGTTAGATTTTGGCCGGTTTTCTGTAGCAAGACTGTTTTATTGCTTTTCTAAATCTCTTGGGCATTTTGTCAATCTTTAGTAGAGTAAATCTTCTTATCACCCATTTAGCTCTCTGATTTTGAATTTTTGGGAAGAAAAAGCTACTTTACTGTTGTCTTACAGCAGCCATGTTAGTGTATCTGCTCATGACAGGTCTTAGGCCCGAACTCACCTCCATCTGTTCTGGGATAATCTGATGGGAGATTAAGTGACGCTTCCTTTTTATATGACCTCTAGCTTTGCATTAGAGAATTCCTGTTTCTGATCTTCCCTAACACCCAAACAAAACATCTGTAATTCAAAATTAACTTTTTTTTTTTTTTTTAAGGCAGTTTTGCCCCACATAAGCAGTAATAAACCTGACAGAGATTCCAGAGTAGGCCCTTTCATTAAACAAGCCCATCTAATCCTACTTATGGGTAGGCAAAGCAGCGCTTCATGTTGCTGAAGAGGGTAGAAGCGCAGAGTGGTATTAGTACCTCAGAGGCAGACCAAACTTTTTGCTTGATTTCATCTTCCTGTGGAGACACCAGCAATTGTTCTGTTTATAAGCCAAGACAGACAGGCTTACGGCTGCTGCAGTCTGAAAGAAGGAACGCTAGGTTAATGTGATGCTGGGCCTGAGAGGCTACCCTAGCTAGCACGATGCTACACTTCCAAGTACCCAGATTCCAGCCTAGAATCACTTTGCAACAAGATCGTTCTTAACACAGAGTGAAGGAGCAACAATGCCTATAGGCAGAGAAGTTCTTTAGTCACTTTTAATTTTGACAATGGGTTTACACAATGGATCCTTTTGATCTGAAAGCAAAGTTAAAAACACATATATGTTTCACATCAGGAAAGCTCTGCTGGCTGCTAATCACAGGTTTTGGATTGTTATTAGAAGTATCTTATGAATTCTTATGGGTTAAGAACAGTATTTTAAGTACCTCTGAGTCAGGTCTCCCTTCAGAGTCAAGAAGAGTTGACTTTAAACATTCCATTGCTATGAAACCCTCATCCTAGGATTTGGTTGATTTTTACAGCACTTTATTCCTGTAAGAGCTTTAGGAGAAAAAAAAAAACACAACTTTATGGTTTGATGTTTGTGTACGGTAATGATGTTTGTGTACCACAAGTAGGGCTTCCTGAGTACAGTCCGCTGCAAACCTGGCTGCACCAAAGGTTGTTTTTGTTTTGCTTTGCTTTGTTTTGTTTGTTTTGGTTTGTTTTGTTTTTTCTTGTTTAGGTACGTTGGGAAAGAATATAAAGAAGAAAAGGGGCTTCTTCATCATTTCAGTGATGTGGAACGACAAATGACTGCTCAGTACTACGTGACGGAATTCAACAAAAGGCTGTATGAGCAAAAGGTCCCTACCCAAATCTTTTATATCCCATCTGCAGTACTTCTGGTAAGAGCTGTCTTCAAAGCAATACCAAGGAATTGATGGGAAGTGGGTCATAAGTCAGTTTGACTTTAAATTACTAGTAGTTAGGCCGCCTGTAGATGACATGCTGTAATTCATGTGATCTTACCTGGTAGGTGTACTTGATTGTTCAGGACAGAAGACGTCCTTCAAATGGCTATCACAGAAAAGCTCTTTTCCTCAATAACAACCCCTTATCATAGCAATTCTTATTAGTTATTAGTTCCTATTAGGAGAGGAATAGGTCACTATATAAAGAAGCAGCCCACCTCAGAGGAGAGAGGGATGGGGCCTGCCTGAGCAGAAGTGCTCTCCCTCTCTCCGAGACACCGTCTGCTCCTTTTCCAATTGTCCCTGGCAAAGAACCAGCTCCGCCACATCTCTGTGTGGTCTGAGCTCTGTAAGGAGAAGGAAATGCCCATGTACTCCCTGAAGGTGAGATCACACTGATGGTGAGGAAAGACTAGTGGCAACGGCAGGGCTTTGAGCTTCAGCAAGACCACAGGTCCACCAGGCACCGCTCACTGAGGACCATTCTGCCCCTACACTCCAACAGTTCAGCCTCAGACATTGCCTGCTGGCAGAGGCAAGAACCAAGTGGCTGAGAGCTGGCTGGGATGTCGAGAGTTATCTGAGCAAGCCTAGGGGGAAGGCACAGCAAAGTCATGAGAATTTATTGTGTCTGGAGCGGGTTGAAAAAACAAGAAGCCTGAAGCAAAAAGTTTTGAAGAAAAAGCAGTTTGGGGTTAGTCTTTAAACAGCAACAAACAGCAACTAAAATACCCAGAACTCAACTGAAGTAACAGCCACATTAGATCAGGGAAGATGGCTGTTTGTCCACTTGGTTTCAAACACACAGAGTTTAAGGAGGCTGCATTCAACACGCTCGTGGGGCACACCTCGCGGATCATACTGGCCTTCTGTTTCAGAAGTGTAGCCAGGACAGCTGTTGCTGCTCTTACTACCCTCTTTGCTCTGCAAGATGTCTGCAAGGGCAGCAAAGCCACGGGACAGGTGGCCCTGCTGTGCCAGCACCCAATCTGAGTGCTAGAGGCGGGAGCCACATCTGTGTGATCTGGCACGGAGGTTAAACCAGACATCCAGCCCTCCAGGGGAAAGTTACAGGTCTTTTCCAAGTTCTTATGCTTAACTTTCAGTTTGACTTGTGTTTCAGATGTGGAGAGCTAAGTAGTCTGTCTTTCCCTGCCTGCTACAGAGCTGAGTGCACTGTTATTAGCATGTATATGAATTCACAATATGAGTATGATAGCATGATATGTATATTACTGTGTCTGCAAGCCATTCTGGCAGTAGATCTGGCTCTATGCCACTCGCTAATAAGGCCTAATGAGAGCCTGGCACCAGCACTTACTAGTCTCTGAAGACAGAAATTACTAAAAAAAAAAAAAAAAAGCAACAACGACAAAAAAACTACAACAATAACAACAATAAAAATCACCCAGTGATTATTTGCACATTGAAGAAGGACCAGGTGCAAGTTTATTCAAATCTTTTCATTTTTCTAGCTTGTTCTTTAGATAGAATCTCCTGAAAGAAGTTTCTCATTTGCTGAACAAACTAGATATTTGTAGAATTTGTTGCTCAGTTTGGCCTGCCAGGCTGGCTTTGTGTTGGTGCCATCGTTGCTCTAGTTAAACGTGAGCTCTAAGCAGCCTGTCTTTTGAATCAGCAGTGGGTTAATATGGAGGATATTTCCATCCATCTTATGACAGAAAGTTCTAGGAGGAAAATACAAACATTCCCTTAGAGGAGCTTTAGCATTCTTGCTTTCACATCTCTGCATGGATGACTGTCACTGAAACTCTCTTTTCAGATACTGGAAAACAGAAAAATAAAAGGATGTGTGAGCGTGGAGCCCTACATCCTGGGGGAGTTTGTGAAGCTGTCCAATAACACAAAGGTGGTAAAGAACGAGTACAAAGCCACGGAGTATGGTCTGGCCTACGGCCATTTCTCCTATGAGTACTCCAATGGAACAGATGTTGTTGTTGACCTGCAAGGTTTGTATTGCGGTGAACTCCATTTATTGCATATCCCCTCAAGTAGCAGAATATGCTGTACGAGGACATAGCCTCTCTAAACGACATAAGGTGAGGGAGGTATGTGCAGGTGTGTGTCTGCTGTGAGCAGTGCTTTTTTTTCTCTGCTGTGTCACAGCAAGAGCAGATAAGCCGAACGCTCCCCAGAGTGCCACAGGAGCAGTCTGCACCCAATTAGGCTAAAGCCAGGCTGCGAGGATGTGTCCTGTGGAAACACCTGAAGGAGAACCACTAAAAAAGACAGCGGGTTTTGTCACACTTCCTCCTTCCCAAAATTGGCAAACCTAAAATAATTCCCTGTTTAGTTAATGGAGAACTGAGCTCTTTGGTTAAAAGCCAAGGGTACAACCTTTCAGAATCAACCTTCATCACATGGGTGTCTCTGGGATGTTCAAGCAATATTCACTCAGTACCTCCTAGGGTTTCATTCTGCTTTTGCTGACACAGGTGTAAACTGGGAATCACTGAACTGACTGACGTGAGCAGAGTGTGGGCTGTGCCAAGCAGGAAGTACTGGGTGGGATAGCGCAAGGGCCGTGATGCTTGATAAAAAAAGATGTATCCTTTCTTCCGCAGGCTGGGTGACAGGGAATGGGAAAGGCCTCATCTACCTCACAGACCCACAGATTCATTCTGTTAATAGCAAAGATGTTTCACGCTCTAACTTTGGGAAGAGAGGAATTTATTACTTCTTCAATAACCAACACGTGGAGTGCAATGAAATCTGTCGTTGCCTTTCTTTAACAAGACCCTCAGTAGAGCCCCCAGTGTAGACTCACACGAGACCCAAGCAGAAGATTACCCGTAAGATGGGCAGTATTTTATCCTACACACTTCTAGGAGCATGTTGTCTTCGTGAGAACAGAGGCCCTGAGATGACACTCACGTGAGTCTGGTCAGCCATTACCTGCACCATTTTGGGAAAGTTCTGGTCTGTGCACCCCAGCTGGTATTACCATGTTACCATCTCGTGTACCATCTGAAACGCTTGTTCTTATAGCCATCTGTCAGACTTAGCAGAAGACCATAAGAGGAAGAAGAAAGCAGCCTCCAAAATTCATCTAGAGGTGTGTTACGAGACTGGATAAACATCCAGTGCATCAGCAGACCCAGTGAGGGCAACAGGCACCATCTGCTCTTCGGAAATGGAGTAGGAAACAGAGCGAGACAGAAGCAGAGACTTGTGTTTCAACCATCTGTAAAATTCACAGAAAGTTGTATAAATGCTTCAGGGAACAAATGGTGATGTTTCGGGTTGTTAAAAAATAAAAACAATTTCTTTCAGAGGGGTATGTACGTATAGGTGTGACCACACAACATTTAAATAGAAGGAAATACGGTTTTAACTGCAACGGCCAAAAAAATCCGCTGTTCTTCAAGGAAAAAAATACTAGTCTCGAGCCAGGAAAAACTGTACATGAATAATTTAGGCCTGCTACATTTAAGACACTCTCAGGAGAGAGTGGAATAGTTCTCACTTAAGAACAACACATCTCTTCTGACTGTAACGAAACTGTGAACACCGTAAGTTTTGCGAATGATTCTGTAGCTAATTCCAACAAATAACCTCCCCAGGCGCGAATGCAGACAGTGCACAGCCCTAGTTGTATGGCTACGTGAGCTTGTTTGCTGTGTGAGCTAGGCACTCGCAGGTACAGCTCACATCAGCTATTCAGAGCAGGTGCTAGGGCTTTAAGGGGTTGCTTGTGAGTGAAAAAGGTGTCCTCTAAGTGGTATCTTTACACACTGCCCCTATCAACACCCCACACACTTATCCTCTCACCTTGCTCCACTTATGCAGCCGAAGACTAAATCCTAAATCTTTAAATCTAAAATCTTTAAAACCTAAATCCCTACATGAGGAGGGATTTTCTTGACAATTCTGCTTGTTCTAGGAACACACTTTACTCTCGCACATACAAACAGCTGTGACTTTGAATATGTCCTTTAACTCAAACATTTTTGCTGAATTTTTGCTGTTGTTTGTGGTTGATACATAGCACACACCCAGAGAGCCCCTGACATTTAACGCCAGTGCTGAGCAGCCTGTGGCATGCGTGCCGGCCACATGCTTCAATAGTGTATGATGGGCTAGAGGCAGCTGCAGATTTTTGCATTTTATGAAACAATCTTTTGTGGGATTTTATTTTGTTGTCTTGTGTTGCTTTGTTTTATTTTAAACTAAAACCTGAAGTTCATTCAGGTGACCTCCTTGGACATTCGTGAGCCACCACCTGGGGAACTGGGAAGTATGAAATGCAGAACTATTTTTTCCCGCACAGGCTGCTTAGGTGGTAAGAATCAAACCTGGCAGCACAGTCAGGGAATGCATACACATGTTGTTGTGCTGCCTCCCACCTTGGTGAGCCTTTCTTAACTGAGAAAGCATCCAGAAGAAAGAGGGAATGGGAGCTCCTCACCCCGCATGTTGCACCCCTTCAAAGCCGAGTTAAGCAGACTGGAGCTTCTGGTTGAGGGATAAGGAAAATAAAAGCTATCAGCAACACTATTCAGATTCAGAGTTTACAGGAGAATGTTTGTTCCAGCCTTTGCTAGGGACACTCTGCAGATTTTGATTAAAAGCAGAGGGCATATTTTTGCACATACAGGCTGCATCTGGTTTTCTATTCCACCGGAGAGCAAAAGAGGTCTTAGGCTCTTTCGGCACACCTCTCCTGGTGTTATTGTCCTAACCGGGAGGCCAAAAGCTACTTCTGTGAAATTTCAAGAAAGAGGTGTGCATATTCCCCTTAGTTCCACATCTGGCAGGAATAGCAGGACTGGACCGAACACTCGCTGCTGCTCAGGAACCTGCCTCTCCAGCCAAAATAAAATATGACGAGACTTTGGTTTTACTCTTCAAAGACTATGCCAAGGCATCCAGAGTGTGTGCGTGTGCAGTCATCCATGTACCAGGGGATTCTTCATCTGAAAAATGGTACATAGCTTCCCTGCTACATCCAAGGTCACTAGCTCCCTCCACTGAAAATGCTCTCTTCTCTTCTCCTCCAAACCCGGAGGTTCCTTGCCCCATGGCCCAAGGGCTGGGACTGCTTCTTTTAGGAGATTTGCGTCATGAGAAAGGGAACACAGCATTAAACTTCCACAAAAAGATGGGTCCCCAGCACCACAGCGTTAGCTTTAACAAAACCATAAGCTTTTGTTTCTGCAACTGGCAGAGATTTTTAGGCTTTTGTTGCCGCTTTTTAGCAATGCTATTGTTTTCTACGTGGTTTGTGCCGAGTTGTTTGGAAAGATGCCCTATCACTGTGCTGAACAATCAGAACTAGGTGTAAAGAGTGAGAAGCAAGAGAGAAAAAAAAATTAAATCTCTTTATTATGGTGCATAAACCTTCAGTGCTGGGGAGCTGGGCAGCTGCACAGGAAGAAAAATGCATTCAAAAATATAATGCTAGTGTGAATAATCCTTTCTCGAATGCTGCTTGCAGACTGCTTCAGCTTTGTCAGGTGAACTTGAACTGGGCCATCAGATTTGCTGTCGTTCCCATTGCACACTGTCTATCACCCCAGGGCATTCACCATCTTGACTGTTGTTAAAAGGGAGCGAACAATCCATCATTGAGCCCGGGAGTCACTCGCTCATAGAAAAGTAAAATCGGCATGTGACGGTACACTCAGCCCCAGTGTTTCACAGATTAAAGTGATACATGAAAACTCACGTGTTACTGGGAAGATTAAGCCAGTTATCTTGTTCTGCAGCCAATAAAGGGCTGCCTTGTCTGCGGCAGGAGGAGAACGCTGGCTTTAACCAAGTGACAGAAATTGTGCATACGGAGCTCCGTGCTGCTGCAAAACAGAGCTCTAAACTGCCAAGGGGAAACAAAGATGGTCAGCAAGATTTTGGGAATTAACCGGCAGCAGTGATGCTGCGTTAAAGCCTTTTCCTTCTCTATAGAGACAATTAAAAACAAAACAAAACCTCCCTAACAATCCCTGGAGAACAAAGTGTCCTTGCGCACTGTCAACAGCCAGCCCCGCGATGCCTGTTGTAAAGTGTGTGTGGTTTAGAGACCCGCAAAAAGCAATGCCTTTTCCAGTCTCTGCTGCTTGTTTGACCAAAGAAAATGTGTTTAGATATGCTTTTGAATAAATTCTTGTGTGGGGAATCTTGATATCTGGAGTACTTCCTAATATAGGGTATTAGCATTTAGCAGCTGGTTTCTTTTGTTGCTTTATGTAAGACATTTTCCCACCCCAGCTAAACGTACGGCTACTGACAGATCTTTGAATGAGCAATTCAGGAAAGTCAGTGTCGAGTGTCAGCCTGCCCAGTTCCCACCTAAAGCCAACACCGTAACGTTTAGCCTGATGGCTTCCATCGGTCGTAACCTTGGCAGGCTGGGGCTCATGTTTGGAGCTCTCAGAGCTTTGCTCAGCGCCCTGCCATTAGCCGGTGCTTGAGCACAGAGCTTGCCTTAATAATGACGTATCCACACATATCCGACAGCCTTTAGGCAGCCATAGCACGTACGTGGCCCGAAACACACCGACCTTACACTGCGGGTTGATGCGGTGTCTGGTACAAACCGGGGGCTAACGGGGGAACTAAGCAGCTGACTCAGAGCATTTAATCTTTTGGCTGGAAGCATCAGCTTAGAGCTACTGGCCAAAAAAAATCTCCTTTCTGCCATTTCCTCTGGCTTCAGAAGAAAGTCATGTGAACCAACCAAGATTTGCATTGTTTTGTGTTATTTGTTGTTTTGTTTTGTTTTTATTTTTCACAGGCATTCAGTCGTGTATTAAGGAACTTGCTACCCAATGTGCTTTTTAGGGTGGATTAATCACACCATACTCCCAAGCGTGAGGCGAGAGCCACGAATGACCATTAGGAAGCAGTCACCCCATGGTCTCTACAAAATGAGAGAAGCTGCACTGCGTTAGAACAGTGAAATATTGTCATTAGCTGTAGGGGCATAAAGCCTGCAGGACTTATATTCACCTGGTAAAAGCAGTAAGCCAAGCACAAAAGCTTTCTGCTGCTGACAGTGTGGCAACGAGCTCTTTCCTGAGCTTTGGGGAAGGTGTTTGGTGAAGGAAGTTTGTGCTGTTAGAAGTCCCTCTGTGAGCACCCAGGCGAAAGACAGAGGCCTCGCGTGCTCTGCTGCATGCGCTCTTGCATAAAAATCAGTCAATTAGAGACTGAAAGGGAACATGTTCAACAACCGAACCCTATTACAGCTGGGCACGAGGAGCGCAGGCAGAACTGGGGCATCATCAGGCCTTGGCAGAGGGCACGAGGCGGGCGACATGCCGCGCTGACACCTGCATCCTCACCCAGACCAGGCCCGGACGATTCAGCGGGTGGGAGAAGCCAGCACAAGCACCGGGGCGCCCAGGCTTTCCCCCCTCCACCGTCAGGCCGAAGCCCAAGCGGCCGTGCTGGACACGGGAGGCACGGGGCTGCTGCCTGCCCCGCGCGGGCCGTCACGTTAATAGGGGATGATTTGCAAACGGCGTCCCCCCCCCCCCGCCGCCCCCCGGCCCCCCTCTGCCCGACTCCCGCTTTTCTGCTCAATGGCACAGATGCTGCTTTGTGCTGCCCAGGACCAAGCAGCTATTAGCAGCAAATCCAGCGAGGGAAATTAATGAAGGCGACTACTAATAAAAGGCAGCTCGGGACAGCCATACCAACTTGCTCCAAGCAGTAATTAACTTTTCTAAAACTCACGAAGGTAAATATGCCTTCAGCTTTGGTCCGGACCCTCTCCTTTTTAATCAAGGCAGGGGGATGGGAGGAGGCCCAGTCCCCGCTGCCCACCGGCACAGCAGCCCGCCTTCCCTCTGCCCGGTGTGCGACTTTTCCTCAAGGCGGCCGTTAACGTGCTCTGTCTCCAGTCCCAGCACTGCAAGATCACCGCCCGTGCTGCATTCAGCACTGCGGGCTGCGGCGAAGAAAGCACAGCCCGAAGCTTGCTGTGCTGGCCCAGAGGCACAGCACTAAGCCCGAGCTCGGGTTTGCCCCACGGTGACAGCAAAAACGTGTGCTGAGCCTGCACAGATGGCACAGCATCACGGCTTTAAGGCAGGGTGCTTCCTGAGGAGGAAGGTGTCAGCTGGGCACAAATCAAGACAGGTTTAGAGATGCAAGACTTTGCCCAGCAGAAAGGCATCCCCCTACGCTGGGTAAAAATCCCACCAAGACTTCTGCTCGGGGAAGGGGTCCGCAGAGCTACAACTGCCGCACAAAAGCGTGCTGAGCTGCAGTGAGTGCTTTGGACTGCTTTGTCCACACAGTGCAGGAATGGGGGCTGCACAGGTCAAATCCAGACAAAACAAAGGCAAAGTTTTACCAGACGAGCCCAAACCCTTACAGGAGGTGTTTTCTATGGCTCGGTTCCTGAGAGATCAGGTGCAGCCCCCAGCCCCTACGGCTGTGTGGAGCGCTGCGCTCCCCTCGCCACAGCGATGCGCTGTCCCCGTCCCACAGGGCCTGGTCCTCGGCCAGGATGCGGCCCAGCATCAGCTGCTTTCCCCAGGCACACGGGCATACCCCCATTTGTATGTTTTACAGACATTTTGGGGTGTGCTCTCGTTGTAGAGACATTGCATTTCTCTAAGCTACATGCGTGTCTTTGTGTGGAAATAAGATGTAACTGTCTAATATCCCAGATGATTGGCCCTTTCAATTAAAACAACATTATGCAAAAAATAATGAATCCCGTCTTAAAAAAGCAGCCCACGTGTGCTTAATTACTTAATGTAATATACATTTCAATAACAAAGTCATTAGAGTGCACTGTAGGATGCCCTGTAACAGGTGAACCCTAATCCAGTTGCTTCACAGCATAATGGCATTACTTTTTTTTTTTTTTCCGCCATCACGAAACCAAAGCCTCCTTGTGACAATAAAATCATGAGAAAAATGTCCGTAACAGGAGTAAATCAAGGCCAGGCCGTGCGTCCCACACGTGTGAGATGTGTGCCGGGGAGAGGGGAAGGGCCGCACGGTGGCTGGCCGTGCAGGCCGGGTGCAGGCCGGGCTTGCTCTGTGGAAACACACGGGTGCACCAATGGTTTGTGTACCACACGAGAGGAAAGCAAGTGCCGGCCCTTGGGTGAGTTGGGCTCCCTGTGGCTATCTGTGAGCCGGGGGTGTGTATAACCCCCCCCTCAGGAGCCACAGAGCAGCCCGGCAGGCTCCAGCAGCGCAGAGGAGCTTTTATGCCAACGCACAATGTGCAGAAGGATCATAAACACACTTTAAAGGGAAGACGACCTCTTTGTCATGAGGAATTACGCTTTTTCGGCAAGGTGCAGCCGTGGAAACAGCCCCCCCGTTCCCCCACTCCACCCCGAGGGGCACTTTTGCCTTTTACACCCCCAGCCCAGCACCAGGCCCACTGCAGGGCTCTGGGCCCGCAGGCTGCTTTCCCAAGGCTCCGGGCAGCCACCGGGATTTTGCTAATAATTTGCGACCCTCCGGCTTTGCAGCAGTGCCCACAGCCAGGAAGGGACCAGGGAAGGGCTGTGGGACCCCCATCCGCCCCCTTCTCTTTCCCGTCTGCCCGGCGGGATGGGTGATGCTCCCCATCACCACCACGGCACAAGGGCGAGCCGGGCATTGGGCTCCTTGTTGGCATTCCTGGAGTTTAATCATTAGAGGGGTTGTTAACGGAGAGAGACGGAGCCATCCCGCTCCCGACAGGCCACCCCACACGCTGCCAGCCCCACTGAAAGGATGCCTCCTGTTTTGTTCCTTCTGGCCCACGGCAGATTTGGGGGGACACAGCTTCATATCGCTGGCCACATCAAAGCCGCGATTATGCAAATGCACCCACTTTTTTCTCTTTCTTTTTCTTTCTTTTTCTTTTTTTTTTTTTTCTTTTTTCTGTCCTCCAGGAATTATTTATCACACAATAACCCCCCTGCCAGGGGGGGAAACAATAGATCAGGCTTGATAGCACCGCTCGCCCGAGGCTGCGGGGAAGGGGGGGCGAACCCCCGCACGTTTTATTGGGCTAACCTAATTTTACTAATTCTCTTTTCACACGTTCCTTTTTTTTTTTCCTTTTTTTTTTCCCTTTTGCCCCCTTCAGGGGCGTCGCTCGCCGGGCCGGGTTTCACGCTCCCAGGATCCGGGGGCACCGGGCAGATTCATGTGCCGCGCAGTTTATTTAATTAATACATTCAGCCGCCTCCGCTGGTTTTTAATGATTTCCAGGTGTTTGCACCCAGAAGTCACAAAGCGCTGCTGGGCGCACGGGGCAATGATTGAAGGGCCTCGGAGTGCACCAGACACCCCCCGGCCCTGCCAGCGATGGGCTAATGATGCTGGGCTAAAAACGCCCTGGTTTGGGCTCGTGGCACGGGCACGGAGGATGAGGACGCCCAGCCAGTGCGGGGCGGCGATAGAGCAAGGAAGGACTGGAAGGATGAAGGCCGAGGGCAGACGGGCTGCTCCTGCTCAGCGCTTTGTTGGGTGCCCTGTGTAGGAGACGACGTCTCCATGGGATAACCCGAGACATCCCCGGAGGTGCTCTGAGCTCACCCTGGCCCTGCCCGCGGTGTGGGTTTCACCGGTACAGGAGAGAGATGGAGGAACGGGGCCTTCCTCTTTAAGCCCAAACCAGTTTTTATTTAAGCTCACTCATTTTTATTTTCTGGGTAGCGCTTATGTCCTACGTCCCTCTCGGTGAAACTCAGGAGCCATCAGTTTGAAGAAGGGTTTTAGGCAGTTACACCTTCTGCATCGGGAGGCAAAAGTAGATCCCCAGCGAGCTCCCAGTGCACCTAAACACAGCGTTGCTGCTTGAGAAACCACAGGATGGAGGCGACGTGCTGCTATAGGGACGATCGTGTGTGTTTCTGGCGGCTCCTTTCCACACCACAGCCAGTTCTGGGGGCTCCCTTTGCTGGGAGAGGAAGGGATTTTGTTCTTGTCCCCCTCGTCCCCGAGCACCTTTTCACCCCAAAAGTGACTGCCCCAACGCTGGGACTAAGCTGACATCCCCCGAGTTTAGTCCTGCTCCTATTCCACTGGGGAAAAAAAAAAAAAGAAGAGGTGTGTGGGGGTGCTTTTGAAGAAGCAAACCAGAATTTTAGAAATGAAAACGTATGGCAGAGCTCTGATGAACCCTGGAGCACTTGCAAAGGGGGCGTGCACCTGGGTCACCCCATTGCACCCCACAAACTCGGCTGGGTCCGGGGGGCCCATTGCCCAGCCCACCCCAATTTTTGGCAGAGACCAGGGCAGTTGCCAGTCCCCCCTGTGCCGGAGGAGCCCCCCGGCTCCTGACAGGCGGCATGCCAGCCAAAAAAAGCAGCAAACAAAGTTATGAAAATTAGATATTTTATTTATATTTTATGACAAGAACAGTCCCTTTGTTCTTCAGCTGTAAATACATACTAGAATAAACTCTGTAAATTATACAAAAAAATACATATTTTCCATGAAATCTTTCTTTATAATAAATAAATGTGAACACGTGTGGGGCTGATCGCTGTAATGTTCCGTGTCTGTTTAGGTTTTCAGTCTGTTGATTTATTTTTAATCTCCTGAAAGAAGGGGGGAGTTCCTCGTCCCCTAAAGGTCGAAATAAATAATGCATGAGGAGCCCTCCCCTCCCGGTTCACACCCCCCTTTCCCTCGACGGTTCTTTTTTTTTCTTTTTTTCGCTTTTGATAGAGAGTTCAGCCTAAATTTCCACGCTTGCATTCAGCCCTCACAAAGCCTACAAATTATACAATGACTTCTAACCCGGCCCCCTAACAAAACAACTTTTTTTTTCTCTCTCTGGACCCCCCCCCACCCCACCCCAAACCTCGTACATCACAAGGGACAGCTGGCGAAATGGGGAGCGGGAGGGAAGGAAGGAAGGGGGGGGGGGGGACGGGACACACAAAAGGCCCGGGAGCTGGGAGAGCGGACAAAGTGCAACGTCGGAGGTGGGGGCAGAGAAAATTTGGGACGGAAGGAGGGGGGGTGGAGAAAACGTGGGGAGGGGGTTGCGGGCGGCGGGGCTAGAGGCAGCGGCGGGGAGGCGGCGGCGGCGGCGGGGGGGGCACGAAGCGGCCCCGGGGGGGCGCCCAGTGCTCGGCGTCCGACGCGGAGCCGTCGGGGCTGGCTGGCGATAAAGTGCAGGCGTAGGGGGAGGCGGAGGGCGCCGGGCTGCAGGAGGAGGCCGGCGAGGGGCTGGCCTCCAGCCCGCCGTCGGGGCCGCCCCTGGCCGCCGCCGCCGCCCCGGCCAGGCGCAGCGTCTCGGTGAGCGCCCAGATGTAGTTGTGGGCGAAGCGCAGCGTCTCGATCTTGGTGAGCTTGGCGTCCTCCGGGAAGGTGGGCAGCACGTCGCGCAGGGCGTCCAGCGCCGCGTTCAGGTGGTGCATGCGGTTGCGCTCCCGGTTGTTGGCCTTCAGCCGCCGGCTCCGCTTCAGGCGCTGCGCCGCCTCCGCCGTGCGGCACCGCCCCGCCCGCCGCTTCGCCTCCCTGCGCCGCGGCCCCGACGGCCGGGCCGAGCCGGGCCGAGCCGGGGAGGCCGCCGCCTCCTCCTCCTCCTCCTCCTCTTCCTCCTCCTCCTCCTCCTCCTCGTCGCCGGCGCTGGACGGCAGCGAGGGGGCGGGCGAGGCGAGGCCCAGCAGCAGCAGCTCGTCCTCCGCCGGCGGCGCGGGGCTCTCCGCCTTCACCAGCATCCTCCGCCGGGGGGGGGGGGGGGGGAAGGAGGGAGGATTTTGGGGAGGGGGGGGAAAGGCGGGGGGGAGGGGGGGAGCGGCCCGGGGCCCGTCGGCTGCGTGTCTGGCACACGACCCTCCTTAACACCCCTTATATACCCCGCGGGGAACAATCAAACCTGCCCCCCGCCGCCCCGCCCGACGCCCGGCCCCGGCCTCAGCCCCGGCCCCCGGCCTCCCCCCCCCCCCCCCCCCGCTCCCCCGTGGGTGCCTCGCGCTCGGCTGGAGCGTGCCGCTAATTTATTAATGAATGGGGGGGCCGCGGGAGCCGGCTCCCTTTCAGCAGCTCCGGGCGGGGGGGGGGCTGCGGCCCCGGGGAGGCCGGGAGCTGGCTCCGACGGCCCGCTGCCAGCGGCTTTCTTCGGGTTCGGCTGGGGTTTGGGGCTTGGGTTTTTCGTTGCCGTTTCTTTGTTTGGTTTTTTTTAGTGGATTTTGGGTTGGGTTTTTGTTCGGGTTTGGGTTTTGGTTTTTTTTCCCCCTTTTTTTGTCATCGTTCTGAGGAAGCGGGCTCAGTGCCTCGGGCTCAGTGCCTCGGGCACGACCTGCGCTCCGGAAGACTTCTAAAGAAGCACAGTAGCAATAACAGTGTTACTACTACTAATAAAAAGAAGCAAGCTGCAAACACCCCGGGAAAGCCTCCTCCCCCCCTGCCCAGACGGCCCGTGGGGATCTGTGGCCTGCCCCACGGTGCGGCCGCTCGCTGGCCTCAGCGGGACACGGGCGAGGGTGGCACCGGCCTCGCGGGGACGGCCACCGGAGCCAAGGCGCCTGTGTGGTCCGGCAGGGGCCGGGCGGCTCGGGGGAGAACCGTGGGGGCGGCGGGGTGCCCACCGCCCGCACTGTCCTCCGGGGGTCAAACTGTTCAACTTCAGCCCCTCTGGCAGCCCTCCGTCCGTTAGGGGAACAAAAGGCCAAAGCAGGCGACGATCAAGAAGCGGGAGCACAATGATTTAAGCTTATCACACGGGCCAGAAATAAAGGACGCTGAGCTGGTGTGCGGGAGAGGGGGGGACCTTCAGAAAGGCTTTGTTTGCCCTAAGCAGATTGAACTCTCAGGCGACCCGATAGCCCTAAAAGTTTAGGGTCTGTGTTGCTGAGAGACCTCTGGACGCGGCCCGTCCGCGCCTCGACCCCACAAGTTGTGAGCGAGCGTTGATGGCTTGCCAGGCCCCGCTGCCGCAGGTGAACGGGGGCGTGATGCCGGGGGGGGGGTACAGATCCCCCAAAACTGGGGGGAATGAGGGGGGGACAAAGCACGTCCCCTCTCCAAAGGGCGCCGGGGAGAGGGACCCAAAAAGCGGTGTGGGGAGGGATGGGGCAGGGGCTGCCCCGCGGGGTCCCGCCTTTGGGGTCCCTTCGGGGACAAGACGGTCCCGCCTCGGGCAGCGCTGCCCCGGCATCCTGCCCCGGCCCCCCCGGGGCGGCGAAGCCCCTCGTCTCGGGACGGGGGACGATTGTTCCCGGCGGATTTGCATGGCAGGTGCAGGCCTGCGGAGCGATTTCGCAATCCGCAGCCCCGCCGCCCACCCCCCCAAAAGGGTTTGCCTCCCCCGCCTCCCCCCCTTGTGAAAAAAGGCCGCCGGTGCCTTCCTTTCCCATGAAGAAGAGAAGAAGCTTGAGGATCGCGTGAACACGCTTCAGTTTTCTTATTCTTTTCTATAGATGTGGGGAAAAGAACAGCCGATTGTGTGAAAAACCCAGTGCCTGCAAAAAGGGACATTGGCCATCCAGGCGAAGGTGCGCGAGGGAGAGCACTAATCGCTGAACCAGGAGACAAATACGATTACCAGCTCCGAGCCTTGAGTCAGAAAGTCTCATAGACTTTAAGATGTTAATCCCCAACATAATCCTTCCTTTGGCGTGTAGGAATAGTGCAGCCACAAGAGTTGTTTTGTTATTTATATTGGCGTTTAATAAAACTCAGCCAGTGGTGAATGGGCTGCCCACTCTCCAATGGTAATTAATTCCCTATTTCAGTGACCCAATTGTGCTGGGATAGAGCAGTGGGACAGTCCCACTGCCCCAACCCGCCTTTGTGCAGCTACACAGCTCTCGTGCTTCAACAGCTATGGAAACTCATTCTTTTGATGTCATTCAATGAGTTTTCCTTGGGCATCTTCTAAACTTCAAGGACCCTTTTCTTTCTCAAACGCATGAAAAGCAGGACTAGCTTGACCACCTCTGTAGAATTTAATGATTTGGTGAAAGGGCCTTTTTGGGGGGTTTGTGTAAGGAAAGAGAGAAAGAAAATTTGGCAGGCTGCTATCAAACGGGGGGCTATCCAAACTCGAGCGCACCGAACTCATTCAGCTCCTGATTTATACAGGTCTTAAAAGCCACGCTCTCTCGCTGCAAAATACTTGGGCACTTCTCTCATCCGAGGCGTTCGTAGCAGGGGCTCGCCAGCAAGCACGTACGCTGGTGCACACGCCGCGCGTTTGCGCCACGCTGGGGACGAGTACGGGCAGCCCTGAAAACCAAAACGCGTCAGGTTTAAGAAGGTGTTTTTGTCCGCTGAAGGGAAAACTAAGGAGACCCCTGGAATCCGTTGTGTTACTGCCAAAAAGTGCGTGCAGGGCTTTATCTTCTGGCTCCGAGGCAGAGCAGTAGCAGTGAAGTGGCTGCAGAAGGAGTGTGTGAAATGAACACGTGAAGAACATGCAGCAGCCCTGCAAAGCCGCCCCAGCGCAGGCAGCCTCTTCTATGTCTTTATACGCCCTTCCAAAAAAAAAAAAAAAAAAACCTTCGCAAGTCACAAACAATTCAGAATTCAACTAAGAAAACACAGAGTGAACCATATGGCCAGGGTGGCTCGAGTTGGCTGCATTTTCCCCCAGACAAAGAAGGGATTGAGAGTTGAAGGAAAGGAGAAAAAAAACAACTTTCCGGCTGATGAAGCTGTTGTCTGGAGGCAATGATCCCAAATCTCAAGGCTTTATTCCAGGCTCCGACTGAGACGTGATATGTCATATGATTAGCATCTTTCATATTTACAAGAGTGGTATAGGCTGCCAGTCTTTAGAGAAAGGCGAGAAAAAGAAGGGGCATATGCTGAAATGGATTTAGCATTTGAAAGAGAGAAAGGAGATCGGATAAATACACTTAAACGAGGATTTAGTTTTACTCCCGTTGAGTTCTAATGGATTGTTGATTGAGATTTTAGGGAGCTGGAACAGAGGCGTCAGCAGCAATTTGCAGGCACTATTCACCCTCTGCTCTTGCCTCTTTTGCTCCGCTCACGGAGCGACGGCAGCGGGCGGCGGCGCCACCTGGCGGCTTACGGGCAGGGAAGCCAGGAGGGAGGCAGAGGAGGAGGCAAGGAGGCTGCTTGCAGGGCACCCTCTTGGCCCTCGGGTGCTTTGTGCGGTGCCAGAAGGGCGAAAACCTGCGGAAGGTTGTTGCTGGGGGGTTCCGGGCAGGCACAAAGCTGGAGCTGCTGCGGTCACCTTGTGGGTTTGGTCCCTGCGGCGTCCCAAGGCTGTTCGGCTGGTGCACTTTGCGGTGTTTTGCTCAGGTCTGGTTTATTTCCAGAGACTGAATACAACAAGCTCATCACTACTTTGTTTCTGAGCTGAATAAGAAGAAAGGAGATTACTTCTAATGTTTTTAGTGCTAGTGGGGTGCCAGTTCCATGGCAGGTGCGAGAGTGCCTCAGAGGCTTCTGGGGAAGAAGTTAAACAGTGCGGCAGCATCTAGAAATTTTACAAGGCCCATGCTCAGCCCACTTTTCCCCATAAATTAATCACTGAGAATCCTCATATCTTAGTATGAGTTCATACATTAACTACTGACACTCCTCTGTATACCTTTGAGACACCCTATGGGTCAACTTTTGTTGTGATAAAGAAACTTTTTTTCTCATCAGAGACAGTTTCTCACCTAACAGCACTTGCTTCCAAAACAAAATACTTCAGCTAGTTTTGAAACAGGGCCGAGTGACCTTATCCTACGCTTGTAACGCATCTAGATACAGCCAACCTGCTGTCATTTAGTTTTGTTAGACTTCCAAAGATTTAATAAAACATGTAATTTTCCTTGAAAAAATTACATTAAGTCCCTTTTATTTTAGCCACACTCCTAATTTGACTGATTTGTAAATAGACAAAATGACTATTGTTTTACAAGATGAGGTTATGTACATACCTGAAGAATAACAAAATGCTAATAGTACAGTTAGGTACTTTATAGGCTTAAAAGGATTTCAGATATCAAGCAGTTACTTTATTCTTTAGTTTTAGTCATACAAACAAGGGATCAAAACAGAAGAATCAGGACAGAGATACAAATAAAATTTTCCCCCATTAAACATAAATACTAGATTTTCAGTAGTTCTGGTAAATTTTATAGACACACCATTCATATATTGTCTTCATAAAATATGTGCACATTTATTTTTCCTTTTTCTTACTCTTTTCTTCCTTCTCCTTTTCCTCCAAATAACACTTAAGAATGTTGTTCAGCTGCTGCTCACACTGGCTTACATGTTGCAATCCATTTTCCCATTCTGAAAGTAACAATAAACAGGATAATTAGATCTCACTTTACAGCACCCATCACGTAATCAGTCTGTGGTGATGAGAATATCTATTTCCAAAACCCTATCAAGCGGCTATAATATTTCTACTTGGAAAATTGTTGTTCTTCAGAGTTCAGCCATTAATGAGATGCTTCCTCTGATGCCAAGTAGGTAAAAGAATATAATTACTATTTTGGGACCTGTTCTTGCAGTGACTCATTACCAGTCGTTTTAGGAACTGAGCACTCCTTTTGCAGTCTCCACTAAGGTCCTATCTCTCCAAAGGGCAGGGCCTTGCCCAGAGGTAAGGAAGCGTGTGGGTTCCAGGGAGCTGGATTCAGCCAGAGCCTATTGAATGTACTTTAGACATTTGGACCTATTCTCTCACTTTTCTAGTTCAAAGAAAATTGCCAAGGCAAAAATTATGATTAAATGTACTCATGCTTTGAGATACGAAGTGTCCCACTTCAAACAAATGGGGAAACTATCATCTGTTTTGTTTTGTGTTTTTTTTTTTTTTCCAAGCTATGTATACCCTGGGAGCGAGAGAGAGACAGAACAAAGGGGCTGTTCAGGCATTTTAAACACCTTCTAGCAAAGGTGCAAGTAGGTGAGAGGCATCACAAGGATTTTTTTGTTTTAGCTGTATTGAGGTGTTGCTCAAGTGTGTAAATACTCATTTGCAGTAAGCTTCAGCAAATATGCAGAAACAATGTAAGAAACTGATTTTCAAAAACTGTTTCTTTTTGTGGCCCAGTAAAACACATGTACTCACAAGACAATGGCCTGTAAACAAAGCAATCAGAAATTAGTAAGAGTTAACTGATCTCCAGTTGCATTGTTGTTTTTTTTTTTTCCTAGTAACTCAGAAGTTTATCATCCGAAAACAAATGAGCCCCCCAGTTGCAGAAAGACACTGCACATTTGTCTTTCATTTGTTAATTCTGCCTGCCCAGAAATACTGCTCTATGGACGAATTTGTTCGTAACGTATTCCTGCCTGGGTCTACTATGTAAAAGCAAATTGGGAAAGGACTGGAAATGCAGTAACGGGGTTCAGGTCTCCTTACCAGAGAGTGTTCTTTGTCCGTCTATCTGATGCCATCCAAAGAAGAAAATTAAAGTCCCTTTACTGGATAACAAATACACCAAGAATAAAAGCAGTTTGCAATAAAACTGCAAACGTACAACTTTCACACTTGAGATCTACTTGCAATATACAATATATGTAGTAAATGTACTGTATTTTACATAGTATGTATACTATACATTTTGTAGTATGTATATTGTGTTGTATATAGTATGTATATTGTGTTGTATATATACTGCTGTAAACAGCATATTCTATCATTTAAAAAGATGAGCTACATGTTTTTGAAAATAAAGGAAAAACGTAATACCTTTGCAGTGATGAATTACTCTTCCCCAGAGTCTGTTCTTACTTAGGCAGGCCAGATTCCCAACAATCAACAAATGCCTCTTTGCTCTTGTTAGCGCAACATTCATTCTCTTTTCTGAGTCTATGAACCCCATTTGTCTTGTTCTTACACAGGACAGAACAATGATCTCCTTCTCAGCTCCTTGGAATGCATCTACAGTGGACACCTGCACAGCTTTGATTTCAAAGGCCTCAGAGTGTACGCTGTTAAGCAAATTCTGAATCTGCAGACAAAGGAATATGGATGTTAATGAGTTACGTTGTTCAGCAAATTGCTTGTCCTGAGCAAAAAATTGCAGCAAGCCTGAGTCTACACAAGATGCAAACTAAGAAACAAACTCCAAAGCATGATGACAGTGGAACCTCAGCTAGCTACAGTACGCAGTGAGCCTGTGTTTGGTAAAACACCGGTCCACTCAGTGGGGCAACCATACTTTCACTTAGTCATCACAGTAGCCCGTGTCATGCCTTAGATGACTGAGTGAGATACAACTCCAGCTTTGCTACAGAGATGTCTCCACTATCTGTCCTTGCCACATGTACCAACTCGTAACAGCTCCCAGATCATGTATGAAATTAAGTACTATTTAATTTGTGTACATATGCAAACAAAAAAAGGGAAAAAAAGGGAAAGCATTTTTTTTAAATAAAAATTTTGAATTAAAAGATTTTGAATAAGGAAGAAAAGATTGTGACCAGAAGAATGAAATAGTATTGCGTTTTTTTAAAAAAAGAATGATAGAAGAAACAGATTTAAGAAAACTGTTTTACTGATGATATATTATACAAACCTTACACATCTGTGATTTATAAAGAGTAATCACACCGATTACAGATCCTTCTATTCCACTTGCAGTCAGAGACTGGATAAGCTTGACTGTAAAATGAGCTTCTGCCATGTTGTAAAAGCTGTTGTCTTTTTCAGTCTGAAAATAGGGAAGATTGCTAATTTAGCCCTCATTAACAGCAGTTAAAATGTATTTCACTGCCCAGTGACAATGGAAACAGAACAGAGGAAAACCTACAATGAAATGTTTAAAAACTTACTTGCTCCATTCCATTAGCACTATAAAAACATAGAGTTGGAAGCCAATCCAATAAAGGACTTCTTTCTTTCTCAGAAACGCCGTCTATCAGATTTCCTTCATAGAACAGCTCATTGGCTATGGCACTAATAGCAGGGTGGCATCGGTACTGTGTCCGAAGTGGTATTGTTTTATGTCCCTAAAGGATTAGGATGTAGAAAGCGGGAATAGCAAATAATAATAATAATAAAAAAAAATCACTAAATGTTTTGGAATGCCAACGTTCACTTTAACAAAGTTAGAACAAATACTGTTGTCTCTGATTCCTCTACCTGGATTGAAAACCTTACATAAAGGTCAGAAGACAGAATCTGTCATTGTTCCTCATTTCTTTCTTGTTTTACATTTTTTTATGTCTCCAAATGTCTGAGCACTGTGCAAAAAGCATTTACAGAGAAATGCACCAAAATGGAAACCGCTTAATTCAAAAACAGGCTGAAACACTGACCCTCTGACATCTAAATCAGAACTCTTAGTGACTTCAGTAGACCTAGAACATAACCCGCCATTTCTAAGGATGTGGTTAGCAGTACATACCATTAAGCAAAGCCGATCAAAGAGAGTCTGCTCCAATCCTTTTTCGTGAACACTCTCAGACCCTTGAATAGTTGGTGGTAATTGCTTAGGGTCTCCAACAAGGACTAGCTTTTCACACTGAAACCTAAATAAGATAATAAAAATTAAAAAGTTCTAAAAAGGACATTAAAATATTAGTAAGCAAAGTGCACACTGTCTTTTAACATCACAGATTGCTTTCCATCAGGCTCTCTTCTCCATCAACCCTTCTTTCCAAAGTTAAAATAAAATAGTAACTCAAGAAAGGCATCCAAGAGCAGGCCTCAATTTGTAATTACTCATTCTCTAAGGCAAGACCTTGGAGTTTGTGTCCTATAAAGACACCCAAGTTTGGAAACTATCTGAGGTTGTGTCACTGCTAACTACAAGTTACATCTCTGCTGAAACACAGACGGATGGCTGTACCTTGCGATAGGAAGGAGAGAAGCAGGTTCGGTCATCTGACTGCACTCATCCAGCATCACTACAGGAAACTTGAGATTATTCAAGCAAGGGAATGGGCAGGCAGCACAGGTCGCTCCAACCACTTTCACCTTTGTTATTAGCGAGAGAAAAATGGAGAGAGAAAAAGTTATGATCATTTAATAGTTAATAGTCTAATAGTTAATAAAGTAATAGTCTCTTTGCAGCACATAACTATAACTTTAGCAATAGAATGCACCTCCAGTAGTTCTTAGCAGTTCTACAGCATGCCGTGTCATACTCAGTCTCAACAAATTATATTCTAGGTTCTGGTAAAAGACACTGTGTATGCACAGGGGAGGATCCAAGGTTAACACTTCTCGTGCTTGGTGTTTTTCTGTGTTCGAACCATTCATAGATTCTTGGCTTTTAAGGCCAGAACTGGTCTGGCACAGAAAGAGTTTAGATTACACAATCCTCCAAAACCTTTTGAGCCCCAGTGGCAAAAATGGCAGCAACAACTGCTAGGAGGAGCGCAAAAATGCCACATTGATATCATCAGATATGCTTTACACATCAGCTATGATCAGCTTTACACATCAGATATGCTTTACAGAATTTGTAAAGCAGAATTTGTAAAGCAAATTCTGAGCTCAGAACTGCTCTACAACAACATGGAATTTTTTGAGTCTAGAACTGAGGAGGAAAGGAAAATAACTAGGACCAGAAGATTAGACTTTTCCACAGGAAATGGTAATTCTAATCTAAAATCCAATGCTTTGATGCAAAGTTACTCAACAAAATATATTCAAAATGTTTGGTCTTCTTGACAGCTAACTCTCAGCTCTAGGATAGATTTAGTTCAGTCCTTATCTTTTACCTTTATGATTGTATAAGTTTTAGTTTCAAGGTGACAGTAGCAATGTTCAGTAATTTTTCCCTCCCCTCCTTATAAACTAGATTGGTAATATTAAAACGGACTGCAATAAAGTTCATAAAGAGTTTCTATCTCACAGTTTATCATTATGTGGGAACTTCCAAGTACAAGAAGTAAGACACTAAGCTATACCTGTGGAATCAAAGCTGTACTAGACTGAACATTCATTTTGATTTTCAAAACATTAGGAGCTTGGCAGTCTCAGGTGTGAGAGTGGCTTCCCAGTTTCTGTTTGCTGGGCCTTGTGGATAAGGCATACCGAATGCTCACTTTCCCACCCCATCACCATGCTGTACCTGTTGCAATATAGTTTTATTGGTCCCCAGTTTATGTTGCTCAATACTCTTCCTTACGTATATTTTTTCAACGGGAGTTAAATCTTCTTTCAGGAGAGCAAGAAGTTCTTTTAACTGTTCATTTTCATTTCCTGAGCCAGCGTGTAAACTTCGAAAAGATGTTATAACATGCAATACAATGACCAAAAATAACAGAGCTTTCAGTGTTCAGTAAACACCCAGTATAGAAAAATAATCGTACACTGTGCTAACCTATCCCCAAACCAAATGAAATACACATTTGAAATACAAATACAATATAACACCTGTTTCAAAATGGACCGTTATCCCACCAGCTCAGACCCACCACCCCAAGCAAAGATGTACACGTAGTAAATGGCTTCTCCAAGCTATGCAGCTGATTTCAGAGTGGATTCTTTGTGTAAAATGCCAAATCTCTCACTGCCATTATTTGGTTCTTCTCTGCTAATTTCCATTGAAAAGCATTAGCTCCATTCAGCAACAAATCAAATGCCTAAATCAAAGTAAAATTTCTCCACTGTGTCAGGGCGGTGCGAGGGGGGGGACGGGACGCGTGGAGAATGAGATAGTCACATTGCAATCACATTTTGAACGACTTCAAAATAGTCATTTTACAGCATGCATACTATCACGAACCTTACAATTGTCTCAGATCCCATAAAGATTAAGATTTTTACCTATAAGGAAGAATTGCTTTGGTGATCTTCCTAATACTTCCCACTCTGATAAAATCTTCAAATCCAAGATCAAGTAGACTTCAAAGAAAAAGAGATAATACACATTAGAAAAATGTAAAAACTTTGAAAAATTTAAAAGTGGTTCTAAAGAGGCTAACAGACGCATCAGAACATCAAAGGACACAAATGTCTACATTTTACCAGATGAAGTAACTTGGACCACAGTTCAAGTAAATCAAAGTAAAAAGAATTACCTCATCATGCTTTGTCTTAAAAATGCTCAATACTTTTATGATTCTCCTCTCATACACAATATTCCGTTTGTACTTTCCCTTCCTACTTTTATCCTTCCAAACCATGAGGTTTAAATCCTGTATTAACCTCTAACAGTTTCTTTTTCTTCTCTTGGTATTTGATGAAGCTTCCCAAGCCTGATCCTCTCCCCCTCTCTCTCTGCTACTGCCATTTCCCAACACTTCCTGAGCATTCCTACTTTCTGACATGGGTGGATTCTAACAGTAAATTTGATGAGAGTACGAGATTAGTCCCATATAAAACAGTCCAGCCAGTCTGGCAGTCTTTTAGAATAGGCATGCTGTGCAAAGGAGCAAGGGTAAAATTAAAGCCCCTGGGCAGCAATTTATAGGGGAAGAACGCAATCTCTCTCAAGTGTTGTACTGCGAAGAGCAACACAATTATCATTACCGCTGAAGCACACTATTGTCTTTTGAACATCAGTCTGTAAAATCCAAGTTCGCTGTAACCTACCCCAGCAGTATCCGGTCAACGGCAACGTTCGTGGAAGAAGCAATGAGAAGTTTCCACGGAGCTGGTCTTGGACCCTCCTCAGCTTCACTGCTTTCAAAGAGTTGTACTAGGAACAAGATCACAACAGACAGCAAATAGCTCTTTCCAGCTCCAAAAACACCTGGCATTTTAGAAAAAAAGGCAAAGTTACAAGAGAAAATTGTCTACAAAGTACAGTTCTGATCAACAATTATAACATAAAATTATCTTGTGAAATACTGTGCCATAATTCCTCTAAAAACATTGCATGTGCTTGCTTCAGCAGCTGTAAGTATCCAGGGGCAGCCATGAGGCTTACCCTTTACTGCATGCATTGTTCACAGAACCTACGGAAGAGGGTAAGCTATTTTTCCTAAATTTTCTGGTTAAATAGATGCAGTACTTGTTATGAAGTCTCATGCAACCCTCACACTGTTGAAAGAGGTACAGAATAAGGAATTTGAGATGATGATGATTTTTGGAATGACTACTAATTCTCACTAGATTAATACACCTGGCAGCCTAACAAAATCTCATGCAATTTAAGTCTAATAGTATCTGTATGAAGACTGCCATTATTGTCAATGTATTTACTTTGCCAGGACCTTAAAACTTACATTTATGGTAACTGCATCTCAATACTGATTTAGAAATAAATAAATCTTTGAACTAAGATGTTACTAGTGTTTTTATGCATGTTGAATACAGGTAAACCAGGACAGACAGAAGAATAAAACAAGGAAAAATGCACAATGAAGATTTGGTATGATAATTTAGCAAAGCTAATATATTTAAAAAATATCTTTAATATGAAAACGATAAGCAGAAGATACTAAATATATCAAAATTTGTAAATAATTTTGTTTGCTACATACCACGTATGATTGTGATAGGGAAGATCTGATGTTCTTCCACTGGTTTGATATTTTCACGTGAGGTCATCATCTGAGCTATCTGAACCAGTGACGTGGCTTGATCTGGATTCAACGAGAAAGTTTCGATCATCTTTTCAGCCAGTCCCATCGCCACTTCAGTGCTGACAGGTCCATGCATCATTGTGCGTTCCAGGCTCATGGCAGGTGGAGTAAATTTTCTTTTGTTGGCTCTCTTAGCAGGTTTCTCAGAATCAAGATTCCTAAGAGAAATATAACAGTCAAAACAGTACATATGTATGAATTGCATTGCACGGTTCTGACATTTCCACACACCCGACGTCAAAATGCTGAGACTTTACAGTTATAAGTTGACATAATTTGCTGTCCCCTGCTCTGTAATATATGCCTGGGGTGTATATTCCTGCTTCTTATTACTTCCCTGGTTGAGAACTGGATCATATAAAACAGGCTTTTGGCTTTTATCTTATTTAATATGAGGTTATGCTTTCAATCTGACTCACTCCGAGGCTGTGAGACTCGCAGAAATAAGAGTGGTAGAATCACAGTCAGAGGCAGCAAGGGTTCGTTTAATTACTTGTTCGATACTGTGAACCATAAGCAGTCTTGGGAATATCCCCATACTGCTCTGATCCTCCAATATTTTTTTTAAGGCTTTGTGTCAAGTAATTCTAAAAATTGGGAAGAAAAAACAGTTACAGTGAACCGCAGTGAAGTACCTCCATTAATGTAGTACAGTCACCTTTGTTTTATCAGTCTAATGGTCATAGTGATGCCCAACATTAATCTCTAGGTTCTGAAATGTGGGCTGCTGCTAAGTTGAAAGAAAAAACTTAAAATCCATGAGTTACAGTTAAGCAATGAATATATTTTCAATTCTCATCCTTTGCATTGTTTTTCTAATTTTAATTTTCCTCGTCTACTTTTTAAAAGGGCAAACGCAATGCTATTCTTGCTGTTTTTCTGTACTTATTTACGTATTGCATGTTCACATTATCACTGAAATAGTAACTTACATTTTTAGTAGATATGGTATTAGTGGTAAAGTAGATGGATTGAAGTACTCCTCCATATTTCTTAAAGATGTAAGCTCACCACTAGCATTACAAACTAGCAACGCGTGAACAGATACTGAAAAGGGCACAGAAAAATAAAATTAGGAAAAAATTAAATAAGCCAAAATTTCAAATCAGATAGAGAAATGAATTACAAATTGATGAAAGAATAATGAGGCCCCCTCTAACTGAAACCAAGCTAACCCAGTTACCAAGTCTGACTGAATATTATAGAGAGACCTATTAGCATTTCTTTTTAAGGTGTGCTAATTTGAAGCATTTGTGATTCCAACATTAGACACTTTCTGGGATGGAAGTTTAGGTAAAAATCCTTACTCTTTCTAAAAAAAAAAATGAAATATTTCAGAAGGCTTTGAGATTTAGGAGGTGAGCTTTGTAAGTAAGCCTTCTGTACCACAACGGTTAAATAGTTCTCTTAGAAAAGACAAGACAGGAACATTACACCAACAATGGGCTAAAGTTCCATCTAGCCTATTTCCAAGTTGTCCAAAAATGAATGCCTAGGGAGAGTATAAGAACAGAACAAGTATTTAATGATATTTTTGCTGAGTTCTCTAACAGTATCATACTGTTCTGGGGCTCAGGGACTGGCTAAGTGAAAAGGGCTTTCTAATACATTTAGTAACACATACACCTCTATTTTATTTTTGTTGATAATTGGTAACAACTATGCATTACTTAAAGCATTATTTTCATTGAACTTAGAGTTTTAGTTTTACAATGATTACAGAATTATGAAATAATCTGTATTTATGACCACAAAGAATAAATATGAAACCCTGTGATTTAATAACATTAAGACTGAAAAACTGTATGTTAACTCTTCTAGACCCTCACAGCTTGTGAGATCCAGTCCTGCAATTCACACTCAGGGAACAAAAAAAACTAAACCTCCCATTGCATTTCAAGTCTGTGATTTTGATAGCAAGTATGTCCACAAAGAACTCGTATGCCATTGTATTTATTTTTCTCAATGTAATTCAGAACAAGAGTTTAATGTAGGTTCACTGAATTATGCTTTGCAGGAACTCTCCATCTAATGAATACATAGAAAGAATAAAAAGATTAATCTGTTAACTTAAAGCACTCAATTAACCTGATTAAGTAGCAAGAATAAAGCCTCTTGTGATCAAGCACACAATTTTCACATCGCATGAAAAGAAAGCAAGCAGAGCTAACTTGATCTTTCTCTCCCTTTCCATAAATTTAGTTTGACTCAACAGCAAAAATAAGTAACTTTTGCATCACGTTTGGCAGCATATTTCTTGCTATTCTGTGACATCTACAGACCTACACTGTTTCTCTCTCTCCACTTAAAAGGCCCACTAACCTTACTGTTCACAAATACTGTTTACTGTATTCAAATTACATATTCAAAGATATTTAAAGAAAAACAATACTGTGAATTAAATCACTTTTTAGATCTAAGAAACTCGCATCTCATCCTTCATAGCTGGCTATTTTTCTCACAATAGCTGCTTCCCACAATTCTAAATTACTTAGTGTACAACTTACTATTTGATTGCCAGTTTGAGGGGTAGTAGCCTTTCAGTGGTAGTAATTCTACTTCATTGTTAGAGGATGGTCCAAAGAAGGCGCTACATGCAATGAAGGTATCAAGGGGATCAAAGTTCAGAGTCTTTGAAACAACCCAAATATCATCTGTCAAAATAATACAGAGTTCTCATAAGCTTTTCCAGCTGCTGTCTTTTAAAGAAAATGAAGCCAGACAAAATAGCCAAACATTTACTATGTTGTAAATTAAACCATTGCTAGCGTGACATTAGGAAGTATTAGAAAGTCTTAAATATGTGCTGGTTTGGTTCTAAAAGAATGAAAAAATAAAAAAAAAAAATTCTAGTACTTCCTGTCTGAAACTGATGGTAACAGTATAGCGCTCTCCTGAATGTGCTTTGCATCATTTGACTTCTGACGAATCTTAAGTGTTACCCATGTTGAGAGCGTTTGGAGCAAATCACTTAAGTATGCTACCAATCTAGTTAACCACTTTTTTCTCTCCCCGTTCAAAACCAACACATATTGCAACCTACAAATGTTCTGTTTTGTCAGGAACAGCTGCTGGGACTAAAGCTAACTGTGCTATTCCTGTACTACATATGTTTGCCTCTAACAAAAATGACCAACAAGTTATTCACACACAGGTTAAAGTTTTGCTTATGCACAGCTTCAGAATTTAGAGTTACAAAAACCTGATCTGTCAGAACATTTCAAGAGTCTACATAAAACATTCTCAAACACGTTTGTTTCTCCCTAATTTCCTTTACATAATCTTCTAGAGCAAAATTAACAAACTAGGAAGATAAAAGTATCAATTCAACAGTTACTGAAGCAAAGAACTATTGATGCTGTCAGGATCACATCACTGCATGTTCTCCAACTCTGACATTTTGAAAAGTTAAATGAGATAGGCAACAACTATTGAAACACCGATTCTTACATAAAATTTTCCTTAAATATTATCTATTTGAAGAATACTGGGCTTTCCTGAAACTTCACCTTTTCATAGAATTCAGGCACTCTAAACGTAAGGACATGGAATTTGCTTATTTTATTTTTTTTTTTTTAAGTTATTTGAACATTTGCAAAAAAAGATGAAATAAGATACTTCATTGCCCTTCTAGAATCATACTTGCATTTTCAGAGTTCTTATGCATTCAAAAAAGGGATTGAGGTTTTAATTATATTTCAGAACTTTAAAAGGCACAACATGAATCTAAACACAGACTATTCTTCCGATGCTTAAGGTTTGCTTACCTTTGCTATAGACAGAATAATGCTCCTTTCTGCTTAGTTTGACGTACAATTTATTTTTAGAATCACCATCAAATTTCCCATGTACATTCATAAATTTCTTAAACTTACTACACCGTTGTGTTTGAATTTCATAAGCTTTCCTGTTGAATTGTAATTTTAAGAAAAAGCGTGTCATTGATTTCAGGCTCCCAAACGAAAAAATAAGAAAGCCCCACAGACAGGACCAAATTATACCCCACAGACATTGGCTGTTCATCTTGTTATATTAGCAAGATTTAAATATATGCATCTCAACTGAAAAGTACTTCTCTGATATTCAGCGCAGTTAAATTCTTTCCCTGACAGTTAAGCAGCACAGAAGAGCCTTAGAAATAAACTCTAACATTACAATTAGAATATGTATGATATACATCTATTTTGAAAAGCATCACTAGGAGAATAAATCAAAGTCTATTGCAAATTCTCTTATGAAAGATTAGATGAAGGGTAATTCAAATGCAACCCATAAGGGTTTTCATTAAGAAATTAACATAAAACTGCTGGTAAGCAATTTTGATTCTTGCTGAAAAGAATACTGACCTGAGATGCCACTACTGCGAGTATTAATCCTTCACTTATTTGGCTTTTACACTTGTACACAGAACTGCAACCTCTTTAAACACAGTTACTGAATGTACCTGTTAAATGTTCTTGAAACCCAGAGTTACTAGAATTTTTATAAATCCTGCAATTCACATGAAAGTTTTATATCATTTCAGAATACCTCACCAAAAGCTGGCATCCCTCAAAGAGAGAAATCTTTTGACTTCGGAGGTATGTCCCAATACTTTTTATATCATGAAGCACTACACTAGGCCTGGACTTTATCTGTGCAGGATTTACTTCTTCTATCCACTTGAAAAATGAACACCGCTCAGCTCTTGGGGCATCACAGGCATAGAACAAACGACCCTAGGAAGGGGGAAAGAAAAAAAAAAAAAGACCATTAGCACTTTTAAATGAACAAGCAGAAAGAAAAAGTAAAGCATGTCATCAGTACCAGCTGCTATACAAATAAGCAGATAAAAATCTGAGATTTCAGCATATTTAGCTGAAAAAATAAGGTTGTTCTGTGAAATGTGCAGTTTCTGAAGCCAGCCTGTATAATCATGGGTTACAGAAATCCAACATAACCTAAAAAAATATATAAATTCAAGATTTTCACATATATAAAACACTTTCTGAATGGAAAGAACTATTACATCAGCAGTGCTGGACATGAGCAGATACTACAACTGGTCTTAAAAGTGATCTCTAACAAACACATCACTTTAAGCTGTAATTGTAAATCATGCAGAATTGCCCTGTAACTGTTCACACCATATGGTCTATATGACAAACAGACAAACACCCGGAACTGTAAGCAAACAAGGAATAAACAGCACCTTGTTTTGACCTTCTTTTTTCACCGTAACAAGCTTAGCAGGACGCATATGACTGCAGAGTATGACACCGCTTTCTTTGCTCTCGCTTTGCCCATCTTTCAATGAAGTGTAAAATGATACATCCACTTTTGAAAGAGCATTGTGTAATCTTTGTGACAACTCAAAAAGCATTATGTTTAAATGCTCTTGACATAGAAGGGAGAATAAGAGAGCAATTAGTACAGCCCTAAAATGGTTACACACGTACACAGCATTCAAATGCATTTCACTTGAAACTTTCATTTTTAAACAAAAATCAAAATACTTAATCTGAGTTCTAAAAGAAACGACGTGGCCTGCAAACTTCACATTTTGCACGTAAAACTAACTTGTTCTAACTGCCTTACTTTCATACAAATCGTATTTAATCATGTAACTCCAAATGATACAAACACTAAATAAATGTACATTTAAAAAAAAAAAAAGTAGCAGCAGCTGAGGTAGGACCATAGACTGGTAAACAGGAGCAAGGTTACATAGTTGAAAAGAAGAGGATTGATTTTTTGTTTTGTCTTTACAATTTCTGCTATAGGCTGAATATATTTGAGTATTTTTTTTTATATATATAGATATAGATATATATGCAAATCCAAATGCTAACAGTCCTTCCAATAGATGATGCTGACGATCTCTCTCCCTCTCACCCTGTCTTGTAAAGCTTCAGGAATACATTGCTTAAAAATGACAGCTTTTTATACTGCATGGTGTTAGACATACCTGTCAAAGCAGCTTTAAAAATCTGTTTGTAGTGAACATGAGACTGAAATACAATTGGTATGGCAATCTTTCTTTTAGGAAGATTAGCATATTTTACCTTGTCCATATTAGGAAAAGACAACTCAGAAACTGTTATTTCCTAAAAAAACAAAACAAACAAAACAACAAAAAAAGAACTGTTAAAAGTTTTCAAAAGCTTTCAAAACCCTGAGTGAGACAAATTTGGATAAACGGCTACCATACAGATGCACCAAAAGTAGTTTTTCTTCTCTTTTTCCTTTTTTTTTTTTCCAAGTATATATTGGATTCTCAATAATGATTACAACCAATAGAAAAATTTCAGGGCCTCATTCCGCAACCAGAAGTTTCAAAATGAAGCCTGCTGAAGAAGAACCAGTTTTCTAAAAGCAAAATATAATATTCCTTTTCGCAAATATTTATGGATTTTGTTAACTGTAAGTACAGAAACATGTATTCAATAAGACTGCCAACAGCAGTAAAATTCAGTACACATGGAGCTGCAGCATGGTGAGCTTGAGCTATCATTTAGGATGTACACTGAAGTTAAAATCTGCCCCTGAAAAAACAGCCTGCATTTTTAAAAACAGCTTTTTGTTTCTTTGTTTGGTTTGTTCTGTTGTTGTTTTTTTTCCCCTCAATTTACTCCATTTTTTTAAGATAGTCTACCGTTCACAAACAGGTGCAGTAATTGCTGATTTTTAGGCCCTTATTCAAGGCCATAATTTGCTTTTTCGTAATTAAAACTGATGATGTTTAAAATACTTCAAAATTAGAGACTATGCTTTGAAGCAAGATGTGGGCATTCATGAAAATGTTGCTCTTTCGCAATTAAGAAAAACACTTCTTAAAAACACATTCTTGCAAATCAGTCCAATGGATTTTATTTCGTCTTCCTGCCATCAACATTTGGACTAAAAGTCTAAATCTGGTGCCAATGTACACCAAGGAATTACCTTTGCATAGGATTAGTCACCTCACCTAAAAAAGAAAATCATTAGCAGCTGCTGTCCTGCAGCAGAGACTCTTGTGTTACTACACATATAGAACCGTTTCATCCAATCATACTGATAATATCTTGCAGGAAGTCAGAAAAAGGAATTGCTTTGTCCAGAAAAATGTGTTTCTGTCAGTTAAACTGTATCTGCTTGAACAGTTACACACCTGGACATCTCCTGTTACAGTGTGGCAGCTCAGGTGACTTAACACCTTTTGTGTAGGTTCACCTAAAGGAGCCTGACCTAAGTGCAGAGAAAGTAACTTCCTCTCTGAAATCAAATCTTGGCTGCTGCTCTTTGCGCTGCATTTACCAAGCATGCTCTTTGCTGTCTGCAGAGGCGCAGAGCCGGGAGCGTTTTCATTCACAGCGCTGCTCTGGCTCTCTCCTGTGTCACCCAGCAGCATTCCGAGGATGCTCTCAGGACAGATGCCATCCGTCACTTCCACATCATCGCTGTTTTGAGTTATCAAGTCACACTGAGTACTGCTTTGATATTTCAACCACTTGCTTTGTCTACAGTGCGAAGTCACATTAGGGAACACTGGCTGTACAGATTCCCTTTGTCTGTCTTCCATATACTCTCCAAACACGGAGGTTTCATAATTCCTGTCCTCAGGGCCAGAAGCACTGATAGGAAACGCTGCTGACTTGCTGCTAAAACTGACGACTGAAGAGCCAGAAGATTGCTGACTCTTCTCGCTGTTGGTTAGAAAAAATTCCACGTTGGGAATCTTCTCAGTGCCAGGAACAGTGACAAGTGGAGTTCGTGTTTTAACTGTGGGTTTGAGTCTTGCAGGGCTGCATTCCTCTGGATAGCTGCGTTTCTCCCATGCTGTAGAGCAAATACGTCTTATAAGCAACTCGTAGCACTTCCAGATGGCACATTAACTTCAGACGTGCAAAAAACTATGATAAAGAAAGAATTCCAAGTCCTTCGTTTTACATCCTGACTTCTAACTGACAAGCTCTTTTTACTGTGCCTGTAGAGTGCCATACTAAATTTCCATATAAAATGATTGATTTCAAATGTGATCCTTTAATATTTAAATCCATACATCCCAAACACATTTCTGTAGGCACGCTACTTAATAAAAGTAAATGGTTGGTAGAAATTATTTAAACATTAATTTGCTTTGGAGGTTATTAAACGGATATTGTTGGCAGGTCAGTGACAGCTGCCATCTGGAAAGGAATCAGCTTAACATCTCTTCCTTTTTCCAAAAAGATCACCCACAAAACTGTGCAAAATTAATATTAACCAATGGGGATCAATAGATTCCTACTACCACAAGCATCCTGCCGGCTAAATTCATTATCAATAAGAAGTGACAGTCAATGACAGGTGTCAACGTCATCACTGGAAGTGGGTCAGAGGGCAGCTGAATATGGATTTCAAATAAAGCAGGTAAATGAATGAAAACATTACTACGAATTAGAAGCTTAGCTTACAGCCTTTTTCACCCCTCCAGACTGGAAGATTATTTTTTTTTTTTGAATAAAATTACATCATTGTACTTAAGTTTCTATCAGGAAAAAATAAGCGGGGGTGCAGGGTGGGAAGTATGGAATCCCAGGCTAATTCAGCTAATCTGGAAAAAAAATAATAAAATAAAATAAAAATAATAAATATTTTTTTAAATAAATAAATAAATAAAAGTTATCAAGACATATCTCAGTGTATTTTCAGTGCCCAGGTTTTATATAGTGCAACTCAGTGTGCTTCAAAAATCATCAAACATTTCCTAGTAAAAACAATGTAAACTGCAATTAGAATTTCTTACTGAAAACATTTTCTGAAAGTTCAGAATCACTTGGAAGGTTCCTGTGAATCAGGGGGGTCTGGATGTCTTGAACAGTTTCTTTACTTCCTGAAGCTGGAGAAACTGAGGAAGTCAGTTGTACTGATGAAATCATCTACAGAATGAAGAATTAACATGTCAAGTGAATGACTGGGTAAAAAACAAAACACAAACACCCCGATGATAGCTCTTTTGTCACTTTTCTCTCTTGTCATTCTAGACAAAATGTCTCTGAGTTGAGATAAAGTAACAAATAAGACATGAAGTTGCTGCTATGAACAGACAGAAACCCCAAAAGAGCTCCAATAGACAGTCAGCTCACACCTTGTCAGCTTCCCATGATGACCACTGCGTTCGTCCCAGATTAGAACATGAAGGTGAGCCTGACATTATCCACAGTGGAACTTCAGAGTGTGCATTCAGTGCCAGTGCTAGGAAAAATATGCAAAGGACAGAAGTCATGCAGAATAATTGTTCTGAGGCCAATCACTGCCATTCTACTTTTACTTCCACTTACGGGACAGATCTACTATCGATTCTTTAATAAAGTTAGACTTCTTTTCAAAATTCTCCTCTCCAATGAAGTTGGTATCATCCTTGTGAAGCCTTCCTGAACCTGGAGACTGTACCAAGAAAGTATAAGTAAAAACTTGTTAGAATTTAAACTTTTAACCTCTTTATACACAGTATCTTTGTGCAAAGATCTTATTTCTAATTATAAATTTCAGTATCTCTAGCCCATTCTGGAAGGTTAAAAAAAAAAAAAGCATCAATATACATCCAGTAATAGAAAAATAATATTTTATTTAATGTTTCATCTCACGTTTCTTTACATCCATGAGGAATAATAATAATTCTTGTAGTCCAAGAAGGAAAGTTTTCCAAGAAGGAAAGTTTTAACCCTTGTTTTGGAACCATGTAGAAATTATAGACAAAATTTCCAATCCAATCAATTATACTGCTATCATTTGGAAACAATCATTATAAAAGCTCCTTGACACTTTTCACTTCAAGGCATCTGTTCTGTTGGTTTTTGTTGTTGCTGTTGTGTTTTTTTTTTTTTTTTTTTTTTTTAAGTGAAATGGATCATAGAATCAAAAAACAATTTATATCTTGCAAATGCATATTCCTGTGACAAAGATGAGGAATAAAAATTATGTCTAACTGCAAAAGTTTTAACCATAAAGTATTACACTTGATTCTTAGTCATTTTGATATGATTGCGTTATTCTGAAAATGAATTCTCTTTTGTCCTATGTTTTCAGGATATTTTCTTGCAATAAGGTCAATAAGAATAACTTTGAAAAAAACGTTTTACCTGGCTGAAGTCAGAAAGAACATAATTGCTTGAAACCGGAGGTGACAAAAATCTCTCAGCTGCAAACTGCGTATTATCTGGGTACTGCTGCCATCCTAGCTGCGAGCAGGGATTCCTCAACATTATCTCACTAGCTGCTGATCCCTTTATTTGGTGCCCTTGAAACTCAACAGGCTACACAATACATTGGAATTATTAACTGAATAAATACTGCTCAGGAACTACCTACGACTGAAAAAAAGTACTTTTCATAAATATAACAAAAATAATCTCTGAAACTAGGGAAAGAGGAAAAAAAACACCCCATGCTTTGGAAGGTATGTTTCTCTTGCTGCCCCACAACTCAGCACCAAGAATGTTTTTGTGCAAATCTCTGTCAACAGAAAATTGTGATATTCTGACATAATGTGTTTAGCCTTACTTTCATATTGTAAAATTTAAGTTTAAACTATCAATGGAAGACTTCTCACAGAAAAATGTACTAAAATGTGATCTGAGAAGCAAGTTACGAAACTGGTTAAGTATTTATTAGAACTTATTGTAATGTATTGAAAGTAGTCAGCTACTGGCTTGAATGTTAAGAAATGCTATTAATTGCACTTCAGTTCCACAGAAATTGTACCTTTGGTTGGCAGTCAGATGTCCTAGGGTCTCTTTGGCCCAGTGCTATTGGTGGAATATACAACTCAGTTTGCTGTAATAAACTGTCCACACAGTTGGGCTGCTATAAAAGTATCAAAAGCTAATTAGTCTAACAGCTTAATAACCTCTTAAGGTGAAAAGTTAAGCCAATACATCAAGATTTTTCCAAAGACCCGATCTATTTATCCAACAAAAAGTGTTTTAAATTACAGCTTTTTATTGGAAGCCCAGAACAGTCCATGATAGGATAATAAACTATACTTGCTACTCAAATGGAAAATGAGAAGCAGAATTTAATGTAAAATCTTTCTTTCCCTTTGGAAGTGATTGAAAGAAAAAAAACTGTTAATAGAATAGCACGCAAATTGGTGTGAAGCATCAAGCACAAACAGATCGCTGCTGTATTTCAAGCTAAATGCTAAAAATTCTACATTCAAAAAGATGATGAAAGAAAAAAAAGATGGTAAAAGAAGACGAGGTAGGGAAGTATTAGACTTATTAATGATGTGATACTAAACATAACTAGATATTACAATTTGCATTATGTTTCTTGTCAGACTTTTAGCCTCCTGAACTAGCAGTAAGGTCTGCAAGGTGACTTTTTTTTTTTAATCTATCAGCTTCTTAGTTGATACCACTAAGCAATTTCCAGCTCAACCTCTATAGTCTGATAAGCCAGGAATTGTATTCAGGAAGCCTCATAGAAAGTGAGTTTATTTTGTAGCAACTGATATATATAATTAAAAAAAAAAATTACCAAAATGCCAGAAGAATCAATGCATGAACATGAAGATGCCTCTATTCTTTCTGAGTAAGGCATTTCTGTAAACTCTTTTATAGCTACGAGAGATAGAAAAGCATAACAAGATACAGCAGTCATTTGACACGAAAACATCTGAATAATTACTGACTTTGCAACCCTTACCCATACAAATAATTACACAGTTAAGATCAGCTAAACTAAAGAAAACAGGGAAGCAGATTTGGAGGACATGTTGTTGCCTTAAGTGCTAAACATTGCATGAAGTAACCTTCATAAACATCACTACAAAAGTATGACTTCTGAATATGAACTGCCCAGCAGGAGAAATAAGAGTACAGAAGTCAAACAGGTAGAGTCAGACATAAAACAGAAGCTAACCTAACCTTCATCTGTCACAAGTGGTTCAAATATCTCTTTAGAAGTCTCTGCTTCATATAACATGCTATTATTTTCCTCCATCTTTTGTAAGCTTTCTAATGCTGTGCTATGTTGAGACAAAGCTCTTAGAAGAGCGATATTGTTTACCAAGTCAGGAAGATCTGATGAATTTTCAGCCATTGCCGTGCATTTCAGGCAATCCATTCCTATTCTTTCACCTTTGCAGGCTTCGTGAAAGGCATTTATGCTCTCTACATTTTCAAACTCAGTTTCACCTATTTCTGCTTCCTCTGGAGCCGAATGGCCTTTTCCTAAAGGATAGATAGCACTTCTGGAAACAAGAGTATCTTTCTTGCATGAAATGCCAAATACATTTTGATGATCTTCTGCAATATATTGAAATGGGCCACAGCAAGGATCAGACTGTTGTGACAAAGCCAGCAAAGGACTACCTGGTTTAGTGTCATCACTCTTAGTACCCCAGAAATGTTCTAGATCATTATCTGGGGATTTTGTACGTCCAAGCTGCATAACATCTTCTTCAGTCCTTTTCTCCACTGGAGAAATTATTCTGCTGGTAGTAATACATGAAACGCTTTCAGTGTTCTCAAACATAACCGATTCAGGGTGACACTCAATAACATTTGTGTCATCAGGCAAAAGATCAGAGTGTTTGTTTTTTATCCCTGGCACGCCATTAGCAGTATTCACTGTGCAGCCACCAAGATCATCCTTATTGTTCATGTCTTCGACACTTAGTTGGTTTTCATTCATCTCCATTAAGTAGTTTCTCTCATCCGAAAATTCCGCTGTGATTTGGGTTTGGTTTGCAGAGTCTTCCACAATTCTCTCTCTCTCTCTAACATTGTTGTCACAAAGCTGCAACAGTATTCCTGCAGCACAGGTATTTCCATCATTCTCTCTGTCAAATGTTGAACATTTGATTTCTTCCTTTTCACAGCAAGAATGAAGCCTCAATGCAGTATTTTGTGCTACATCTCCCTCTAAGCTGTCTGGACTTTTTGAAAGCACATCTTCCTCAGGGGGCTCTTTCATATTTCTTTCACACTGGTCTCCATCATCTGTGTCATTAAAATCAAAAGCCTCCAATAGATTAAAGTTAACCTGCATTATCTGCTCATCTTGTCCGCAGTCTTTTTCACATGTGCTTAATTCCTCCTTCACAATTCCAATTTCAGTCAATGTTACGTCCCCAGAGACCCCCAAGTCCCTATGCTCTCTTTCTGAGCTTTGCTGTGGCTGAAGGTGACTTTGTGACTTGACGGATGAATTCTCCTGACGACCATTAGTCACCAAGTGCTCTCTGCGTGTGGAGAGATGTGTTTCAAAGATGGTAGGACTTGCAGAACAAGAAGGGACAAACTGGCTTTCATGTAGTCTACTTATGGTGGATTCAGATAGGAAGGAGCTATTTGTATTGCAGGGATCCCATAAGTGTCGACTTAAATTATTTGCCTTTTCGCCACGTCTTTGTCCTGTGACTTCTTTATCACAAGGTTCAGACAAATTTAGAAGCATTTCAGCATTCCATTCCTTTTTATCATCTACAGTTTCCTTTGTAAAATATAAGTTCTGAATATTTTGAGCAAGTCTTTTATCAGAGTTGCCTGAAAAGGCAGGTAGGGTTGTGCTCTTTGGGTTACACAAACTATTCGTGTTTTCTGGAGCTTGAAATCTAGAAAGACATTTGGTGACTTCAGGTGTTGCTTCCTCTCTGCATGCCTGTGTTGTTTTAGATTTCAGAAGAGCTATTATCTGTGCCGTGCTCCTGATGTTCTGTGATACTGCCCCATGACCAGTTGTCTGACCGCTAGGTTTGGTGTGGCCAGTAATTAGAGGAGATTCTGGCTTCACAAGGGACTGATCAGAGCTTCTCTTCTCTATTTCATTACACGTATCAAGAAACTGAGGCGAAACCAGTGAGAAAGACCCATGGTCTCTATTGTTATTTGTAAGTGCATCTTCATGAAAGTCTGTAGATAAATTTGTTTCTGCATTCTTCTCACCAATAGTAGAAAACAATGGAGAGGTAATACAAAACTTGGCTGGAAAAATACCCTGACACTGCTTAGATATAGATGATGTTGCCGGGTTTTCTCCATCTTCCATTATTGGTGTTTTCTTTTCAACTTGGCGTGGCCCTTGGAAACCCTAATAGAGGAATTTAAAATTAATTCTCCTCAGAAATCAGCTTCACATTTCGTAAGCAAAAAAGTTGAAAATAGAGCACATTCCATAAAACATATTCTGATCAGATAGCACATGATGATTCCACACGTGTATAGAAGTAATCTCAATCCCTTGCAATTTTCACAGCAGCCTTAGCAGTGGTGATCCTGCTAAGCTAAACAAAGATTTAGTAAACTTTGGAAAAAATAGCTACGACCACTAACATGTCCTGACTTACAGTTCCAAAAAAAGCAAGAAAACATTATTGATATATTTACTATTCAATTAAAAGATGCGATCTTTGTGTTTTAAAACGCACGTTAATATCAAACAACTTTTTGAAGAGACATACCGTAAACTTCCTTTTCAAGCCAACAGACAAATGTCTTGAGGGTAGAATACCAGGCTTTACACCATTTCTATTCACTTCTATTATTTCTGCCTTCCTTGGCTGATCTTCACAAGGTTTTTCATTCACTTTTACTGCTTCAACTGTGATCAAATATCGTTCACTTTCTAAATTATCTCCAGCATTCACCTGGAAAAGAGAAAGAAGCAGTATGTACATAATAGTGCCATATGAGAAATTATACGTCTTCTAAATATTGTGAATACTGACAGCTAAAAAATTCAGGAATGTTATATTTTACACTCAGCACATCACAATGCCATATAAATAGTTAAGATTAAATAATACTGGAAGAGACTAGCATCTAGTTTCAAATTATGCTCATTTAATATATTACTGTAATACACTGCTTCTACCCAAAAGAAATATAATTCTGTAAATCCCCCACTTTGGCTCTGGAAGAGCACTAGTAAGGCTTATCAACAAATGAAAGCTGTGTTAGCTTTCCATTGCTTACATTGTAGCAGACTTTGATGATATTTACAACAGAAAACTGCCATATTGCTAGGGAAAAAGTACTACCATAATAACCAGACAAAAAGGAGTTTGAAATGCTTCCTGAAACGCAAACCACAATCCTAAGCAGAGAAAGATATAAAAAAAAAATCAAACAAAATATACCTGGGATTTTATAAACATACTGTCCAAACACTGCCCTTTATCATCAAACAAGATTGCCTGCAAGGAGAGAGAGGGAAAAAAAAAAAAAAAGGAATTTTCAATAATCAGTTTTATTTCACAGATCAACCAGATCGCCACTGATCATCCAGCAGCAGCAGAAGCTACGACAGAGCATTAAAGCTGAGTCCTTCACCTTATTTCCTCCAGTGCTAATCTTCAGAGTTCCATCTTGCCATGTTTTTGATTTTTTCATTTTTTGGTGAGTGTATAATACCTGGTTTAAAAGCGGGAAACGTTGAAACAACAAGAAGTAAGAAAACGTTTAAATTAACACAGCAGCTATAACGTCGTTTAGTTTATTTTTACTTAGCCGTACGGGGTTCAAAAAAAGACTTACAGTAAATTCTTGAGAAGACATTGCTTTGGCAAAACAGTCGTCCGACAGCTTGCTGTGCAAACACTCACGTCTTCGTACCGTCTGAGAGGTGGGGAAATGTGCAGAACAAGCCAGTGTCGTGTGGAAGACGCGTGTACAGAAAAACAGATGTCAGATCACTTTTTGTTCTCTCAAAAGAAGCAGATACAAGACAACGTAAAGGCAGTGGGGTATATATATAGCTGATGAGGACATTTCAAAGACACACCTTAACAGTAATGTAATGCAAAGCCTATAGGCAAATATGGTGTTTTTATAGATATTAATGTACTTTCAACATTTTAGGGGAAGTAATTTGTTTAAACGAACGGCTGGTGGCTGTGAAAACCTGCAGTGACCATGCTGCGACTCAGAATCGACCAATTTATCCTACAGATGTTTGCTTGCAGCAAAAAAATACCATTATTTTTCTGTTAAAAAAAAAAAAAAATCGGAAGCCGTTAAGCCGTTTACACGCTTGCATTGGCAGCACGGTAATTTAACAAACAGCCTTTGGTGGCGGAGGCAGGACCAAAGCCTTATAAAAGCTCTGGCGACCCTGACGACCCCCCCCCCCCCCCCCCCCCCGCCGCCACCTCAGGGGCAGCGGCACCCAACGGCCGCCGCGGCGCGAGCTGCGCTCCCCCCGCCCCCGCACACCTGAGGCGGCCGCGGCCACCGCCGCGCTCCGAGCTTCCCGCCACAGCGCGCGTGACGTCACCGCGCCCCGCCGGCCGCCGAGGAAAGCCCCCGTCCCGCTAGACCACGCCCCTTCTCCTTTAGCCACGCCCCTCTCTCTTAGCCACGCCCCTCTCTCTTAGCCACGCCCCCTCCCCCGGCGCGGCCCCGCCCGCCGGGAGGAAATCACGTGCGCGCCCAGCCAGGCGCGGCCGCTCCCGCGCGGCGCATGCGCGAGGGGCTGCCCTCAGCGCCCGGGCAGGGAGGGCCGGCGGCGGTTGGTGGCGGCGGTGGCCGGAGGCGCGCGCGCGTCGCGGCCCGTTGCCCCCCGCGGTGACGTCGCGCGGCGGGCAGGTCAGTGGCGCGCGACGGGGGGCAGCCGTTGGGCGGGGGGGCGGGGGCGCAGGCAGGGGGCGCTGCAGCTGCTGCCGCCGCCGCGCGCATGCGCAGGGCTCGCCGCGTGCCGGCCGTTGGGCTCCCGGGGGGCGGCCGTTGGCGGCCGTTGGGCAGCCGGTGCTTGGTGGCTGCCCTTAAATCCCTCAGCCTTGCACTTCTCGCACTTTGCACACAAAGACACGGAGACTTTATTTCATTTGAGGCAAACGAAGCGGTGACAGGTGTTTTCTTAACAGACCGAAGTCTGGACCTTGGCTTTTGCTTTCGTCCGAGTTACGCGGTTTACGGGAACAGTGCTTGCAGTCGTGAGGCTGGCAAAGCAACAAAAACGCAGGCTGTCGTATGCCTTGGCATGGCAGCTTTCATTGCGGAGTTGGGAGCTGCGAGGTTAATTGCCGATGGAAAGAATACGAACAAAAAAAGCAAGTGCCGTGAGCTGCTGATATGCTGACCTACAAACAGTGTTTTTTCATATGCTGAATTTGAACTTCCCTGACCTCTCAGGTGTGAGTGTTTCACTACTGACTGTACGGCTGTGTACAGATTCTAATTATAGAGTCATAGCTGACATTTGCTCTGGCTCCAAGCTCTCTCCAAAGTCATTTTCTCAAAGTTTCATTCCTAGAGGAGTAGCACAGAGTGGGAATGGGGGTGGAGGAGGAACAAAACGAAACAAAAAACCAGAATACAGCTTGCAGCTGTTTATCTTTCCTTTAAGCTTGAACGGGAACCTTTCTTCTGGGAAAGAAGTCCAAAGGATGAGCGACTCAAACAAAACACTTCAGAAGGCTTCATAAAATAAAGTTTTTCTGTATATAAGCCATGCTGTATGTTGGTGCGGTCAGGTAATACTGTGCAAGTAAAGAAAGTATCCTGTAAGTAAGCTTTACTTCTAGTGGTGTAGCTCACTATAGCCCTCAGCTAAGTGCTGTATTGTTGTGCAGAGAATTCCTGTAAAGATCATGCTGAAGGGCTTGAGAGTAGCTTGAACGCCTTCAGCTGGGAGTTTTACCTGGTTTATCTTTTCAAGGTAATTGTTGGTCTTTCATTACCTTGAGTGGTCAGCTCCCAGCAGTGAGAGAAACTGATCTCCGGCCGGCCGAGGCAGCCTGATTTGCACAATAATTTGAGGACCATTTCCATTTTCGTCATCCTGTTGCAGAGGTGGGCTTCCTCGCTGAGGGCTGCACTTGTACTTCCTTAGGTTTCATTGCCAGAGAGCTGGAAAGTCTTTCGTATGATGACTGCCATATTAATTACTTGAATTTTTGTGTTAATTTCATTCTCAAAAGCGTGTTTTTGCCAGTATTGCTTTATTTGGCTTGAATAAAACTACTCTGGTGACCAACAATTTTCAAGGAGGAGTCAGTACCTACGGTGAATGGAAATATGAACAAAAAAGATGAATTGATCCCTTTAAAAGTTTTGATATTTTCCAAAGTCAAGCTGTAAATTCAAGTTACTTCCCACTAGTCAGTGCCTATCTCTAGGGGCCTGAAGCTGCATTTCTGGCAGAACGTGACTTGCCATTAATGTCAGTGGCTATTGGTGAAGGAGCCCTAACCAAGGAAAGGAAAGACACCTCTTTAATTGTAGCACATCCTGAGTGACATCTGGACTGGAAGAAGGGTGGTAATTAATGGCCTCTAAAAAGCGACACTCTGATTTTAGATTTCTCGCGCAAGAAATGTAGTAGGAATGTGTTAGAACATATTCAAAGGCAGGATTGGAAGATTTTTAATGATTTTTAATTACTGCTTTCTGTCAATTGCCGAGGCCCTGCAAGAAAGCGGTTCACATTTTTAATGTAACTTAGTAAGGGTTATTTAAAAAAAAGTCTCACTAAAGCTTCTGTGAATACCACCTCTGTAAATATATCTTGACACGGTGTTTATTTGTAAGGATGAATGTGTGCTTCTCATTTTGGTCTTACCATAATTTTTTGCAGCGAGCTCTTCAGCATCTGTGTGTTACCGTAACCTGTTTGCAGCCACTGGCTTTATGAGATGCCTGCTGAGCGTTGTCCTTCTTGGCTAGCCTGTTCACAAGTCGTCTGTATAACCTAACCTTTTTTCCTGCTCTGCTTTCTGCATAAAAGGGTAACTTCTGAATTGTAGTGCTTTGTGGGATTTTTTATGCAGGCTTTCTAATGGTTTGTACTGGGACATCTGGGAAGTGGAGAAGATCAAATTATTTGTTTTTATTCAAATCTAAGAAAATGCATTTCTTGGGAGGAAAACTGACTGCTTTTAGGTGGACTTTGTAAACTCCCTTTAGCACAAGTAGCTTGCGTCTTTGGTAACCTGGGATTTGTCTGACTGAAGGACACTTTCTGACCTCTGCAAGTACTTCAAGTAATTCGCTTAAATATGTTTGGAATAATAATAGCACTGCTTGTCTGATAAAGCGTGAAAGCAGTTGAAACTGTAAAAGACTTGACTGTTGCGGAAAGTCAAAAATTGCCTTTAGAAATCTAATGAGGAGGGCAAACCGTTTGTGGGACGTTTTGGTTTAACACAATCGTACAAATTTTAAAAGAAAAGCCTGCAGTTTGGTACCGATCTGCCTGCAGTGAGTTGCTGTGGCTGAAGGGCAGTGCAAGGAGCCGTAAGACGTGAGTTTCAGCTTAGTCTGCACACAGTTATTGTGTGACCTAATGTTTCTCGTCTTCTCCATGCTTTGTATTTTTGTACACCACAACTAACGAATGGCAGAGCCTTACAGGGGGTGCACAAAGTTAGCCTCGTTAATGTATGATAAAACATTTCAAAATTACTGCATGAAAGGGGCAGTGTTTACTCCTTGCTGTAAGAATACTTTGGTTTTTCTCAAAGGTTATATTTAACTTTCAACTGACAGAATGACAGGAATGGAGACTGAAGCTGCAAGAGACAAAGCCATGGAAGAGGAAAGCACTGAACAGAAGAAAGAGAGAGAGAAAAAGAAGAGGTCAAGGGTTAAACAGGTGCTTGCAGATATAGCAAAACAAGTGGATTTCTGGTTCGGCGATGTTAATCTCCACAAAGATAGATTTCTTCGGGAACAAATAGAAAAGTCCAGAGATGGATGTAAGTTTACATTGATTACATTTCAGTAAACAGATGGGTTTTAGCTTTCTTCCCTATATTGCTGGTGATGTTACCATTTATTAGGTGCATGTCTTCTCCTGGGGAAGACAGCAGTTGCAGACTGGAAGTCAGCAGCAGGATTAGCAACTCAGGAGACAGAGCTTGGTACTACTTTGCAGAAACTGGATTTAGTGTTTATCTTTTCCTTTCCTTTACTACCAGCTCTAGAAGTAAATTAGAGGCATCTGCCACAGTAGCAGTGACTGTTTGGGACACCTGATTTTTCTTTTTTTTTTTTTTGTAGCTTTGTGTAACTACAAGAATAAGTAAACAAACAAGAGTAATTATTTTCTGTAGAGGTATGCTACTTGATTTGTGGGGTAGGTGAATGCAGAAATGAAAACGTCACATGGTTTTGCAGTTTGATGTAGATACCTGTTTCTTCTTTAATGCACAGGTTTGTTATGTGAGAAATTGTGCATTTGCATGTAGGGCCGTGACAGGTCTCTTTCCCATAGGCAATTTTTGGCATGGCTAATTTGACTGCAGAGTTGGAAATTGAGTTTGGTAGTGAAACTACTAGGCGCTTTCTGAAGGGTAAATTAATTTACACATTAGGTGCAGTGACTAGCATGCTTTTGCTTTAAGTGTAGTAAATGTGCGGTTAATACCATCTATAATTGTTCTAGTAAGTGTGTTACACAAGATGGATTACATCACATGCAGTATGTCTGTAAAAAGACATTATCTTTTTCCATAAAAATACATATTTATGTTTATATTTTGTAGGTTGTACAAGTGTCTTAAGAACTGTGTATTTATTTCAAGTGTAAATCATAAGCTCAGCTGCCTTATGTGATAAGTCTAGTCTTCTAACTGCTTGTTACAGTCTCCAATGGTATTGAACTTTAGGTCTGTTTCCCTGCACACCCATTTTTTTTTTTAAACTATCTTTACATTTTCTAGAGGTATTAGAGTTTGAGTGTCGTGAACTTTAACTAAGACTAATATTGCTTAATTTTCTGTCCAGGTTTTTGCAGCATGACTCATCACAACTGCAGTAAAAGCAGGGGCTCTTTCGTGTTGGGGATGTTGGGTTAAACACTTAATTAAGTACTTGAAGGAGAAGCACGTTTTCAATGTAAATTGTTTTTGTATTGTAAAACCACATTAGAAAGGGTTTTTCTTTCTTTTCAAAGACTATAATTATCAGTGGGGAGGTAAAAGAGAAGAACAAAATTCCTTTGATATGTTAGCACCTCTATGTATATATGATTACTTGAAACTTTAATTTTGATGGTAAAAACTTTCTGTAAATCCTTGTCAGCGTGCAGTGTGGTGAGTTACAACTCACGCATTCTTTTCACAAAAATACTAGCTGAGTCTTAATGTCTGTCTGATCAGGACACACAACTAGTGCTTTCTAGATTGCATTGATTTCATCACTTGCACTTTTTTTCCTCCTTAGATGTTGACATATCACTTCTTGTATCTTTCAACAAAATGAAAAAATTAACTACTGATGGAAAATTGATAGCTCGAGCAGTTAAAAGTTCATCTGTTGTAGAGGTGAGTGTCTCATGTTTCTACTCCTTTCTACTTGCTGCAGTTGGAGCACTAATGACAGTGGAATTGAAGTGGTCAGTATTCTTACAGAAAATACTTGTTTCTTGTTAACTTCTAGTTGGATTTAGAAGGAACTAGGATTAGAAGACGACAGCCACTGGGTGAGCAACCAAAGGATGTGGATAGTCGTACAGTCTATGTGGTAAGGTTGTACCTGTTGTATGTGCCTTGTGCATGACAGAACGCTTTATTTCTAACTATAGAAACTCCTTTAAAATTATGTTCTTACTGCAAATTATTTTCGAGTGCAAAACCCAACATGTACGTTTGTTATGAGCTCTGATGATCTGATTGCATAGTATCACTTGCAGTATTAAGAATGACAAGTACAACAGAAAGCAGCCATGTGATTTTATCAGGTTTAGAAGGTGGGTTTTCGCTGCGAAGATGATGGATTTAGTACAGGAAACATAATATAAATTCTAATAGATTTTTTTTCTTTTTTTTCCCTCTTCCAAAAAATGGGGAGAGGAGAGATGTGTTATAGATGTACTGAACTTGTAATGAAGAGGCCCGAAGATTAGGGTTAATACAATGCAGTAAAATGTTTTGTTTTAGGTAGGTGAGCACTGACAGTGACCGTGGTAGGGAAAGAATAGGATTAGTATGGTATGCTGACTTCTTGTACCATCTTAAATGATTTAAAATGCTGAGCAAAGAGCTATTTTGTATCGTAGTGAGAAAAGGGTGCACTTTCATTATCTGTTACTGCTTTCACTGTGCTTTTTCTTGTTGATGCCACCAGGGGAGCGACACTGGTACCAAGAAAAATTCATGAAATATATTAATGTAGTCAAATTTTAGAATAACAACTTGTTATCAAACAACAGAAACTGAGTTTGGAAGATACTCAGGCATACCTCATACAGTAAAATCTGTTTATAAAATATGTTACTTCGGGTGCCTCTGTGCCGCTGTTTTTGTCCCACTAACATCTTTTTTTTTTTTTTTTAATGGCAGAATGTGCCTAAATGAGCTAGTCTTATGTTTAGGGGGCTTTTTTAAAAAAAATTCTCCTGATAGCACAATATCCTGTAGCTGTCTTGGTACTGAAATTATTCACTAACAAATGAAAATAGCTTGCACTGCTAGAAAAACACTGCATCTCAACATATTGCAGATGTCAGAGTGGAATGACTTACCATATTGTTGAGCTGCTTAAATGGTAGCATGGAACGAGGTCTGATGGTTGAACTGTTGCTTGTTTAAAAGTTCTATGCATTTTTTTAATGGCATTGAAGCCAGTATGGAATTCCCTTTGTCTCTAAAGAGATCTGTTTGTGGCTGATGTCAGCTTAGTTATATGCCTGTAGCAGTTAGCTGCTGAATCTTCCTGCAGTTAGTAATTTCAAGCAGGCACCAAGCTTTCTGTGATGAAGATGTGTAATAATCATGCCCAAAATGCCAGCCCATCCAGATAAATAGAAGCTGGATTACTCTGATCATTGAATTCTGTAACAAAAGCCCAGGAAAGGTTGTTAGTTGTTTTAAGCACAACATGCCAGTCGTGGTATTCTCCTAAGGTGATTGCAGGAACTGCTTAGAACTTCTCTAACAGTTTGCATTTGGAATATCTTTTCTGAAAATTATATAATCAATGAGCTATATTGCCTAACTACATAGTTAACAGGGTTTTTTAGTTTTAAATTTTTCTGTAAGACCAAAATATCCTCCTGTTACTACCGAAATGGGGGGGGTGGGTGTAGATTTCTTGTTTGTTTCATTTTTTAAAGACCAGTGTGTGAGATACCTGCCCTTCATGGTGCAATGTCTCCCTTTCGTATGCAGCCAGAAGGGGGAGCAGTGCTTCTTTGAGGACTAGTGGTTTCATTACTTTGTATTCAACAATTTTGTTTTAATTTAAAAGTTTTCATTAAATTTCTCTAAAGTAATCTTACGGCTTGTGACTTTTTTTATTTTTGACATTTGTTAACAACATGCTGTGGGATGAGCACAATACCAAAGTAATAGTATTTTTAAAGTTTCAAGTGACTGACTGGCCTTTCAACATTATACCAAAAACATAATGAAGTGTTTTTCTCAGGCAAACAGAGTTCATGCAAAAATAGTTTTCTGCTTGAATATAACATTTTCTTAAGGGGAAGAACTTTTAGTGCAGTAACTCGCCATGAAAAAAATGAAGTATTGCTGACTGTTTTTGTCTAGGCTTAAATTTGAGAGTGTTCAATTTTTAAATCATGTTCAGCAGGGTCTCTTTAGAAATTGACATGATGGGATTTGGATTTCTCTTTAATAGATGAAGGGAAATGGTTAGGAACTGAGCCATGATGTCTGCAAGCTGCTAAAATGTGTTGTTATGTTAAGGAATTTATAGGAAAAATAAGTAAGACAGTTTTGTTATCCAAGAAGCTGGCTAAAAGTTTTAACTTTCACAGCAACTGATGAACTAGGCCGTAAGTGGTAACCACTAAGCTTTAAAATGTCAGTTACCAGCATTAATCAGTTTGCATAGTGCCTCTTCTTGACCTACAAGAACTATTTCTGTGATATCTGGATTTCTAACAACTTTAAAAAATAAAAAAAATCCTTGTGGTCTACAGTGGTTAGTTTGAGACAATGCAGTGTTATGCTTAAGATTGTTTAAGAGGCCTTGGTATCTGTCACAGGAATGAGATAAACATGTAACTTCATGCAAATCGTACTTGCTATAGTTAGGTGACAGATTAGAGATGCATTTTCAGATCATTGTCGTTACTACATGAGTACTCTGACCTCTTGACAACAATACTTAGTGAAATAAAGCAACAAATATTTTTCAATGTTGTTACATCAAACTTAAATTTGTTTTGAGAATTATGATTAGAAGATGTAGTAAGCTGTCTGATGCAATGGTAGTACAGTACTGAGAAAACAAGGTTTCTTTTTCTTTCTGTAGGAGCTGCTTCCCAAAAATGTTAATCACAGTTGGATTGAGCGGGTGTTTGGGAAGTGTGGCAATGTAGTTTACGTCAGTATACCAAGGTATAAATCTACTGGTGATCCAAAGGGATTTGCTTTTGTTGAATTTGAAACAAAAGAGCAAGCAGAGAAAGCTATTGAGGTAAGTAGCAGTGTCCCTGGTCTGGTAATGTTCTTCCTGTTTGTCAGTGGTATGGATGTACTCTTTACTAGTTCACCTACTGAGTCTTGAATACAGAAAATCCTAAAATATCATGATTAAAAAAGCAAAGCTAGCAGGAGTTATGTCTCTGTCTCCTGCCTTCAGAATATCAATCAATTCCACGAATCTTAGTGTGATTCTATTAATTGCTTGGAGATCTATTTGAATCGTGGAAGGGGGACAACGACATCTAATTTGGTTGGGTACCGTCAGCATCTTTTACAGAATTAGAAGTCTCTGTAACAGTAAAATGGCTTATTAAATTTCTTCAGGCAAGTATAGTTGTACCAAGTTTCCTGTCTTAAAATAAGTGATTTGAAAGTTTAAAAACATGTAAGTTTCATTATCATAACAGTAATGGAGACACAGATACGTCACACTGATGATGCAAGCTCTGTACTTGTACATTCTAGTACTAAAAAAAAAAAAATATATTTAAATTAAATTAAAATCTCCAGAGTCACAGAGGACTACATCTTTCTTGAACGAATATCATGAATATCACTCTGCTGGTTTTAACTTGGATGGGGATTCTTTTTAGTAATGAATTGTGGATTTTAATTTTATCTTTAAGTTTTTGAATAATCCACCAGAAGAAGCACCACGGAAACCTGGTATTTTCCCCAAAACAGTAAAAAATAAGCCGGTTCCTGCACTGAATACAAGTAACAGCAGTGTTGTAGGTAAGTGGTAAGTTAGTGGGATCAAGAAACAAACTGTTTTGTGCCTCACCTTTTGAAGGGAGAATCTGGAACGTACACCTGTTACTATGCCTAATCTCAAATTTAACCTTATTGAAATAAAAATACATGTTACTGCTTGTTTTGTTGGCCAATGTAGGCTTAAAATGAAATTGTAAGCTTGAAATGTAGTAGTTTTTTTGCCTTCTTGTTTTACTGCTTGATAAGGAACTTACTTTATTTTTTCCTCTCTTGCCAGCTACCACCATTAATTATTATTATGCTGGCAGAACAGCTTTCAGACTGTACAATTAATCAGTATCGAAGCACGTAGGACTAGCAAAAGACAAGTTTGACAGATTGTTTTAGAAACGTTTAGTATGGAAAAGTAAGACACAGGCATAAAAGTAAGGTTATACTTAAATGTTGGTGCTGCTTAGGTGATCTTGTGGTTTTCTGACCTAAGAGCAAACATTGTGGTATTTTTCACTCTTCGCTGAAGCAATTTTCCTCTTCAGAACTCTTGTTATTTGGACAACCCTGGCAGAAAGAACTTTTTATGGCTAGATATAGATATATATATTACTTTTTATTACTAAAATTCCACTTTATGTGATCTGTAGTTGCTTGCCAAAACCTGCAGGATGTTACAAAGAAAAGAATCCTGAATTCACAGTTGAGCGTTATTTGCAGCGAGTAATAGCTGCTCTAATTTGTGAAGCTGTATCACACGATCATGTTGTAACTTGATTCATTGAAGCATTTTTCCTTACTTCTGATGGGATAATACAATTTCCTAGACTTAAGATAACTTCCTGTGTTTTTCTTAAGTGTAATGATGAGTCATTCTTTGTTACACTGGAAACTATTAGGGCTGTTAGGACTAAAAGTATCAAAGAAAAAAACACATGCTTTCTAAACCTCCTTAAGATGTTCTCTACTGTTTCATACTGTATCCTGCCTATGACAATTTTAGTACGCAGATAGTTATAGGTTCATAGGGCCGAGTTTCTCCTTTTGTTGACAAAACACAAATCAGTGAAATCTGGAAGGAGGCATGTATTTGTTTTTTCAATGTTAATGTATTTCTTCAGTTGCAAATAAGGGATGGCATTAACATCTAACTCACTGAGGAAACCTGTAGCCAAATTGTCTATGTGACACAAGGGTCTTTTTACACTTGTGAGACTATCACAATTTCTTTTTTCTCTGCTTAAAATGGCCAGGAGGAACTGCTGGGACAACGTATTGCAAATTATTTGACATGCCAGATTATCATGACCAGTGATACAACTGTTTACTTGGTCAGTTAATCTCATCCAGTTTTTAGTGATTGGCAGTTTTAAATGCTGTATTTCTTTTATACAGAAGAGAAGAAAAAGAAGAAAAAAAAGAAATCCAAAATTAAGAAAGAGAGCAATACACAGGCAGCTGTAGAGACAAAGGAATCAAACATGAACACTACAACAGAACAAGCGCCCAAGTCAAAAAGACATAGGACTTCATCAGAGTGTTCAGAAATGGGGGGTACTGAGGTTCACAGGCAGCCCTCAAAGAGAGAGAAAAGGAAATGGGACAGAGCAGAAAGCACAGAGGTACCTGTGGAAAGCAGGCCAGGAAAGAGAAAAAGAAGTAGCTCTGGAGATGCTGAGACACCAATTGCAAAAGTCAAGAAGACTGTTCAGAAGGTTCAAGTTCATCCTATAAAACAAGAAGCAGAAGCTCCAAAAGATTCCAATGGTAAGTTTGCTGCACGCCTTTATAAGGTTTTTCATCGCTTACACCTGATGTGTGATCTGGGGAAAATTGGATAAATGTGGTAGCCTTAATTAAGCTAATGAGGAAAACAAGTGAGAAAAGAGGTTGGCAAAGCAAGAAGTGTAATACAAAAATGTTAGTGAATAGGAGACTAGTTTATTACTTGGATTAGACAGTTAAATTTAAACCTGGTAATGAATCATTCAAGGACAGAAGTATAGATTAAATAGTTGGCCTAGGCAAATGGTGACAGTAGTAAAAATAATCTAGATTAGAGAGGTCAGATAGTTTGTAAAGATTGTAAAGTAGACAGAAGTAGTGATTTTGTGAAATGCTTTTCTCATTGAAAATCAAGTCCAAAAGAAAAAAGTGCAGTTGCTGAGAATGAGCGACTGTTGGTTGCAGTCTGAACTTGATAATAATTTTTTCTACTGGGGATTTTTATTTCAGAAGTCCCTGCGGAAGATGACAAGGATGGTGATAAAAAAGACACATCCCTTTCAAAATCTAAAAGGAAACATAAGAAAAAACACAAAGAAAGACACAAGATGGGTGAAGAAGTCATTCCACTCAGAGTACTGTCAAAGTAGGTTATGACATGACAACAGCACATGGTTACTTAGTACTTTGGCTAATGGGGGGGGGGGGGGGGGAAGGAGGAAAGTAACCGCACTAGTGCTGTTTCATTTTGTTGAACATATTTCTAATTTCATACTATTAACTGAGGGTGTCTCTGCCTGCGTTTGATGTCATGGCATGTAAAAAAAGTGAACTGTTTAATGTGCAATGCTTTATTTGAAACCACTTTTTTCACAGAAAAATAGTAATTTTGTATATACTTTATTGAATGTTAACAGGTACAGGATACAACAAAACCTTTGAATGTATTTTTCTTTGTATGTCTGACAGTCCATCACCATTGCTAAAGTGCAATTCCAATTTTTTTACCACAGAGTTGCATATTAGCAACAGTATTAGCCTGTAGTTGAAAAGATACAAAGTTAAAAGTCTAAGGTTCACTCACTATTCATTTTCCCGAGGTTAATTATCTCAGTAGTTAGGTGAACAGGATTCAGGTTGGGCTTTAAGGAGTCACCACAACTAAAACATGGAAGCACTTACTTTCAAGCAACCAGCAAGTACCTCCATGTTAAAGTAGAGGGGGTCCTTGCCGTCTCGCCTGTACCAGGAGGCCATGTGAGATGCAAATACGTAATAAACAGGATACAAGAACACAATTAATATTAACATTAATTAACCGACACGAACTCCCATCTCCATACAGAAATCAAAGGGATGTTACATGCAGTCAGTTGAATTTTTTTTCTTCAGAATTCCAGTAAGTTTCCTGTCAGTTTCAGTTCAGTTGACATAAAGGATTCACCATCACTAAAACATGGAAGCACTTACTTTTAAGGAACAAAGCAAGTACATCCACATTTAAGTTGCGGGGATCCTTATGTGGAGAGACTATTTTTCGTTCTGTAAAAGAGTAACTAGAGAAATCCAGCGACAATAGAAGCAGTAAATTGTGCAACCACTATGGTGGATCTAAACTTCTTCCCTTAAAGGGGTTTTCTTCAAAGATGCTTCAGACATTAGGATCCACCACCACTGAAACATGGAAGCACTTACTTTTTTAGGCAGCAGGTACCTCCATGTTAAAGCGAGGGTAGTAGTCCTTTTAAAATTTTTTTCTGAACATACAGACCATACAAACTCTTATTCAGGGAAAAAAAAAGTTCAAAAAAAACCTTAGTTTTCTCTTCTTCGGCAAGTCGGCAACTCGAGTGAAAAAGTCTTGACAAGAAAAAAGCATGGCATGGATGGCATTTCAGAATTGAGAACAGGATTCACCTCTACTAAAACATGGAAGCACTTACTTTTTTTAAATCACAGAAAGCACCTCCATGTTAAAGTAAAAGGGGTCCACACACAAAAAAAAAAAAAAGGCAAATATTATTCTTCTCTTCCACCAGGTTCCTGAGAATACTGCATCAAATACAGAGAAAAGAGTTTTAAAATTTAGCAAAGTATAGCAAAGCGGGGGGGAAAGTTTCAGAAGAGGTTGAGCATTTTAAATACTTGCCTGGCTCATTCCCCTGATCTCCTCTTCCTTCGAATCCAGCTAACAAGTACCTCCTTGAGCTTGTATTTATACCATACCTTGCTGTGGAATGGTGTTGCCTTTTTATCTCAGAGAATCATTACGTGGGTCTTTTGTTATTTTAATGTCTTTGCTCTGTTGAGAATGTATGATCCTGGGTGAGTCTGGATGCTTTTTTTTGAAGTATACAGTTGTCAATGTTAACAGCTAAAACCATTACCACAAGATATCCTCCTCTTTAAAAATCCTCTATCAGCTTGTTTGATAGTACAGATTAGGGTAACAATGAGTCGTTCTCACAGTGGCACTACAGGCATTGTGTTTCTATGGAGCAAAGCTCGAGCTGTTTGCAGAAACATCTCCATGTTAAATGTATGTAAATATATAAATTGCTTCCATGTGGTGGTATTTTTTAACCAAAGTGCATTTGAATAGTAAGGAATGTTCTTATCTCAGTAGGTTTTTGGTGAGTTTAACCAGTTGTTGATTTTCGATCAATGATTTTTCTAGAAAATAAATGACAAATTCCTAATATAGTAACACAGGAGAGGGTTCACTGAATGAATTCAGTGAATTCAGAGTTCACTGTCTCTGAATTAACTCTGAATTTAGCCTGAATTTCGTGCCAGTGCTCTCTGTACTTCTAGTAGAATACAGTTTACCAAGCTGTTCTAAATGTTTTATGAATATCTATAACAACTTTGAGAGTCACTCTACGAATGAGAGGTTGATTTTTTTTAACAACTTGCTTGAAATATTAAAAGCTAAAGCAAAATTAAAACTGCAGATACTTGTAAGGCTGAAGATGAGTGGAGTGCAAGGACATTTCTAATAATTAAGAAGCATCTTCGCTGCTTGCTAGGTTCAGCTGAAGCTATTTGTAAATGGCTTGTTCTTAAGTTGTCAGTGAGTTTCTAAACATTATTTTCTTGTTGACAACTGACATGCTATTTCCATTTACAGGACTGAATGGATGGATTTGAAACAAGAATATTTGGCTCTTCAAAAAGCCAGTATGGCCTCCTTAAAGAAAACAATGTCTCAAATCAAACCTGAGCCTGTGGGAGAGATGGAAACGGATGGTTGTACGCAGAAAAAGCCTCAGTCAAAAAATGTCAAATGTAACCCTGTTTATGATGTTTTTGTTGTTGTTTTCTTTATGATTCTAGTACACAAATATGGGCACTGGTCCTCCAGAAACACTGAAAAATAGTTTTATTTTCTATAATACTGATGACTTTGAATGCCAAATGCTACTAAAACCAAGCTTCCCTCATGTAGATTGGTTTAGGGCTGAATAATACATAAATGATTTAAAAATATTTCTGTAGCACTTAAACTTAGGATCTTTTTAGGTAATTGTAACTATAAAAGCCTTGGAGAAGTAAATCAAGAATTGGCTTCTTGATGATGTAACTCGGGCCTGATTTGTTTAGGCTTTGCCATCCCTTCGGATATTTACACAGCTATTACTGAAAGGGCATTCAAAAATGGCTTCTATTTGGGTTTTGTCAGGTTTATAGTTAAAGTAATTTTATAATTATATGTTATTGGTTCAACTTGTATATTTTTCTGAAACAGAATTGAATTCTTTGGATCCGCTGCATTTCTGTTCACTAACTTTGATAGCAGACAAGCGTTGACATGTCACTTATTTGAAATCACTCCATAATTCAGGATTCAAGTATTAACTGCAATTGAATAGAATATAAAATACCCTTTAAAGGAAGGACATGTGGTGTGTACAAATTTTTTGTGTTGGACATAGTGACTTTTCTGAACAGTCTGGATCCAAGATTTAATTTTAAAAAATTATCTGCAGTAGCAATATTTAATGCCCTTTGCTTCATTTCTTGTGTACGTCAGATTGCTTATATACTTTCATGGCATCTTTAGTTTGTCAAACTGATAAATGTAAAATTTCTTTTTTCCCTTCTTTTCAAATTGATCAGCCACCAGTGAAGATTCTGCCCCTCCTGTCAAGGCTAACACAATGGGGCCCCAGTTTGTGAGTGGTGTAATTGTGAAGATCATTAGCACAGAGCCCCTGCCGGGCAGGAAGCAGATCAAGGTAATGCCTTTGTAACCTCAGGGTAGCTGTTAGCCTTTCCTCTTACAGTGCCCCCAAAATGTTTGAATATGGAATACCATTTAAACAAGTCTTACTGATTTTTTGTTGCTGTTATTTGGTCAGTAGCTGTGTACAGATTCTTCTCTAGTACCTGTTAATGGAAGATTTTACAACAGCAAAATGTAGCCTTTGGACTGCTTCAAGCAATGTCAAGTTTGAAAATAATGGCCAAAATAAATGCTGTAGAGGATGAGAATTTGTCACCTCCAGCCCTTGTTGCTCTGTCTTTGCATTTTCAGTGTGAAAAAAGTGGTTAGTTTTATATTGTTAAAAGTAAATCACTGCTAAGACAAGTCTTATATTTTAGAAAAGGAAGCGTGAAGTCCAAGTGGGTGCAGCATTTTCTATGCATGATTGTGCCAGTAATTTTGGTGTAATTCAAATTAAGGAATCTGTGGTAGTAAATTGGTTTGGTTTACTATTAACAGAAATTTAGGAGCAAGAAAATGCACTCTGCATGAGAAAACAGTTGTCTGTTTCAGTAAATAGTTCACGATTGCAAAAACTTAATTCAGTCAGAATGACAGCAGTACAGTTGGTCCAGTAATTCATACCCCCACCCACCCTATGGCAAGTGCTCTGTTTCCCTCAAGTAAAAAAAAGTTTTAAAGATAATTGCCATTATTTAGGATTTGACGTGAAAGTTATATATGTTAAGTAGAGTATTTTATTTTAACGAAAATAGCAGTTTTAAGTTGTGTCCTTCTGAGATGGAAATATCAAAAGGTTTCCAAAGGAAATAACAGCAGAGTTTTTTTTGGATTCTGATTTTTGCATGACTGTGACACAGGACCTTTTTCTGAAACTGCAATTTTGGATGAATAACAACTGGAAAGAATTTGAACAGGTTTTACCCTTCTTTAGAATAAATATGCAGACTGTTGAGGACAACAGTGGTTCTAAACCCAAATTCTGAGGTGACTTATCAAACTACCTGTATTTTTAACTGAATATTTCGTTTGAAGTCACTGGCCGCTCCCAAGTGCGTGAAGTTTAGTGTGTGCATAAACCTAAGCAAGATGAGAAACAGTTGTCTTTGGCTGAAAACAAATTGATACGTACAGTTTCAGCTTCATCAGTCTTATCTGCCTTGGTGTTCAAAGGCAGTCAGTGTCTGAGTTCTGGAGGCACTGAGAGAACGTGGTGGTTGTCACTGGGATGTTTGAAGGACGGCTCAGTTTGACTGCAGTATCTATCTTCCTGCGTGGTGTCTGTGTTGCAGCAGAACATATTGCGATCAGGGGGAAAGTTTACTGTTCTCACAGTAGCTGAAAACAAACTTCAAGTCTCAAATTTGCAGATAATATAAATCAAGTTTCTCTTTTGATTTAGTTTAAGGGAAGCGTTTCAAGGAAAACTAATCATTTATGAAAGTAAAGGGGGGACAAAATAAGACTGGGGCGGCCTTTGCTGTTATTAATCATTATGTTTTGGTTTCTAAAACAAGAATGATAGGCAAAATATTTTGTGGGAGGTTACCCAACAAATAAGGCAAGGTTTTTAGTCACAAACATAATTGCAGAATACAACTGTAGTTGGAAAAAGCAACAAATCCTTTCCAACGCACCAACTCTTTTTTGCATTGTCTGTGGAAGCTACAAATTGTACTTGATGCTTCTGGGACTTTTCCTGGCCATACTAGTTGCTTTTATCAAATGTTTAACTCTTCAATAAAAACATGTTTGCCTCTCTTCCTGGGCCAGTGCTGCCATCAAGCAATGCATCTAGGTCTTTTCTTCATAAACTTCCAGAGTCGATCTGTATTTCTTGTACGGCAGGCATATGTTACTTCACACATACAGGAAGGGTCTTCTCAGAGTAGTTGTAGTTCTATTTGATGGTTTTGCTTCACTGCTTCCATATTTTGCTGTTAAGGCGTTTCTCAGAGATCCCAACACTTGCCAATTACAGTGAATCATGTATCTCTTTGTAACTTTCTGTTTACGTATGACTTAGGGATATCAGAATTAAGAGTTAAAAATAGTTTTGGTTGGTTCTCAAATGATCTCAACAATATTGGCACTTAATTTTGTTTTATTTTAAGGTTGTGCTTGGTAGTAGAGGGTTAAAAGTGTGTAATTCCTGAATAGGAGCATCTTGAGCTGCCTGCTGTGAACAAAATTGACTAGGAATGTGTGGTCTTAGTTAATTTCCCTAACAGCAGGTATTACAAGTGAAGTACTTCATCTGAAAGAGCACGGGTGTCTCTTCCTCCTTCAGCTGATAGTGAAAATTTCCAGACAGAGGTCACTTCATAAAGATAGGAAGGAGTGATTTACTATACTAATTTCCCAGTTTCTCTGCCGTGAATGAGCTTGCCTGTATAGATTTCATGCACAGAGAGAAGCTGGATGTTTTTCTGTTGGAATGTCAAAGATAGTTGTGTACTGTAACACTGACAGATTCTTTCAAGGAAAAGTCTGTACAGATACAGTATTGAAATAAATGGATAACTTCTCGTGTGCCATTAGTCAAAACTATTCTTATTCCCCCAAAAATTGCAGGAATTACTGGTTTAAATTGTTGTTGAGAGCAGGATGAGATATTAATAAATACATTAAAGTTGTGGGCTCATACTTTTGAATCAATATATTTTCATAAGAAGGATATATCTGACTTCTGAATTATTTAATGAGTAATGTAATGTAATTACAAAAAAAAATGTAATTACAAAATAAAAGAGAAATGTAATTTTCATTACATTAAAAAATTGGTTATTTCCTTCTACTCCATGACCTTTTAGAAAATATTAGTGATGTCCTCCAGATTGGTCAAAGTACTCTTCTGTTCTTAAATCTGCTTCACAGTCTGTGTTCTCTCTCATGCTTTGACAGGATGCTTTGGCGCTGCTGGCTGATGTCGCCTATGTAGACATGCTGGAGGGAGACACCGAGTGTCACGTCCGGTTTAATACTCCTGAGGACGCACAGACTGTCATGAAATCACACAAAGAAATACAGATAAAAAACAACTGGAAATATGAAGTTCTCACTGGTAAGATTTTTTAGTTGTAGTACAGGAGACATTTTTAAAGTATTTTTGCAATTTTAGTGACTGCGACTTTAAGAAGCCTTAAGTTACATCCTTTATGTGAAAAGAGTTGTATTGGGTAGTGTTACATGGTACCTTTATGGATATATTTAATTATCTTTGTAGCCATGGAAAGGACTGCTTTTTTCTTTATACAGAACATTTCTTTCCAATGAATCTTCTTGATTTGTGACTGCAGTGGAATTGATAAAATGATAAATGTTTTTAAGGCACTGTTTAGAGCAAAATTGCTTGCCTTTATTAACTTAATTCTGTTCTTTTGAGCTTGATTCTCTCTCCACTTCTAGAGGTGTGGGCTATAGAACTTAAGGGACATTTCAGCTTTAGGACTTTAACATTCTGATGACTCAAAAGAATTTTAAATGAAGAGTAACATGAAAATACCAAACTTGTGCTGTGTGAAATAATGGGACAGGAATCTCACAGCACTGATATGATGAAAGGGGCTTTAGCACCTGCCTTCTAATTTATCTTTCTTTTTTTCAGAAAATTGAATAATGTATGCCAGAGTAATGCTTTTTTAATTATATTTATGCTAAAATTTTTACTGGAACATTGTCCTAAAGTTTATAGCTTTTTTTTTTGTACTTCTAGAATTACTCTGCCATTCTAAATTCTTATTTTGCATTAGATTGAAATCATTTTCAATGTGTAGAGAAACATCTTCATTGAAGGGAAGGGTAAGAGAAGGAGTGGGGAGTTGGGGGGTTTCTCAAATTTGATTATATATATAGGAACATAGTATATATTTCAATTTTAGACACGCAAAAAAAAATCTGGATGAGATTCTCTTGTCCATGTATTTAAATGTTACTACACGCCTGCACAGAGTCTCACACAGGGCCAAGTTCCATGCATGCATGAACGTAAACCTACGTAAATGACAATTAAGGATTACAGAAGAAATAACTGCAATGAAAGCATTAGTCTTCATGATACTATCAAAGTTAATTAAAGTTTTAGGCTTACTGAATGCCACTAATGTCATTCTGAGTTAGATTTGTCCTCCAGAGTTTTCTGTGTTCCAGATACCCAGAAAACTTGAAATATGGCATTTTACAGCTGTGTGCTCTGTATTTGTCTTTTTTTCCATCCTTACATAAAAGAGCACAGTAGCACATTGGGAGTAGGTAAGTACTACATTGTAGGATTGTTCTATTCAGAGTTTTCAGAATTTTTTCAAACTAGTTCATTGAAATGAGAATGGAAAGGCTTTTGAGGAATGCAGAAGTCACTCACAGTGAGGATTTCAGCATTTCTAGGTGGTGTAAAGGTGAATATGGTGATTAACGATCAGGAAAGAATCTTTAATGCTCCCTACCACAGGAGACAGAAGCTCTCCTAGTAATATTTTACTTTCTAGAATTCGACTTTGACTAAGCACCTCTAGTTTTTCACCTGACAAAATATTAAACATCTATGTTAATGTAAATATATGTAAAATTGCTTCTCAGAATTATTACTTCTATAACTTTTGCTGGAATCTTCCAAGATGACTTGGAGACTTACCTGTAACTGAAAATTTCCTATGAGACCATAGATTACACCACTAAATTCCTACTGTGATAGTTACAGTTTGGACCAGAGGAAACAGTGGCAAACTGCTTCTTTTACTGCAGGACAGCCACTGACGAAAACTGCAAAATTATTTTCACTCATGTTCTCATTCCTAAATTAACCACGAAGTCCACAGTTTGCTTCTTACAGTGGTTCTGATGAAACAAAATAATCTGTCATTTTTACAGTAATTTTTTTTTTAGATGGTCAGTTCAGTTGTTCCAAACTAGTCAGAGATTAAATCTATCAGTGAATTATAGGGCTGCTGAATGCCGTGGTGAAATATAAAAGTTAAAACTGAGCTCCTCACTGCGAATTGTGTGTATAGAGTCCCGTTTGCTTATTTCTTCAGCTCTTTTTGTTAAGCTTGTAAAAATACTTGCTTGGGGATACTTAGCTACCTTGGCATTCAGGTCCTAAAGCTAATAAAGTGCATGTACCTTGGTTCAAGTCCTGTCCAGTCCATACAGAACGCAGCCCGTAGTGTCAGCTTTAAGTTTCTTTGGACAGTTTTTCTTTGCTTTGTTCACTGGATAGTGTGGGTCAGGCGTCACAACGCTGGATGATTTCTCGAGGACTATGAAACTGAAGACCAGTGGCAAAAAAATATTTGAAGCTTACATTGTTACTTAGCAATCTGTTTCAAAACCATCTTTGAGATAAGCAGAAAAAGTACTTGAAAGGATGGGGTTTGGCCTGACAAGTACTGTCATGTGTTTGCCTGAGTTAGAAAAGGTTCTTTGGATGCAGTGTTTCATCTGTGATGCCACTTGTATTGAACAGCTGTATTCACCTTCTATGATGTTAACTTGATTTTCCAGGTGATAATGAACAACGTTACTGGCAGAAGATTTTAGTGGACAGACAAGCTAAGCTTAACCAGCCTCGAGAAAAGAAGCGGGGTACTGAGAAGGTAACTTACAAGTTTGTTTCGTTTTGCCTCCCTACACAGCCATGCTTGGAAAACAACTACTTTTTCTGAAATATGTTGATGTTTGGCTTTGTATTTAGTCCAGGAAGATCACTTCCTACTCACTTTGCAGCTGGGTTTTACAGCCACAAAACAGAATTTGGCTGTCCTAGGCCAGCTGCCAAATGCAAGGTTTGTCTTTATGGAGACAAGTAGTGAAAGTTAAGACCACGACAAAAGAAATGAAGTTAATTTGCAGATTGGATTTCTTTTAAGAACTCTTCTGGATGAGCTCATTATAAAGCAAAGTACTCTTCTATTTGCTCTAGGTTAATTGTCTAGTGCAATAAGGACATGTTTTTCTTTAGAGCGGATTTTTCTTCTCCCAGCAATTCACATGGTGTTGTTTAATGTACAGTTGTGCACTGTGGTGGATGGTGGTGTGTTCCTAGTGCAGTCCTGGGTCTATGCAAGCAACAGCACATCTTGTACGTCCCAATCCAGACAGATCCCAGTGCTGCTACCAGCGTCCATAGCCAAGCAGCTTCCAACCAAGACTCTGCCACATCTAATGAGCTTGGAGCGCACCTAAGGAGCTCGAGTCTGGTTGCTCTTGCAGTGCCAAACTGCTGCTCTTCCTGTCTGTTGCAGTGCAGCATGATTTTACTCAGTGTTCATCTGAAACTTTCTTCCAACCTTGGCCTTGGTGTGTCTGTCAGGCCACACTGTTGAGGGAGTGTTGAACTTGTAGGCAGCAGCCTCCGCTCCTGCCCCCAGAAGATGTTTCCAGACGTGAAGGATTCTTGATTAAGAGGCTGTGACCTTTCACCCAACAGAGAGGTGCCAAACAGTATTTCACAAATGTTTTATTGCTAGGTTTGCTTGACACATGCATTGCAGATAAGGTTTCCGAGTTGGCTTTAACCTAAATCTTTATCCTGTTGCTTGCAAAACTTAAAAGTCATCTGACCTTAGTTATTTTCCAAGGACTTTTAAACGTGTAGACAACTTCTGTTTCCTAGATGCTCCAATCATGCACACAGTACCAAGTCTCCTAGTCATTCCATATAATTGACAAGAAATACTGCATTTACCTATTTAAGATTATATATATATATATATATACAGACACCCAGGTCAAAAACTTAAAAACGGGCATATTTTCCATGTATTGTCTTGGTTGTCTAAATGTTTTTGGAGATCTCATAGATACATGAATCTAGTCCTTTTAAAAACAGCTGTGCATAAAGATTTTCCCAAAATTAGTGGTGTAATTTTCTAAAAGCATTATGATGCCTTTGGATCTTAGCCATTATTCCTTAATATAAGCAGTAGCAAACTTTATGAATGTGAAAACTATAAAGCTTTAGAGCCTTTAACTTGAGTGCTGCCATTTTTAGATTTTTTTTTTTAAATCAACTCTGTAATTATTTTAAGGCAAAGATATTTTGTCAGTGGCTCCTTTGACTTTAATTCAGACTGTAGGTGCCCTGCTCTTAAGTTTCTGGTTCTTCATCTTTTGAAGATTGGTATTTGTTGACCAAACTAGTGTAAAGTGGCCAGTAATGTGCCTCATCCAGGCTTGCAAATATAAACTGTCTCGGCTCTGCCTAACAATAGCAGCAGCAAGGATGCAAACTCCTGCTCCTCCCCCTTACCCATCACCTTACAATACTGGGAGGTGTTAACTTCAAAGCTTAGCAAGTGCTATTTAAATGCTAAGTCTGTTAAGCAAGACATCAGGAAAAGAATGCCTAGCTGTAGTCAAGAGCTCTTAACCCTTCCTTTACTTTTTGACAGCCTCTGTTCCAGAAATAGACCAATACCAAGAAAACCATGGTATTTCTTTATTCATTAATAGTAATTTTAATCTTTTATGTTGAACATTTTTCAAAGCACTTCCAAGTTCGCTCCTTTGAAGGTCACAATAAAAGGAAGAAAAAATTACATACATAGAGATGAGTATGCCATTAGCATATCTACCTTATGAAAATATGTTCTTCTAAATCCCTTACAAGATCTTTTTGAAGATGAGCGCTTTCCTATTATATACTAGCATCGGAGATAACACCTTACAGATAACTATTTCAATTAGTGTTTAAATGTAAGCTGAAAAAAATGTTCATATAAGTCATATTGCTGCAATGATGTCAGTGCTAATATTTATTGTAATAATGTCATATAAACTGCATCATATTACAAGTAGTACATTATAACACACCGATTTGAGAGATGCTTTGACTGTAAGTTTAGGCAGTTAAGATTCACTATGGGTGTTAAAATATGGAGGCTTGCTTAGTTTTCTTGCAGTGGGTCTTATGGCATGCCCTGCTAGTTTGTGGTTGATACTTAGCCACCCTTTGGGGGCTTGCTGGAGGGGGTTAAAAGGTATTCATTGTCAGTCTGTAGTGTGACAAAAACTTCTTTTGCAACTTTTCTTTGCCCCAGGCCTGTTTGTTCATTGTGATCTCTGTCCTTTCCTCTCCTGGCCCTTGCAAATCCATATTCTCTTTAGCTAGTTGTTCAACTACGTGATAAGCAACTTGAAGTGATAAAAGCCTAAAAATCAGGACTTCAGGACTGCTTCTTTAGGGCAGTACCAGATCTAAAGCAATTAATCAGTCTACAGCCTTAAACTCCATGGATTGAAAAGCTGTCTGTACACAAAGCAAAGGGCTGAGGGCCTGAACGCCTTCAGCTGGGCTCCTTCTCTTCTGGGGAAGGTGCTGCTGAACGTAGTTCACACTTGGTGTGCCCCTTTCCACAAAAGGAAGGGAGGAAGTTTCAGAGGGCGGGAGTGATGGTAGAAGTGAAAGGCACTTAGGGAGGAAGTGAGAATTGGGTGTTTGTGAAGGGAGGAATAATTTGCAGAATAAATGGGAAAGGGGGATAGTGGGAATGCCTGGGCACAGCCCACACCGTTCTCTTCTGATTATGCCTTGGGCCTGGGGGCTGTGTCTTTGCAAGATTGGCTGGTTCCCTGCCTGTGCACTGGCACTGGAGGTTTGGAGAACAGGACAGAACAGAGGTCCCACGCCAGAGCACGCATAAGTCCTGTTCCCTGTCACGTTGCTTTAGTTGAAGTCTGTGGAAGAGCTGGATTGCTGTTTGGGATATGAATAGTGGTCCCAGGGAGGTGGGAACCATCAGAAATAGGTGCTGACCCTGGACTGAGTAGCTGAAAATGGGAATCATTGAGGCCCTTTTGCAGCACCTCCTTCTCTGAAGTACTGGTATAAGAACACCCACTGCTGTGAACTGGGTGGTTCGTATCTTTAGGCTTATGTTTTAGTGCTTGTGATTGTGCATGCCACATGTTGAAATGGTAAGCCGCTCTACTCCTCGTTTCTCTTTAGAACTTACTTCTCCGAATCCATTCTTTGGTTACCAGAGAATGAAAGTAGCTTTTATTTAAACATTAAATCAATTTTATTTCTGGAGAGTGATGGAGAAAGGAGAAGTCATCAGCCAGAACTTGAGGTATTAATGCTGTTGAGAATATGTTGGGGATTGTAATCAAGTTAAATGCTGTGGAGGTGAAGGAGGAGCGTGTCTAACTGTAGCAGTGTAATTGTATCTCGCAGCACAGCAAAGAGTGTAAAACCATGCAACATCAGTTTAAAGTGTAATACCTGACTGCTGCAATCAGTGCGGCAGCGTGCCACGTACTGCCATGCTGTGTACAAGATGCAGTGTCTGCAGGATATAACCGTGACTGCGGTCATGTAGATAAAACGATTTGATTTATGTTTGTAACTCTTCAAATCTGGGAAACTCTTTAATGGTCTGCCTTGCGAGCAAACCCCCCTTGACCTCAGAACCAGCTAATATGTTCTGGTAGTCTACATCAGATAAGTTAATGTGGATTTATGCCGGGGCGTTATTGATGTGTCTAGGTTCACAGGAGTCCCCAGCTTTCTCGCCTCTTACCCAGACAAGGAAGCCTGTCTTGTCCCTTACGTGTTTTTTTTTTTTTCATCTTGTTCATGTAACAATTTAAAGAGCTTAGGGAATCACAATTGGGCATCCCAGCAACAAAGCTTGTGTCTTTGCTTTTGGGTATTACGACTTTGGTACAGTACCGTAGGTAAATCAGTGAATTCTAGTATGAGCGCTTGAAAAACAAGCGTGCTTTTAAAGACGGTCTCTGCATTTTGTTTCCAGCCTAAAGACAACAGTACACAAGCTGAAAATTAGCAAGTTAGTTATGTTCCACAAAAGCATTTCTGATACTTTGTTAGGAACCTAACACCTAGACCTTTCTCATTTGCCAAGAAATGGCATGTATTTTCTTTTGCAGCACTAGTGACCGCATATGTGTACTCTGAAGATAATGCGCGAAAGAGAAACAAACCAAAGATAAATTGGTCAGATTTGCTATCAAATTATAGTGTTATTTTGAAAAAGTTTTTCTTCCCAGTCACTTCATGCTTTTGAAAAGAAGCAAGAGAAAAGAACTGTTTTACCTGCAGTCAGTAACATGTGAGGGAGTTACTAGTGAGTTTGTTTCCGTAAAATGTCAATATCCTAAAAGATCCCAGATTGCTCACTGTCACTGTACTAAACTCCGGGTTTAGCTGTGGTGAAGTCGAGGTTTGGATCATCGAGGTATCTGTGGGGTTGGGAAAAATGCCCTATCCCGGGGAGAGCACGTGTTGCGAGGAGAGTGTGTGTTGTGAGAGTCCTCCGGACTGATGTGGAACATCACTTAGTGTGCAGAAGGCGCCCATGCCATCAATCTTCTGCAAAGCAAGCAAGAAAGGCCGCCTGAGCAGAAAGGAGTTTGAATTACTGCCACGAGTGAAAGTTTCTCTGATCAAAGCTACAAGTTGCAGTCGCTTGTGACGTTACCACAGTGAGATGAAGATGAGACAGGCAGTTACAGCAATACAGCAGTTCAGCACTTACAGCTTCAGGCCATGTGGAAAAAACAGTGATCCCAGGTACCCTAGTAATTTAGTAAATGTACCTGAAATGCAGCCAAAAACTAACGTCCCTGGTTGGACAGGGATTGGAGTTAGGGATTCCTAGCACCAACGTTCTTCCCAACTATATCACAATTTCTTAAGATCAATTCTCAGCAGTCTTGTGATATGTATTGTGCTGTTTGCCCAGCGTGAAGGATGCTCCCCCATCTGGATTTCAGTGTTCTTACCTTTGCCTACCTGACTTTAGAAAATGATACAACAGTCCTAAGGCATTTTTAATGGTGTGACCTTGGTGGTGTGTTGTTGTTGTTGTTGTTTTTCTGCATCATCACTGATAGCATGAATCCAATATAAGGGTAGGTTTTTTTTGAACTTGGTCTTTAAGACTGCATTTGGGGATTTCTGAATTCATAATTTGATTCTCTTCAACCATGTTGGAAGGAAGAGGGACTGGGATAAAATATGCTGCACTTTCTGGAAACTGAAGGGATGCTCTGCTATTTTATTTTTGGTGGTTCTGAGGCCCTTCTGAAATAAGTTAAATCAGGGCTGCTTTCACTATTTTTTTTGTTGGTTGTAAAGGTTAGCTGATCTGTTCAAAGAATATCTTTTTCTTACAAAATTTGGTAAATCATGGAATAATGCAATTGTGATTATGAGACAAAAATAATATCAATGCTACAATTTTCTTCTAATCTTTTTGTCAATGTTTTTCATGCTTGTTTGCAGCTGATTGCCAAAGCCGAAAGAATGAGACTTGAAAAGACTCAACAGACAAGTAAGCATATTCGCTTCTCTGAAGATAACTAACCAAGACTGACTGTAATCTTGAAAGTCAACCAGGGGTTTTAAAAATAAAAAGCAAAAAGCCTATCACTGCTAACAGTAACTAAACAGTTTTTAAGAAGGCATGAAAAGCCGGTCCATTCGATTCACAATTCTGCAGACTGCAAGTACGGACATTATTCTGAATCCCGTTTTTAAATAGGCTGAATGTGTACTGCTTCTGAGCCTTTAGGTAAAGCTTTCTGGAAGAAGAATTGTGTTAAGAGATCTTGCTCTAGTTCACTTCTGATTTTTTTGTATGTTGGAATTTTATACACTAGGTTATGAAATAAAATGCTTGAGAAATTTTCAGTTGTGCATCTCTAATTCACTGTTTCATGACACTATAAATAATAAAAGTGGTTATTGGTAAATAATCCTCTCTAGGCCTCTGTTTAGTCCATCAGACTGAGCAATACAGTAGAATGAGTGTATGATCTTCTGTGGATTTTAAAGTGACTGGGACTGTCTGAAAATCTGTCATTGAGAAGCCTGAAACAATTTATATTAACATGCGCACTAATCTGAATTTAGACTTTGAGAGTCTTCCTGACAAGTTTTCTTATCTGCCTCCCTCAAAACTACAACTACAAAACCTTTGTTATATCTGGTAACTCTAGCTCCTTGAAATAATTATCACTTAAAGACAAGTATTAAAGTTGTGTAGTTTACAATTTAAGATAGTAATCTTAATATGCTTTATTTCATTGTTGACTAGCAATGATTAAAAAAAAAAGATTAGAATGATACAAAAGGTTAATTTTTTGTGGCTAAGTCTGACTTAAGAGTTCTCTCCATTTATCTAGAGAGATTCACACGTTTGTTCATGAGGTTTAGTGAATTTCGTTGCAGGGCAAAGAAGACACTAACACGCTGGTTTATAAAAGTGTGAAATTTCCTTATAAATAGAAGGATGAGCGAGTTATTTTGTAGCTAGAAGCACATTCCTAAAATACCGCCAGACTCTTGAAAACAAGCTGTCAGTGACACTCCAGGCGTTTTTGTGGCTACAGTTTATGCTGGTAAGGCAGGTTAACATTTTAAAATTCTGTGCTACCAAGTTACTGGAATATATAGGTATTTTAATGATGCATATTAATAAAGCATAGTTTGGTGTATTTCTGCTGCAGTACAGTCCTTAGGCTCTGGCACCAGCAGTGTCGGTCTCCCTGTTTTACTCCCACCAGACACAGATTAGCATCTGAGCCACCAGCAGACAGGATCCCTCTCCTCAGGCAGTAAGTGAATGGAGAGGATTACCACAAATCAATGGAGGGGGTATAGCAGTGATCAAACTAAAGATAGCAGAAACACAGAGCAAAAAAAAAGTGCAAGATAAGAGATAAACTTTCAAGGGGGGTTGGGGGGGGGAAAGTTTGCTAATCGTTCCTGGAAATTGCATAAGGACAATTCCTCCCAGAGGAATCTGGAGGAAAGGAGGGGGGATGGCTCGGTCCTAACCTAGAGGCTAGGCTCTTGTGCGGACTTCAGCAGTACTCAGACGTTTAGTCCAGTTGCAGGACTTTTTTTTTTTTGAGTTTTCCACTCCTCTCTCATACTAGATGGGTAGGATATGTGATAACACAATGCAGAGAGGTGAGATACCTAGCTGTGAAAAGAGCTGAAGTGATCAATACATGTTGTCTAGCCATCCTGCCTGAAAGACAGGATATCATTTTCTTTTGTGATGTGCAAAGAAAAAAAAAAAGTCTAATCTGGTTAAAATGTCTTAGATTTCCCTGCTGAAATTCATTTAAGCTGAAATTCATCCATGTTATAAATGATTCAAACCATTAATGATTCAGACTTTTTATGTTTTGTGGAGAGTGGAACAGGGCTGCACAAGCAGAAGTTCTCGATTTTTGCTGCTTTATTAATAATTTCTGCCTTGAACACATAGAAGTCATCCTTCTGTTCCTTTCCATAATTATACAGGTTAAGTATTTACTGTTAAGCAGCAGTCGTCTTTTCTTTTTTTCAGACTAGTATGGAAATTTGCTTCAGCAGGAAAAGATGGTGTTTTTTTTTTTTGTATATAGTAGTGAATAAGAATTTTTGCCATTTATTTCACAAGTCACGTGAAGTTATGGACTATATATGCTTTACACAAGACACTGATTCTTAAGTGTTGGAATGGTTTAAATAGTTTTCTTTAAGTACACATGACAGTTAATATCTGCTGTTTCTGTCCCTCTCCATCAGCATATGCTAAGAAGAGGAGTCCATCTGTGGAGTTTTACCATCCCAAAGGAGCTAAATTTCTTCACATATGACCGTACCAACAGAAGGTGCCTTTAGTGTGGTCTGGAATAATGCTTATCTGCGGTTATGTGGGGGGGTTGTTTGCAATTAAATGTTCTGTTCTGCAGTTTTTCTCTACATTCATCCACTCCTAGGAACTTTTAACAGCATCTTTTTCTGCAGAAATACAACATTCTGTTTAAAACATCAGGATAATAATATAAAATTAGAGTACTTCATAACCTATGACTGTCATTTGTTTTTGCTGATTCCTCTAGCTTCGACATTCGGTCTTGAATTGAAAGAACATTATTGCACATAAACTTGCCTAGAGCAAAGTCCAGGATTGATTGTGCTCTTTGTGACCCAGCACAGTGCTGAATCTGAAATTATTTTTAGTAGCATTATATTTCTACCTCTCTTCCACTAGTTGCCGACTCTGCAGGGCAGCACCAGTTCCGTAGCTCTGACCTAATGGAGGCCATGGAAGCCAGTGGGACGTTATAATTTGGGACTTCAATAAAGAGAGCTCTGAGTTCCAAAAAATAATCTTAAAAGGTAGTGGTTTATATTTTTAGCTCCTATCATTCGTGATTTAGAAGACTTCTTTAAGGACTGTTAATTGTGCTGTGATCCAGCCAATCTGATCATGGGTGCCCTGCAGGGAAACAAATATTTTATTTTTTTTCCTCTCTCCAGAAGGCTTCTTTGATTTCTCTTCCGATAGAAACATTTCCGGGTTTAAAAATGGGCCTTGAGCGCCGTTGTCTTTTAGCAAGGACTGGGCTCCTTTGTGCCGGGCTCTGCGCAGATAAAGGGCTTGGGAGCAGGAGCCAAGGGAGGGCAGGAGGAGAGGAGTGCAGGTGCAGGTGCTGGGTGTGCTGGCAGCACAGGGCATGCAAGGGGGGTGGCTTGGTGAAGATCTGCCACGTGGCTAGCAAGGTGTGGGGTCGGGGCAGGTGGGCAGAAAGTCGAAGACATTAAAGCAGGGATACCTGTTGCAATTAATTGTTTGCTGCCTGCAGGAGGGGGTCTCAAACAAGCATGCCTGCTGGCCTGGATTTAATCTGCTTGTGCTACTGTTCTTTCGGCTTCGCTGTAGAGCCAGCAGCCCAAGGCAGAAAACCTCATTGAACACGCATGTTTCCCACCGCAATACTTGGTGATAAGCTGTAAGGAAACTCAAGCCTCTTCATGCGTGTCTCCTCCCAGTTTGTCACTTTCTGCCTCCCCTGAGCTGTGTTTGTGCGCTAAAAGTGGTGGAAGGAGGAACATGGGATTGGTAAAACACCGGTGGCTCGAAAGCAGCCGGCGCAGTTAGCGGGCCTGCAGGTTTCAGTAACCAGCAGCCCGCAGCGAGAGGGGTGTCTCCCTCCCCGGGTTACGCTCACACCCCGTGCCCCTTCTGTCTGCCCTGGGCAGTGCAGAAAAGGTTCTCTGCTTCTGATTTTTCACCTTGTTTTAATTTTGAGGTTTCTTGTTTGGCTGTTCACAGTATTCCCGTAACTCGCAAGAAGTCTGAAAAATCTGCTTGTCCTACCCTGGCTTAGCACTGAATTGCAATTCCTTCAGGAGACTTGAGGAATTACGAGATGCCTGTGCTCTTGTCTGGGGCATGGGTACCTGCAGGACGAGGACTTCTTAAATCTTACCTGCCACCTCTGCTGACATGCTGTGTTCCCAAAGGCTACGTCCTTCCCTTTGGTTTCTCTACCTAACTCTTTCACTTTCTTTCCCATCTGCGTCTGATTGAACGTTGCCTGTTCTATTTTTTTTTTTTTGTCTTACACATAATACCGGTGCTCTGTGCATCCTTTTTTTTTTCCCTGAAGACATACTATGTATCCTAGCTTAAGTCAGACTTTAAGCCAGTCCTTGAAAGCTAGCAGGTAAGTCAATTATCCTTTTCTGGAGAGGCTCTAAATCAAGTTAGAAAATTGCCCTCTGATGGATGCCAAAGGCACTTGCCTGCCTGGTCCCCCCAGAACGCATGTCAGTGTTGTAATTGCTTACGTACAGTACCATAGCATCTAATGATCTCAGCCAGGATTGAATCATGGGAATAATGCCGCATAATGCTGTAAAAAATAATTAGATAAGGTATGCTTGGGTGACTTTGAAATGTGACTGAGAGGGGAAGTAATGTGGTTATCTTACCTACAAGTGGTTACATTTCTGGGGGTGGTACCAAAGGAGTCACTCGGTGCCACAAGTGGAATATGCTGCCCAGCATTAACCGTGTCACTTATTTATGGCACTGGGGCTGCGCAGTGGAGCCGTGTGGCTTCTCCTGCCTGTGACGTTCTGGATGTGAGCTGGCCCTGTTCATACCGGTGCCATTAGGGCATTATATTCCCGATGCGTTTTTTCTCCTGTAGCAGGTTAGAAGTTTAGTCCTGCAGGTATTCAAGAGTGTTTATTTTAAATGCAAGTGCATGGCTGTCATGTTTTGTTCTGGTGGTGGTGATGGTTTTCTTTGATTTTCTAAAAATGCCCCTAGGAGTTTCTCTAACACACTGATGAAACACCTGGCAGAACATGCTTGAATAATTTTACAAAGGCAAGATACCGCTAGCTGCTTTTCATTGTGTTCTGAAGGTGTGATGCCAGTTTCTTTGGTAGCAAAACTGGCCTTGGAGGTTGTCCCATGTCCCACCCAGAGCCTCTCCTGCCTGCCTGGCCCCACTCAGGTGACCCGAAGTACAAGAAAAATCCCCCCTGTAAATCCCCGCTGCAAATTGTTGACATTCGGATGCTGCTTGAAGGCATAACCAAACTAATCATGCAAATCTCTAATTGCCTCTTCATCCCCAAAGGGCCGCTAACGGAGCTGCGCGTGGCAGCAGGTCCCTGTCGAAGTGTCCGGTCACCGCAGCGGTGGGACGTGGATCCCCTGCCATCATCAGCTCCCTGCTGCCGAGGTGCTGCGCGGTTCCTGGGGCACGTGGTGGCCTGTGGGCTGCTGTCAGGTCACAAGTGCAGTCCAGCCAGCCTCAACATCCCCGTGTCCCTTCGCTGGAAGCCGTGCAGCTGGCGTGCTTGGCGTGTGTCTGCTACCCGCGTCATCCCTGTCACTGCCAAACTGAGAGAAGAAGGAAGCAGGAGGATGCTGGAGAGCTCTGCTTGCGGTTGCCGAGGCAACTCGTTTTAAGCTAGATAAGCACGTGCTCATCACTGCTGTCATTTTATTGCCCCGTGGCATTTTGAGTGGAAGAAGACAAACACTGCATGGCGACAAGGAGTGGGAGAAAGGTAAAGAGAAGCACGACCCACCTGTGGTACGTGAAAGCAAACGGCTGGGCAGGCAGGAGGGCTGCACTCCCCGGCGGTGTTTCTGCACCCTGGGTGCTGGCAGTGCCGTGCTGCTCCAAACAGTGCCATTGGGGTGCCCAATCCAACAATTACCCCAACCTAACAGGCTGTGTGAAAGAAAAGACCTGGAAGAAAGTGAGGGGTGGGATGAGTCTGGTGTTAAAAGCAGCCCAGTATGGTGCGATTTTACTCAAGGTCATTCCATCGACACCATTTCTCTGTTTTCTTCAGGCTGGGGCAGAGCTGAACGCTGCCAGCGGAGGGGGCTGCGTCCCCATCGCCCTCAGAAGTGTCCCAGGTTTTTAGGTGGGGACCCCACGGAGGGCTGTGGCCAGTAGAGGGCAAAGCTGCCCCACACTGTCCGGCTTCACAGGCGAGGGGTACAGCCTGGGACAGTGCCTTGGGCTATGCCTTACGCCCTAGTCCGTCACATACAGGAAGCTACACTGGGGGAAAGAAGTCCCCTGTGTCATCCCCTATGCACTTGGGGAGTCCCCAGGCACTGTCCCCATGTCTATGGGAGTGCAACCATTCCCCTCCATCCTGCCCATCGTACCCGTATGAGGGGGAAAACTTGGCCTTGGCACGTGAGGCAACAATTTCTTTGTTGCCCCCCCAAATTTCTTTGGGGTTTTGCAGCAGGAAAGGCTGAGAGTTGTTTTGCCCAGCAGCAAGGACATCGTTTGTCAATGGCATTGCTCTGCTGTGGTCACTTCCAGAGCAGCTTGCAGGCTGAGTGGAAATGTCAAATGTGTTGCTATGGCCAAATACAGGCACATTTCCACAGTAATGCAGCTACTAGGTAATTATATGTGAGGTAATAGCAAACTGAGAAGCACACATGACAAAAATCTAACAAGACTGAATGCTCGTGTCAGTCAAAATTTTAGCGTAGTGATTTTACAAGCAGTGATTAAAAAAACACTCTTCAAGCAGAGGGTACATCTTTTGCTGTTCTGAGCTTATCACAGAAAGCTGAGAGCACAACTGAAATATAGGTCCAGCTTCTTCAGCGTGTCTTCTGCACAGTGTCAAACTCACGATGAGGAAGGATGCTGACACGAGGATGGGGCAGGATGGCAGTTCCTCCCGGTGCCAAATATTTCCTTTAAGCCCTGCTTCATTGTCCCTTCAATAGGCTCCTCATCAGCCCCCTGCGACACCTACTGAAGGACAGCTGAACTCTTCTTTCTCAGTGTTTCACAGGCTGACCCATTTTACGTCAGCAACGTTGAGACAGAAAACACAATTCTGTGCAAAAGCAGCATCTGTATACCCCGATCCCCACTCCCTTTCTCTCCCCAGAGGCAAGGATTGAAATCCTGACCCCAGCAAAACGCTTGTCACAGTGTGGCAGGGCCGCAGCGTTGGCGGAGGGGAGGCAGTGAGGAGGGCTCCGGGCAAGCCCCCCAGCCAGGCACGCAGCTTGGGGACTGCTCCACTCCTGTGGTGCCTTTGTTCCCTGGCAGTTTCCATGGGTCCTCGCCTCTGTCCATGGGCAGCGCTCCCTGCAGCCAGCCATGCAGCCTCCTTTGGGCAGGGAGCAGGCCCGCCCTGCACGCCGTGCCGTGGGGCAGCAGGTGGCCAGTCAGCCTCTGGCCGGGCATTTGGCACATTGAAGTAGGGAGAGGAGGGCTCTTATCCCGAAGGACTGTTGGTGGCAAGGTAGTGTTGCTATAAAATAAAATAATAATAACATAAAGAGGAGCAGAGGACATAGGAGGAAGCAGTTGCTTTCAAGGCACTGGGCAGTTTAGTCCCAGCCTGCCACTGGTGTGAAAGCATCTACCACGGCATCGCTCCTCTCACACAAGGCTGGCAAAGATGATGCCAAGCTTGTCAAGGTGGCTCTGGTACTGTGTGCTGGGATAAAACAGGCCCTTTTTTCCATGGGATGCCTGCCTCTCGCTCCTGGCCTGCTTGCATAGCTCTGGCACCGAAACCCCAAGCTGGACCAAGAGCAGAAACGTAGGCCGAGCAGCTCCGAATCACCACATCAGGATCAGTCCTCTTCATGCAGGGGCTGGGAAATCATGCCCCAAGCATTGTTTCATCAGATGCTGTCACCATGAGAAAGACAACAGAAGAATTGAGGAAATTGGCTCGTTATTTACATTTATCTATGTCAGGGCCTTGCCCCAGTCACAGGCAGCACAGTGGCCATCTTCTCCCTCCCGTCCGTGCTGCCACAGGGCACTGCCTGGTTTCCAGGGCCCGCTCCCACCTCTGCAGGACACACTGATGTTTGTCACAGCCACAGAAAAATTCAGCCATGGGGCTCTTCTGCACTGTCCCCACACTCAGGGCTGAACCTCTGGTTTATTGGGGGCTGGGAGAGATGTCCCCACAGTCAGGCAGTGCTCTGGGATGTGGCAGGGAGAGGGGAGCTTCTCGGTGCTGGATTTGTCTCCAAAGGAGTACCTGGGCATGTTGCTGGCCCCTTGGTTGTCCCCGCTGTCCCCAGCAAATCCACACCTGGAACAGGATGCGCACAGGCCCAGAGGTGAGGTATGCCCCCACCTGGGAAAGGCATGGATGAAGGGAAGAGGGGGAGTTATTTTGGAAGTAAATGGTCAAATAGATTTGTGAGAAACCAGGAGGGAAAACTTGAAATACTCATGCTGCAGATGGAGAGTGGCAGTGGGAAAAATGAAGATAAGTAGGATGAACACTTGGCACAGGGCTCTCGTAGCAAACTGAAAGGCATCTCGTGAGCTGTGCTTCACTGCCACAGGGCTTGGTACTGCGCTCCCGCTGCTTTAGGCTCTGGGCTGACCTCGCTGGTATCCTTGTGGATTCTTCTGAGCCTGTGAGCTCCAGTTGAGCCCCATTTCATCTCTCTCACCTTTCACTTTCCCTGCATCTTGTCTAAGCATACAGCCGATGCCTTGTTTCCCACTGGCTACCCTAAGCCTCTGACGAATCTTCCTTAAAACCTCTGCTTTGCTGAAATCTTAAAGCTTTGGTCAGTATGGAGAGCGGCACCTCTTCCCTGCAGCTATACCTGCCTTGAGCTTTAAGCTCCTCTGAGCCTGAACGTGCTTCTGTACAGGTTTACAAAGATGCAACATGTACCCACAGTGTTCTTTAAATCGGAAATATAAACTTTCCCTGTCAAACAACCTGTGTCTGAAGTGCCTTTCTCCCAATGGGGCCATGCTAAAAGACATGCTACATGTTACAGAAAACCATGGTCCAAAACACTGTCATCCTTCCCTGCTGGGTACCAGGTCATGTTCAGGTAAAGGCCACTGCGCAGAGCCACAGCCCGTACGGTAGGTGAAAACTGGGAATGAAAGCAATAAAAGCAATACATTAGCTGATAATGGGAGAATTATTTGCAGGTGTGGCATAATCCCTGTTCAGTAAGCACTAGCTCTGCTGGGTGCCTGCAAGACACGAACCTATTTATCTGCACTTCTGACAAGAGGGGCTTTCTTCTGCTTCACTGCGCAGCACCTTGGCACCGAGCTAGATGCTACGTGAACCTCAAGTTTCAGTCTAAAGGGTTTTGTCCAGGGTGGGCAAGGAGGAAAACACCAGCCTGCAGCTGGATCCGGCTGCCCACACGGCTGCCACAGGGTCATCCACGGGGTGTGTGACAGAAATCATGGAGCCAGAGGTGGGGCGAAGGACATCGGCTAAACCCTGGCACCAGCGAGCCTGAGTGGTTTTCAGATTAATTAGCTGGTGGACGGAAATCTAGCATGTTCCTAATGCAATAGAAATCAGAATTTCTCAGCTGAATAAGGGGTAACTTTTTTTTTTTTTTCTACACTAGTGGACAGACCGCTGTATACTTAGAAAGGTATTTAGGTGAGGATTTGTGGTAGAGCCCCACGCTTAAATACACAGGGGTGAGGTTTCCTTGGCTGTGTGCGCAGACAGAGGTGAAGCAAGCTCCGGTGGCTAAAAGCTGAAGTCTGGAGATAAGTGAGTACAATTAACTGCCAGAACCACTTGCCCGGGGATGTAATGGATTCATCCGAACGCAACAAATTTAAATCGCTTTTCTGACGCGCCTCTCGTAGCTCCACCAGCTGTTTGGGGTTTGCTAGAGGAGTCACTGAGGGAAAATGCATTCCCAGAAATTCTTGTCTTTATCAGGAGATCAGACTTTCTCGTTATAGGGCCCCTTGTGGCCCCAAAATATCTCAGCGTGGGCGGCACGGGATAAATCTCTCCCTTTTATGTTCCAGCGAGTCCAAGGTGGGGTTGGCAGCTGAAAACACCGCGGAGCGTGATGACAACCACACCTGAAAACACCAGCTTTTTCCCGACACCCCAAAACACGGCTTTATTGGCGTATTTTAAGGCTTGGAGCAGAACTGGGAGCTCTGACGGGGTGCCCTGTGCCACCACAGGAACCCTGTGGCACTGAAGCGCTCGCCTTGAGGGGGGTGCCGGGTGGCCGTGTGCCCGCGGGGCTGCGAGGCGGGTCCTCCCCGCCCGGCGCCGGCCGTGTGTCTCGGAGCTGTCCGTGATCTCATCGGCAGCCCGGCCTCCTCCTCCTCCTCCTCCTCCTCCTCCTTCTCCTCCTCCTCCACCTCCTCCTCCTCCGCGCCCGCCGCCGGCTGCGGGCACCCCGCCGCGCCGCCCGCCCGCCCGCCGCTCTCCCCCCGCGGCACCCACCCGCTCCCTCCCGCATCCCCGCGGGGACCAGGCGGGCGGCGAGCCCGGAGCCAGCGGCGAAGTCCCCGGCAAGGTCACCCCCCCGCGGCGGCGGGAGCCCCCCGGGGCATGGTGGCGGCCGCGGGGAGCAGCCGCCGCCCGCGGGGCTGAGGAGAGGCGGGCGCCGGCGGGAAGGAGCCGCGGGGCGAGAAGATGGCCGCCCCCGCGCCCCCCGCGCCGGGAGGCGGCACCTCGCCCCCCGCCGGCCCGCCGCGCCTTCGCCAGGTGGGTGCGCGGGGCGGGGGGCGAGGGCGGCGGGGAACGGCCCCTAACGGCTGCCCTGAGGGCTGGGGGGGGCGGTAGCGGCTGCCCTGAGGGGGTGGCAGCGGCTGTGCTGAGGGGGGACCCCGTAATGGCTGCCCTGAGGGGAGACCCCGTAATGGCTGCCCTGAGGGGGGGACCCCGCAGCGGGTGCCCTGAGGGAGGTCCCCGCATGTCGGTGCCCCTCCGTTTGTTCTCTGCTGGTCTCTCCTGTCAATAAAAAAGCTAATCACGAAAAAAGCCAGATCGCCCCCCAGATTTGCCTTAGGATGGGGTAGAGCGCACCCACATGCGTGTAAGGTGGTCGCGAGCAGCAGTGGTGCTGAGGTGTCCTTCGTGGTGCGTCCCTGCTGGAGCAGAGCGTCCCCAAACGCACGAATAAAGCCGTAATCGGTGTAATGCACCAATTCGCCAGCTCCCGCACCCAACGCAGCTCCCGCACCCAACGCTCTTCCCCTTGCTCCGACCCCCTCGCGAGCAGGGGGCGTGCGGTTGCAGCGCTGCTGCATTAATTTACATTTCGAGTCGCGGAGCCGGCTGCGGGCGCTGCGTGACACCCGCACCTGGCTCGCTGTCCCCAGGGCTGCCGGGGTGCTGGTGGCCGTGCCCCGCCAGCACCCAGCCTCACCTTGGCCGTGCGAGCAGTAGGAGCGTGGGGACGGTGCCTTGGCATTCGATTTGCTCTCTTGTGCTAAGGTTTTCGTGCTGTCGTGCTAGGATTAATGAATAAAAAGCTGTTGCAAAGGAGGATTCCCGGTGAGTAATCAGATTAGCATACTACGTATGTACCGAACATAAATCCAAATATAAATTCCACCCCGTTCTTTTCGTTTCTTCATCGTTCGCTGAGAAGCTGGCAGTGCTGCTCATGAGGAAATGCAGGGCTTCGGCGTTCGGACGGGTGTCGGGAAGTTTGGGCAACGATCCGAACTTGTCAGCCCCGTTGCACGCTGGAAGCTTGAGCTGGGTAACTGGAGCAAAATGGCTTTGGCATGAGTTTTCAAGGCACGGCTGGTCCCGGCTGGAAATACCAGGAGGACAGTCTCCCTCCCTTGCCCCCAAGTATTTTGGCACTTGCTCATCCCTCCCCAGCTGGGAACTGGAGGAAAAAAGTGTCCTGATTTTAGCATCTAGCTTGGCATTAGGAGAGAGATAAATGAATGAGGCTCTCTCCTGTCCGTTGGCAAACTTTCCTCAGAGCAACCAGCGGTACCAGCAGGAGAGATAATAAGCACTGGGGGACAAAAAGCAGTTGCAGGTAGTGAGCAGAGAAAGGCCTGGCCATGAAGAAGCCCCATGCACCGGGCATCCTCATGAAAGCTGCATTTTGTCGGCACATAGGTTTATTCCGCACGTTTACTGGACGCAGGTCCATGGTATCACGCCAGGCAGTGACCGGGACACTCGGTGACGGCTCGCTTCCTGCCGTGATCCCACCCATCTCAAACCCTCTGCTCTCCAGACAGCTCCAGATCATTAGGAGCAGGGGAAACACCGGGCTTCCAGTGACCTATTTTGGCAGCGAGAGGTTATCACTGTCAATAGAGATTATTAACGAGCGCTTGCCACTCACTGCTGATGAAGATGAAGGAAGTGAAGCCCTGCTAGACCAACCAGCTGCTTTCATCGGGGTCATTTCAAACGTGAGGACAGTTGGCTTTATGGAGAAGGCAGTATGGAAAAAAGATGTGCAGGGGGACAGCGGCACGCCTTGCATGCGCCTTGCAGCCCACAGAAAGCTGGGCCCTCAGAGAGGTGATCCGGCAGTCGTGGTGTGAGCGGTCAGAAACAAGCTAAGTGGGATGGTTTCTGCTCTCCACTCTGGCAATTTCTAGCATTATGGATTGTCTTTTCATGACATTCATTTTACGCAGAATGAAGTGACAATGTAATATCCCAAATTAGTACGTGGAAATCACTCATGGAAAAATTTGACTTATTAAACTGTTTTACTATCATCCTATGCATGTTGTCCACTATATATTTAGCATTATTGTTAATTGCGTTTAGAAAGAAATCACTCAGCAGTCATGTTTCAGAACTATGGCTGTAATAGGCTTTGGTCTTTAGCTGAATTTCTACTCTTCAATAAGACAACATACATAGGACTTATTGGATGACCTTCACAGGAATTTAAAAGTACATGAATAAATAAACAAAGCCACTCGAGACCAAGGTAAGGAATGCAACACTAGCTAAAGCCAATCAATTTTTCTATACATCACTACCAACTTCCAACTACACCAAACATCTGTTGCACCCTCAGGAGGGAGGGGGAGTAGGACTGGGAGACTACGAAACAAAAGCGGGGTGACTACATGTGCTTGAAGCCATTGTCCTGGCATTATTCTGTCCAGGTGCAGTTGCCAAAACAGTCCCTAATGAAAACTGAAATCAACAGCATGCTGAATTCCTACTGTCTACCAACAGTCCTTGAAGCCACTCCTGTTTTTCAGATTGATATCAAAAGCCATCGAAGATGTTGTTTGAGCTCAAGTTATATTTGGGGAGTTTCTGCTATGTCTCTCAATCAATTTAAGAGACCTTTGAATCTCACCTTTGTGTTAAAGATACATGTGGGGATGCTTACAGAACTGAGGCCACTATTTGCATCTGTGAGCTGGTGAGCCTGTTTTAGCAGGAACTTAAACACATGAGTTGTAGCAGGTAGACTGTGCTTAAAGTACACCTTGCTGAGTCAAACATTGCAGTCAGATACTAGTGAAATTTATTATGTAAAGCTTAGGAACGTACTGAACAAAAGGAGCAAACACGGTGTAAATTACATCATTGGAGAGCGCAGTGTTTGGAGTAGAATGTATGTTGTTTCTCTCATTAGTCATCACATGAGTTATTTCCACTTTTTTTCTTTCTGGTTGCCAAGGCTTTAATTCTGTTGTCAGAAGAAAATTTAAACGCTTGTCCTCACATTAAAAAATACAACCATATTAATAAATACAACATTTGAAAACCAAGTATAAAGTATCTTGCATCAGAACACACGGACTGTAGAAGAAACAAAACAACAAAAGTAATACTGAAGAGGAAGACTGGGATTTTGGGCTGATGTTGTCACTTGGATGTGATTAAATTAACCCTTTTATGTGTCTCCCCTTGCCCATTTGGCAGACAGGTCCCTTCTTCCAGACTCTGTGGAAGCTCTTCCAGTGCTTGGACCCCAGAACTGCCACAGACTGCCCTCCTCAGCCACCACAAATGTATCACCAGGGAATCCTATTTGGAGCTAAGATTTTATCTAAGTGTTTCTGTGATTAAAATAAAGCAAACTGGTGTTAAAAACAACAACAACAACAAAAAACACTTTTACTGTTTTCTGTTTCCTAGGAAATATTTTTAATCAGTTCAAAGTGCAAGCTACCTAGCTTGTTATCAGAAAATATGTACAGTAATAATTCTTCTGTTTACAGGGTAACATAAAACTAAGGTTGTTTAGTACTTCGGATTTGAGCTGAGTATATATATTGCTAAAGGAGAACAGGCCGACAATACTAGAGCTTGTGAGTACTGCATTAAACAATACTGTTTTTGTGATTTAATGAAGAATCCAACACCTTTACTACAAGAAACAGAAGATCCTCTCACTAATGCTGTAGATGCCTTGAAGGACTGAATTGTGTCCAGTGACTTGGCTGCATTCTAAAGCAGAAAGTGAAAAAATGCGAGGTAGAGATACCCAAATATATTGTATTGTGCAAACAGTTCACCATACAGATATCTTAGAAAGAACAACATGTCAGCAAGAGAAATAAAATCAATGGTGGATCTAGGCAAGAAGCAATTTTGCGGTTTTGTGAAGGTTTGGGTTACTCTGTTGCCCCACATCAGGACAAACTTTCCAACTTTTTTTGTGAAATGGAGAAAAGTGCTTTAAAAAGTCCATCTTGCCTGGACTGTGAGACACTAATCTGTAAACTCATTTTCTGCCTTGTTTGGCGTAAGAGAATGAAACTGGGTTTCCCACTGCAGTAAGTAACCCTCAGACTGTTTTGGTGGCCTTTTTTGAAGACCAGATCTCCTGCTGTACATGTCCCACCTGTGTTACCTGCCATGGCACCTAGGTACTGCTATCCTGTTGTGCCTCTGAGTATGAATGAATAGATCACTGACCTTAATGCATTGTTTGGTATTAAAAGAAAAGGTGAAGGAGTGTCTTTTATTGTGATTTATCTCATTTCAGTCTAAATTGCTTATTGTCAAGCAATATATAGCAGTAACATGGTAATTTTCCCAATGCAATGCCTTTATTGATCCCCTGAAATCCCTTTATTCCTTATAATTCTCTTTTGGGAAAAGAACTGTCTGTAAAGTAATGCCTGGAAATGGAAGTCCTCTTTCTTCCCATACAAGCCCTCCTTTTCCCAAATATGGCTGGATGTATTTGGCAATCCAAAAATGTTCAAAGGATGTAAGCATTTACAGGTGCCAAACTCATCCTGGAGTGAGAACCAAAACTTGGAGACAGAGGATCCACCATGGTGTTCAGGCAAAGAGTGCTGCCGTGGACGTGGGAGGATGCAGAGCAGAGCTGTCATTCTGTTTCTCCGTGGCAAAATCATCCTGTACTGCAAATCAGTGAGAGCAAGAAATTCGCTTGAATGCTCAAGAGAGGGGAATACGAGATCTTCAGATTTTACCCAGTACCTCGGTACTACACTGGGAGAGCCAGACGTGGGTGAGGCTGGTGAAAATAAGAAGTGTGTCTGGCCTCGTGTGCTGTGCCAAACATGACTCTTGGATGCAGAAGCAGCAGCAGAGCATCTCTGTGCTGAAATGACACCGCTTCGCAGCCTGGCAGGTTACCTGAAATCTGACAGATGTGGTCTGATCAGTATAAGGTCTCCACCTAGGGGTTGACAAAAATCTGTTATCGGGAGCATTACCAGTTGGTGTGGGGGACTGCATGAACTGGTTTTCTTTTTCCTTTCTTTTCTCAAGGAGTTTCTCCCTGCAACTCTCCTGTCCCTTTATTATATTTTGCTCTTGTGAAGGAGAAAAAAGCTAACCTTCCTAAAAACTTGTATGCCACTGCAGTGGTAGAGGTGATCTTCTATACCATTCATACTACTTATACTTACATACTACTTGGAGTGTTCGGGTGCTGCCTTTTCTAGCCCAGTGCCCTTTACCCCATTCCCCAGGGTTTTCCTGCTGCAGGACATTCATTGTCCCCTACTAACAGTGGCATTTGAGGATACCTGAAGCTTCTCTTCCATGGCTGGTTTAGGTTGATGCTCCTACCAGCCCACCCTCATTGTAGCTTTGCCTTGAATATTATGTCATTTCCCTTCACCTCTTTGCTGGCGTGGAGCCTAGTTCCATAATTTCAAAAATTAGATTGGTTTGAATTCCCCATTATCAAGGATTCTTTGAACTTTAATTTGATTCCAACTTATTTTTAATCTTACCTTCTGCTACTATTAAGGATTAGAAGTCATTTGTTCAAAAGTTGGAAGACTTGAAAACCAGCATAGTGAAATGCTTGCTTAGGCATCACAACACCGAGTAAAGAGAACAGCTACCAAAATGAACATATTTATTTCTGTGAACTCTAGATGCCATATCAAAGGAAAAAATGTACTAGAAAATGGCTTCTCACTAATTTTAAATGATGAAACATAACGCATAATAAACCCGTTACATAATAGATATAGGCTAATGTAAGAAAACGTAATTATGGTTAGTGCATAAATGACTACATGTGTCTAGATTACATACAAAAATTACTATACTGCAATGTTATTTAGGTTGCAAAGTCGAACACTCAGTAGTTACAAGCTAATAGAATTAAGGACTGTGCAGTGTTAATTCTGTCCCCTTCCATGTCTGTCCTTTACACTGATTCAGTCTCTGGAGAAAATGGCTTAAGTGATCCTGGAAATGGAATTGCAATATATGATAACACACTGTAGGATAACAAACATATTTCTGCCACACTGCCAATTTTTTTATTTTCTTAACGCCCACAATCAAAAAAAGGGAAACAGTAATTTTTGAAAGCTTGCTTCCCAGCCAAACATGAAGGGAATTTGCAAGCAGAAATTAAAGGTACAGCTCTGGCTCCAGGTTTTCACCCCTGCAAATTTTTCCTGTTACCTAGGGGCTGGGCCTTGGCATATGGTTGGACTGCATGAAGATTATCTAATCCCTGAAGGAGAAGAGCATGTACATAAGGGAGATGAGTTATTTTTAAATGCTTGCTTTCTGTAGCAGTCAGTTAAGGAATCACAAATGATGATGCTTCGAAAGGGTATGTTGCAACGGATTGCACACAAAGCACATACCAGGGAGGATGGATGGGAAGTACAACCACACTAATTCCTGGCACTGCCTAAAGCTGATGGTGTAGATAAAGGCTAAGAGGGATACTTTCCAAAAGTAAAAGTAGCTGGAAGGTTAGTCTGCTGCTTACAGTTCAGCTCAGCATTTGTGCTTCAGTCACCTGAACACAATTGAGTCTTGAGGCAGGCAACAGAGATACTGGAGGTTTTTTTTAAAATGTGGCAAAAATTCTCCATGATAAAAATCTTCTATATGCAAAATTACAGCAAATGCTTTATATTTAGTTCTGTTTTCATGACATACGATAGCTGCAAAGTAGAGCCTATGAGATACCATGACTGCAGATTGATTAATTTTAGTCAAAGAAGCGCTCTGAAATCCCCAAAATTAGTAGTATTAATAAATCCTTTTGATCATATAGGAGACTCTGGAGTGAGGGAACTACAATGAATGGTCCCAATTTATGCAGAAACCAAGTACAAAGATTTATCACTGTCATGAAAACCAGTTTAGCCTGAGCTAGCATTTTTAGCTTGCTGGAAAGGGAAGAATTAAAGCGTTCAAATCCATTCCTGTTCCAGTCTGATCTTTTCTTAGTTTATGGAAGAGCGTGGAAGAGCTGAAAAAGTAAATTTAGTCCAAGCACAGGTTCTGTCAATGAGTATTAAATATATTCCCAGCCTAAGTTAATTCAGTAAATACTGTCAGGTGCTATCATGTATGTGTAGTATCAGGGGATATCTAAGTCAGGTGGGAAGGAAAATAGGTAAGTTGTTGTTCAAGTATTGTGGCTTGCTCCTGGGCATATAAAAGTAAAATTGAAAGAGTTCGTATTTATTAAATGAGCAAAACATCCTGTTGGAGACCCCCCGAGGTGCCTGGCTGCAGGCCTACTGGGGCTGGGACACAAAGCTGGAGCACCAGAGCCGAAGGCCGCTTGCTGCTTAGCCACACTGCAGTTTTTCACTTGACAAGCAAAGCGAGTGAAGCACAGCCAGATAGACAGAGACACTGAGAGAGGGCTTCCAGGGCAAGGCACCCCTGGGGGGAGACGGTCCTGGGCCTGGGCTGAGGGGCTGGAGACCCTGGCTGGATGTGAAGGCTGGCTGGGTAGGCCTTGGCGGCATTTAGGGGTGTGAGGAGAGACTAGTGATCCTGCAGGAGAACAGTTAACTGTGAGGAGAATTATCCCTCCTGAAGTCTCAGGGAAAGGATTTCCTTAAACTTATCAGTCTTTTACTACTCTTTTTGTTGGCTTAGCCCGGTGCCTCAGCCCTCACACCTGCTAGCAGTCTTGTGGGCACATCTGTGTTATGGCTCCAGCCAAGGAGCCCGCTTAAGGGCAATGATAATACAGGCAGCTGGTGCTAATTTTGAAGCAGGACCGTTGCACTCAGATCCTGTAACTCACCCAGCTGGTCACTTATTGGGCAGTCACCGAGAAGGTGCTAGAAGCAGCCCGTAGGAGAATACTTCGAAGAAGTTTGCGTTACCTCAGCAGAGCTTTATCATCACCAAGGGTGAGGCTGTTTTAAGCTTGTTGCTGGTGAACAATCACAGAGGTAGTGGTTTATATTCCTTTCGATGTAACTGCTTAAGGGATGTGTTGGTATCAGAGTTATTCTGCTTTGATTTCTGAAGTTTCTCTGTGTGCTTGCTTACTTATGCGTATATATCTAATGAGAAGAGGAGAGCATTTGAGAGAAACTTGGTTTTCTTCTGGAGATTTCCCTTGCTTATAAGACTTGTGTGTGGTGGTTTTACGGGAGGCTGAGTTTTAGCTGTCTGTGTTAGGTTTTGAATGTGAGGGGAGCCCATGGGGACTGTCCTTGCTGAGGGGGGTCTGGAGTCTTCTCATAGCGCTCCTGCTATTTTCCTAGCCTGCTCCTTCTAGTTGGGCTGTGCAGGGGCAGGAGTTCAAACTAATGTTTTCTACAGCGTGCTCTAGAAAAGGCTGCTTCTGCGTGCCTTGTGTTTCCAGGAGGATTTGCTCGATAAGCTGGCAGTTAAATATTGAAGGAATAGTGCTGTGTAACAACTAGAATGTAGAAGTCAAACAAATGGCCTCCTTGTAAGCCCTTCTGTGCTACGCATGATGTGTGCCTCATGGAAGCGTGACCTGGGGCTCTTAATCCGTCTATCTCTGTGCCCTACCAAGAGTAGATTTTTGTAAACTAATAGTAACATTTAGTGTAGAATATCAAAGTCATGGTGAACACATCGTATTTCAGATTTGTTACGAAGTAATTGTTGTGAGACTGCCTTCTTGGGGGATTCTGGATTTGATGTTGAAAGGACTTGGGTGGCACTGCCACAGGAACCTGTTCTAGGGCAGTCTCCGAAGCTGTGCCAGTTTCTGGTTGTCTCTGTGTGGGTGTGCTCTAGACAGCCTTGGGGCAGGGGACTTATGCATCTTCCTTGGAGCTGCTGCTATCCACGCTGCAAGCAGCCATACAGCCTTCCCTGGGCACCGTCAGGCTGCCTTTAGACGGCATTCCTGCCAGAAACCACAACAGCTCCACTTGAATTGAGTCACCGTTCTGCTATCGTGCCACCTTGTGATGTATCCCTGCACGTGATAACGCTGTGTGGCGTGATGAATGAAAAGGCTGATAATAGAGCAACAGGGAAATAATCTTGGTATCTGAGTTTGCTCTAAGGTGTCTATCTCAATCTATAGTCGCTGAGATCATGCTCCTTGAATGGAGAATATGCTTTGCTGGTGATTAGAGTACTCTAGTTGGGCCTCCTGTCCATCTGTTGGTACATGCTTCTATAGAGAGAAATCTTTTCTGTGTTTAAAAACAGTAATTGGCAAATGGACTTGAGTAGCTTCCTAGTTAACAATCAATAAAGAACTGACTGTCTGAGTGGGGAAGACGCTTAACTAAACACAATATGTTCTGCTCTCATATGTCCTTTTTTTTTTTTTCTCCCTCTTCCTTTTCATTTCTCTTGTTTAAACGTGTTACTGTCCTCACTGGGGTAGTGAGTAAGCTGGGAATTTAGAATCAACTCTCTTACTTAGCAGGGTGTGGGCTTCAAGATATAACCACAATATGCACTCTTCAGTTGCATTAAAAAAAAAAAAAAAAAACAAAAAACAAAGACTGGGGTAGTGGGGAGGAGTTAGAAACTGCTGTTCATTACTCTGTAGTATTATGAACTTGTGGGGGGGAACAAGTTGTATTGGGAATCCATTGTTGACATGAAGGCTTTTTTTTTTTTCTTTGAATGATGTAAGTGGGCATCTGGCTGAAGTGGTCTGCTAAGGTTTCTGTCAGAGAGCTTTTGTACTGAAAGTGTCAGAAGTAATACTTTATAGAAAATGGGTTAAATGTGCAATGCTGCAGAATTTTCAGAACCAAAAATGAGTTATGATGTGAAAGTTCTCTCTCACTTCAACAAAAAATACTCCTTTTCTGATCATAATTTTAAAGTAGTATGATTAATTTGCAGTGCTTAATGTCCTGACATTCTGATAATTCACTGCACATGCAATCTCAGCTACTGGTTACTACATCCGCAGTAGACAGGCAACAGCAGCAGTATGTTGGCTTTGCTAATGAGATTATGGCAACCATGTCAGAGTCACACTCTACTCTTCCCCTGCCTCAGAACTCAAAATTAAAACCCTAGGAGCTTTGGGGAATACTGTTTTTATAAAGGTGCTTCTGGTAAGTTGACTAATAGTATCCTAGAACAACGTTTGTATCTATTTTCTCTTGGTCTGTGAAATAGCTGCTGATACTACTTATGTGCAAGTGCTCTGCATTTCTAGATTGAATTGAGTTAAAGCTCTAGTCAAGTTGTGGGGAATTTCAGCTGTGATATACATGAAAAAAAAAGGCTGCATTGAGCTGTGGGACTGCATAGTACTTACAAGCAGAGACAGCAAATGATTGTGCTGTACATTGTAGTTTTTTTTGGTTGTCTAGTTTTTAAGTATTTTGTTTTTTTTTTTTTCTGCAGAGCTCTATTGCTTCTATAGAGTACTAAGAGTACAATATGTAATGGGGCAGTTACTTGAGACTCCCTATATTAAAGGAATCCTTGTTTATACAACAAGGATTCATTCATCTAAAACCCCTGCAAAGCATTTTGGAAAAGTGTTTGCCTTATTAGCTCTTCATATTCAACTCAGTGATGTATATAAAATGGCAGCTACAGCAGATCAGGCTACTGACCTCCCACTTTCAGGAGTTCTCTTTCAATGGTGTTGATAACCATAGATAACCAAGGCAAATTTTCAGAAGTTATGGAATGTTCTTGGTTTTAAGGCTTGTGGTTTCTGAAAAGTGGTAAGAAATTTAAAGAGATGCATCCCTTTCTTAATCTAAGCTTTATTTATAAATTGCTTTATTTGTTGAGGTACTCTGGGTGTGTTAAGATGATGCCTCCAGGGAGGAAGAATACAAAGGGTGACTGTCCTCTTGCAGAGCTCACACATCTCCTGCCATGGAGGCAATGGGTTTCTGTGCTGACCTGCTGGTGACATAACTACGATGCTGTTCTTCATTGCCTTTAATATTTTGTTGTTTTCAGATGCCCAGTTAGTTCTGCTGAAATCCTTGCATCAGGCATTATGTTCAGTGTTGCTTATTCTAAAGGCCTTAAAGGTCATGACTTGCATATAAGTGGTAGACTTATTTCATAATAGACTAAATGACAAAGCATTTGATCTCTATGGTGATTGTTCTTTGCAAGGCAAGTTAAATGTTAACGTGGTGCACGAATGTGTTTGTGTGACTGTCTTGAGTAACATGTCTCTGTGGGATGTGTGGCACAGATTGATGTGACAAAATATCAAAGCATACGTGAAAGGCAGTAAAAGGTGTGAGACGTCTTGACTTAAGCTGTGTGTCCAGTTGGAAAATGTTTATCTTGTGGGTTGTTACCGAGCATCCAATAGATGGGAATGTGTTCAGGGCATTCAAAGAGGGTGGGAGGGTGGGTGGATTCAACTAATAAATCTGTGCTGTGAATGATGTTGTCGCTTATGTTAGGTCTAATGGTGAAGTATTGCTTTGAGCCTACTTCTGAAAAGATCGAGGGTGTCCAGGCTTAATTCATCTTCTCGTGTAAGCTTCCTAAATGTTGCAGTTTCTTTTTTATTCATTGTTTTTTAAAAGTCCAGAATACGTACCTAACTATATCCTTGTACTCAGCTGAGGGCAATTTCCATTTCATAACTCCTGTGCACCCAAACTTGTTGGTTTAAAAATGCCTCCCACTCAACACTCTGCCTTCCACCCCCCCCACCCACCTCCAAGAGAAGAAAATGAACTCTGAAGAAACTTTATTTTTTTTATGCGTCTTAGTAGTAGCTGGCCTTGAGCTCACGCAACCAAAACTCTTCTGAAGAATCTTCTGTGCGCTATTTAGTGCGCTACAGCTCCACGGGTCCTCTGAGATGTTTCTGTTTATTATTTTATCTCTCTAAAAATCTAGCTTTCCCTCTTCCTCCTGCTGTGGAATGGCTGCCAGCACTTGGTCATCTGTGACCCTCAGCTGCTGCTGCTGCTGCTCTCAGGAATGCCGGTTTCGTTCCAGCAGCTGTGGGTGGCTGTGGCTGCGGCTCCCTCTTACGTGTGCCCTGTGTGGACGCATGGCTGGCACTGAAGCTGGCAGAGAGAGGGGCAGGACTCTGACATGAGGAGGATCCTCTCGTGACTGTGCAAGAACCTTCTGGGAACTTGAACTTGCTCCGGCTAGCTGCTAATATCCTGGCCTCGATTCAAGATGATATTTTAGTTCCTGCCGCGAGCAGCAGCTGGTCAGTGCACAGAAGCCAAAGCCTGTTGGTTTGCCTGGGACAGCAGACAGGGGCGTCACGTGCCACGTGTCCGTCTCCTGTAGCACTGTGAACTTTGGGGATTTTTAGTTCTAGATCATGTCACTAATAATTTAGTCTTGGATTTCATATAAATAGCTTATTGAATCTGAGCCTGGCCTTTAATGAGGCTGCTTATGAGCATTATTTCTGTAGCAGTCAGACTTATACTGGAAGTGCTCTACCTTGAGTTATTGCTGGGTTCACTGCTGCCTTGGTATGTGCTCTCTACTGTCTGCTGGCTGGCTGGCACTTCATGAGGCGGATGTCCCAGCACTTTTAGGACTCTTTGGTACAAATGACATCAGTGCACACTTGAAAACCTGAAGCTAGGGCTGACTCTCCTCTTCCTGGTCTGAGCTTTTTCTAACTTGGTCACTCACCAGGGAGCAGGAGCACACATGATTTTCCAGGTGACAATAATTGATGGAAAGATATCATTGCAGTCCTATTTTTACCCCCCTAAGTGAGTGTGTGTTAGCAAAACATTCTGCAGGCTCCACTGAAAGCAAAATGGGCTGCTCCTGAGGGCTGTAATGTGCTAGAAGTAATGGGAAATAGGCTCTTCCATCTGCCCCTGCTGGGTCGAAACCTTACCTCAGCAAAGTGTAATTCCAATGCTGGAAGCTTTGGAGTAGTCTGTTCGAGTTGCCAGGTGAGACTTTCTTATGCGTTTGTTTGTATATGAATTTAGGAAGACCTTTAGAGCAAGAGTCCAGATTCCTGCTGCGAGTGCTCGTTGTTTGGTTCACTGCAGGAATATGCTCAGCTGTTACGTGTGTGATCTTACCATTAAAGGGGAAAACTTATGTTCAGCAAACTCTTGCTTTGTATTATCTGTCACAATGGGTTGCTTGCTGAATCAGTAGTTTTTTTTATACTTTGAACTTTTTGCTTTGTGCTTTTGATTGCAATAAACAGTAATAAATTGACTACAAGTTAATTACCCATCTTGGAAATTAAGGCTCTTAAAATTTAGAGAAGGTCCACAAATTCCTGGAATAGCCAATGACTTATTCTTGAGTATGGAAGGTTTTTCCATTGCTGTCCAGAATTGGGGTTGGTTTAAAGCAAACAAACAAAAACTAATAGCCTTGACTTCTGGGAATTCTTCTATAGTAATTATGAAGTTCTAAGGATGCAAATGGAGAAAAACAGAGGATCTTAAGTTTCTGTGACCCCAAAAATGTAAAAGGGGGAAGTGTTACAGTTCTTACAATGGCAGTTGGGTAAGTCAGAGCAAGTGATGAACAAGAAGAGCTGAGTACAGACGCTTACCTAGAAGTACTTCTGCAAAACTGCTGTTTTTTCCAGTGGCTGCTAGTTCCCCTTCAGTTTGTTCAGCCCTAAGAAGAAAATCTATATTTAGTGAAGCAAATGTGGATGAAATCTATATAGAAGTATTTTGTCTGACAAGTTTTGGATGTGTTCTTAAGACTTGGTAAGTCGATGTTCAGGCACCATAGAAAATCAATCGATACTCTATTTTTGTAGAATGAAATAGCTTGCTCAGCATGTGCTAATGGGTGATAACCTCTTATCACCCAGACCAATACTGCTCCCGGCAGCTAATTTATTTGTTCCTGGTCTTGGCACCTGTGCCTGAACTATGCTATCGTATAGCATAGGCTGATGGCCTTCACCTCGCCAGATTTTTGACCTTGCTCGTAGCATCTTCTGGAGGGCTCTGCAAGAGTACTCCAGCTGGAAGGCTCGGGAGTCCTTGAGGTGGGGAAGGAGGTGTCTGTCTCTTAGCGTGTGCTTTTGATGGGGTCCTTGGGCTCTTTGGGTTACCTGGGTGCGGTGGCACATCCCACCAGGCAGCCCAGAATGCCGTGTGCCGCTTTATTTCCCCCACAGGTCATTCAGCGCGCTGTGGTTCAACCAGCGAAGGCTCGCTTGCTGCCTGGGCTTGGCTTTGTGGCTTTCTAGTCTTCTTTTCAGGTGTCAGCCAGATGTAGCGATGGATTCAAAAGTATGAGAAATCCCTGTCAAGGCTTTGCATTATTAGCTGCGCTTGATGAAACTGAGGTCCCTCTTATCCCTAATAGCACTCTCTGAAATAAATAAATAAGTAACCTTTGCATCTACAAGGGTGGTGGTGCGTGGGGGTAGGAGGCTCTGGTTGTGTGTAATGTGACCTGCCGCAGCCTTCAGTGTGACCAAACGTAGGCTGGTAAGCTGTGCACCTGTCAGCCTGCCGCTTGCGGTGCCCGTATCTGGGGGGGTGTGAGCCGAGACCTTTACCTAAAGTTAGCCTCTGCGTCTGCGAAGGGCAGCTGGCTTGCCTCTTCGAGTTTTGCTAACGTAGGATCGTGGTAACTCTTTGGAGGATCAGTCCTTTGCTGCAGTTGGAAGCAGGAGAGGTTGCCAGCTTCTACTCTGCCCATTGTCCCATTGAGCTTTAATTGGATTAGTGCCTGCTGGGGCTTTTGACGTGGAGCTTTGCTGTTGCATCACCCACGGGCAGCAGTAATATAGCATATATGCCTCTTCCCCGTAAGTTCTCCATGACAGTTTTGGTGTATTGCATCCTTGATTTTTTTTTTTCCAAAATTTTTTTAGACTTAAAAATTCATTTCTGTTATAGAAAAAAAAATGCTGAGCAACAGCATAATAGGATTTTTGGAGATTAATAATAGGATGGCCTGATGACTCTGACACTAATTATGATCTATCTATTTTGAACACGAGAAATGCCTTGTACTGTAAAAAGAAGCTCCAGGCTGAATCCTCAGGTTGCTACAACGCTATTGCTATGACAAACAAACCCCAGAACATGCAGCAATTACCTACCCGGCACTGTGGCTATTTAACAAGGAGTGGAGGACAGCTGGTCACCTTAGTTTCAGTTACAGCTTAATATTTTATTAGTCTGTGTTTCTTATGAGGTCACAAAATCAGCGCACGCTTCAGGGCAGCAGATTTTGGGTCTGTGTAAGGAACGTGGTGTTAGTACTCGCTAGTTCAGATCGACTCGTGGAATTAACTGTCCTTGGTTATACAGAGTAAATGGCTTGAGCTTACATTGCAAAATGCGTCTTGATGTAAGCTGAATCTGTTAGAGAATATTCATTTTGTCTTTAATACAGATGGGTGTCAAGTGGAATTTCTCAGGTTTGTATGTGTATATGCAGAATTTTTTTATGAAGTCTTTTCTTTTGCTTTGGTAGTGCATATTCTTTAAAGATCTAATAGGAAGCATGTGTACCAGAGAGATTGTACTTCATGAAGAAACTGCAGTGAACCCTCTAGACTTTTCTCGTGAACTAGCTGTAACAGCACATGATGATATGCTTATCTGGAAGAAAAAAAAAGTTGGAAAATATTGGCTTAAGACTGGTTGCAAAGACAATTTTATTTTCCTATTGTAGAAAGTTAAAAGGATTAGAGCAAAAAAGTAAAGAAGTGAAGTGTTGTGAAATCGATGACAATAAAAATTTTACTGTGTGGTTTCTTGAATCTTTGTCTTAAACTCCTAACTCTTCTTTAACATCAACTGTAGTTGTCATTAAATAATTCTGGCCTAAATGCAGTTACAAAGATAAATGTGTTTTCAGAAACTTTGATAGAGGAATGGAAAATTAAATCTTCTCCTCTGGAGATGACACAGATATATATTTTTGGTCTTTGTTTGTAGGAAGACAGGATTATGTATGGCAGAACACTTACCATGGTAACATAGATTACGATTGCAGAGCCGTCGGCTTTTTTTGTACTTCAGCCCCAGTGTCAGCCAGGAATAACTATAAAAGGCGATGTTTCTATCGCATTTTAATCATGTTAATTACTATGTTTTTCACTCAAAGCCCATTTAACATATAATTAAAATAATCATTTTTATGCAATTTAAGTGTCAAATTTAGAAGAACATAAATATGCATATAGAAATCAGTGTGCATTTGGAGAAATACTCCTGACATTCTAACATAGCTGCAGAACACAGGGCTCTTAGTGTCAGTTCTGTACACCATATGTACACGGGAAACCTGTACAACCTTACCTGGGGATGCAATTTAGACCTTGATTGCAATTAAATGTCTGCTCTGAGGCTTATATTCTGCCAAAAGTGAAAGAATTCTTGCATCTAGATGCACATTGTGTATGCTAAAATGTGCGTTAAGACTAAAGCTTCTTTACTTTGCTGTGAGGCTGTAAAAATGGGGAAACTTTACAGTGGTGACTAAAGCGGTTGAAAAGAAGGGGTGAGGAAAGATGGGGATCTTCGTTCTTCTGAGTCTAAGCAGAATATTTTGGAGTACATCTGGACAGATAGGCACAGCTTGGATGCCAGTGTATGGGAATGTTTCTGGGGCTGGAGGGAGGTGCAGCAGCGAGAGGCATCATGTCAGCACTTTTGCACCAACTGAGCTGGTGCTTGCTGCTAAAGAAGCCCATGGAAATACTCCACAGATTTATTTGAGTACAGAAGGGAAAGACAAATGGGAGCTTTGCTTAAATCAAACCCTTTGACCTCATGGGTTAATGTGAAGTGCTTCAGATATCTACTCCTGTGCCAGCTGTAAAGGTGCCCAAAGCACTTCTGGAGCTAACTGCAGCCTGTGTTACCTAGGCTTTTCTGAGCATTTGGCCAAGCATCCTGAAAGTTTGGTGATTGTGCCCCACTTCAGGAGTTCTTATTTCAGGATTATGCCCCAAAATATGCCTTATGTCCCTGCGGAAGGGGATCATTGAAGACATGCTCAGAGATGGTCTTGCACACAAAGGAAACACTGACTTGAGTGAAACTCATCTCTGAATTATGAGTGCTCTGGAAGATATTTTATGCTTTTCTGTAGATTTCTGTACACTTAAGAAATTCTGTGCCTAAGAGGAACTGATCACTTATATAAGGTCATCAGTGGTTCAGATTCAAAACTGGAAACCTCTCAGCAAAACAAACGATCCTGGCTAATGCTTTAATTACAGTCCAGAAAGAATTTTAGTTTGGAGGGGGATAAAATTAATGGCAGGCAGTGATCTATAAGCCTGGCTTACTTGGGGTGTGTAGGGATCCACCTGAGCAACTGCCCCTCGCGGTGCTGAAGGCAAGGCTGTGGTCGCTGTCATGGCTGCGGTCAATGCTCACTGCTCTGGGAAGTTCCCCTGGCCCCAAGTTATTTGCAGCAGCCTGCACTGAGCCACCTGCCTCAGCAGGTGTGATGCTAAATGCCTGTTGAAGAAGGGAAGTGAACCTCTGCCTGGAATCCAAATTTATCTTTGCAGCGGGTTAATTGTACATCTCGTGATGCAATCAGTATTAGGCTTCGTTTGTGGGCTTCTAATTGCAGAGGCACCAAATTGCTCGAGCGATTTTTGAATCTGTTTAAGTGTTGGAGCAGGTGTGGTGTTCGGGGAGTCATCAGAGACCCACATCAGCTTAAGGCAATTCAGGCTGTATTCTAGCGGGTAGGGGAGGTATTGCTTGTGGAGCTGACCCAAAGCTTTTGGGAAATGGCTGTACACAAAATAACCTTGGACAGAATGGAACTAGCAGCGAGGACTACAACAGTACTATTTTAATTTAATATTCCCAGTATAGTGTTTCACTGTAATTAAACTCTGTTCTTTGTCATTTTCTGTGTTATTCTCCAGATTCTTTACTCTGGTAGTATATATTAAAAGAAAAAGTAAATGCAATTTTCAACCCTGTGCTGCCCCCTCACTTTTAAACTTTTTACAACTTTGCATGTATTTGGGGAAAAAAAAAATCGGCAGCTATAAACAAGCTGTTTCTGCATGAGTACATACAATAGAATGAAAGAATGATACCTCATATTCATACCTTATCTTTACAACAATTAATGTTAGAAAATAACTTGATTAAACTTTGACTCAAATAGAAGTATGTGCTGGCAATAGATGTGTTAAGAAGTGACAAGTAACATTGACTTTTGATTTTAAATAATGGTTGCAATGCTCAAAAGGCTTGCAGACTAACTTGTTACTTACTTCTCCCCCAGTAATAACTAAATGTGCAGCGGGCAGTAGCCTCCGATATCAGCATGTGCATTTTTATTTCCCTTTGGCTGGGCAGTAAAGCTATAAATCCATCACAGATGCACATACGGAGTTGCTCTTTAGCTGAGCTGAAGCAAGACGGATGGAATTTGACCTGCTGCATGTCTCCATGGGGGATGCGTGTGGAAAACCACAGTGTTTTGGGTGAGAGAGGGTCTTGAGCTGCGTGCAGCTACGATGAGGGACATTGAGGAGAAAAAATCGCACTAAACTTCTGTCACCTTAAAGAGAGCTGTTGGAAAGCTCTGTGTGCCACCTGAGTCCTCGAATTGTGTGGATGCGGGCAGTACTCCGTTCTTTAAGCACTTGAGGGGAGGGGGTTGGTTTATAACCATTATAACTACAAAGCAAAGAGGATTTTTTTTAGGAGCATGGACTGTTACAGAAAAAAGGCTGACTCTTGCAGGTTAGGTTAATTTTTGCTTTGGTTGAGACAAGTTGATTGTCTGAAACCGTGTCCGTGCGCTTCACCCACAACAGAGGATGCAACAAGTGTAGTTTTCTTAACGGGCAGAGTGGCATCTCTGTCAATTTAAAAAGAAGTTACCTTTTTTTTTTCTTTTTTGAGGTGAAGTGTCATCAGTCACGTATGGTGCCCCTGCCTGATGGGGAGTAGTCGTGTGTTTACCCAGATGCACAAAGTTTAGAAGGAAAGTCATAACTCAACTAGCCAAATATTTGAAGGGTGTACCCATTTTGGAAGTCCTGCACATAAATGTGCTCGTGTTTCACAGACTGTTCTGTGCTCTCCTTGTGTTTTTCCCTGCCCTTGCAGAAGGAGGACAATAGTTAGGCAAACCGCTCCGTGGCATGCCAAGCCCTAGGCACATGTGTGAGGTGAGCTTGTTCACATAGCTGGGCCGCCTCTGAAGAGGTGAGTCAGTAGGAAAAAACACGTTCAGCCACTGATCTACAGAATTATTACATTTGGCCCTAAGTGCTTTTTAATTTGATTTGTTCTGCATTTCCTAAGCCTTTTCATATGTTGGATATCCCTATGGGAAGAGAAGTCTTCATTTGCTGGCTCTGGCAAAGTTACAGTAAAGGTTTAACCTACTAAACCTGTATAAGACAACCGTTAGATAATGAGATTTTTGAAATTAGTGGTGTGTTTTCTCTCTCTCTCTCTCTCTCTCTCTCTCTCTCTCTCTCTCTCTCTCTCTCTCTCTCTCTATTTAATTTTATGAGTATTTGAATTCATTTTTGAATTTTTCAATTTGAATGCTATTGGAGACCAGATCCTGACTTCTTTTCTCATTCTGCAGAAACCTGGCAGGTAGACTTCTGTTGCCTCACACTGAGGGAATAACGGCTGTATGTTATTGAGGGAATGCAGCTTTCTCTTCCAAACATCTGCATCTTGGCTGTGCTATTTCCCAAGCACGCCAGTTTGCATCCTTCTCGCCTCTAGAAGTTGCCCTGGTGTATTACCATTGGCATGCACAGTCTTACTGGAAGCGTGATTAGCTTTCATGTGCCACTTTTGAGATGGATGTGTAAGATTAAAAAAAAAAAACACGTTTTTTATCTTGATGTTGTATGTGTTAATGCCTAAATCACCAAGGGTTCAGCAGAGGTTTTAAACTAGTAATTCGCTTGTAGTAAAACTAAGGAAAAACTAAATACGCGGTTTCCAAGCATTCAGTAGCACTGTTTTCATATGGGTCACGCTGCTGGGGCATTGTTTATTTCAACGCTTTTGTGTATTTGCTACATATAACTGTGCTATTTACTATTTTCTTTGAGAATTACAGAAATTGAATGTTTAACTAGCTGCTCTTTAAAAAAAAAAAACAATCACAAACATAGTGATTGACAATGTGGGTGCTAAGTCTCAGGCAGCAATTTGAAGGACTGTTCTCCATCGCAGAGGCAGAAACTAACAAGATGCTTGGCTGAGGGAGCCTTAAAAACACAAGTTGTAATGTCAGCTATTCAGCTTCGTGTTTTGAGTGGCTGTGGCTGTCTATTTGTTCCATTTACCCCACGCATTAGGATAGTGTCAGTGGTTGCTTATGTAAATGTGTCCAGAGGACAAACTTTATTTAACTGAAGATGCTTCCAGTAATCGTCTGGTTTTCTTGGAAGTGCCTGTCTGGCTATTTTGATAGGCTGGCTCTTAAACAGTTTATCAGATAAATCAAACCCGGTTTTGGAAAATGCCTGTGTAGGCCATACCTCTCCCCTCTCGGTCAGAATAAGAGCAGGGAATCTTATCAAAGCACGTTCATCCTGAAATATTCAATGTTGGGAAAGAGTAAATAGCGCGTTTCTGAAAGGGAATTAGCAGCAACTAGAGAGGTTTTCAGCAAAAGAGGTGGGAGAGGCTGGAGCCTAATCTGTAACTCTTGACCATAGTCTAATGGGAATCTACTTGGGAACAAGGGTCTCCAGATACACTTGCTGTGGGAAACCGTCTTCTTGGAATTGGCTCTGTACTAGACACAACAATTCATTTCAGACTTTTTTTTTGCTGTTGCTTGTGTTTTGGTTTTGTTTTTCCATGTATGTATTCTCTTAAGACTTGAGATGAACTCACGTTGTAGCCTGAATATAATTCAGGCAGCTTTTAGAGCAATTCTGGTGGCTACAAAGCTATGTATTTCTTCCTCTTGGTTCCTTTTAATGGCTTAGTGGTTCAGATTGTGAAGTACTTTCTGTTGGGGCACAGCCTTGTGAGTCGTGTCAGGTTAAGATGCTGATGTGTTCAGACAGCCCTGTTTGTCAAAATGATGTGTTCTTTCCAACTAATCTTAAAACAAACTTGAATTTTGTGAGCACCATCGTAGGAAACCCAAACTGTGAGACTTGGGATTTAGAGGAAATCAGCATGCTTACATTCTGCAGAAACTCCTGTTTGCAAAGTCAGACCTTTTGCCAAGCTGGTGTCAGGGTCAGGTAGGTGACTATTTGGAACCTAGGATAGTCATGCCTACGGAAACATTCAAAATTTTTCTTTCCTTTTTTGGCACTGCCATGGAGAGCTGAGACTTCACAATGTAGAAAGCGTCTGGTTTTCACTGATTTCCAAAATGATGCTTTTGGTGGGACTGGCTGTTAGTCTGGTCACTGACATGAGATAGAAATCTAGGACTTGGAGTGCATGCTGAACAGTTTTCCTGGTATTTGTCACAAGTCTTATACTTGTCCAAAACTTACAAAATTCCTTTGTAAAATAAAGTCACTGGTAAACTTACTTCTAAAATAAATATTTTTTTCCAGCTTTTCTGCACAATCGTGTGTTAAGAGGTTACTTGAAAACATTAATGAAAGCTGTGCTACTTAGGAGCCAACTGTAAAAAAAAAAAAGTGCATTTAACTTGGAGCACTAGCAAGAACCATGAGAAGATAACTTTGGGACAGGGAAGTTGGGGAAGACCCCTTCTATTTGAATTAAAAGAAAGAGAACAGAGAGGGCAGGGGAGAACAAAGCTGTTTGGGAGTGGGGACAAAGGAGAGGGAAGATGATAAAAGACACCAAGGAAACTGGAGATGATAGCAAAACACTTTCAGCTGTGTCCAAAAGTCTTACAAATTGCCAACCCAAAACATTTCTTAGCATATTTTAAACACTTATTTTATAAAACATACATGAAAACATAACTATGTGGAAGTAATGCTTTCTTAAAGAACAAGATCTTACTGAGCAAGATCTTTGCAGCACATCTGATTTTCAGGGTGTTTTTTTTTCTTGTATTAAATGGCAGAGTAACTAAACATACAGGTGTTATTTCCCTTCAGCTGTTATTCTGGAGTAGATCTGGCTTTCTTGTTCATCCTTTGAAATCTGCACTCCAATAGATACCGGAACATGAACCTTGTAGATTCTGGAAAAAAAGCATAAGTATAGATTTGTTGGGAACTTTGATTTTAAGCTTGTCTTCTGTACCTCCAAATTACAAATAGGACGGTTCAGGAGAAAGTCAGAGTTAGAACTATGCGGAAGCTGTGAATTTGTAGCCCTTATTTATTTCCTTAGTATAAATAGCACGCGTGTTCAGTCTTTGCTTAATGCAAATCTCCTGGCTTGGAATACAAAAGTAAAATCAGATGTGTGAAATGTTTGCCGATACAGAAAGCATTTCCCCAGAGGTATGCCAAGCTGGTTCCGTTTGACTGCTTGTTCTTCCTCCCAGGTTCCTGCACTGCCCCACAATTGCCCTTGTACCCATCTGTGGCTGCAGCCACACCGCTTCACCTTGGAGCATTTGGGAGTCAGCGGTGACGTTCGTTCTCATCAGCGTACTTGGGTGTGCCTTGAAGAACCACTTGAGTGAGTTCGTTCCTGCAGAGCCCTACACACATTCTCATTCTTTGTTTCAGCTCCTCAAACAATTACAGCCCAACAGTATGTAGGGGAAAATCCGAGATTTATTGTGGAGCCTGAGTTCCTATTTTCACAGAGCAGGAGCTTTCTTTTAATGGTATTCAGCAAGATCCCTTTCTCACAAGAACTGTGCCAGAAGATGGCATTGCTGTACACAGAGCACTCATCTCCATTGCAACAAGTCATTAAGAGGAGTGGAAAAACTGCAGCTTGAAAGTCCATTAGGCTGACAGGAAACAAATTTGCCTTCATATCACACATCAAGGACAGTTCCGTTAAGATATATAATGTGCCGAGGAGTTGTTTTTTGTTGTTTAACAAGAAGCTTGTGTTTAAAAGTACAGATTAGTCTGTGGGCTGAGTGGGTGTATCTCAATACTGAGAACTCTTTCAAATGGAAATAGAAGACACTCATTAAAACCTCCTCCTGCTCACACCACCTCCTGCCAGCATCTTACTCCTTGGCTTCAGAATCTGCGTGTTTTCCTCAAAACACTGTCTCCTAACCATCCATTAGGCACAATGGAAAACGTATTTAATAAATTCTTTTGCTAAGGTATAGCCACAATAGCAAGTAGCTCTGGGCACACTCCAAGGGCTTCATCAGTGAGTTGAATCTCAAAAGACAGTAAGCGGTGCTCTGAGGTAGGTGAAATTTTGGGGAAAAGCTGTACCAGACTCAAAGAAATGTTTTGTATTCTTTTTTCCCTACTTTGTACTTGATGGAAAATCCTGTTATTCCAGAGGGAGCACTGTAGCTCTGACTTCCCGAATCTGTAGGATGAATTGCTGTGATCACAGTTGGATTGTAGCTTTTCTTGGAAAAAGACAAAATCTCAGTTCTGCTGGCTATCTTGAAGTGGGTGCAGTCCACAGGGAGCTCTGTTTGTTATGACTACACTGCGGTCATGGCTGGGCGTGCTGATGGAAGCTACCTGCTGTGTTTCCAGCTCCTTCAGGACCTCAAGGATTTGTCTGAAAGCTGCTTGTTGCTATCGTGAGCTCTGGAAAATCATTAGGTTGGCTCATGCTGGTGGCTGAACTATATGAACCGCCTCCTTCAATTATATGCCAAACACTAAGCAGAGATGCACAGAAATTCAATTAGAAGGACATAATGCTGGAAATTAACTAATACCAGAGAACTTCCTCTTGCCACCACTGTAAATGAAGTTAAATTCCTTTACCAGTAAGGCTTTGAGGGGGAGGAGAGGGAAGACAAATAACAGCGAACAAAAATAGAGTATAGAACAATTCTTACCAAGTTACCTCCTCAGCCAGAAAAATGAGTGCCTCGCATCCTCCACTTGTTAACTTGGCCACGTTTTGTTCCTTGATCTTCCTCCCTGCAGGAGGCTGGAAGAGGAAGCCAAGGACTGAAGAGCCGTTCTTTTCCTCTGCTTTTCCCGTTATGTGATGGGAGTTGCTCTGTGGGATCTGGCTTGGAGTTAGTGATGGACAGGTGTGGCAGTAGGAAATGTGATTTTTTTCAGTGGGCTAGGATCCAAATGTGTGGGTAGATCTTACCTTGATCTTTCCACAGGTAGAGACTCCTCTGGGAACAAGAAGGATCTGCTTTTAATTTAAAACTTCCGATTGCTCTCTTTAACAGCAGCTCTTGTTGCTGTTGCCTTGGTGAAATAACTGTCACAAAAATGGAACTTAAAAAAAAGAAAACAAAACCCAACAAAACAATAAACTTGCCTTTCAAATACCTGAGGCTCTGATCTACAGTAATTCACAGCTGTTATGTAGGCATAGGCTAATGTGCATTTGGCAAGTGTTTTTTATGGTCTGTGTGGCTGGTTCTGCCAGGAAGGTGAAAATTGTCCTTCATTTAGTGGTTTGGAAGGTGGTGCGTGAGGGGCTCTTCTCAGCGCTGGCCTTCGGTAGCTTCTTTCTGAAGGGGCTAGTGGTGGAGAGGAACCCTTTACTTCACTAGTTTGTTACCAGGCAGGAGAAAACTCTCACTTCTGTGGGGAAATCCTTGAAGGAATTTCCTTGAATCCAGCAGGAGAAAACTGCGCCTTGCTGTTGGCAGGTTCCTTTGGCTACTTCTCATTCGTGCTGTTGAGATGTAAGAGAGGTTGCAAGTCCATGATGGAAAAGACATTCTGAAGTCTGTGGATACTCACATCCCTCTCAAAACTCTCTTTTGGGTAGTAACCTGCTATTTTATCTTTTAATAACTTGTTATGGGGCTGAGTTGCAGATTACTGGCCTCAGAAGCACCATGCCTGCTTGAGCTCGGAGGCCTGATGGGTTCTGCCGGTGGCATGGGAGCAGGCAGAGGGTGACCACATTGCTCAGGTGTCATTGAGCAGAGCATGGAGGAGCCACTGTGACCAGTGAAGTGGCTTGCTTCCTTTCTGCCAGACAGAAGGGCTCGGACTGCTTCGGCACCCAGTGCAGTCCACTAGAAACCATTAAAACATTGCTGCGCTCCCCATCCTTCCCGGAGTCCCCGCGAGTGTATCTGTATTTACTTATATGGCTGTGCTGGGCCTGCTCCAGCTTCTTTTACACTTGGGATTTGTTCCTGTTGAACTCCGGAAGGAGTCGGATGTGCAGGGGGTGCAGCATTATGCTGGACTCATTATGCACTCAGAGCTAAAAGCATTATTGATTTCATTTGCTATGAATGAAACAATTTAGATTTATCTGGAAAAAAGAAGGAAGGAGGAATGGGGGGGGGGGACAACAACAAATGAATGTTTCATGCCGTGCCTTTCAATGCAGCAATTTCCTAGTTTGCTTCATTCCTGGCTTCCTTGGAATGGCGCTCGGTGCGTGCTCTGTGCCGCAGGACTCGGAGCACCCGGCCTCGCCGAGCCGCGCAAAGTACCGCCGGTCCCTTTGGTCTCGGGTGGGGATGTGAGGCACGGCACGGCAGTGGTGTGGGCACCGCACAACGTGGGGGCACGTATAGGAAGAGATCTATATTTATACAAAAAAGCATGGATTCGGCCAGGCTTTACCCTGCTTATGGATTTAATGGGAGGAGCACTTAGCACTGTTAAAGCTTTCTCAGAATTGCTTCCAGATAGCACAGACTAGATATCGGAAACCAGAGCTAATGTATACAGCATCCCAGAGCAATTTCTTGCTATTTTGGCATTTCTTGCTACTTCCTGTTCTCTTTAACCCTTTCCCTAGTGCAATTTCAATAGCACATCAAAGCCTACTTTCTGATGCACGGGCCAATATTTTCTCACGAAAGCTATCAAGCTGTACCTGGCTATAACGGTTTGGGCTTCCAGAGCTGTGTGCCTGGACAGCAGTGTCCCCTTTGGGACTACGGCAGGGTGTTGGGTGCTTAGTACAGATGTTTTTACCTCAGCTACCTCTGGTAGCCCTCAGCGTTGGGTTCTGTGACCACAGGGAGGGAGCAGGAAGGCTGTGCTCACACTACCCTTTTCTGAAGGGCAGGTGTATGACAAGCCGGTAAGTAACGGCGGTTTCTGCCCCCCTTTGGGAAATAAACCCCGGTGCCGCTGACCCGGAGCACCCCTTTCCTCTCAGAAGCCACCATTCCCCCCCCAGCCTGCTTCGCCCTCCGCCCTGGCAGCCTCCCGGTGACTTCGGCTCTGAGGAGGGGGCCGCGGGGCGCGGCCGTTCGGGGCGCGGCCGTTCGGGGCGCGGCCATTTTGGGGCTGCTCCGCCCAGGGCGGGTCGGGGCGGCCCTAGCGGGTCCCCCCCCTCCTCCCCTCCTTGCGGCAGCCCCAGCCCCGAGCTGCCCGGGAGGAGCCGCCGGAGCCCGTGAATGCCCGCCGCCCGTTGCCGATTTCAGGCTGGTTTCAGGCTGTCTCCGCTTTCTCTCCCTGCCATCGCCCGAGTGGAGCCGGCCCCGCCGATGTGAGGGCTCCGTGAGGGGTGACGGGGGTCGGGGGGTGCGCGGCTCCTGGGGGTGGCGGCTGCTGGAAATACGCACGGCTCGTCCGCTGCTTTGCATAAGGGTGTGTGTGTGTGTGAGGGGGGGGATCGTCTGCGATGCCAATCCATCCTCCCTGGTTTTGCCTCAGCTATGCATAACTAGCTAGCTGATGCATTTTCCTTTTTTTTTCTTTTTTTCCCTTTGTGGTACCGGGTTGAAGAGGGAGAAGACACCCCGAGGGCATGCTTAAACTGCAAGGAGCCTTTGGTGGGACCGTGTCTCCGAAATGCTGTTGCTCCTTGCCTCTCTCATTTTCGCAGGGCTGCAAAATGGGCTCGGGCAGCACTGTGTGGAGGTGTTACCGCAAGCAGAGCAGCGTGAGCTAGGTGCTGAAAATGCCTTCGTAAATCCGTGCTGCCCTCCTGGCTTAGAAACCTCCGCTTCTATCCCAGCTCTTGCAGGAGAGTTGGGTGATATGATAAAACAAGAAAGCATTTAGCAAGCTGTCTCGCTAATCTGTAACCTCTGCAACTTTGTTTTCGCCTGGTGTATCATTCGTATTCCCTCCTAAGTGCCTTTTCAAAAGGCAGAGCCACACGAGGCTTGGCACCTGAGGGAGATTGCTGCTCGAGTCTGGCAGGCAACCCGGTGCTGGGCAGCCCAGGGCTTAGTCTGAAGCCCGCTAAGATCAGCGACAAGCATTGCGCTGACCTGGACAGGTGCTGGATCGGGTCCCCAGCTGCCCGCCTGTCTAACCAGGGACTGTGGGTTCCTGCAGGGTGTCTTGATGCCAGCTCCTGAACTGGTCTCTAAGCACTGAAAACAAATACTTGCATCTGCTTTTCTCTTATTGCCCTTGTAGTAAAAACAGTACGGTTTTATTATAAAACTTGCTTTTGTTTTTTGTCAGATTATCTCATTAGTGTGCAGCAGTCCGTGGACCCTAGCAAGCTGTGGGTAATTCTGCGTCTTGTATACAATCCTTGACTTGTCTCTTCTGTCTGTGCACTAGGCTACAGTGCTACGGCCAATAAATTATTGCTTCCAATGCTTCTTGGGTGTTCTGACTGTAATTAGACCTCTCCAGGGCCTGCTACATTTGTAACCCTAAAGAAAAGCCTCTTATTGTTACTATTGAATAGCTTTCTCTCTTGGAGTGATTTAGTCCTGTACCTATATGGCTGTGTAGACTCTGTAATGAGCTTAAGCACTGGAAAGAGCAGGACAATCTGGGATCTTTGTCGCACTCTCCAGCAGCTTGAGTCAAGGGAGGCTTCACCGTAACCCGTGGCTATGGCTGCGAGACTGGAGTCACATTAATCCACTTCAGAAGTGGTGGGAGTAGACCCAGCTTCTGATGTTTGAGTGACTTCTTGTGAAGGTTTTCAATGTCCATCACGACAAATCTATGACTAGAAATGAGAAAGGTGACTCCTTGACCGTAGTGCCCTAGAAGAATAAATACCAAGTAAAGCTTTCTGCAGTCTGTTAGTGGGTAGCTCTAGTCTCGTGCTGCAAACTGTTCTGTATGCTCAGTATTTGGGTATCTTTACTTGATATCACTTATCCAAAAAGCATAAGCAGATATCTCAGATAGTAAACAAAGCAGCAGATTTAAGTTAATGCTAATGCGTTTGCAGTCTGAGCCAAAAGCTTTTCAGGGTTATTATAACATGCTGGGCATACAGCCCATCCATCTAAGTGTCTGGAGGAGACAAAAGTTATGGATTGACTCATTGTACCCATCGGCTCATCTGAAAGTCAGATTCTGCCGTTTGTTGCCATCGGTAATTTAGTTGTTTTAAGTATGGCTGCGGACAGATGGCAGCGTGGCCGGAACATTGAGATGGGGATTCTGTGATCCCAGCACTGCCATGGACTTCCTGCGTGACCTGGGGCAAACCAGTCAGTGTTTTGGCAAGAAGTGGTTGGTGACGCTTCTTGTTCTGCAGGATGCTGTGGAGATTGATGGGACCATATACATGCGATATAAAAGAAAACTTACTTGTAGAGTGGATGCTGTATATGTGCTTTACAAACCTATCCTACAAATGTGCTTTGTGCTGTGATTGATATACTTGCATGTCAGCATGCACGGCTATAGGTGCTAAGGTTTAACTTGCCCCAAATCAGTACTCAAGTTTTATTGCCCAACTGTGAAAGAGCCTCTTTGTTCATCTTAAATTACCAGCTAGTATTCAGAGCCTGTTTCAGTTGTTAAATGTGGCATTGGATTTTGTTGTGTCTTAGCAATGACAAGATAATGCAGACTTTGACAAGGACTTAAGTATGTAATTCCTGTGCATGCGGGATAACGACATGCAAACTTCTACTCCTGTGTCTGCTGCTATTGTCATTGAAAATTATTTGGGCATCCAAGGTTTGGAAGATTTGACTCTTGAAAGTAGTTCATTGGGAGTGCTCAACCAAATGGAAAGCGGTTATCCTGAACTAGATAAACCCTGTTTTTTCGAATTTATACACGTATGTGAAGTTGTATTTTAAGCTTAATAACAGCAACCCTGATTTAGGAGAATAAATTGACGATGTAGTGGAGATGTATGACATCTGTCTGTTGGGAAGTGAAATAATTGTGATCTCATTGAACAACTTTATCAGGGTTAGTTACACAGAACAAAGTTCTTCAACTTCTTGCAGCAGCGTTAATTACAAGCTAGGCATCCTAAGTGGGTTATGATGCACAGTAATTAGTCGGAGCCTTTTAAAGATATGTTTCTCTTTCAATATAAATGATGTTAGTTTTATGAGCATACAAAAAAGCAATCACATTTACATCACTGCTACGTTTTTTTTTTTTTTAATTCATTTTTTCAATGTGTAATCTCGCTCTTGTCACAAAGCTCAGAGGAGTTCCCTCTGTGGCTGCTGTAGAGGGAAGCCCCTCTCTGACCTGAAGCTAGCGTGTGCTGGGCACTTTGAGATGAATCCCAGTACTGCCAGCACCACCGTGCTGTGGAAGCCTGGTGCCAGCCTCCCCCTGCGGTGCTGGCTCTTCGGTGTCTTCTGCTCCCAGCTGTGTCTCCCGCCAGCCATGCCTGCTGTCTTCATGCAGAATTAACCTGGAATTTGGTGGTTTCTGTCTGAAAGAACATCAGTGGTTTGTGTGAGATATTTGGAGCACGATGCCTTGATGTGGTTGGCTGTGCTGTGTCAGCTTTTCGGCAGAGCACCTGGTCTACTTCCAGAGAGTCTTCTGCCTTCTCACCCCCCACCAGGATCCCTTCTCCATCCCATCCTCAGCCTTTGCAGTGAAACCAGAAATGGAGACTTGTCGCTTGACTGCCTTCCTGTGCAATTTCATTGACCTTCATCGGCACCCACAGGTTAAATTTCAGGGACGTTTATATCATTTGCTTTGTTCTAGGGTTCTGACGCCTCTTCCAGTTAAGCTAGTGGCCTGAAAATGCTTTTCATTTTGTTTCTAAAGCTGTATTTGAACTTTTTTTGGAATGTTTTTATCCTTTCCAACTCTTTTTCTCTTTTTGTCCTGACAGAGGCTTTCACTCTATACTTCTTCCCAACCTTACAACGTGATTTGGAGAGAATGAGCAAATAAACTTTAAAAAATACATACTGATCTATCTATATGTGCTCAAGTACATGTTTTTATGTAAAATAGAAAACCTGACTTAGCAGGTCTTATCTCACTGAAAATTCATTTTGGAAATTAAGGGAGAAACCTTGAAAGTGAACTAAACGTCTCATTTTTCTAAAAATTTTCAATGCTTTCTACAAAATACAGAAGTCTTGAAAACCTCATTTATCAAGAAGATTGTTTTAAATGAAAGTTTTTGCTGTTTTGATCAAAAAGCTTTTTTTCATTTGTTAAGAAAAAAAAAGGCAATCCTTCAGGATTTATTTTGACCAATGACACATGGATTCCAAGCAGTGTTTAGAAATAGTTGAGCATTGAGCTCTATTGTGGTCTTTATTTTGTCTCATCACAGGTTTCAGGTGGTGGCAGTCCCATAATCCTACTCAAGCTCTTGAGTTACATTTGCAATACTTTTATACTTGCACAAGAAATCTCCACTAGATATTTTCCCGTCTGCTGTGTGAAGTTCTGGAGATAGAACCTAATTCGGTTTCTTCTTGGTTTCCTGGGAAAAGGCGTAGGGGGGTGAGAATTTAGCACATGCAGATTACTTGAAATGAATTGGTTATGGCTTAGAGTTATAATATACCTTGAGGAAAACTCCAAAATTAGTTGTGAAGGGATTTTACTTATTGTGCTTCTTACATAAAATGTTGTTTTGGAGATGTTTTTAATATTGGAATAATACTAACAGGAAACTTCTACTGATAAGAGCTCATGTTTCTATCCACGTCTTGAAGAGAGATGGAGACTATTAGCAATAAATATTTATCAATTTTTAAAAATGAGCTGGTTTGTAAACAGAAATCCATGTTATGACTTGAGCTGAAGTAAACATATGACATTATGGGCTCATTTCTCAGTCTTTTTAAGTCACTGCTAGAATTTAAAATCTTAATTGCTGCCAGTTACAGAGAGCTTATTTATATATCAGAGCTGTGAGCTGCAGAAGAGCTGGGATTTTTTCATACCACATTTTGCTTTGTGGTCCCAACCTGATGAAAGCAGTAATGACCCCGCAGCCTGTCTGGCAGCCGATCATGAAGACCAAAAGGTAGAACAGAAAGGTACGGCACTCGGAGCTTTGGAGCCAGCTGCTGCCTCTGTGTCTGTGTTGAAATTCTCCTCTCTGCATGACGTACAGCCCCTGCTGGATATTGTGCATGCTTCCTCACTGGCTATCCCTCCCTGTCACCTGGGGAACTAAGTGTGCCAAGTGAAATGGCTGAAGACCGTGCTGCAGTCATCTGTGTGGGTTGTGTGCCTAGAAAAGCAGATTTTGGTAAGAGTGCTCCTCACGACGCTCCTCATCTTTTACAGGCACGCTGCTCTGGTTCAGACAGGCAGCAGAAATATTTATAAGTGTAATTAAAGCCACGAATCCAAGTGCTGCTTGCATTTGTAAGGCTGTTATTCCAGTAAGCCATCTTCAGCAGCTTCCTCCTTTTCTCTTTCATTCTGCTGAGCGCTCGCAGCTTCCAGACATTCAGAGTGCTCCCGGCTCACCTCGTAGGTTCCTTGTGTACTTAGTTTACAAAGATAAAGCATTCTAGCTCTTTTCTGTAAAACAGATTTGAAATGATTGATTGAAAGGCAATAGATGGTGTATACATTTATGAAACAAAATTATCGTGTACTGTGGAACAAATTATTGGCTTAATTTTGAAAGACATGAGCAGACTGCTTTTTTTTTTTTCCTTTTGGAATGGGGAGAGGAGTAAGCAGTGTTCAGCTGTTAGTGTTCCTTAATAATATCAGGTAATGGTATACATGCATTCAAAAGTAAAAGGTTTCTATTTTTAGTCTTTGGAATGACTCACTAAGCGTAGAGCTGCAGCTACTGGAACTCTTATGGCACAATGTGTGGCACTGCAGAAGATGTCTCCTGCCCCATCAGATGCTAGAATATCTTCTCTTCTGCTGTGATGTCTATACAGCTCTGTACCTTGAGGATTCACCATGAGTGATGCCCTCTTAAACTGCCCCCCAAGCCTCCCAGCTCTCCTCACATAGTGCTAAGTATACTTAGGTATTTGGGGGGCTAGGGTTGTCCGACAATGAAGTTATTAACACAGGAGTGACTCTCAAGGTGATCTTCCTGTCCCTTGTCTTTCTTTTCTTTCTTGCTCTTCACTTCTGTATTCTCCTCAAAATACATTTTAAAAAGGGAATGGCCTCAGGGTAGCAAGTGAAAATGGTTTTGAACTTATTTCATGTCATAAACATAAAATCTGGTGATTGTTATTTTTAGGGCCCAAAGCGTGTGACACTTTATACTTCATTTCGGTGTGTTTTCAGCCTGTGTCCGAGTGGTAACTGGATGACTGTGGGTCAGATGCCTGCAGCCACGTTACTGAAAGTACTTCTCAACAGTCTTGAGTAAAATGCTTTGTCTTGTCAATTGACGCAAGCTAAGATATTGACTATTTAAAAAAAAAAAGAAAAGAGAGAAATTAGTGAAGAGATGTTTGCTCTAGGCTCTCTGCCAGAAGGAAGAGGAAGTGTGAAATTGGTGGCAAAATTTCCAGTGCTTTAGATTAGAGCAAACATTTGCTGTGGTCACTAATGATGGTCACAACCTTTTAGACTCAGCAGACTTTCAAGAAAATGCACTGTCTTCACCGGCCGGCTGGATTCAGCATGGAGGTCTTGAAGTCCAGGATGCTCTGGGCTTGACGGAAAACTGGGAAAATCTCAGTCGTGATTCTCTGGACCGCTCTTTATTTTATGGAAGCAAAGCTTGCTTACGACAGTGCATAGTTCCTGTCTAAAGGGTTTAGCATATGGTCAGTCCTTTGCCTGTCCTGTGCCGAGGAATGTCTCGTCTCAGTGGCCGATCCGTCAGGCAGAAGTTGTGGCAGCCCAAGCAGAAGGGAGAACGGCAGCAAGTTTCTGCAGGCTACACCCCCTGCATCCGTCAGGCCCCTCTCACCAGGTAGTTAGCAGCCTCCAGCAGCACGCAGGTGGTCCCACTGCTTTCCCAGTTGGCTATAAAGCTGGGGCTTGGTTTTGTTTGGAGAGGGCTTTTCCTTAGCCAGGAGGGGAAAAATACGTTTGAACAACGTGATCATAAAATTCTGTGGAAAAGAAGGTGACACAGAGATGTGTTAAAATTAGCTTCAGGGTTATGTACTTTTAAACTAAGTAGATGATGAGTGGTTTGCATTTTTCAGGATGTGTAGGCTGGTAAGCAGAGAGAGCTGATTGATGACAAACCTCTTTTGGGTAACTTTGTTTCAAAACTTGGGTTTATTTTATATTTTTTTTCAATTACTCCTGATAAGTCAACACTAACATGAGCTTGTGCTGAAAGCTAACATGAGCTTACACTTAGCACAAAGGCAAGTGCTAGAGAGCATGCATGCTCTTAACCTGTAAGAAGTCAGAAATTATCCTCTCTTCTGTTATTTCTCAAGAAGGAGAAATATATACACATTTTGTGTGTATATATCTGCGAGACACGAAGGTTGCACTTATTCTCTCCTTGCCTTCCTTTTTGCTTGGGTCCTGCTTGTAAAGTCTGCTGACAGACTGTGTACGCTGTTTGTGCTCTTTGTTGCCATAAGGGAATCTTATCCAATGGTTTTGTAATCACCTTTTTCTTAAACAGAAAGTGTTTATAGCTTTCGTATGAACTATTGTGTACAATCTGAGATGTATCCATGCTTATATTGTACACAAAGTTACTGAATATTTATCAAAAGTTCACTTGTATAAAAACATTATGATGGCAGCTTTCACTTTTTACTGGCAAATAGCGGTTGTTTCTTAAGATTTCCCAGGACAGAGTATTGTTTATCTAAATCCTGGCATTTCAACTCCATGTTAATTCTAACGGGCATGCTGGTAATGACCAGCATGGTACTGCATACTCCTTTTTCACACTTCATTTTCTGAAACATTTATTGCGAGTTTTCAGTTGTTATTTTTCCCTCTCCCGTGCTTGGGTGCTTGCTATTTTTTTTTAAATACTTTTACAACTACAAAACATGAGTGTTCTTAAGTATAGGATATTCCTTAGCCTTCCTTGAGAGCAAAGGACAGGCAAGCCATCTGCATCCTGCATTAAAAATATTTTTCCTACTGTCTACATACTTCCTCGCTTCAATGAGAATTAACATAGGAACCACTGGAGTCTGGAGTGCAAAACCTGGTGCAAAGCTTTTGCTGCTTACCAGCTCTGTGATCCTAGAGAAAGCCTGGAATGAGGTGGAGGTAGATTGACGTTACAATTTCCGAGCCAGGCGAAGACAGTCATGCTCCCTTCGTCACAAACTGCGCAGCTCTACCATCTCTGCTGCGATTTATTGGCTTTTTTAGTGGATTGATGCGTTCTGTTTTAAATTATGACCCAAAAGACAGATGAAACATCAAGAACAAAAGTTAAAGTGAATAAAGGGAAGAAGTAATGAGACCATCCTATTTCTTAAAAGCTGAACAGCATTATTATGCTAAAAATGTTGCTGTCTGAACCTACTAGTTCTGAACACACAGTTCAGAAATCTGCCTTTCTACTGGCTTTATCTACATTGGAAATATCTTGTTTTGCAGATAAAAGATGATAAGTAGAAAGAGAAAGGTAATTAAATGTTATAGCATACGCAAAAGTGAGACAGTTGTTAAATTTTATTGTCCTTGTATGCTTTTAGAGCTCTGATGCAGATGTAAGCAGAACATAGGGGGAGATTTTTTTCTGTAAGTAGAAAGTAAAGGAAAACTGTGGTATCATTTTAAAAAGGACAAAAAAAAAAAGCGTTCTGCTTTGAGAAGTCTTTCCACGGCGCATCACAGTGTTATCAATTTATTGTTCTAAACTTGCAACTCTTGAACTGAGAAGATATTTTATAGGATGATGAAGTATTCAGAATGGCTTAAGAGATTCAGACATGCAATTTCTATTAATTTAAATGGGAGCTGTGTGGGCTTCTTAATCACTTAAGTAGCTTAAAACAAACAAACAGAACAAAACATAGTCCTTCATGTATTATTTCTCTGCAGTAGTCAATGTTTATAGTCTACCTTGTAAAAGATTAAAAGTTCCTTTTCATTTCTACTGAGGGCACACCTGAGAGTGTGGAAGTGCCGTTTTGCATTTAATAGCAGAAGCTTTATGAAAAAGTAAGGTCTTCTTTAAAATCAGCATTAAATATTCATCTACAAATGTCAATAAATGTTTAACGGTGATGTGAAAGTATTCATGCATTTTAAAGAGAAAAGAATAATTATAGGTTGTGAGGACTGAGCTCTTAGAGTTGATATAATAGGTCTACAAATATCTGTAAAACTTGCATCAGATTTTTGGTGTAATTGGGTGAAAAATCAGGAAAGAAGGAGCTCTGAGTAAGTGGGCAGCTTGAGGGCAGATTTTCTGCTGGCGTACCTGCTTGATAGCAGAAATCTACAGATGAGGCTGAAAGCTACCTGGGCTGGCTTGTATTTAGGCAATGTCTTGCTCTTTGATTCACTTTTGGACGGCCTGAGCCTTCTGGCCATGCTTGAATTTCATGAGTGGAAGCTGCTGACATGGCTCTTGTGCCCTGCTTCTGTGCCACCTGCAGCACGTGGGGCCCCGCAGTACTTGGAGCGCGGCTCTTGGCTTTCTAACAGGTGTTTTGCACTAAGTCTCCAGGGACTGTTTCGAGGCAAATTTAAGAAATTTTGAACTAAAAGGTCCTGAATAGCCTGGGAAATGGTTCCTTGTGAGGGCAGAGATGCCTGCATATCCTCAGTGATGTTCAGGTGCACACAGGTACCACGGAGAAGAACGAGACGTTTCACTGGGGGCCAGAACAGCATTGGTTGTGGGACCACAAGGGCTGGAAAGTAAGAGAGGAGGGCTTGGGGAGAGGTAGTATCCTCTATTAGGCAAATAGTAGAGTGTTTGTTTTTAAAAAGCACGTTGAGCTTTGGCCCCTTGTCCCATCATCAGTGAGGGCATTTTGGAGTTGAAAACGTTGATGTAGAAAGAGATGGCATCCTTCCCTCCCTCCCTCCTGGATGCGATTTTGTGGTGACATTTTAGACCACAACTTTTCTGAATTTGTAACTTATTCTTGAAGCATTTTGAGTGCAGTTGCAGGCTCCTACTAGTGAAACAAAACCGCTAAGGACTATGTGCCTGATGATAAATTTCAAGCTTGATTTATTCTTTCGCAGTAATCAAATGAAAGAAATAACAGTGGAGGAAAAGATACAGGGAGCAATGTGTATCCGTAAGGACTGATGGGTGAGATTATAAAGGATAGAGCTGGATAAGGAATGGTCTGTTGGTGTGTGCGACTTAAGCCATGTCTCTTTCAAGCAGACGTTGAACAGCAATGTGGAAGAGACCCTGGGGACCTTCCATAGTAGCAACGTACATCCTGAAGTTAATCTCCCATGCTACCAATTAAGTAACTGTGTGCTCTGCCATGTAGCCTCTTTCTCTGGAGCTTTCACCTGAACTTGAAATGCATGCAGCCCTTCCTGGCTCCCTCATTGGGAAGGAATATTTTAGTTTGGTTAAAACTAGGAAATCCTCACTCGTTCTTCAGTTTTGATGATCTGAGTTTTCCAACTGTTTTGTAGGAAAAATTTGACTAGTTCTAATGGGAGTCTCTTCTTGATGAGCACTGAAGAACACTAAAGTTATTTTGAATATAAAAGCCAAGCCATGTGAGGTAGCGCTCCTCTTTGTTGATGAGGAGGAGATTATCTGGAAGATGTCTCAGATGTGGGTATGTTGGTTCCTTCTAAAAAGCTACAGGCACCCTATTGAAGGCTGACTGCATGTATTTTTGTGATGTCCTTGTATTCCCTTCTACTTGCAATGAGAACTACCTATTATTTCGGATAGGGAAGATTAACTTTTTGCATGATAGACTTGCATGGCAAGCAAAACTATTAATATATACATGAGGAAGTCTAGAGTAGGTGCAAAATACCTATATATTGGAAGCAGAATTTGATGTTATTTTGACAATAGGGTATGTCCTTTGCAGCCTGATAGACTCTTCCAACTTTTCAGAAGTGAAGTTCTCATATTTTGGTAGCTTGAGTCCTTGAGAAGAAAATACAAATGCATGCAGTCTTTGCATATGTATGGTAAGATTTTTCAGGAGTATGTACTGTTGCTTTTATTGCTTACTGGGATTAATCATGGGATTTTGGGGGATCAGAATGAGGCTAACTCTAAGAGTGTTTGAACAAAACTCATGGAAGTTGTTTCCTTCATGAGTATCAGGAGTTGGTTTTTGATTTTTAAGAAAAACATTTTTTCTTTAAATGTAACTTCTTTAAATGAAAATTAATGTTTTGATTAAGACAAGAATAATAGTGGAACTTGATGCTTGAGAAGATAGATGAAATGTCGCACGTTTCTTTTTCCTGGATACAGATGAGATTTGATTATTTGGGAGGCTTTCCATGCCAATACAGATCAGAACTTGAATTTCTGAAGCACTAATAAAAGCAGCTGTACTTCAAAGCCCCAGTTGTTTTCATACTGCTGCAAAAATATATACAGAGAAGTGAAAAATAAATATTGGCGAAATGGGGAATGAGTTCGAGGAATACTTTCTGCTTGTTTTTAGAATAATTATTTTGAATTTATGCGTTGTCAGTTTTTTGTCTGCAGTGTTAATGTTAGCTTAAGAAGAGATTTCTTAAGACGCGTTCTGCACGTGCACTGCAAAGACTTTACATGTGAAGCAACTGGCGGGCTGTCTGGGGACAGGAATGGAGAATAAACCATTGGGTTCAGGGCAGCGTGTGCCTGGCTCGTAAGGGAAGCGTGCAGTCCTCTGCTTGCTGTAGTTCAGTGCAGCTCTTGGCTTAGGTGGAATTGCTCCTGATTTTCATTTCTTGAGGGAAATGTGACTTGTGCTGAAAACTGAAACGTTGCCAGCTTTATAACTACTTGGCTTTTTTTGGTTTAATGCTGTTTGTCCTACCTGGCCTTTGTTGCTCCTCAGTTGCCACCTTTTGCCTTCAGTCTGCTTTCACATTGCTTTCCTTGGGTTCCCCTGGGGCTGCAGGACTGTGGCTCACCTTCAGAAGAGTTACAAGGCTTCCAAAATACAGGCAGCACGTCTTCAAAACCTGGCCTGCTTGCAAATATTTACATTACTGATAAAAGAAAGTAAGATGAATTCTGTATGCGTAGGAGAGATGTGGTTGTAGTAGTTATTACCTTCTTGATGTTATTCCTGCTCTCAACGCTTCTCCCATCTTGTGTCATAACCCATGTGTTAGCTTAAGGTATTTAGAGATGAGCCTACTGCACTTTCTTGCGGTGTTGCCAGCTTTCTGACAATACAAAACATCTGGAAGAAGCTCAGCTTTCATTTGTAGTTTTTCTGCCCACTTGGCTGGTTGCTATTGTCTTCTGGAAAAAAGCTCGCTTGCAGAAGCATAGAAGCTCATTACTAATGTAAGAACTTCATAAATTTTTATCGAGTTGAAAAAGAGGCTTACAAATGAGTACTGGTTTATACTGTAGCAGAAGTGAAGTCTACTGCCCAAATACCAGTTCAGCTAAGACATAAAAAGTAAGATAATTTAGAATGATATGTTTTATTATTCTGTACGTGTTAGGTAAACACTGGCAGCGGTCACTTCCTTGACCAGCTAGGGATTAGCTTTCTGCATTTCAAAATGTAGTTATAACTAATTATCTTAATATTCAAATAAGCATAGCATTTCAACTTCTTTGTGGAACATCAATGCAAAACAACAAAACCCTACATTTTTAAGTCTTCCTTATCACTTGTAATTTTTGAACATAGTTGTCACTGCATGTATAAAAGCCAAAATTAACCCATTCAATGGGGAATTGTATCGGTTCATTAATCTGAAAGCATTGAAATAAATATTGTGATTACCATAATCTACTAAGTATCCTTAAAAGAAAAATATGCAATGTATTGTGTACTCTGCTAGTTATCGTACGATGCTGCTTAATTAGAACAGCACAACCAGAAAAAGTGATGCAGGATGAGATGCCTCTGACAAGAGAGCACCTACAAAGCAGTGGTGAAAGGCTCCACCTGCTTCTGCATGCAGTGGAGACATCAGGAAAAGCTCTGGTGGCCTTGGTGGCAAGGGGATCAGAATCTTGAGCTCCTGATCTCCCGCTCTGTGGCTGAGGGCAGAGACATGTGGCACTGGACAACCAGCACGACAACGAGTCGTCTTCTTGGGTGAAAAGAAAGCATGCAAGTACCAGGGTTATGGTGTCACTTGAGTGCAGATATCCCATTTCCATATTTTCTTAGTTAATTTTAAAAATACCAAATTTTAGGTGGTTTTCTGCCCATTCAGGACATATCAACTGGCGAGGTACTCCTGAAGTTGTTCTGACGTTTCTTCCAAAATCCAATTTTTCCAGTTTGAACTCAAGAATGAATCTAGAGAAGTTTCTGAGCTGGTTGCGATATAAATAGGGAACCGTACGAGCCCCCAGTTTTCTCTATGCTGTGTCCAAAGTGATGTGAGCACCATTTCAGGGCCAGGGCTCGGAAGCTGGATGATCTGCTGGGGTGGTTAGGCTCCAAACACTTGCATGCTGTATCTGGGCTTTTAAAGCTTTCTAACAGGCTTTTAAATGCACGCTTCCTACAAGTTGCTTTGGAGCTGCTTCAGGTGTTGTGTTCTGCCTCGGAGTCCTTAAAGATTTGTGTCCATGTGAAATCTATGTCAAGGTCTTCAAACGTGGTTGCCTTAAGTCAAGGCAGGTGTCTACAAAACTGAGTTGAGCCTCATAAACAGCACGTTCACCAGGTCATTGTCACTTCTGGATTAAGGACTATGTTGGGTCTAGGTGGATGCTGGTGCCTGTAGGTTGCCAAGTTAAGGAAGACTTGCCATCTTTTTCTAAGCGCTGTCTCAGCTCTCAGAGTTAAGGTGCATCTTCTGAGTGGAGTAAAATATTTCACGTCTCTCACGGACTTGAGCAGCACTTGAGGACGAGCCGCACCTCTCAAAAGGCTGTGCTTTGTCCCAGTGGCTCCGTAATTAGCGGAAAGAGGCAAATAGGAAATTCCTTGAGCACAGTTGGAGTGAATGTTGAAACATTTCATGCAGGGCTGGATTCCAATTCATTAACGTACTGTAGGCAGCTTTCGATGTGGTAATGCCAAAAACCGGGCTGCTTTGTGCCAAAGGACCAGCTATACTAGCGCGCTCTACACAACATCCAGGCGTCTCTTTCTTTGGCCTTTGGCAGCCAGTTAACTAAACCTTGGGGAGATTTAAAATGTCCCTTGAAAATGATGCATCAAAGCAACGTTGTTAGTGTCCGCTCTATTGCTAACTCCAACGATTTGGTTTCCTGTGCTCTCTGTGTACATAAAACTCCGGATCCTCACACAGCATATTGTGCGAGTGCCTTGCTTTTTCAGGTCGTGTCCCACAGTAGTCTTCAGAGAAGCTGTGTTCCTAGTCCTTTTCTCTCACCTTCTCTTCCAGTCTCTTTCTTCTGAGTTTAAGTATTACCTGCGTCAATCTTCTGGAACAGCTACAACATCCAAAGGGGTAGAAAGAGTAAGGAAGATTATCTTGGTGGCCAGGCAATGCCAAAAAGATGAAGACTTCCTTCCTCTTAGTGTGGTGTACTTTTTTTGATGTGGTCTCTGACACGTTAGCTAGAAGAGACGCAATATCCTTTATTATGACTTCTAAGGAATTTGGTGTCCTAACAGAGGACTTTTGAGGACTGTCCCTGCAGTCTGGGGACTCTGTTCTGTTTAATTTTTGTGGCTTAATTGCTGAATGTGACCAGGTATCAGATGATGCTTATTATTCTGGATAGATAGTTGTGTAGCAGCAGGGTGCTGAAGGTATCCCCCTCCATCCTGGTAACACTTGAAATAAAGAAGGGTAGGCTTACTTTGTCAATTCTAAAAATGGTGCCAAAAGCTGGTAGGTGCCTCCTGCTGGTCACGTAAGAGTTACTTTCTGGCATTGCACAAGAATATTTTAATTACAGCTCTCACTTTCTCCTCCTTGAAATTCCCCTTGGTGTGTTCACAAAGATGCTCTGCTTCTCCCTGCCTAAATTCCTGGAGACAAATCCACCTTTTGTTCTACCAAATTCTTTCAGTCTGGCACTGACAACCTAGTGGCCTCATCTGATTAAAGCTACTTCAGTGCCATGCAATATGACAAATGCTTTTGGTTCAAATTGAATGGTAAAGCTTCTGGAAACAAGAGAAACAGTTGTCAGCTGTCACTGTTGTGGTACCAAACATGCATTGTGCTAGAACAAGCAGACAAAAAAAAGGCCATGAGGCGTAGAGCAGATCAAATGGAAAGCCTGCTTAGGGTACATCCAGTGCTATTAAGGCTGGGGTGTATTTTTGTCAAGACTTGTGTAACAACAGAAAGGAGAACATCTGTCAGCAGTTCTCAGCGTGGAAAAATACTCTTTTGCTCTGAAGAAGGCCTAGAAATTGCAAATTATGTGATACTATATAATTTTCCAGATAGGAAGTTTTGAAATAAATCTTAATTTGTTTTGCTTCTAAATACAGCTTTTGACACTTTTTGGGAAGGAAAAAAAAAAAAAAAAAACAAAAAAAAAACAACACATCACGGAGCTCTGGAGAGAGCTGTTTGCCTGCAGAGCGGTGGCCCTGCTTCAGAAATGCAGGTATAGGAGTGAAATGCGGTTAAAAGGGACACACGGGTGTCTGGAGTGAGCCTGGCTGCAGAGCTTCTGGTGCAGATGCGCACAAAGGGTTTTCAGCTAATGGGTTTATCTGACCAGATGGGTTTTCCTGGCTTCTGCGGCGTGATTTGTGCTCGCTTGGACACTGCCGCATGCCTCTGACGAATGCTTTTTCTCTTGCAGAATTCCTGACCAAACCTCTTCAGGTTCCCTGTTGTTGCTTTCTTTTCTTGGCCCCTTCTGAAGCAGAGGCTGTTCGGTACAGGACATGGGGCAGGCAGATCAGGGTATCTCTGAGTTACGTTTCGGTGCACCTTCTCTGCTCTATTCCTTGCTTTCTTTGGCAAAAAGCTTTAAATAGAAGCTAACACTAGCTTTCTGTTTTTCTTAAATGACTTGAGTAAGAGCAGTAACTTCTGAATTTAATTTTTTGGGGGAAATTTTTAATCCAGAATATCACAGGCCAGCTTGAGTGCTGTGCCAGGTTTACGGCTCATCCCAAACCAGATGAGATCCAGTTGGCCGTTTCATCCTTTATACAGAAAATCCTATACGTGGTACAGCGCATGCTGACGTTTCCTTCTGGGACTATTCTCAGAGGTCCCTCATTCATTCTCTTTTGAATTAAAACAAAGCCCAAATAGATCGGCTTCCACCAGAAGCTTCTGCTTTAACACAAAGACACACACAAGTATTTTCTGTTTGAGTTTTCCACCAGATGCTGAGACTTTAAAGGGGAGGGGGGGGCAACAAATCCCTGAATGATGTCCATGACTCTGGATTTGGCCTTCCGAAGGCAGAACCAGAAGCTGTGTGTGCAAACGGCCCTCTGTGCAGCCAGGCTGGGGGCACGGCTGCCTGGAAATGGCAAGGCTCGCTCCCGTCCCCAAGCTGCCTGGACCCCAGCCAGGCCCAACCCCACAGCACGATGTGCACGCTAATAGGATAAGTATTGCTGAAAGCCTGGAGTAACCTAATGAAACTTGCATGGCTTTCAGAGGGGAGCTTGCTCCTGTGTCAGCTGCTTCCAAACCCAGGGAAGTGGGCACGGTGCAGCACAGGCCCAGGCTGCTAATGGGACAGGTCACAGCCTGTCCAGCAGTGAGTGGTAGATCCTTCTCCTGGAAGGCTGAGCATAAGGGGAAAATGTGTGGCCTTTGCTCAATCAGATTGACCTGCTTTGTTCTAAGGGATGGCTTGGGGTTTTTCCTGAAACTATGTGAGGGAAGATGAAGGAGATGGTGTTACTGCTGCCCTCTTGTTCCTTCTCTTTTGCCCCTGTTCTTCCTCCTCATCTGTCTTCAGGAGAGGTTTCATCTTCCTCGTGCTCTAGGAGGAGTACAAAATGAAAGAAGCTGCTGCAAGTTTGCATCTCAAATAAAACGAGTTACTGGTATCCTTTGGGGGCTCCTTGTTTTTCCTAACCTACATAATAAAAATAGTGAAATAAGATATGAAAGAAGTGTGACAGTGATGAGGGTTTAAAGAAAAAAAAAAAAGTAATCTGTTTCTATGGCAGTAGCCCTTTACATCTCCCCAGACTGTAAGGAACCTTTCCCTCACTGGGCTTGTCATATTGAACAAGGAAACGTTGACCTGGGAGGTCACAAGTGGCTTAAACCTTGGACTGTGTTGTGTGGAGCCATCCTCACGGCTATATGTTCATACTGTGCTCAAGAGGAGGAGTGAAATACCTATGCCTGTCAGCCTAAGAGCACTAAAAATCCGATTTATCCTTAATATAGCACAATGTGATAAGGGCATATTGCAACGACTAGCCTTCCTTCCTCAGCTGGACAGCTTTGTGATTTTTCCATCCGGTTTACTTTACATTGCAGCTGTTCTGGAATTGCTAGAGCTGCCGTCTTTGGGGGAATCGTATACCTGAACTGATCTAGCTGTTTCTGCACCTGCCTGCTCCTGTGGGTACCATGCCCCTGCCCCCAGTAATCTCTGCTCATAGAGCAGGCAGGTAAGCTGTGAGTCCAGAGGACCTGCTAAGGAGGGTTTTTTTCCAAGCTATATTTATATTCTGCTTTGTTTGTCAAAAATTAGATTAACATCTTAATTTCATTTAGTTAAAAGACAGGCTGGCTAAAGCCTCTTAAGCACGTAGCATAGAAGGTAGGAAGGAAGCCAAGCAGAAGTGGCCGCTGGGATAACTTCTTTTCTCAAGTTGTGTTCCCAGCTGGGTGCCCTTTGGCTGAGTTTCCTGAACCACGCATTGAAGTTCAGAAGTGCTCAGCACCTGGGGAGCATCCCAGCGAGCTGCGGGAGGCCTTTCTGGCACTGAGAGCACGGTCATCAGAGGATGTGTGTCCCAAGACCTGGTGAGAAAATCTTCTTGGGTCAGACCCCAAGAAAGCCAGTGAGGTGTCGCAAAAATGCCTCAAAAACACATCAACACCATAACACGGTGTATAAATAATTATGAAACGAATTAGTCATTGCCAATGAGAGATTGTTCAGGTGTTCTCGGTGTGTTAATGTCGCTGCGCTCTCGGCGGAAACAACGGTGTGTATTTATGGTGGGTAGTGATCTAATTATTGGCCATTAATGAATGTCTCTAACCTCTGAGCTTGTGCTGAGGTGTGAGGAATATCGGACTGATCATTTCTATCGTCTTTTATTCTCTGCCTCTCCTTTCTCCCTTACTCAGTATTACTGGCCGCATTCTGCACGAGGCATTATAGGAAAGGAAAAAACACTTACACCCACATTCAGGGTGTGGGATGACTTTGAAATGATTGAGGAGCAGCCTCTCAGCGTGGGATTTGTTTTCTGACGTGACTGCTCAGGTGATGAAGCTGGCGTTATGCCAGTTGCTGCTTTTCTGTCAGGGATAAATTCAGCATGTGGGATCGGGGCTTCGGCAGGAGAGGAAGGCACGCGTGTGGTTTCGCTGCTGCCCTGTCTTCTGTGGCTTCTCTTTGTAGAGAAGTTCTTCTGGCTTCACGTTCCAGTAGTTATCAGCGTAGCAACGAACGAGATCTTTCTCTGTCCTTTGAATGTCATTGTTGGAGACAAAATTACACATTTTAGTTTTTCATATTTTAAGGTCGGAAGATTTAATGAGCTGAGGAATAGCTGCCAGATTTATGTAGTTGTCTTCCGTAGATCTTTCAAAACTGGGCATCACATAATGTGGAGAAGGCATGTAGAAGGCGTTAAGATATTTACAATGCAGGGTCTCCAACATCTTGAAATGGGGGAGCTGGAGGGATGTGTCTGTGGGTGTGCCTCTTTCAGTGTCAGCCTGGACTCAGATGGGTTTAACTCAACCAACACATAACTCTTTCTGATTTTTCCTGCAGGACATTTTTAGCACATGCTTTTTTGGTCGTCTTCACAGCTCTCGTTCAAACTTTTGTTTTGATGAATGCGATAACTGTCTCTTGTCTTTACCAAAATTAGGCTTTTGTAGTAACATTTCTCTTTGGTAGCACACCAAAACTAATTTTATCTACTCTTTTGTTTTACCCTTTATGGACTCCACTTTCCCCTTTATCATGGACTGTCATTACTGCGTCATTATCATTTCCAGGGTTTTTTAGAGCTCCTTCCCTCACCACTACAAAATATCAGCCCGTATATGTTTTGGTCCTTAAATAAGGCATCTGGCACTGTGCTCATAGAAATAGGATAAGCCATAGCAAACTTTGCCTACTCCATTATTAAAGAAAACTAAACAAAACAAAACAACATAGTAGGGGTGATATGAGGGTATCTTGCCCAAGGATCCTGTCACCTGAAATAATTCATCCTGGGGTGGGAAAGATAAGAGGTGGTTCACAATGATTGGACCCTTTCCAAAAGGGGGACCCTTTCCAAAAGGGAACCCTAGATGTGAGATGGTTCCTAGGTACTTGATAGCAAGTATGCGAATGCTAGCTAGCCTGAACAAAGTCAGCCGGCACTGTTCCCTCTAATGGGAGGTTTGCGCCGAGATGGAACTGCACCATTACTGCTGTGGCACTATATCCACCTGCATCGAAACAGACATCTCACCATGGCTGATATCAGTATAGCATGGAGCAAATAGTTTCTAGGGTTTTCATAAAACCACTTTTTGCTCAATGTGTAGATTTAAAATTACGCAAATCTGAAATCAATTGAAGTGTAGCTTTAAGTGAGGAGCGAAAATTTCAAATGGCCTTTCCACTTGTCAGTTAGCAAGAAGATGGTATGGCAGGAAAACTCTGAGAGCTGCACTGGAGAGGATGTCATGAGCTATTCTCTTGCTTGATCTTTACGTTGGAGGAGCAGAAATAGACTATCCCCATTTCCCTAAAGGATTAAGTAGATTACTTTGCTATTAATGCTTAGATTTTATTCAGTAGGCACCTTGGAGCCAGATGTTAGACTTCTGCTCTTCGGTGCTTTTAGGAAGACTGAGGAAATGATGGTAAATGAAACCAACTACAAAACACTGCATTATAACATAATATGTATATAAAAATAGAAGTATACTGGGTTGCCACCCCTCCGCTAAGATTTAATCAGAATTTGCAAGCCATTAATTTGCTGTAATATAGAATTTAATTTCATAATCTCAATTTAATTTCGTATTACTAGGTAGCCAGCTATAACTACATGGTGGGTTTAAGCAATTTAAAAACTACTGAAATATCTTCTGTGATTCTTAGGGTTGGGAAGAAGAGAGAGTAAACTACTATTTAGATGCAGTTGCTAGTTTTATAAACATACCGATGGTTTCTAAGAGTTTGCAGAATTGGGCTGTAGTGTTCGAGCTCCAGCTAAGCATAAGAGCAAAGAAGAACTCAGTCTTTTTTTTTTTTTTTTTTTTAAGGAATTCTTTTGCTGAAAACATTCAGAAGAGCCTTGGGCTTTGAGAGCCTCTGTCACCATGAAGGAGTTCATGCTCTCGGCGCTTTTAATGTCGCGCATTTTGTGCAATTGATCCTGCCCCAAACTGCACTGCATCTGCAAGTCGAGCTCTCTGTGGTCCAGGGACGGTGCACAAAGGCAGCGTTTGTTCTCCCTCGCCGTGACCCTGGTGACTCAGTGCCCTGCCAGCGTGCTGAAACTTTCCGACAGAAAAAAGGAAGCTGGCTTTAGAGCTCTTGAAGTGGAGTGTGCAGAGGCAGTGGGTTTGAAAAGCAGAAAAACAGATTAAATTCATTTTAATGCATCAGTTTCAATGTTTTAGATGATGCAAAATGGTATCAAGGATGCAAAGTAAGAGCTGTATTCAATGTTTGCTGCTCTGTGGGGTTTAGCATTTCATATTTTATTAGGGATGGTAGCCAGGTGTGGATTTTAACCACGATGAGCTCAGAGGGGGAACAGAACAAGACTTAGTTAAGATCTTACCAGCTTTAGTTTTGTTAGGCCCACAGTTTGTTCCGTGCTCCTTTCCAATCAACTGGGGCAGCTATCTAAAAATCTGATCGAAGCAGTAGCAGAGATTTTGCCCCTATGAACTAAGAGTACTTACTCTAAAGATATTAAAACCATGTTCCCATTGTTCCCATCCCAGGCTTGACTTCAAGGGGAATCTGCCCCATGTTTCAGAGGTCAGTGTGGCAGAATCACTCCTTTTGGTTGGCGGTTGAAAGCCTTTCTCCACAGAATCATGACTTTCTGTTAATTTTGTTTTCTCCAAAGCTTGCCTTTTATTGTGTCTAGAAAGCTTAAAACTCCAAAGAGGGATCAATGGATTTGAAGCTTCAACGTGTGTTTTGAGATGAGCACTTCAGTGCCTTTTCTGGATGGAAAGGGCAAGAGTGAGACCAAGCAAGGGACAGGGAGACACAGGAGTGCGGTGAATGCCTGTGGCTTGAGCACCTGGGCCCTCTGCAACATCCTCTGCAGCCTCTCCTGCACCCTGCCGGGGCTGCCCTGTTCCTGCTGGCCTTCTCTCCCCCTGGCTGGCACCAGTGCTGACTGCCATGCAGCTTTGGAAGGAGATGTGTGTATGCCTATCCCACGTGTTAATGTGCTAATAGCACTTAGTGAGTGACTCTGCTCGCACGTTCTTGACTTCTTTTCTATCTCAGAACATCTCGTTCTTGAGTTTTCTTTATCTCTTTACTTATGCGTCCCGTCACCATCAATTTCCCATGTGTGTTTTTCACTCTCTTGCTTGGATACCTCCATCCTAAGTTTCCCTTTTGAGGCTTTCTTTTCACCTAGGTTGACACCTAAGTCTCCCAAACCAGGAAAATGCTATTAGGCTGATTACCTGTTTCACCTCGTCACCTATCCTCTCTGTCCCAGTGGCCATGTGCAGAGTTAGTTCTAAGCACGCAGACCCTGCTTGTAGAAAGCTGCCCTGAGAGACACAGGTGCTGCAGCTGATAACCCCTTAACCAAAGGTGGTTTCCAAAATGATTCAGGAATGTTCACACTGATGTTTTCTTACATGGAAAATTTCCCATGAAATTTTAACACACCTGATTTAACATACCTTTTCTCAAGCCACTTCCTTGGTAAGTTGCAGGTATCAGGATGAACAAGTGAAAGTACCAAAGAACGGATGAAAAGACAAATCGTTGCAGAAAAGAGGAGCCAAAAATAACACTCAATTTCTTAAAAGGTTAGTTCAGAATAAGTTTTGAAAACAGGAGATATCCTTCAGAGAAGGGTAGAAGTTTGGTCTGTTGGAATAAAGTGGTTTTTAATCAAGTTCTAATTTAAAACAACCACGTTCACTCTGTGCACAAGACTCTCTAAGCAGATGCAAGAATGTGTTGTAATGAGAAGTGCAAGGAAGCCACAGAACACAATTATTTGGCCATGGGATGCACAAGATCAGGTGCTGGGGGGGTCACTGTAGGACTGTAGCGCTGCAGTGCTTTACCAGCTGCTGCTGCCCCACGGAACAAGCACACCGAAGGTGGCTGGCTTCTCGAGAACCTCGCTTGGTGGGCATGGATCCTGCAGGAAGGAGGCTTTGTCACTGCTCACCGAGCAAATGGCAGCATGCGGGTTTGGACTGAATTACTTCAGTTTCCAGCCCTCTGCGGTGGTAGGAAAACTATGATTTCAGTCTCGTAGCTATTTATGTCACTAATTGCTGGTTAATATAATCCCGGACAGTGTTTTTGGAGGATCACTTCTAATTGTTAGGCAGACAAGAGACAGCTTCATCCATTAGTGCTAATCCTATTTCTTGAGAAGCTCAGTGGTTAAGCTGTTGTACCGACTTCCTCCCTGATTCATAACAACTATCGCATCTTCATCCTACTCTCAAGTTGGAGGAAGGTGTGGCTCCGTGTGTGCAATGGATAAAAGTGGTACTATGACACCTGCTACTAACATGGTCATCATTATTTCTCCTTTAGATGCCATTTTTCTCTTAGCAGTTGATATTGGAGAGGAAGAAAGCCGTGCCTGTTGTGTGCAGTAGCGTTTCTGGGGCCTGAGAGCAGTAGCTGGAGTGGCACTGGGAAGGGGGCAGAGGGAGTGTGGAGAAGCTGTGATCAGCTCTTTGCACAAATGGTGGAGTCTAACGTGCAAGTTAGTCTCCTTAATGTCCTTTACCCGCACTGCTGGATTCACGGCAAACGCCTAAGGAAACTTTTCAAGTAGTGTAGTTTCTAATGGCTCATCAATTACTCTGATTTCTTCCCTGCTTTGACACGTGTGCTATGCATCCTCTCTCCCCAACCCAATAAATATTTAACTGTACAAAGTGGATCAGCTCTGCAGGAAGAGGCTGAGATGCTTGCCCAGAATAGCTCAGAGCCCAGGTGAGGATTCTCATATCGCATGTCAGTGCTGTGAGCTGAAATGCTCGTTTTGCCTGATTTGGAGCAGGATCTTCAACACAGCCCCCAGCCTTAAGGCTACAGCCCATCCGAAGGATGAAATCTATCTTGGCCTGGTTTAGATCCTGAGTGCTACCTAGGATCAAAGAGAACTTGCTGGGGATGTGGGGAGAAGACAGACTTCAAGGCTTTTCAAGCATACTTGTCACAAATGTGTGCAGTGCCACAGCCCACCTCAGCACCAGCTGAGGCACTGTGCCTTCCAGGCCTTTGTCTGTAGGTCAGGCCCATGCTTAGCTGCCTTTTTGGATAAGTACCAGTTCCGAGTGTGTGCCTATATCACATTTAATCGTGTACTTAAGGACTTTCCAGAACTGGGTTATTTTCACAGGTCAAACTCTAGCTATTGCCAAGTGCAAAGCTGGGGATACCTGAGATAGGAGAGTCTGGGAGCAGTGAGCAACACCTGCCCTCCAGCAAGTATGCCTTCAGCTTGCCCCTGGCTTGCTCTTCACTGAAGGAAGCTGGAGGCTAACAGCTTGCATCTCGGATCTGTGCTAAGCAATTCCCAAATCATTGCAGTCTTAACGGGCTTAGGTTGCTAAGGTGCAAATGGAGGATGTTACATGGGGGGGGGGAAAAAAAAGGTATGGGATTCATTATCGGTGTATGAGTCACCTCATTTGGAGTCCGATCGTTGTTTCCCATATAAATACTTTTCACCCTTACAAGAGAAACGTACACCTCATCTGAGTGGAATGCTTGTGATCTGCAGCTCAAATGGGAGAAGGACAGCTCAAGTATGCGCATTCCTGGTGGTTGCCCTTAATGCACAACAAGGGCTGCTTCTGTTGATTTCGACTCTTCTCGTATAACCCCCAGGCAATCCAATCGGCATACCACTTGCAAAACGGCAAAGGACAATGATTTTTTTTTTCCCTCACAGAAAGTAAGGTCTGGCTGTGGCGCTTGCAGTTTAATGCTTCCCCCCCTGCCCTTACCGGGACCCTCCTGACTTCTTAAACTGCAAACAAGACACTGCAAAAAGTAGTCCCTCAAGTTTTTCTTACCACTCCAAATTATCCATGGAAAAGGTATTTGGGTAATTATTGCAAATAACTGTAGGAAAACTAGCAGTGAAAGCACCTGTGATAAACAGGAGTAATTTGTTTTCTTGCAAACTGTGAGAACTGTGCTCCCCCTTGAAAAGGGAAGGAATAAAAACCAAACCCAAGCACTGGCACATTTAATCCAAGTCCTGGTAGATGCCACTAGTGCGTTGAATAGTTATTATAGAGACAAAGGCACAAAGGAGTACGGTTTGAATCCAGCTAAGTACATCTTGTAGTTAAAGTACAGTAGCGTTATGCATTCTGAAATGGACTTATTTCCTGAAGAAGTATGAATTGTAGCTGGCACTTAATTTCTCTTGGAAAAGATGAAAAGTGCATGCATATGAACTAGAGGAACAAAAATTTCCTCGTTTGAAAGAGGGTAAGATGAGTTCTGCCAAAGAAAAAGCACCATGCTTGCTCAGAGGCATCACAGAGCCGGCTGACAGGAGGTGGAAGCAGCAGAGCTTGTACAGTAGGTGTCTGCAACTGGCAGCCTTTCAACATTCAGTCTAAAATAGTCGGAAGCAGGCAGAGTTAGTGATGAGCCTGTACGCTCTGTTCAGTGGGAGCATGCTATGTGCAAAAGTGAGCTCCATCTGATTTGTTTCAGAAAGCTTGTGCGAGCACAACACTGGAAAGGATGGGGTTATGAGTTACAGAAATTGCGATGAGGTTAATTGAACGTGAATGCTATTTAGTTGGCGTGGGATTTAGGTACATCTCTTATCATTCTCGACTTGCTGTATCAGTTAAGAAAACAGATGAAAAGCCAGCATATGTCAAAAAGGGTTGTATGGATGCAATCCGAAATATTTTCTTCTCAGAATCGGTGCACGCAAAGGTGATGGATAGAGGAATGATGGATGATGTGCACGGATGGGAGAAATAGGAGTTGGGATTCATTTGAGGTGTGCGGACAATGACACCTGTGCTTGCTGCCTGGTATGGATTCTGGGGAAAAACAGGCGCCGTCACCCAGACTCCAGCAAAGGTGCTGCTGCCCATGCTGCTGTTCTGGAGGCTTTTCCCGTCTGGGTGCTTGGTCCTGGTAGGATGAGGAGGATGGGACGTCTCGGAGGTTCTGCCCTTGTGCCTGCCTGCTCTGCAGGGAGCGTTGAAAGGGCTGGCCGAAAACAAATGCAGACTGTAATGATATCAGCAACCGTGTGCTTGGGGAAGAGAGCTGTGAGCTCATCAGGTACATACTGGTTTGGGGGGCTTGTACAGACCGTGTCATCTGGATGCAGTGTGGATTTAGCAGTGCTGTCAGTCTTTGCTTTGCTGGGATTTTGTCTCGTCGTCAATACAGATGTTGCAGATCTTCTTCCCAAAGGTACATGCATACATGACTGTTTCAAGCTCTGATTTTGAGGTACATCTTTATGCCTTGTTACTTAAGAAAAAAGCCTGAAAGACACAATCCTTATAGAGCACGAAAGCATTCAAAAACCTTAAGAAAACAAAATTAAGTCCCTTCATTCCAAACCCGGTTTTATGACTTTGGAAACCAACTCACTGAAGTGTTGGAGGCAGGACCCTAACATAAATTCCCCTTGGCAAAAGACGCATGTTGGTCAGTCCAGCTCTCCTGCTGTTGCTGTTTTTTGCTTGCTAGCGTTGCAGAGTACTATTCAGAAGCTGTCTCTTCTATCACAGTTGTCATGCTTTAATTTGAAGTGATTTCTAAAAAGTGTTTTAGGACACTAGTTAATGTTGTGATTAACCAAAATTGCTTTTGTACAGTGCAGAGAATAACAGGACTGCAGAATGGACTTTTTTTTATCATTTGGACAAATATGACGTACAAAGATTATAAACTGTCTTTTTTCTCCTAAGCTCAAGCCACAACTCTCTGTTCAGCCAGGCCGGTCTTCTTCCGCACTGGCTCGTCTTTGGGCACATGGGGACAGACCGCTCCTGAGCTGTTAAGATTTCCTTCTTGAAGAGTGCCCAGCCTTCCTGGACTCCCCTGCCCTTCAGAACCACCTCCCAAGGGACTCTGCCAACCAGTGTCCTGAGCAGCTCAAAGTCAGCCCTCCGGAAGTCCAAGACAGCGGTTTTACTGGTCCCCCTCCTGACTTCGCCAAGAATAGGGAACTCTGCCATTTCGTGGTCACTCTGCCCAAGACAGCTCCCGACCACCACATCTCCCACCAGTCTGTCACTGTTTGTGAACAGAAAGTCTAGCGGGGCACCTCCCCTGGTAGGCTCTCTAACCAGCTGCGTCAGGAAGCTATCTTCCACGCTCTCCAGAAACCTCCTAGACTGCTTTCTCTGGGCTGTGTTGTGCTTCCAGGATATGTCTGGGAAGTTGAAGCCCCCCACGAGGACAAGAGCCGACGATTTCACAACTGTTGCCAGCTGCCTGTAGAACTCCTCATCCGTCTCCTCATCCTGGTTTGGCGGTCTGTAACAGACCCCCACCTGGATGCTTGCCTTGTTGGCCTTCCCTCTGATCCTAACCCACAGGGACTCAACCTTATCATTCCCAGCCTCAAGTTCCACAACATCAAAACACTCTCTAACATAGAGAGCCACACCACCACCCCTTCTGTGCTGCCTGTCCCTTCTGAAGAGCCTATAGCCAGACATTGCAGCACTCCAGTCATGAGAGTGGTCCCACCACGTTTCCGTGATGGCAACCAAGTCATAGCCTGCCTGCTGTACGATGGCTTCCAGCTCCTCCTGGTTGTTACCCATGCTGCGTACATCAGTGTAGATGCACTTCTGTTGGGCCATTGTCTTCTCCCCCGGCCTTGCCATTGTTCCCCCTGGCACAGCTCCAACAAGCCTTATTTCAGCCCCGTCCCCCTTCTTACCTAGTTTAAAGCCCTCTCAATGAGCCCTGCCAGCTCCTGGGCTAGGCTCCGTTTTCCCCTTAGAGATAGGTGGGACCCATCTGCGGCCATCAGGCCGGGTGCCGAGTAAAGCGCCCCGTGGTCAAAAAAAACCAAAATTTCTGTGTTGGCACCAGCCTCTGAGCCACGTGTTAATCAGGTGGGCTTTCCATGTCCTCTCGGTACCCCTCCCTGCCACTGTAGGGATAGAGGAAAACACCACCTGTACTCATGCTCCATCCACTAACCGTCCCAGTCCCCTAAAGTCTCATTTGATAGCCTTCAGGCTTCTCTCTTCAATATTATCGCTGCCAGCCTCGACTATCAAAAGAGGATAGTAGTCAGAGGGGCGAACCAGGTTGGGAAGCTTTCTGGCTACATCCCTGACCCTGGCCTCAGGGAAGCAGCAGACTTAACTCCTATGAAAAAAGTTCAACTTAATCACTTAAATACAATTTTTGGCTATTCCTGAACGTTGACATGGTTGTCTTTAATGAATTTGAAATTTGGCAAAGCTTTGAATACAGTCATTCCCTTCTAAAATGATATATGGTAAAAGCAATAGAACAACATCAACTTCGGAAATGATTTTGATGTCTTGAGAGGAAAAGGGAGGGCTGGCTGATGAGGGGGATGAAATTATTGAACAGGGAGCGAGTGAGTGAAGACTTGAGCATAGTTGACAGCAAACTCTTTTCTACTTGCTCATTAGTAACTAGTTGCTCAGGCAGGTAGTAGTACCTACTGCTATGTACTCTTTTTTAATATCCAGAGCCTCAAGGACCTGGGCAAAAAAAATACTTTACCATTGTAAAAGTAAAGTGATGAAGTGGTCCAAGGTCATAGAAAATAACGACAGAACCGCGAAGGAAATCCATGGCTGAAGTATAGATCCTATGGAGACTGTACCTGAATTCATAGTCGTCTGTCAGCTAGAGTCTCATGGTCTGCTGTTCTGTGCTCTGTTACATTCAAAACCCGCTTGTTTTTTTTTTTTTTTCCACCCCATTGCTGTTAAGAAGTTGCACAAACATCTGTTTCTGTACTGAGTATGATGTTGGGGTACTTCTGCTGAATATTTTATATTTCCATTTATATTTCCATTACTGCAATTGCAATTATGACTTTTTTTTCCAGAGTAAATAGAATATGGAAATCAAATTATTGAGGGCATCAAGAAGCTTTTATTTAGACATCATTACTGGGGAAGAAAGAAGCAATAATAAGGAAAGAAAGTTCTTAAATTCAATTAATGAATGCTTAGCTGAAGCAGAAGTGAAAACATGTCATCTAAACTAATGATATAACCAAAACCCATTACCCTAATAGTCTTACCTAATTTATAACTACTGAAAATTTGCTGGGGAAGAGTGGAGAACAAGGTTTTGCATTCACGATAGATTTGAGAACATGGAAAACTAATGTATTTTTTCTTTTTTTTTTTTAGGTAAGTAACTGAATGGGACATGAAGAATTGACGTTTAAATGGCCAGCATGTTGCAAAAGGTATTTCACTTTAGATTGCAGAGAAATGTATGAGTAATTCCTTTCTGTATGTATAATGAAGTTTGCCTTTAAAAAAACAAAAATCCTCTATTGTTCGCTGAATGATTTAAAAAAGTGAAAATCATCAATGTTCATGCGATCGTTACATGACATCACATCTAACAGGAAGCTGGATGCTCTTCTCTTATTTTTTTGGTATGTAATCCATACTAATTAACCAAATGCTAACTCACGTTAGTCCTCATTTACAGTGATGCTGTTGAGGCGTACAGGTAACACGTTTGTGGTGCTTTGCTAGCAGATCACAGGTTACTTCAAGGTAACACAGGTTGTACCATCCAGTAACGGGGAGTAGCCGTGGACTGGGAGTTCTTCTGAACACTGTTCGATGTCGCTGCACAGGGGTTTAATTTCTCTTAGCTGTCAAGTGACATCTAGACTGGAAGGAGCTCCTCACTGTGTCATCATTGTAGAGAATAGAAAAAATGCTTTTAAATAGTTGGTTAAAATTATTTTACTCACTATATGCTAAAAAAGTAGTAGGAATAATATAAGGAATGAAATGGGTAGGTGTCGTGCTTGAAATCTTTTTCTGCCCCCGTAGACTTTCTCTGAGGTCAGCCGAGGTATTGCTAATTTTGGTGTTAGTCACTGGCGAGTCTGTTTTGGATGCTGATCTTGAAGTTGATAGATGTGTCATGTCGTATTTCCAAGAGATGACGTCACTAAGTAACCTTGAGAAAGCTAAACTGGCGTCTGCTCTCTGAACAGCCACTGCCTTGCCAGCCAGATGTGTACGTAAGTATGCAAGGGCTTGCAGTGCGTCGGGAAGCGGTATCTGTAAATACGCTGCTAATAAAATTCTTGAGCTTCTGCTTATTACACCCACACACAAATCTCGAAGCATACCCTGCTATGTTTTGTTTGCGATACTTGACCTACCAATTTCTTTTTAAATCACTGATAACAGGTTATAATTTTGTAGGATGTTTGCTGTCAAATGTGGTAGTCGATAAAATCGCTCAGAAAAGTGGAGGTTGATGGAAAAGCGATGGTTACATACAGTAATTCCAGTTAATGCTCGTTAGGGATGGTAATTGGAGTTATCTGGAGGAATCTTCAGAAATGCTGGCTAAAGAAAAATAGTTCTGTTTTTTAGAAAAATGTCAGTTTCCTAGTTATTTCTCTTAGAATAGAAATTATACTTAGTATTTTTGACAGAGAAATAGAAAGAGGAATATAGGCTTTTTGATTAGGGAATATATCTAGGATATGGAAAATAAACTTCATTTCTGGTCTTGGTAAGGCAGAACTGAGGTTTGACTCTGAATTTCCAACTTGTGAAAAGGTCATGGAGACCACTGTGCTTTCTGGCTGTTCTGCACTCCTTCCCTATTTTTTGAGTCAAAAAAAAAAAAATAAAGCCATATTTGTTGTAAAAACTAAGTATTTTTGACAAGGTTTTCAGCTGAAAATTTTTGGGTGGTTTTGCCTTTTATAAGCTTTCCGATATTGTCTGCGTGTAACTGCTCTATCAGCTTTTCCCGCTATTCTTCCTGACTTTTTGTTTTGTTTTGTTTTGTTTTTTGTTTTGTTAGTCAAGCTATATGGGCAAGTTTAAGCTCTCAATAAAGGACTTATTTTAAACTCTGTACTAGGATTGCTCAGTTCATTTAGGTAAATGCCAAACAGCGTGTTAAGGTCAGGGATCCTCAAAAATAGGTCACATTCATCTGAGATTTCAGTGTCATTGCTGTCTGGTAATTTTGCCTTGCCTCTTAAAATAAGATTCTAGCTTGTATGATCGTAGAGTTGCCAGTGAAAATGCAAACTGTTTACACTGATTTCCCTGTGCTCACCTGAGCCTTTCTACTGTTTAAAGTGTTTTGTTTTTTTCCTTTTAATTTTTATTTTCTCCACCAAGACGCTAAGGACTCGGCAATCACAGAGCTGTATTTCTTTCTTTGATGCCACAGAACAAAATGTGCTTATTTGCTATTGGATGGTTACGAGGTGGCCAGTGTTGTGCCGTGCGGTCGGGAAAAGCTGCCCTGTCTTTTTGCTCTTCAAGCTTTTGATAAAAGACACTTACTGGGTTTATGGCACATGCCCAACCGTGAGTCCCCAGCCTTCTGTGGAGCCAGGCACCAGAAGAGGCCTGACTCTTTCTTTTCTTTCTTGTTTCTTGCCCTGCTGTAAACAGCCAGATTTTTTTTTCTCATTGGTAATTCTGAACTGCAACAGTTGCTACAGCACCTGACAAAATGCTGAGATGTGCTCTGTGCGTGTATATGTATATATATATTTTTAAAGCTGATTTCATTGGAAGGGTGTTCAATGTCTATCTTTACATGAGAATCTTCGTGGAATCTCTTTTTAGGAACATCCTGAAGGATTTTCAGAGAACCAGAACCCCCTGTGAATGCAGCTGAATGGCAAAATCTACCGGATCTCCTATCTGAGAGACATTGTCTGTCTTGTGATTTAGATATGATAAAAGTGCCTTTTGGCAGCCGACTCAAAGCGGTTATCCTTTACAAGAGGTGTAGTTTCTTATCAGATATGTCCAAACAGAGAACTGACATTGGCTGGTTTTAGGGTATTCAGGGATATTCAGGGATATTCAGGGATATAAGCTATGTTGTGGACTTCCCTAAGTAAAATGCATTTCATATAAAGTACCACGTTTCTGGAAAAAGCAGGATCAATGGATCTTTAGTAAGATGTTCCTCATTAGTAAGCTTATGTAGTAGGCCCTTTGCATTACAAGGCAACTATGAGACCATGGAAAAAAATACACAAACGTGAACGCGGTCAATGGGGGACGGCAGATCTCACCGCCGTGTCTTTCTCTCTACTCCGTGGGCGAAGGCAGAGCTCAGGGTGCCGTGGAAAACTTGCAGCGCCTACTCACAGACTTCAAAGTGAAACAAATGCTGTGTGTAGTTTTGAAAATGAGATTCTAGTTTGAGGGTGGGGGGAAAACATTCTGGTGAGCAGGAAAAATAGGAGTGAAAAGAAGCTTGTAACCTTTTCTACAGTGACTTACATTTTTAAAACATTTCCATTGGAGAGTGGTGCACTATAATTGTTTGCATTTGCAAGTAATTTTCACAGAGCTGAGCAGCGACGCTGGAGGGTGGGTGAATTATTGGATTTACCTTTATTGGTTTTAACTTTTTTTCTAGATCCACTGCTAGGCAGCAGGAGTTTCCCTGCTGAAAGACCTCCAAGATAAATATGAAAGATGTTATTTACTATCATTCTATTAAAATACCTTTATTCTCCATGCCCTACTTTTTCCTTGTTAGGCCTCTTTTATGAACTCGCACCTTCTTTCATGCACTGTATGGGATAGTGTGGAATTTCATCATGCTAAGCTAATTCAGTTGCTATGATTTCTATTACACACTGATTCTGTAATCTCTTTAGCCTTTGGAATATATGGTATTAAAAGCTAAGCTAGTCAGATATAGCAGGGAAGAGAGATCCTACATGCAGTTTGATGCTGCAGTGTACTGGTACAGACTCGGTGGTCAGCGGTAGTGCAAAGTTCTAGGTAGCAGAGATTGTGCTGCAGGAGTTTTCCTGAATCCTAAAGACACAAGTTTCAGCTGTGTTTGGGGCATTTCTTTGGCTTTTGAAATATCTGGCAAGTTTCATAGTTTGACATTTGTGCCAGTAAACTTTTAAACGGTGATCTGGTGCTTGTAAGAAGCTCTGAAATATTGATGTGCTTGGCAATTAGTTATTCAATGCAAAGAATCGTAAGGAATATCAGGTTAATAAAACAGTATTGGTGACTACAAGCAGAGTAGTATTGTTTTGGGGAAAAAATATGCGTGTTAGATTCATTTCCCATGGAACTGTGGGTAATTCTGCATGTTGAGGTCATCTGAAGTCATCAGAGGACTAAAGTTTTGGAATAGCAGCAAAAGGAGGATGTAATTTCATTTTCTATTATAACATCTGCCTGACTTGAAAGAGTTGGGAAGCAGCTGCATAACACCTAATTAGTTTAAAACCCAATTCATTGATCTTTCTTGATAATTAGACTTATAAGCATTGGGAAAAATTTGGTTTACTGAAATCGTGTAGGGTCCAATTCTGTATTAATTTTGGAATATTTAGAATTGGCTATGCTGTACAGCCTGGTTTCACCCGGGCAGTTGTGTTAATTAACTGCAGCCTCTAATGGGACCCTTCTGTGGTTTTATTTATACATGTTGGGAAGTTAGATTCATAGATGCTCAGGAAGAACTACAACATTTCTTTTTTTCCCTCAACAAGTAGTGAAAACCTCTCTTTTGCATCACTCTGCTGCTTACCAGGACAGGTATTCCATCCGGTAATGGTGATACGTAGGTTAGGAAGTTGCCCGAGGAAAAGCAGCTTAGTTGTTCACACACTGTGGGAAAAACAATTTTCTTACCAAATATTTCTGAGCCTGAGATGACCCTTAAGCCAAGTTGATTCTGGGTACTTAGCTATTTGAGTCTGTCGCACACTCTTGGTGGTATTTTCCTAGGTAACTTCCTTGTCATATTTGTGAGGAAGGCCGTAAGTGGATGACATGCGTATTTGTATTAAGACTTCTACAGTGAGCAATGGAAGTTTTACAGCTGACAGGATGATCTTATGTCTGCAGCTTCTTTCTTTTTTTATTTTATTTTATAATTTTCTCCTCCTTTAAAAGTGGATGTAGTACTTCAGAATTTCTTGTTTGGTAGTGTTAGTTAAATTGCATCATCCAAGGTCTCTCTGAAATGCTTCCATGCACAAACACCAAACTGTGGTAGTTTTTAACGGTTGTTCATCCTTTCCTTCAGCTGAATTCTGTAGCTTAACTTTTATTTTCCTGTTGTGTTTAAAAACGGTACATAATACATATCCTTAGATTCAGTCTAGATATACAGGGATTTTAAGTTGTGACTATTATCTACCTGTTTGAATTTTCCAAGGAACAGATGTCCACATCTGAAAAAAAAAAAAAAAAAACAGCATAGCATTTCACATTAAACGGTATGTTTGTTGGCATCTTCAAGGGACATGAAAGTTTGGATGGGCATGATGAATAAATTATCTTAACTTCAGACTGCTCTTTCAAAACAAGAATGAAATGGTCTACGGTGAATTTGCACTGCTTTTTGCCATGTTGTATTTCTTGGTAGGTATGTAGGAGGATCATTTTCTTCATGATTAATTTAATCCAGCATGGTCTGGCCTGTGTTACACAATGCAAGGAAAAGCATTTTTATCACAACCAAAATGAGCAAGGCAAGAGTCATGGTTATTTTCTTTTGATCTTCTTGGGATCTGCGACTACAAAATGGGTGAAATTCCAGCGTGTCTGTAAAGGTTCAAAAGTATTTTATTCTTGCTATTGATTTTTATGTGGAATGTTTTCAAACGCTGGGGCAATTAGCAGCTAAGCTAACTACAGCTGGAGAGAGACTGGTCCATCACAAATGGAAGCTAATGGGCCGTAAAGGCACGCAGGATGATTCAAACATTCAGCATGAGGTTTGAACCTAGACTGCCACCAAAAGGGTGGGAAGCCGGATATGTTGGCCAAGGGCTGAATGATGTACAGTGAATGTGTGTTGGCTGTTTTAAGATGTTGTGTAGTCATGCTTGAAAATAGCTTTCAGTTCAGGAGCTGAGAAGAAAATGGGTGCGGCAAGCATCTTGCTTGAAGCAGCGACTGTTTAGAAAGCAGATTTTATGTGGCCCTTCTGTGGCTCGTTGTTTTATGAGCTGATTTTTTTTTTTTCCCTGAGCATAAAAATTGGAAGGAAGAAATCTTTTCAGGTATGTTAAGACCTCCCCAGATGAATTCTCTTTATTTGGAAAAGAGACCACGTATATCAGCATACGAATCCTGAGGAGTGTCTGGTATGTCCTACACCTTTTCACAGCTTGTTTTCCAGACCTAAAGTAAAACTTCACTTGGGAAGCATTCACTGCAAAGTGCAACAAGTTGGCTGCGAAATTGCTGGATCTGTCTTAGCCTTTCTGCTAGAATCTTATTTATTTTCTTTTACTACAAGCATAGCAGTGAAAGGGGCATTATGTTTTTCCAGTGGGGGAATGCGTAGTTCTTGTCAAACAAACTTCTTACATTCTGTTTATAAACATATGTTGAGAAAGCACTTTGTTCTAAGCTAGTGCAGCTTTTGCAGTTTCTTTATTGTGCCAGAGCAGACGGAAGCATAGGTCTGGCCACTTCTCAGAGCTACTTCCAAGGATATTCTCCTTGTTTAAATGTTTCAGATAATTATTGGTTGCTGTCCCTGGCACCTTCAGTTTGCAAATCCTTTCACATATGCCAATGTCTGCTTAGGAGTCTTTGCTAATTTTTAAAAATGCTTTTCAACGGGCAGCTCTGGATAAGGCTTTGTGCTAAAATGTGAGTAAGAAAGGGAAACTGAATTTACTCCAAATGTTCGAATGAATTGCATAACAGCAGTTTTTTTGGTGTTCTACACTACCCTTACATTTACAAGCAGAGGGCTGCCTTTACAACTGGTCCTGCAGTCATATCATAATGCTCATCCGGCGGCATTAATTTTTTAAATACTTGTAGCACTAATCTGATAAGCTCAGTAAGTCAAGCAAGGATAATCCCTGGTGTCTTCTGGAAGTTATATTCAACCATTTTATGTTGCTCTTGTCTCCAATTGCTCTGCTCTGCAGCTAGACCAAGTCTTCTAGGAGGCAATGCTCTATCTTCTGCTTACTTTATTAACTGTTGGCTGGGAATAAAAGCTGGAATGTAGGTAATAATTTCTGAAGAAACATAATTGCAGCATATTGTCGCTTCCGTTTCTCTCCATCCATGGTCCAGTGCTATTTCTGGCACAGCTGCAAGTTAAAAATGGGCCAAGGTATAACACTTTTTTTTGTCAGTTTCAAATACCATCAAAGATTTGTGGGTGTCTAAAGCCATCCTTTTAATCTTGTGCCTACCTTCACATGTATGTGCATGCATATCCTGCAGGAATTTTACTCTTCTGTCTTTAAGTGCCACCTAAAAATGCATGTCTAATCTTCCATCAGTTTGAGCTTTCACGGATGTTCTCTTCTCTAAAGATCATTTTTTCACTGGCTACGTTTCAAGAGCCAATGTAAAGCCAATCAGAAGTAAGGTTTGTGTTGGATATATATGTCAGTGGTAGAAAGGTTTCCCCTGACACATTTGAGGATAAACTATGTCAGTCTCGTCACTCATCTTGCTGCAATGGGTAGGCTTGGATTTTATCCTTCATAAAATAGCAGTGGCACATGGTTAATCTCTCATCTTTTATAAATCATCAGCTTCCCTGGACAACTCTATAATGGTATGAAATAAAAATAATTAAAAAATACATTCCCTCAACTTGTTTCTTCTAAGCGGGCAAGCTGAGGTAATCAAATATTGTCTCCTGTGTATACCTCAGGTTAGGAACAGCTTTTAAGAAACTGTTATACGAGCAATCAGGTTGCTCCCTCACAAAATTCATTCCCCAAATTTCCTTGGGCAGGGGGAGAGATGGTAGGAGCTGATACATACTGCATAGATTTTATAGTGACTGTAAACCTGCCCTGTAGCTTTTATAGCAGCCTGTGGCTGTAACTTGGATGGTTCAGAGGCTCTGCCTTGCTGCAGAGGTGGAAATGCAGAAGTAGAATAAGTATATATATATTTTTTAATTTTCTTTGCATACTTGGAGCCTTTTAGCTAAAGAAGCTGATTAAAGCTGGGCTGTCTCATGATCTGCTCTTGTTTTCCTCAAACTCTAATGTCACAGTAATTTGTCTCATTAATTTGTAGCCATGAGAACAAATTACGATCTGCTGTAATGGTAACTATATTAAAGAAAAAGGTCATAAAAATGATAGGGAGGAAGTTGTGTGTTACAAATACCAAAGCAGAGCAATTAGGATTTTTCCCACTTTTAAGTAAAAAACATGGGAATATATGTATACGTATCTCTGTGTGTGTATATATACATGCATGTGTGGATATAGAGTATGTATGTATGAGTGTATGTTAAACAAAACAAAGACCATATTCATGGCTCCACATTGGCAAACACATTAATGAATCTCTGAATTCTCAGAGGGGAGTCAGCTGATGTAGCTGATTTCACTCAAAACGCTTGGATAAAATCCGTAGTAGCTAATAGACACTTACTGCTACGTTTTAAGTTCTTTTCTCTAGCACTTAGACGTAAATGGCCATTTCTTCAATAGAAGCTGGCTACTTTCTGAGGTGTCTGTTTACACTGTTACAGAAGAGATTTTTAAATTATTACATACAGTGGAATTAAAAAAAAAAACCACAACACGTGAGCAATGCCTGTTGTGAATGATGCCGATCTTAGGTTGATGGTTATGGGGTTGCTGGGAGCCAAGCTGAAAAACCTACAGCTGAGTGTTGTAACAAAAGCAATCACTTCTGGATTAATGTGAGGTGATATGTGGTGGGAGAAGTTGCTGGGGTGCAAAGGGGGTCTGATGTTCAAGGAAAGCAGTTAGTGATGTCTGGACTGAGCCATTAATCTTTCAAAACTTTAAAATAGAGTACCAGCTGGAAAAACTGCATATTGCCTTGCGTTAAGAATCGGAAAAGTAGAAGAACAAAAGTCGGTGGCAGGATCCTCCATAAGTCACATTTAGCTTTAGGCACCTGACCTAAAACGTATTAGAAACAAAAACAGAAGCAGTCCAAGGAAGATCAGTGCCATTAAGGCAAGCGTAGAAGGTTCTCAGAGAAGGAAGAACAAATGATCCTCCCGCTTTAGAAAAGGTTGACGTGAGTGTATGTGCAAATGTTAGCTAACAATCTGCCTGCAGAGAGCATTAGCTGGGAGTTGTCATTTGCTCCATATTTTCTCATGATTGTAGAAGGAGAATTTGTCAGTCTGGGAATTATAACCTCTGGGGTGGCCAAATTTAGAAAAAATCTATTCTTTGTTCTCATTCATATTCCTGTTTTGTTAACTGATGGCTTTAAAATCACTTTAGTGGTAGTGACAGTCCTGAAATTGTAAATGCACTGTTAACTGATAAACTACTGCTTGGTTGATTCTTCAGACAGTCTGCAAGCATGCAATGAAATAAACTCGGACTGGACTTTCTTACGGTAACCACATTTGTCACCCATAAAAGCTGCATTTGAAGAGCAAACCTAGGAGTCTGCATTACTTGGTATTTTCTCCTCAACAATAGCCACAGCCTGGTGATTGGGGAAGAATAAGAACAGGGCAAGCATTGCCAATACTCCCCCTTAATAATCTCCCAACCTCCAGCTGTTTTTGGCTCAGGGGATTTCCTGAGCTGGATATTGTCTCGGTGTTTAATAACCCTCAAATGTTTTCTCTTTTATAAACTTGTCCCTCCTTGAGCTAAGGTAAACCCCTTCTGTCTTGCTAAATGAAGGGGAATTCCCGAGACCACCTCTGTTCCAGCCCCTGGGGTGGGAAACAGGAAACCTGCTATTCTTACATTCAGGGATGGAGAATGTAAGATTTATGAAGGAAAATATTGGTGCTAAAGAATATTGATAATTATTGTAGTAATGTACTCAATACTGTCATATGATCGAGGAAAAAAAGCAAAACACTAAAAAGAGAATACCATTCCCAAAGAGATCTCCTTACTCTAATTACTAGGTGTTTGAGTTTTTGCAGTAGCTGACTGGGTGACCTCTCAGTTTCCTTGCTCTTGTAACTATGGCTTTATTTATAAAATATTACCTTTCAACAGGAATCCATCAGGAAATGAAAAACTGTAGTCACAGCTGAGTTTTTAAAAGTAAAGATAAAACAGTAAGTAGCTGCTCCTACTGAGGAGCTCCATCCATTTTGTGTGCTGAATGAGGCAGCAGTCTTGTGAAAGTATGTTGATTCTGTAGCTGAAGACATTAACGGACTCTGTTTTCTAATTTTTGGCATTTTGTGGTGTTCCTGCCTTTCATTTCAAACACTAGAACACTTCTGTAAGACAAATTCTACAATTTGTCTTGTAGGAGAACACTTGGTCAGCGTGTGTAATTTACTCTTCTTGCTTTCTGCCCTGTCCTGGTCCTTGCATGTTCCCTGTATGTTGGCCCTTCCTTCTTTTCCTCTTCACCCTTCGCATGCAGGATGGCCTTTCCTTTCCCTTGGTGTGTAGAAAATGGCAGGAGTGAGAGAAACCATCCTTTTTGCTCTCTGCTGGAGCCAGGTGCCACAAGCAGCAGCGCTTGACGGCTGGTGCACTGCTTGCAAGGGGCAGCGAGGCCAGCTAGTACAAGCTAGCAGGCATGGAAGGGGACAGATGAAGCCAAATGCAAACTGAACCTTACAGAAAATTAGTAACCTTTAAAATGCCGTTTAAAGCAGTGCCAATATGAAATGAAAGTGCACATTACAAAGCGTTTTGAACTAGCAATGAAAAGTTCTATGCAAGGGAAAAGCAACGTAATATTAAATGTTAGCTGCGTTTTAGAGGCTTGTGACTTGTTCAGTTTTGGATACTTTTTCATGGGGAAGGCAGAAAGCTTGTCCCTGACATGACAGCCAGATTTTTAAGTCTGTCTTCCAAAACATGACTATTCCAGAAGTTTTCAGAAAAATACCTTGTGCAATGCAGTTGTTTAACTACTAGCATGGGTCTTTAAGCTCATGGGTCTGTGCCACCAGGGGAGCCATCTTACTGCTGCTAGTATTTGTCCTAATGGTCTGTGAAGTAAGCTGTGTGTGACTTAATATGGATATACAACTTGCAGTTAGCAGTCAGTTTTTATTTCTTTAATACTATTTGAATAATAATAATAATAATAATAATAAAGTTCATGCTGTTAGTTTTTTCTGGAATATTAAACTAATTGGGACACATTCACTTAATTCTGTAGTTATTTCACTGCTTTATGCAGTTATGTTTGTATGACTGTACAATGTAAGGTGAATTTTAATCCGTTTGGCGGTGGAGTAAGAGAATTTGGTGATAAAAAGGAGCAGCAGGAGTGTAGACACTTGAAGATGAGTGAAACTGAAAATACTTACATTATAGGTACAACATAACAGAACTGCAAACTGCTGTAACTGTAAGTTCTGCGTTTCTTCCTTATATCGAAGTGAATGCATAACAGAACTGAAATTGGGCAATTAGTACTTTCCCAGTGTGAGCCTCTTGCCAAGCCAGTGCAAGTCACTAAGCCATCAGAAGATCACCTACTGCAAAAGGCGGGTACTGGTTTGCTGCTTGATTCAGCACAGGGCACCGGGGCAGCGTGCAGGAGAGCTGCAGGCAGGCAGGGGCCGAGGGGGGATGCTGCACGGGGCCAGCCAGCTCTCCGCTCAACCGTCTGCAAGAACCAACTGCTTAACTACTAAGGAGCAACTAAATGCAAGGTCAGAAGGAAAAAAAAAGTTGTTGACTAAATGTCAGTCTTGATACATCACTTACTATCGTTTCATATGTCATATTGAGACAATCAGACATGAAAATACAAAATACGGGTGCATGTTGAACCAGGCCCACAAAAGAAGTTAACCGGTGTATTTCTGATTACATTTTATACTATTTGGTGCTCCCAGTGCTGCAAGATGCTTAAGCAGAATTGGAGCTGAATCTTGGCAATACTTAAATGGTGTGTGGGTGGGAAGGCATGGGCTGAGTTGATTGTAGAGAACTCAGAGAATAAAAGATGCTGGAGTCGAAATACAAAAATAAACAAAAGATCCTGTATCCAGAAAACTTTCTCAATCAAGTGTTTCCTGCTATGCGTACGTTTTCTTTAAAAAATAAATAAGACATCCTCAAAATATGCTTTAAAATATGGCATAGCATGATGAGAGGATAGTTTTTATACATAAAGAGCATAGTCTTAAATACCAAAAAACCCCCTATGAATGTACTTCAACTCCCCATGTCAGTTACAGGATACGAGCGTCACATGTGCCGTGGTGGCTCCAAGGGAATGCACCAAGATCCTTGCTCTGCAGGAAGCCAGTCAAAACACTAGTATCTTCCTCTCTGAAACACTGATTTTTATGAAGTACATAAACTGAATTTGATCTAACTCTCTCCTGACAAAGTTCTATTTAAAAAATCGGCTGTGTGGAGAAGAAATAGCGTTGTCTAGAAGCAGCATGTCCAACTGAAAATGGGTTTGTTTATACTATTTTATACTATCAGGATTCAGTCTTGCTATTCTATCTTCCTTTGTAGTTTTAAACAAAGGAAGTACTATTTGTAATATATGTAAAAAGTTTCACGTTTTGTTCCTGTTTAAACAATTTCTGTTTTAATTAAGCGTGAGAAATTATGCAAATATGGGTGCCCGTATCAACGTACTACCCTGATGGCAATTTTATGAGGAAGCAAAGCACAGTCCTTTAGGACTACATCTGGCCTGCTGGGCTGCACTACATCCTCAATATGACCAGTGCAAATGCAGTGATGTAACTTTTACCTGTGTAGGATATTGATATTTTCTAGAGCTCCTTAGCAATGCCGTAGCAGCATTAGGAGCTGCTGGTATGCCGTTCCTACACCCAGTGGAGTCATAACCTCATCCAGCAACGCAGCTAGGCACTAATGTCAGTGGAAAAATGAACGACAAAAAAAACAACCTTTGCTTAAATAGTTTTGCCTCATCAGTAAATTATTACTAGTAAATATTGACAGAAGTCATCTGTATATTACCAGGAACTGAATTTGAGTCGTATATGACAGTACATTTCAAGGGCTGTAGAAACAGTACAAAGCAAGTCCATATCTTTGTATAAGTACTGTGTTTACAGTAAAGTATGCACTCAGCTAAAAGAAGCTTCATTTACTTGGATGGACATACTGAGTAGAGATGTAGACAGCTCTCCCTCTACTGTTCTGTTAAATCTTGTGCTGTCAGTCTTTGTGTGTGTTCTCAAAGATGAGCAGCTTTCTCCAGACATACACATCAGCATTTTTTTGTTGTCGTTGTTGTTACATCATTGGTAAAAAATCAGCTTGAAAACGATATTTTTTCCAAGGTTGATGGGAGTAGTTGGTGATTGCTAGTTTTGGTTTGGGGTATATGATAGTTCTTTTGCGGCACGTTAAGTCAATTTTGACTTACTGAAAAGCTACGGACGCAATTAAAATAAATCTGTTTCAAGAGTTATTCTTTTCTTTGTTTAAGGAAAGGCCCTTCATATCTTTCTTGCTCATTTTCATTTTGTGTTGATTAGTTTATACTATTTAATCTGCTTTATAGTTACCAACTACCAGAGAATGAAACTCGTCTTATCCATCATTTCTTTTAAACTGGACTCCCAGATTGCAGTAACTGTAGCACATAACAAATGTAGTTAAAGCCCCAACTGTGTCCAAGGGGAAGCAAAGTTATTTATATGGGACTCAAGTGCAACACTTCTCTGATAAAGGCCAGTGCTCTGGAACGAAGGTTAAATGGCAGCGGCGATTCCCTGCCAACCTGTCAGATCTGGGTTCGTGCAATTTTGTCACTAAGCCAGACAAGAAGCCAGGACAAGAAATAGCTTCTTGTAAACCAGTCAGGAAGCTGTTGCTGCGATAGTAGTGAAGCTAAGTTATTTAAAAGCACTGATAATGATGAAGAGAGCAGTAAGTGTTGGTTGCTATGCTAGGCAGTTTACCCTTTAACTTTCTTTCTTCTTTTTTAGAATATCCGATATTTAGATAATAATGTCTGTCTCCTGTATTACATTTTAGTTGCTTTGCCTTATTCAATGCTAATAAATTACTGACATTTAAGTATATCAAACTGTTTTGTTCTGAAGGAGTTTACTAGTAAAATCATTTGCTGGTGAGAGGATCTTTGTCTTCTCTATATAGTGTGTGTATATGTGTGCGTGGGTTTTATATATATGTAAACTCCTGTATGTGTACATGTGTTTTATATATAAGTAAACTCCTTCTCAATAGAAGAAGTGTATGCTATTTGGAAGGATATAGCTGGATAAAAACATGGTTTTGAAGTTTCCTAACTATGAATAATTTCATGTGAAAAATTTGTCCTAACTTCCCTGACATATTATTTTAAAGATAGGGATTTTAGTTCTTTATTTCATAGGCAAGGGAAAAAAAATAAGAGAGATTATAAAATTAAAAAGCTAGATGCATTCGCAAAGGCTGAACTATTTCTCCTAGACTTGTTCTGTACATTCAGTGTACACGCTGGGGATCAAGTCCAAGGAGCTACATTGATTTACAGCAGCCGTCTCCAGCCCCATCCCCTTTCCAGCAAATTGGTATGCTGATCCAGTGAGTACAATCAGGCAGAAGAGGCTGCAGTAGGGCAGCAGCAACCACCGCAGAAGAATGGCCTCGGGGATGCCTTAAAAATGTGCCATTGCCTATCGAAGCACTCGGCGGCAGCAGCTGAGCTTGAACTTGGGGGTGAGATGCAAGCGCAGTGCGCAGGGCCGGAGAGCTGAAATCATAGCTGCTCACCGAAATGCTTCCTAAATGTTTCAGCAGAACACGTGTGCGTGTGTGAAAGCCTAACCGAATTCTTTTACATATGGTTGTTTGCCTTCCAGCGCTTGCTCTGCGTGGCTTACTGTGACATTTTAAATGGTGAGTTTACAAACTCCGTGTTAATATTGAAATACTGCTTTACAGCTTACTTCGGGCACGTGAGGCAGCTAGGTACCAATGCACTTAGGTCTTCAGTCATTCAGAGTCTTAGTCGGGGATCCTGATCTTTTTGCCACTGCGGTAACTTCTGGTTGTATTTGTTATTTTGGTTTGGTTTTGGTTGTATTTAAACCTAGTAGGCTTTTAGGGTGTCAGATACCTAAACTGATGTGTGTTTGCTTAGTTTTGTTTTCTTACAGCTGGTCCATTGCAGGGCCCGTATCTAGGGATGGGTAAGCTCGTGGGATCCTTTCTGGGGTGGCTGAGCAGCGGCCAAAACCTGATGCCGTTTATATTTCGGTATTCACACAGGTCTCTGCTTGGCAGCGTGAGGGTGCTGATATCCTCACAGACCATTAAAGCCGTTGCCAGAGATGTTTACTGAGCACGTTTTAATTGCTGCATGGACGTGAGGGGCTGCCAGTCGCTGGCAATGGTCACTTCTGCTTGAGGGGGTGAGGCTGTTACCGGGTTTTGCTTCCCAGTTCCCCTGCCCTCGCTGCTGGCTGGTTGGGATGCAGCATCCGCAGCCCACCTGTAGTGGGGGGAGATGTAGTTAAGCTGCAGTACCTGGCATTCAGCTCAGGGGGTTTACCCCACCATCTCTCAACCCCCCAAAATTGCTGGTAAGCCTGGTGCTGAGGAAGGCCAAGTGGTGGGGGGGTGGGCAACCGCGTGCCAAGCTGCAACATCTCGAGGGGCTTGACACCAGAGAATGCAGGCAGCCTTCAGAGCCATAACAAAATATTTTAAAAACTTCAGGAAAAAAGGTCTTCTAAAATGCATTAAGGTCAGCGTTCAATATGCTTGTCTTTCCTTTCAGTCTAAAACCTTGCACCTTTTGGAAGGCTGCAAATGAGAGACTGGTGAAAATGAGGTTTTGTCCTATTGTTTTGTAGAGAAGATGCTCTACAAAGGAGTGTAAAATGACGATTTTGGAACCAAAAAGGTTGACGTTCGTAAGCCTGACTATAAACTTCACGTGAGCTTAATTTCCGTATGGCTACCTGGTTAATAATTAAGCACTTATTATGCAAAATATTTTTAATCTTGGAAAGAGGAAAAAATGAAGTTTTCTGTATGGTTTCCACCAGTGCTCAAGAGATGGCTTTTGGAAAAGAAGGAAAACATTATTGCATACAATGTCTAGCTCTCTAAGATAGGTGCTTAAAATGTGGCTTTTCAGCTGGAAACACATAGACTTATAATGCCTTTTTTTCTGTCAACGAACTGCACTAAAAACCCGTTTCAGCATGTTTCTGATAAGTGTAGGCTGCACACTGAGGTGGTTAGGGAGCTCTTGTACCCTTCTCCTTGGGCAGCTGACACGATTAGCCCTCTTGCATTAACTCTCACCCAGGGGAAACGTAGCCATAGGAAATCCCTGCCTAAATCACGACATTTTTGGTGGAGGCGTGTGACCCATGTGTGCGTGTGTTCTGCGGTGACAGCAAGCGTTTAATTATGACTAAATTTGATACACATTTTGGTTTGTGTTCTGTTGCCACCTTCTGCTCAATGTCTTTCCACTGCACTCTTGTGGTACAGTAACACGTTGCACTGGGGAGCTCGCATTGGAGACGACATTTGAGTATACGGCGCTTTAAAGCAGCAGTGCCAAAAGGAAATGTCAGCTCCTCTCCTGAATTCTTGAGTGCAAAGCCCTGTTTAAACAGTACAAGGAAAACATCTTCCGTAGGAAAATTACTGACAGTTTTCATCATTTTGAAAACTAAGATGTAAGCCATCTCGCTGACACCGCGTAGCCTGGTCTCACTTTGGTTAGCTTAAAAGCCCACGAACCACAAACTGAGCCAGGCAGCACTTGTGTATGGTGCTGCGAGTCACAGAATTAGACTGATTTAAGCCTTTGAACATTTTTATAGGGAATAGGAGCAACTGGAGGAGTGGTATTGACAGCTTGGTGTACTGATTTCTTCTGGAGATTTCCACTTGGTGGTCTCTAGAAAGCACACTCCTGAATGTTTATCCTGCCAGCTCTTAGGGCTTATTGTATGGACCCAAATGCGGGCTTTATTTCCTCATGCTCTGTCAGGAGCTTTCTTCAAGTAGAGTGAAATAAACAATTTTGGCTGCCTTGTGACATGGCTGGTAACAAAAATAAAAAAAAAATCTTTCTTTTTTAAAATGCTGGGAATAATGTGCAATTTATATTGTAGCCAAAAGGCATATTAATCCTCTAGTAGAATTTGTGATAGTGAGGGACCAAAGAGATGTGATGCGGTTGCTAATTAGTGTTTTTTGCTAGCAGAATCAGCTAGGAGGAGAAGCAGTCTTGAAACTTCCCAGACCCTGAGATCCATGAAAAAAAAAAAAAAAAAAGGAAGCAGGTGTATCTTTATGTACTGGTTTCTTCTTCTTCTTCTTCCTCTCTTTTGGCATAGCTTGCTTAGAAGTTACAGAAATAGTAAATTCTTTGTCTGAAACTGCTCAGCATCTGTGGTTTGTGAGGGTAAAGAACGTGAAGTCAGAGCTGTAGGAGAAATATATACTGCAGGGGAAATGGGGTCTGACTGGCTCAGATACTACGTGGGGAAGAGGGTCCCCACTTGCATCATATTTTACTGATATTCACCAATAAAGCAAACCAAGTTTTTTCAAACCTGAGAGGCGTAAGGGATACATTTTGATATAGCTCAACAGTCTTGATGGCGAAGGCCAGCAAAGAGACTTCTCATCTGTTGCACTATGGTAAAAATGGCTGTGCTTGCTGAAGGCACCTGGCCACTGAGCTCCGATAACTCAGCAGGACTGCAAAACTTGGCCAGCGGTGTGGGAAACGCACAACTGGCCGGTTACTGCTTGCAGTTTTAAACCTGCGTGGTATCGATTTATTTCGGTGTGATAATTTTTGGAGTAAATTTAACCTATTGAAAAATCGGCTATGCGAGTTCCCATCCGCAGGGTCTTGGCTTCTGCTTCCGCCCTCGCCACCTTGCAGCCCTTGAGGTAAGTACATTTTGTGCAGAAGTTTGCGGCCCTTCTTCCCTGGCTGCCAGGCTGTGGTGCCCTGCTCCTCCCCTGTCAGTGCCGAGCTTCTGGCAGAGTTTCTTCTGCTTGGAGCGCATTAGACTCTTTATAGTCTTTTCTGACTGCTTCTTGCCTATTTTGTTCTTTATTTTGTTTATGCCAACCCAGCGCTAGACAACCCCTTTTTCTTGTATGGGGTCATGGGTTCAGTGGCATAGTACAGTGACGATCTGCTGTTGCCCATGGTGTCAGGCTTTTCCATGGCTCTGGCCGTCTGAGGGAAAAACATTAAAAGTTCAAACGAGCAGAGTGTGTCATGTCTGCTGTGGCTCGTTTCCCTGCCTCAAGACTTTTATGAGATGTCGATGGCTATTTTAATTAACCTGACTTGTTGCTCTACTTGACGTCAGAGGAAACAGAGGAAACACTTTAAAATAAAATCCCTAATTTTAACACCTTTCAGTATGACTCCCCATGTAAGTTTCCCCTACCATCTCTTGAAATCCAGCTCAGTGACTGTGACAGCCATTAGTGTGAAGGAGAAAGGAAGGGAAAGCCGTGTGTTATAAATCTGGGATAATGCCCAGTGAGGTCCAGCAGCGTCTTTAACTGGGAGTTTGTTAGATCTTTGCTAGGTAAGTGTGGTGTTTTTAATAGGTAATGCCACTTGGGCACAGCAGCCCAGTAAGCGGTCTTCCTCTCCTATGTACCTTGCTGGGTGTACCATGCTTAAACTGTTGGAGTACAAATTCTTTCTTTGTTGTCTTTCACATGAGCACCAATAAAAGCAATTAGCAAACTGTGGAGTACTCTTTGCAGAGGTGGAAGTAATGGCTCTGTGTGCAGGGATCAGACCACGTTAGCGTCAATTCCTCTTGAAATTACAAAGCAGCAGTTTAGACCAGCTAGCAAAAGTACCAACACAGATCTATCCTTAGTCTTTGACTTCAGGAACAATGCGGATATCTTTAGAAAAACAAATTTGTGTGCTAACCAGTGCAAGGCTCATCTTTCCTCTCCCTCAGGTTGCCACTGAGCTGCAGTTTCCAGAGCTACCAGTCTTCTGCAGCATGGCTGAGGCTTTGCTCACGAGTCCTGGTGCTGAGGAGGAGGAGGAAGGTCGTGGTGGCTGCCAGTCACAGTGGTGACAGACGCAGAGTGGTGAGGTGGGAGGGAGGAATAACACCCCATGCACAGGAGGGACGCGATGTGGATCCAGCAGGCCTTGGGAAGGGGGAGATCAGGAGAAGCCACCTGAGTCCTGAAGACGGGTCAGGAAACTGAATTCCTATTCACAAAGAGGATTATTTTTTTTTCTCCAAGCCAAGCACTCGTCAACTCTTTGCCCTCTGCTTGGCCCAGGTCCAAGGCACCAGCTCAGGGTGCTGCTGGGTGGCCGCAGTTGAAGGCACTTCCTGCTGGCACCCAGGTGCTACCCCAAGGAGCACTCGAGTTGTGGCCACATGGTTCTCCCTTTCCAGCAGAAGCTCGGTTGATGGGCTAAAATTGGGTTTGAAATCAAACCTCAGGAAGCCCGCGGTCCCACTGAATCTCAAATGAATGCTTTCAGATGTGTGGTTCTAATGCAGCGTTATTTCCCACAGGTGGGATGCTTTTTGCATAGCTTTTTTTCTTGAAGCAGATTTATCAGCCAGACACACCGAGGCACAGTTGAAAGTCATTGCTGTGCGGAGTTCACTGAAGCCTTGCTAATCAAAGGATCCTTTGACAGGTGGGGTGTGCTGGGGGGCGGGTTATGTCGCTTTACTGTAAAAATGAAACCTCCTTAAAACTCAGGTCAAGTCACAAAATATTTCTTTCTCTGAAGGTGAATTTTCTTAAATAATTTTGTGTTGCAGCTAACCGTGAGGAGCACGTGCTTAGTTTTGCAGTACAGGTGGGAGTTTTGAGGTTTAAATACTTTAAGAAAAAGAAAATACTGTAGCATCAGTCCTGGGACAGATGTCAGCTCTGTGCTTAAACAGAGCACACACACATGCATGCATGTGTCTGCAGTTATTAATGATCAGAGCTCTTGGGTGGGCGCAGTTCAGCCTACTTCAGCTCCACCAGTGTCCAAGCCTTCTTATTTGAAGGATGGTGTCTTAAAGAGGAAAAGGGCAGTTCAGTTTCAAGCCTGTGAGATGACAGGTGGTGGTACCTGTTCCAGTTTTCTGATTTATTGTCTGTTCCTTAGGAGCCGAAATGACAGGAGGTAGGCAGTGAGTAGGGTGCTGAACATCTCATCAGTGGAATAAAAGCATCCTGGCTGGAAATGTGTATGACATTTTGTGCATCTGTGTCTACTTTCACATAAGGAAAATAGTATCTTTTTAACTGAGAAGAGGATAAATAAGTACTATCATTTAAATAATAGTTGCAGTAATATCAGACAAATATTTGTTTTTCAAAGGTTATGTTATAACATCACTGAACATTCATCTGTCTTTTGGGAATGGTCTTCAACTTGATTATTGCTAGGGAATACTTGAGTTTGTGTATTAGCTGGCAAAGTATGACTAGCATTTTTTTTTTCTTTCAGGGGCTCTTCTTTTGTCTTTCATTGCTTTCCTGTTTGGGAAATTTAAGTTTGGTATTTCCTGAGTTTCCCAACTTTTCATTGCTGTACTTTCATTTATAGTTCACTAGACAACAGCCTCTTAAGTATCTTGTGATGGCATGTGTCCTTACAAACTTATTTTGAAATGATGTTCTTAGCCTTTAACCTCAATCTAATTTGCAATTCATATCACAAAATGTAAAATAAGTAGGCAATCACAAAGTAATCTCAGTTTTTGTCAGAATCTGGATTCTAGTCACAAAATGTTTTTTTTAAACTACTTTTTTTTTTTTTTAGTCTCGTATCAACAAATGTATTTAAAAACTGGCTCTGACTTGCAGCTATTTTTCAGGACAGTGTCTGTTTCAGAGTGTGATGAAATCTTGACATTTAGTCAAGCTTTGACATTTTCTGTTAGACCAGATTAAATGTTTCTTTGTGCAGGTGCATTTCAATAGACCAGAAAATGGCAGTCAGAGGGTCACCTTTACTTCTGATGTAGCTTCTGACTTTCAGTCAACAGAATAACATCAGGATCGATCTCAGACTGTGTGGAGCTAAAGGATACATCACAGGCTTGCTACTTCTTGTTTTTACACTAAGTTCTGACTGAGTTCTACTTAATTCAGTTAAATAGGTACACGTTGTAATGAAATTACTGTTTCTAATGTTCTTGTCAAAGCTATGGAGAGACTTCTGCAGTGTAGATCATGCTTCATTTTCCTTTGTGTCATTAAACTGCTCAAGAAAGATGACCTGACTTATTAGGAGATGTGTGCTGCTTGGAAGGTGGGTGGAAATCGGCTCTGGGCAAATCGAAAGCTATGACAGCCCAAATCTTGGATTGACAGCTCTTGGCTTTGCGAGTGCTTCCATTCTCCTGTCCTATGTATCTATGTAATACATGATTTTCCCCCTCAGGCTCCGCGTGTCTTATCCTAAGATGAGGAGAAGGATTCAGATGAGGAGGACTCTGAGTTGCTTCTGGTCTTTAAAGGCTATGCTGTGTTGCAGCTGGCTGCTGCTGCAGCAAGTAGTCAAGCAGTATAAAAATCTATTTAGACACCTGAAAGATGATGCTCCTGCGCACGTGAAGTTTTCTTGATCTCTATTTTTACTCAACTTTAATTGAGTGTACAGAGGATATGGAACATGAACTCAAACACAACAGCATACTTTGTTCATCCGTGTCTTTTTCTGGGTTTGCTTTACTTTCTTGCATGTTGTTGGCTTCTGTTGGCTGTTGAGAAATTTGACAGTACACAAAGCAACAGCCCAATGTCTGCTTCCCTTTAGTGCATTGAAGAGAAGAGGCTTCCTATTCATGGTTTGCTTGGTGTGTTGCAGTGGTTTCTGCGGGGACAGTCTTTTATCATGCTCCTGCAAGCACAGTGTTCACTTCAAGCTGTTTCATCACAGTTGTCAGAAAAGCAGATTGAAGCCCTGTCTTTGATTGTCTGCTTGGGCATTTTCATAGGTTATTTCTAAGGGATTCTGGAAAATTACCTTATGATCACCTAGGCAGAACAAATAGGGATTTTGAATTACAGAATCTTTTTTTTTTTTTTTTCTCCTCTCTCCCACCACGGAAAAAACCTGCAGTAAAATGCAATTCCTCAGCCCATTTCTGGATTAGGCTTTTGTTTGGAAAGCAGAGGAGGTAGCAGAAGCACTGATGAGCTTTTGATGCTCTGCCCCTGGGAGCCTGAGTGCAAGCTGCTCTGTAGAAAATTTGTATTTAACACTGCTTTCTTGATACGTAGGACATCCTTTTGTACTGTATTTGCTGCACAGATAGATATAATTAGATTCTATCTTGCTCCCATAAGGAGTAGAAGGAGTTAAATGTATCTGGTGGTGTTTTCTTTCCCTCTTTGTCACAGGCTGGTTCACAGATGCTTTTTTGTTCATAGAAAATCAAAAGGTCTGAGGAGGGCATGGTTTGTTTTTGCCAGAGAAGTATCTGTGATCTGCAAAACAAGATGCTTGTCTGCTTCAGTGTGAACTGAAAAAAAGAATTTCACTGTTAAGAAGGAGATGGCTGTTTAATGGCCTGGTGTTTAACACTGAGGAGCTGGGGTCTAAAAGAAGAAAGTGATGTGGTGTTAGATGATGCTTACTGAGGATCCTTGTGAAATCAAGAAGGAAAAAAGCAGAGGATTTGGCACACTCAGGGGCTGAACTTTCTTGAAGCTCTACAATGAGTCTCTTAGTGCAGTTGTTTCCCAGTGACAAAACGGAAGAAAGATGTGCAAGATCTACCTGCTAAGATTAAATTCTTCAACGTTGATGTTCAAATGTGCTTATTCTGCACGGAAAATCTGCTTTGTGCGTTTTTGTCTTCCCTTTAGGGAAGACAATGGGAAAGAAAATGCCCTCAGGACACTGGTCATGGACAGTATCCTGTCACATAAACCAGGTTAGAGCCAGGCCCTAGTGGAGTGAAGGACAGAGCTCCGCTGGTAGCAACACCTTGGATCAGTTGCAGAACGAAACATTTGCTTGAAGTTTTTGAATAAGGCGGTACTGAAATAGTGTATGTTTGCTCCGCTTGCTCAGATTTTATTGTAGCGAGCACTGAGGTTATGCGTTCCCTAAGTGGAACTGGTGGAGTAGATTCTCACTGCCGGTAAGAAATGATGCGAGAAATCTGTAAGGAACTGCTGGTGTCTGGTGTAGGGAGCTCGTGCCAGCGGGTGGGTTTGAGCTAGCTCCTCTCATCCATGCACTGGGCTGCTCATCAGGTCATTGCTAGGTCAGAAGGTAAATGGCCATTGATGTTCAGACCGTGTCCTTGAACAGCTCTCTGTGGTTAACTCTTCTATAGGTACTTGCAGGTGCATAAAGGAACAGGCTCCCTTCAACGAAGGCCTGTCTTCTTCTAGTGAAGGAAGCTGCACAGGAGTCATCAGCAAGGAACTGGGAAAATGAACTAATTGAGGAGAAGACAATAGTGTCAGAAACAAAAAAGGATGGCAGTGGGATGGGGAAGAGTCAAGGCATGATAGGAGAAAGGAAGAAAGCAAAAAAGGGTTGGGGGATAAAAGTGTCATATCCTGGGGCTTTCTATTTGATATGTAAGGAAAGGTTGAGTAGTGTTTGTCCTGCGTACCAACGTGTTACACAAGGGGAGTTGAAGGAGGGAGAAAATGTAGATCCCTGCACTAAATATTTCTTTTCATTTAAGGATAAGGCGTATGAACCTAATTTATGCTTTGGGCTCACTGACGATTTGCTATGGTATCTAGGTCTGCATTCACTTGGATCTTTTTCAAAGATTTATCGCTGTAATGTTTTCCTGAGCACGGGTCAGTATGTCCCAGTTAAGCTTATGTCTTCATAGCAATGATAAATAGTAAAATTCCAACCTAATATGCATCTTAGGGACACGCACACGGTGGATAATAAATGAAAGAAGGTCAACAGGAGGGTGACCACAGCAAACACAGCTGCCGTCAGCTATTAGAGTGCAGAGCTATTCCCTTATGTTTTAGAGCAATGCTCTGCTCTTCCTTCTGAGTGAGAGAAGGTCAAGAAAATTGCTCCCTGTTTTCACAGATGTGACTCCCAGATTGATTGACAGGGTTGAAAATCATATTGTGTACTCTTCTGGGCTGCTATAGGCATCCATTAAGAGGCCATGTGTGTAATCATGCTGCATGCACGTTCTCTTGTTTTTTAAGGTGCCCCAGTGGTCATTCCACATCTATAGCTTTGAACTTTGTATATTTTCTAGAGATTCAGGTGACACAGCTAACAACACACCTTGGCATTGGTTTGAAATGAGTCGGTGTTTGCTGTTGTGGAGAACTAGTGTCTCTTCTGCAACAGGGGTGGGATTTTTCACTGTGACGTTTTGAGCTGTGGATGGTTTTCCGTGTTGTACTGCAGCTGTCAAAAGCGACGATAATGAGTCTGCAGCTAACTAAGGAGCTGCAGACAGCAGGGGAAGAAAGGAGTTGCATAATTTCGTTACATGTTTTAGTCGTGGAGAGCAAATGCTTTATAACTTCCTCTCTGCATTGATTCGAATGCATCTGGAATCCCTTTGTTGTGTTAAACCACAGCCAGTTGCGAACACGCCTTTGAGGCTCTATTAGCTCAGATTTGAGCCTGGCATAGATCTATACATAATTCCAGGGGTCATAATCCCCACATATCTCTGCTTTTCAATTTTAGTTCACTTCTAGTCTATAATTGAAAAGGAAACATTTTATCCCTGATTGTACAAATTGATGCTATTTTGGTCCTGTCTAAACCCAGCACATTTCTTTCATAACAGTCATAGCACCTTGAATTAAAACAACACTTGATATATCATTCCAGAAAGTTTAATTTTTAATGATTTTTGGAGTTGTTCCTTACATTCTAACTTCCACTTCATAAGCCAAGAACATTGTTTTCTGGGAAGTTGTTGGCTCTCCATTCCCGCTAACTCCCTGCAACACCACTTGGATTATCACGAAGAATCTGGTGACAGCGTCCCGCGGAGCCATTTCTGCAAACAGAAATCAGGCCAGTTCTCCCGGTGCCAATATAATATCCAAGCTACGATCTACAAACGCGTATCCCAAACATTTCATGCTTCCTTCCTCAGCACGGTGGAATGTAAATGTGACACCATGCTATTCAAGCCGCTGTTCGTCCTGCCTGGCAGTAGCCGTGTTGCAGTACAGTGCTGCCCCAGAGGGGCCGACGTGTTGGTGGCTGTGCTGCCATGGGGCATTCAGTTGCAGTCAGCACACACTAGAGCAGAATACGTGCCTGAAGAGGGGGGACTAAGGAAGGACAGGGCTCCCCCAGCCAGCTCGGCGTTGCCCTTGGACGTGCTTGTAGACCTCATTCAAATGCAAGTGCAAATCCTTCCTCCAACCCCGATAAGCTCAGAGCCCAGCTTTTGCTGGACACCGGTCCCTTCCTAGAGGGGTGGAGGGCGGTGTGAGCTCGGCCAGAGAAGTGTTATCTTCCACCACAAAACGATTTATTCTCCGGGCTGGACTTGGCCAGTACAGCTACATGCTGTCCCTCATGAGGGGCAAACACACCAAGAGCCAAGAGCTCGCTCATTTTACATAGCCGGTAAATGAAATGCTGCTTGCTGCGTCAGACAACTTTGTGGCAGGAGGTGGTGCCATCCAAGAACACCATCTTTCACTTGCTTTTTAAATTATGAAGAGGCAGTATTGTTGGATATGAACACAAATCTTTGTGAATATATTTAATTGAAGATACCGGAGACGAGGCTTACAGAGATGCAGAACTTCCTATATAAGTTCATTTGTAATTAAAATTCATTATTAATGAAATACTTGTATTAACAGGCCACATTTTTATTAGTCTCAGAGATTGTTATTAGACTTTATGAATTTCTGAGTAAACCTTGTGATCAGGAGCGTGCTCAGTTTGTTCCCTTCATTTAAGTATATTTCCTCAAAAAATACATATCTTTTTCTTGTTTGTTTGGTCTGAGGAGCCTTGTGTCCTTTTGGGCGAGGAAACATCATTTTAAAAGGGTTATCCAACGTATGCTTTAGTTTCCTCAGTTTCTGTTTGGGGTGGTATAGTGATTTTCCAGGAGGAGCCCTGGGTATATAAATAAGCCCTGACCCTTTGTGATGCTGTCCGCCACTTGATAGGAGAATTAATCTGCTCATGCTATTTTGTACCCATTGAGGATGCCAACACATTTTACAAACGTTATCTTGGCTTTGTTCTGTGCTGCCTGCCACCTGCTATCTCTGATTAGTAGGTAAGAAAAGAAGGATGAGGAGATGTGTCAGTACAGAGTGAGGAATTTAGGCAAAAATAGAAGAGCTTTATCATGTAGAATTGCTTTCATCACAACAGCATGCTGGTCCTTTTCCATATCCACATGCAATCTACAATTTCAGTATGTATTTTTTTTCCCCATTACTAAAATAACGTGTGACATGACTAAGGTTCAGCTGCGAATTATGGATCAGCACTGCATTTTGTTTGCATCCAGAAGCGTTTCACTAGTCAAGTGTTAGACGGGTAAGATCTGAACACAAAGAAGAGGAATAAAGAGGGCTGTCTGAAGTGATGTTTTCTCTCTGCACATCAGTGACCCTCTGAAATTTTGGGCAAGGCGCCAGAATTCACTGATCCCAGTCACTGGTTTCGTCAAGCTGCACATACATTTCTGAGAAGTATTTGAAGATGTGACCGTAGGAATGATTTTTTTTCCCTCTTAAACGTTATTTTTGAAGTGTTGTTATATCTCAACTACGTAAGTGTGTTTCAGTTGTTTTCAGTATGCGCCAGGAAGAAAAACAGATGCCTTCTCCTGTGGCAGCTGAGCTGAAGTCAGTGCTGACGTTCCTGTTTACAGCACATCGTCCTAGAAACGGGCTGTTCAGGAGATTTCTTGTTTTCTTCAAAGTCTAATGTTTGAAGCCTTACTCGTCACATTCTCCTGGTTTTCATGTACATAACAAAATACTGATGTTTGGCATTGAGGAGTACTACCCTAAAATGCTAATCATGTCACATGCTATACTTACCGGTCGGAAAACGTTAAGGGATCACTGACCAGCAATGTCTGATGCATTCATTATTTTAAAAAGGTGTTATTTTTTGCTGTATTTTTATGAGCTTCACTTTTTTTTTTTTTCTCAGTCCCGCTCAGTTTGAAGGCAAGATGCCTGCTGTGGGAGGAAGTAATGGGAAGATACAATGGCATCTGCATTAGCTGCTAATTTTAACCTCTCGCTATCTTTTCTCTCAGGATGCACCGCGCAGACAGAAATGCTTGTAGGCGGACAGGGAGCAAATTATTTTCCCCAAGCAAACTAATTACATGCCAGACATAAATGGTACTGCCAAAATGACTGGTCTCTCTTCACAATCATTCCAGAAGTTTTCTGGCTTCCAGAATGGAGTAGGAGTCTGGTAGTAACTCTGTTCCTGTGAGCTCTGACTGAATCCAAATAAACGTGGTAGGCCCAAGCCTTTAGCAGTGGGTGTATGCTGTGTTAGACAGTGCTAAAGGTACCCTGAACAGGTTTCTGGGATCACGGCATCTTTTGAGAAGCTGAATTTCATTATAACTAGGGTTTCCATGTTTTTTTTTTTTTTAGGGCTATTTCCACATATAAGTTTCCTAAATTAAACTTACATTTTGAGAGAAGCATGTAAAATAGGGAAGTGGTGCTAAGGCTTTCTGAAGTCTTTTACCTCAGCTTACAACTGTCCTGGTTATATTCGTGATCAGAGCTGAGGAAGGCGATTATCAATAAAAATTTGTTTGATTTAGCCTTCTTTATTAATGGCAAATTGCTTGCAAACAGACTGTGATTTTAAGAAAACTGTGTGCTATTTATAATCATTTTGTATATAATTGTTTTTTTCCTCAAAATTGCTGTTGGTAGTAAGATGTATTGGTAGTAGGATGTACTTTGTGGTCCTGAGAGAGCGCCGAGAGCAAACTCTTCCTATCAACCAAGCATCCATGATAATCAAATAGGAGATGTGGGAACACAGTGGGGACAAAACCATGCCTAGGAGTCACTGGGATGTTTGCATATCATTTTTCTCATTATTTGTTCAGCTGTAACAGTGAGTGGAAATTGACACCATCTGATAGCTCTTCAGCAGTCTCTGTAAAATGAGTCTGAAGGGCTCAGGGGAGCTCCCAGCAGCCATAAACCCATCTCTTAGATCACCTCCACAGTTTTTGTGTGCTGACAAGCTCGCTGCTGCTAGCAGCAGAGAGATGCATGGCTGTGGAGTCTGAACCATGTTTTCATCCAGGATTCGGCCCTTCTCACGGCTCACCCAGGAAATGCCACTGAAACAGAATAGGAAGGTTTATGGTACCACTTTTCCTGCTATGCCTGCTATTATGTTCATAAAAATGCTTGAATCTTCATGGGTCTTAGTATTTTATCTTTTATTCTTACCCATTCCTCCACACACTCTGTAATTTTATTTTGCTGCCTAGCTATTTTCTGTGCAGAACCAAACCACCACCTTTGGCTATTTTGGGGGAGGTGGGGAGCAGGGAAGTGTGTGATTAGGGTGAATCAAACAGCCACGAAGGTTTCCATCCACTGGGACGGCGGATAGCGCTGGTACCAGCTTCCTAGCCAGCTTTGACTTGACAAGGCTGTGGAAGAAGTGAACTGAGCATTCGGGTCTGGTCTGATCTTCCCACTAAGGTTGCCAACAAAGGCTGTGCTTGTCGTGGTATTTCTTATGACAGAATTACTTGTTCAGGGGCAATTATAAAGAGATCACCAGCTTGTCAAAGAATAACGGCCTTGTCTGCAGCTGGCCTCGCGTGGGTGAGCCAGTTATCAATTTGCTGAGCCATTGTGCCTCTGATGGAAAAAAAGGAACTTGTACCGGTGTGTGATGCGTGCGGAAGTTGGGTGTGTCCAAGGGCACTCTAGGAAACGTTTTAATTCCTTCCTTCATTCACAGTTTGCGTTGCCATTGTAGACAACGTGACGCGTAAACTGGAAAGAGGCCAGGAGACCCATCTGCGATCAGAGAGAGAGCTTTCTAATTGCGGCCTAGTAGGCAGAGCTAATGACGTACCTTCTCTCCTATGAATACTTTCATGAACTTTCCCTGTCTCAGGAGATTCCCTCAGTGCTGTGCTAAATTGGGTCGTTTGTGTGTACACAAAGGGAAGGACAAAGGATGGGTTTGTGTTCCAGTATTACCATAAAACTCTGTATCTTCTCCTCAATTAAGTAGTACAAGGATTCTGCTTCAATTTATGGGCAAAAGTCGCTGCAGTTCAGGGCATTTCTTTGTTCTGTGCAGGTATGTATCCAGATCTGTTTTAATGCTCTGCAAATTGGATCAGACAAAGGAAGCTTCTTCCTTTAGCTGCTGTTTTAAAGCTTTCAGTAACTCCATACAGAATCCAAAAGTACATTAAAACATTCTTCCTGGAGTGGCTGCTGTTGCGCCCTTCCACCTGTTTACACATTTCTAATTTGTCTAGCTCAGTGTGATCTCTTTGTCATATTTCAGTTCATTTTGGTGTTGAGCTTCAGGTGATTTCACAGTTAAAAACGCATGCGTTTGAGCAATGGGTTCTTCCTGCACATTGGAAAACTAGTCCAAGTTGAGATACTTATTAAAAATAAATAAAAATGAGTACTGCAGTTCATATATTCAGGTCACCACCTAACAAATTAACGATTTTTATTGTTGTTCAGGACAATAACAATACATCTAAAGATGCATGGCTGCATGCATTCAATAAAAAAATACAATAAAAATAAATAAATCATAAAAGACAAAACACAGCCAAACAACTAAAAAAAGGAAAAAAAGAAACAAACCACCACAAAAAAAAACACCTCAAAATGTAACCTTGCAATTCCACCCTCTGTGACTGACCTCAGTGATTGTAATTCTGACTGCCCCCATTCCCAGTGCTCATTAATATTCTACTACATCAGTGACACAAAAGAAATTCACTTGCAGAATTTTGCATAAAGCCCAAATTTCTTATTAATTTTGCACAAATAGTCTTTCTCCTGATGATAAAAAAAGTAAATGCACTGACTCCTAAGCATTGTTGTTTTGACTGTTGGTTTTACGTTGTAATAGGGCTGGTGGGTCAGTTAACTACAGTGGTTCCTCCTTATATCCCTGTACTATTAGTGGCAGTTCTCTTTTTACTGCTTTGCGTTCTTGCTTGCAGCTGGTCACTAAGGGATCAGTTAAATTGAACCCAAAATTAAAACCTGAAAAATAAAATGAGCAAAATAAAAGAAAGACAACGCAAAAACTGGGGATAGAGCCATAGTTGTAGAAAAGCAATTTCAGATCTTCATGTGCAATGGGTTGGATCCTTTAGATATAAACTGAAAATAGCTGATCTGCCCTTGCAGCTTGTTCCCCCTTGACACTTGATGTGTTTCATGATTCTTATGTTAAGATTTGGTCCTGCAAGATTACTCACGAACAGTGTTTTTGACAGGTTTCTACCTTTTCATTCTTCACGTAGAAAGCAGTTATACCAGTAGAGGATGAATACAGTAAAGTGTAAAGGCACACAATTCAAAGACACGCCTTGGACTTGTAATCACTTCAGTGACTGATAGGAAAACTGAAAGAATTTCCATTTCCAATCCAACTGCATGGTTTTGTTTTCATCTTTGTTCTTCCGTGTGATATAATGCTGTTAAAAGAACTCCGTGTTCTTTTAATTGATGTTTGCTTTGGTATTTTATGATACCGGAGTTTGTTTATATTTTTGTCACATTTCGTGATCACACTGCAAATCATTGTAGAAAAGAGGATCTGTTCGATAGGATGAGTTCTAAACTACTTCATAAGTCTTCTGCATTCTGAGGAAGTAGCATTTATTTAAAACTCCGTAATGAACTTAAACCATAGGATGTGTAGTTTGGTGTTTCCATTTGCAGAAATAACTAAAGGTGGATTTTAAGTTACATGTATGTGATGAATGGTGGTGAGATTCCTAAAATTGACTAACTGTCTGGAGAACTATAATGCAGTGAGTGAAAGCACCCACCTCCCGAAGCCAGCGGCGTACAGGGGATGAGTTCTTGCAGCTGGGAGCGTGGCGCCGGTGCAGGGATGCTGGCAAAGGAGGGCGTGCAGGATGGCAGCCCCTGCACCAGCCTCTGTTGTTTCACAGGGGTAGCAACACTGTTAATTAACAGTCCTAATGAGCAGCCTCAGGTCTTGTCCTTGTAGCTAGGATGTCTGTTTGCTGTAGCTGGAATGCCAAAAGAACTGCAGTTTTGGGTGTTTGTTGTAATAACACTTTACAAGCGAGTTAATCCATGCTGCTGCTGTGCAGCAGGATATTCGTTTAGATATCGATGTAGGGACTATCGATGTCCCTCTGGTAACGCAGGGACCTGGCCATTTCTGCAGTTCTGGACCACATCTCAGCGACCGACGGGTTGACATTTCCATCGGTGAGCAGAACTGCTCATTTCTGTCCTACTTCTTGAAACGTGCTCAAGAGAAAGAAACGTGCTCCCAAGTATTCATACCTGTTGTTGTTACCAGTTCTTATATCTATTGCTTCAAGTTTTCATCTCTGGCCTCTTCAAAGAGGCCCCCTGCAGTGTCAGCCTAGCGTTGTTGTTGCAGTAGGAGGGTACTTGTCCTGCAATGGAGAGAGCCCTTTTTCCTGCAGACCCTCAGTGGTACTGCAAGGCTGTCTGGAGACCTGGTTGGAAGCCTTGCTTGCTTTATTCGCTCGATATCCCCTGAAAGTGGAATGAAGCAGAAGAAATAAAAATTGCATGTGTTTTAATAGGCCAGCTACTTCTTAGTAGGAAACTCGTATCGCACCAGATAGACTTAAGAAGGAATATTTAAAGCTTTATTCAAGGTCAATGAATCTTGCAAGTTGCTAGCGATATATTTCTAAAAAGTTGGATAAGACCCAATTATTTTTCAATTGATGATGTATGAGACTTCAGATTGCCTATGTTCATACACTACTGTGTTTACAAAAAAAGTATGGGGATGGTTTCAGCTTACCGATATGTTCTGCCTTGCTTTATAAATAAGTTTTGTTGACAGCTGATTGTTCCAACCCATGATCACAAAGGGATAAGCCTGACTGCAGGTTAGATCAATTCCGCGAATTGCAAAGTTCAGTTTGTGGACATGAAGAAGGCAGGGGAATTTTATTGCATGAGATTATCACTCATGGGAAGGGAGTCTTTGTCAACTGACGTCTCAGCTCTGTGCGTACGTGAAACAAATGTATTCTTAATTTTTTGTTGCCCTAAACGACTAGGAATCTCTGATTAAACAACTTGTTCGGTGTTTTCCCAGAGCAGTAGAGCAGGCCGGGTGCATCAGTCCAGTACCGCAAACCAGCAACCCTGCTCAGTGCCTCTGGTAATTCTAAATCTGAGGAAAAGAAGTTCTAGGGGCGCATCTTTATGAATGCTCAAAAAGTGACCTCAGGTGTGAGCTCCAGTGAAGACCGAGTTGAAGTAAGTTCTTGTTCTTTCACTTGAGCAGATTTTTTTTTTTTTAATTCGCATAAGTTGTAATGAAGTATGGATCGAAATGGAAATGCAGCAAACATATGGGAGAATCTACTTATAATATAATTTACCCTTCCCACCATAAAAGTCCACCTCTTGTGCTTTTCAGATGTTTAAAGAACACCACAGGGTGATACTCTCAAATGGCCAGTGGGTTACAGCAATGCAGCTCTGTTAAGCCTTGGGAAAAATGTAGTTGGTGGAAAGTGCTTAGTTTTGCTTAATTTAGCTGGATTTTAATGGCACAAGTTCTTCCACTGTGCACTTGTCTGTGTTGTGAGGTGAGTAGATGAAAGCAAATGCTAGGTCAGGGAGCCCTCTGTTTTAATTTGGAAGAGTAGCACAGTGAAATATGCGAAAACCAAGCCTGAGGTTGACAGCTAAGAGAAAGATGTGTTAAAAGCAACATGGGAATTGCTAGATTGAAGTATTTCAACTCTTGATTATTCCATGGCATACCGGTGCTTTATGCTGAAGTGTTTTAAATTGATGCGTGCCAAAGTTTTAGTGCATGCTCCAATACTAATGGATTGGACATGAAATTGCTTTTTGGTATTCTGTCTTTACTTTTTTTTTATAAGCGAAACATTTGAAAAGAAAACATAATACATATGCTTTTATATTAAACTTTTTAATCTCCATGTATTGTTAAGCATCTCACAATGGTACTTGATATAGTTTTGGAAGTTATTTAAGCTCCTAACTGCCACTCATTTCAGCTGTCAATGCAATATGTGCACGGGCATATCTCCAGTGAGGAGAAAGACATGGCATTGAATTACAACCCAGTAATTTCTAATCACTTTGTAGCTGAGTGCATCCTCTGAGTGATTTGTAATAATGCATCACCTTAACCATTAGGTTTGATGTGCTGAGTAGACTGAATATTAAGATTGCCTATGGATAAAACAGATAGAATTTGAAATCAAAGCTGACATATTGTTTGATTAACATGGTTCAATATTGTTAGGATTAATTGAAATGACAGAAAAAGCATATTCTGTCAAGTCTCCTCTCCTAAGCCTGGTTTGTAAGGCTGTTTTTCAAACCATAGGAAAGCCACGTGTCAGGAGTCTTTACAGGAAATCAGAATCTTCTGTTTATCCAGAAAAGCTGATTTCCACCTAAATGCCCTCTGCTACCTTCTGCCATCCTATCACAGCAGCTTGGGCTGGTCACTGCAATGAAATGTGAAACAGAATTGCGTTCTTGCTATTTATGGTGGAAGAAATAGCCTGACGGTTTGTTTCTCCCCTCTGTGTGTCTATGTAACTGTTGCACTCAGGAAGCTAGCGTTACGCTGCCTGATCTCACAGCAGGTCCTAGGTTATGTCGGCTTTAAGATGGATTGGTCGTGTCCCAGGTCCGTTTTGGAGAGAGTCATACCATTTTCCAATTCAAATTGTTTTCCTAGTGCCTTCTCCATCTCCTGAATCTCCTGTAGAAATGTAGGTAAGAGGACCTGCAGAACTATAAGCATGTGATTTTATCACCGATGCTGTAGGAACTAGGTGATGTTGTTTGAAAGGAATGACTATATCAAAGCATGCAATGTGAGCAATTTAAAAACATCTCAATATTGTATAGCACTGAACGTCTCACTATAAATTCTAAGCAGCCGTTCAAACCATAGTATCAGTGCTCTTAGGAGGAACAGCCTCTGAAAAAAGGTGAGCAGTGTGGCAGACAGACGACCAGGTTTTATTTCACATAGCTGCAGCTGAAGAACCGAGCCAAAACAAATGTTTACAACAGCAAGAATGTCAGAGTTAAATGTCCGCTGTTGCAACTGGAAGCATAAATCACTGTAAGCTAGCGGATATGTTTATGTTTCTAGTCCCAGCACTACCTTTTTTCCCCCTTCCCGAAAAAGGGATAGGAGGCTTCTCATGGGGAAGAGTCCTGGCTTCCTTCATCCCCTCTTGACCCGGCAGTGCTTGGGGAGCTCGGCCCTGGCCCAAGCCCAGCTGATGGCTGCGGTGCTCTATAGGAAGAAAACATGAGAAATGGCATTTAACATTTAAACGAGTGGCTGCATTTTAGAAGTTTTCCTCAGTATTATTTCACTGTGTTTTAATTGAAATGGCTGATGAAACTTTTGCACAGCCTTTAGTGAAGTTAAAATTTCAGTTTGATAAACGGGCTGGAGATATTGATTTTTTTCCTGTCTCATATTTTTATCAATTACAATTTAATATTTTCTTAGTTTATTATTTTTTTTATTTTTTATTTTTTTAGTTTCAGAGTAATAGGGAGTTCCTTCCAAACCCCACGCAAGGCTATAATACCAGTGTTCCCACCCAGTTAGATGTTTCTGATAGGCTTTTAGGATTTCTTCCTAAAGCCATGTGGAATAGCTCATCTTGGCTGGTCCCTTTATAGGCGCCTCCTGTTTCTCTCCCTGGCCCTATGTGAGCATGATACATGCTAGGGAAAACTGCATTATATGGACCTGACTGGTAAAACCTGAGGAGAAAACTTGTTTTCCTTCAGGGTCGCAGAGAAAGGGGTGCTCGGCTTTGTGGGGAGCAAGGTGGAGGCTTGTTCTTCCTGCAGACAGCCCCAAACTGGGACAAGTTCATATCTTACCGCGCTCATTCTGTGCAGGGAGAGAGGAGCAGCTAGCTGAGGGATCAACAACTACCATGGTCTTCAAGAGGAATGTGGCCAAAAGACCGTGCCCGTTAAAGGTGTTCATCTTTCTGGCCATAGAAAGTACCAGGGGTTGCCTCTAGAGCAGGGATTTAACTGAACATCCAAAGAGTGCAATGTCGCAAACAATAAGGAAATAACGAGAGCTCCTCCATGCCTTCTGCACAGAAGCGTCCCCCACTTCCAACCTCAAAGAAGTGCTTTGTGAGTGACTGGACACAGCTGGTTTGGCAGAAGTGTAAAACCCATCAGAGGCACACCAGGAAGAATGATAATGATAAATAATATCAGATAATATATAATGGCATTGCAGCTATTTAGTCTTTTTTTTTTTTTTCAGTTTGAAATATTATCAATCTACTTACCTTTTCTTACGCTGCACCTCCTTATTCTGTGTGTTACTGCTTTATGGGTTTATTGTCACTACAAATGAGCCTGCTGCTGTTCTCGTTTTATTATCTGTGGCAATAACATTTCTGCAAAATTAACTTGGACTTGCGTGGTTTCTGACAAGCCTTTGAATTTTGCTATTATCGTTGCATTATTAATATTCCCAAGGCCTTTGTTCTGGATTTTTTTGAACATTATCTTGCTCATTTTCCTGTGATGTTCACCACTTCATTTTTTTTTTCCTTTTGGGAATTCTTAGGGTTGTGAATCTCTTCAAATAAAAGCAAAGGCAAGAGAAAGGTGTCTTGTCATACTTCCAGAACAGCTGTAATTATTTTTGTACATACAATCAATACATCGTTCCAAAACAAATACTGATTTGTGAGAACCTTGAGCAACCTAAAGTCGTCTCTGCTCTTAGCTTACATAATTCTCCGAGTAAAGAGGTCTGTTTAAGCCCATTCTTTTCATTGTGTGTGAAGTTGACATGGAAACCTGCAGGGACTGTTGATACTTGGCTATTTATACATACCTTGGAGTATGTATACCTTGGAGTAGTGGTTTTCGGTGCGTATCTTTTTACTGTTTTTCATAGCATCATTTTTGTGTCTTACCTCCTCTCTGCCCTATCAGGTTTTGTTCCGCATTGCACGCAGGATGCTTCTCTGGGTCACCAGTTAGCTCTGGCAAGCCACTGCAGCCACCAAGTGTGACCTGGAAGCAGCAGGTTTGGCTCCCGACTGCCCTGCATGAGCAGGTCACCAGCAAAGCGTGCCGGTGCCTTTGTTCTGTGAGGATCCACATCATGAGTGTGGTGAGAGAATTCATCCCTTAAACGTGCCTGCTGTTCACGTGACATTTTATTGCTTTCGGCATGGCAAGTACATGCTGCTGGTGGCGTTAGCGGAAAGCTAGTCAGTCTCATTGAGTCACTCCGGTGTCAGTGCCAGAGAAAAGCAGCAGGATGAGGTTCCCTCAAACTGAGGGGTAAGTGGTTTCAATTCATGTGTTTAGTCCATTTCTGAGTGTCTGGTTTTATCCGTATCTTAGTGTCTCGTTTTAGTATGAATAAAAATTGCACTCAGCTGTCTTTTTAGGGAGGAAAGACCTGTGCTAAAGCTTGTAGCATTCTGCACCATCACCAGCTTGGGCAATGCTTTGACATTTACAAGTTGGAATAAGCAATTAATTTTGACTAGTTATTTTGTCAGAATTAATGAGTGTTTCTGGTGTCAGCGAAGCATTTCCTGGAATTGGGCTAAGCTTATGTAGGTTTTTCTACTTATTTCACCATCTAGAACCTAGACTCTCTTATTTGATTTTTAAGAGGCTGCTTGAATCAAAAGGTGCTGCTCAACTGAGTTACGCTGACAAGAGTCTCTCTGAAAAGCTGTCTTAACCTAAAGGTGAACCAATAGGTACTGATTATGGCGTAGGGCCATAAGGCCACCAGTGGATAACAAAGCTGAGAACATTAAAGACATGCTCTGTTCACAAAACATATCTTCCTGGCACATTAGTTGATTTGGTGATCTCAGCTTCTGATTTCAGAGCATCTTGGCTTTAGACTTTGAAGGAAATTTCCACGTTAAATTGACATGAGCTCTTAGGAGTCTGGCTGAAATAACATTGCTCCTAACAGTCACTAACATCCGGAGTTAAAAGTTTTCCATGAAAATGGTTTACTACTTGAATAGCTTAATTACAAGAAGGTAAATTATCCTCAACCTACTTCTCTGAAGCAATGCAAATTTCATTTCGGCAGTAGATAACATACTAACAACATTTGTGTTAGGGTTTTAGCTGAAAGGTATTAGGCAAAGTGCAGCTGGGTCACTCTTCAGATTACTTACACGTAACAAAAAGAGTCATTTTCTGACACCCTACATTGCTAAGGATCAGTTCTGTTTGAAAAGACACAAGTGTGTGTTGGGCAATTTCTGCTTCCTTCGTAGGACGTACTACGTATTTCTGCGATAGCAAAATTTTGCCCTGTCTTTTAACAGCTCTTTCCTCACTGCGTTTCCTCCAGCAACTCATTGGAAAGAATACATCACAAATGAAAGGCATATCATTAATGTGAAACTGTCATCTTAAAGACCACCAGGAGGTCCCCATTACTATGTAGATGTCACTCCAAGGGAAATGAATATTTTCTGAAGAACTCTTTTGACCCAGAGTTGGATCTCCTGTGAACCAAAACCAAATATACTGTATCACCCATTTAACTGTATTTTCAATAAGGCTTTTCAGTGTCTTAAGAGAAATTAGAGTGAGCAGGAAACTGGGGAATGGGAAAGCAGGGTGATACGTACTTCCCAAATGTCCTTTTTCTGGATAGCTCCTTAAAAGAGCCATTACGTTAGGGCAGGGTGGGGAGGGGAGAGAGGAGTTTTTCTGGAAGTGGCAGAACTACAGTACCCTTAACCACAGTTTATACCTACAAGTAAGCAATTTCCATCTTTAATCATTCAGTGCGGTATGTCAGTAGAGTAAACAGGCCCCAGAGCTCCGGGTGGTGGAAATTTAGCAGTGCCTCTGGCTCAGCAGTTGAACACAGCCCTAGGAGCGATCGTGTCCTGAAGGGCCAGGACAGGAGGCCCAGGTCCTCCCAGTCCCCGTCCCCATGGCTGTGCTGCTCCTGGCCTCTCACCTGGCACTGCAAAACCTTGCTGTCTTGGTAAAGTGAGGCAGCAATGTTAAAAAACATCAAGATTCACTGGCTTCCTGACAGGTTTTGTTTTTTTTTCTATTTACTTTCCGAGTAGAACAGGAGGTATTTTCCTATGCACAGCAATATGATGTTTATGATTCACGTGGGCACATGATTAGCTATGTAATTTATTGTCTAATTTCCCTAAATATGGTATTGTGAATAGTAACCAATTAAGATGATCAGAAACAGCTGCCTAGTATGAAGAAACAACAAATCCATCACTAGGTTTTAGGTGCCATTAGATTTTTAGGTCATCTAAGTTAAAGCACTGTCAGTAATAACGCTGCCATTAAATGTTCTCATTACGAAATATTTTATAGCATAGCATTTACGCGGTTTTTGCTTGCTTGGAGGGATTTTCCATGTAAAGAAAACTAAAGGCAATCCACTTATGTTCCCTCTAATGCATTTTCTTAATAGTTGGAAGATTTAAGAAGATCGGTGAAGTGATGAGCTGCTTGTGTGTTTATATATAGTTTAATAGGAGCGCAGCTGGTATCCGTAGCGTACTGCCTGCATCATTACTTCATCACCGTTCAATTCAGGATTAGTCTGTAGCGGTCCTTTTTGCTTTGTAACCATCCAACTGCTTTGCTTGGTTATCTCCACCGTCAGGTTTTCCTTGCTCTTCTAGCAAGTCTTCCTGTTCGTTGCTTTGTCCCTGGTCCTGCCACGGATGCTCCTCTCCCTCTGGCACTGGGTGACCCTGAGCATCCCGTTCACAGGTCAGTGGGCTGGTGCCTCCCGGCTGCACAGCAAGGGCGAGAGCCAGCACAAGGTTGGCAGGACGGGTGCCCTAGCACCCTAGGGTGGTGCCCCCCAGCTTTGGGGTTGCCCTGTGAGTGTAACTCTCCACCATCTCCTCTCCTGCTCGCTTCACGAGCCGAGTCCCAAGAACAGTGCTAAATTTCAGGATCTTTCCAGGTGTTCTCTTGGTTTCAGTCATTTTACCTCACGTCTGTTATCAGGGCACTTTTAGAAGAACTTGGCTAAATATGAATAGCATTTTAGTCTTTTTCACGTATCTAGGACATATCCCAAAAGGGTATTTACAATCCTCTTTCTGTATTTGTATATTTATTTACTTTGGGTTAGAGCTCAAGGTGTAACAATTACTGAAAAACTGACATCTTCAAAAATAAGTATGTACAGAAAAATCAAAAAACCTGGAGAGAATCCTCTCTCTTCACTTCACCTCTTCATTCTCCAAGTATATTCTGAAAATAGGGTATTAATCAGGCACTGTGGGATGGGGATTTTTCTTTTTTTCTCAGCTAAAGCACTCCAGACTAACACCGCTATCCCATATTTGCTCCAAAAGATCCAGTCTGCAAGTTGTTTACTGTCTTTTAACAAATACACACACCTCCCAGAAAAATAAATATCAGGCTTCTGTCCAGTTTAAAAATATTTTTCAAATACGTGTCTGTGCAGAAATCTATACAAGTTCTATAGTCTCTTTTATTACAGCTTACAGTTTATGGTTGTAGGGAATAAGGCTTAAAAACCTAAATCTGTCTCTCTCCTTACTAATAACAGATGCAGCTAAACTTGCAAATGTGCCTTCAAAGATAAAAGCAGAAAGCTGTGCGGGCTTGCACAATCAAGCTCTAAATGTGGTCTCAGAATTAGGCAGCAAAGTGAAATTATAGATGCACTTCATCTGCCCCCCGTTCCCTTTCAGCACAGTGATGTTGAAGGCAGGACTGCCGAACGCTTGTTCGCACAGGGCGCAGCGCGTGAAGTAGTCAACCTGAGTGCCCAGGGAAAGTTCATTTAGTGACCACACTTAGCTGTCTGTGTTTTTCAGCATTAACGAGCAGAATCGGAGCCTGTAAGAAAGCGCGGTGGTTCTGTAATCTGTTCTTGCGTGTGCTGCAGGGCTCAGCTGCGTGGTGCTGAGGGTGCGGAGAATCTTCTCTTGCTAATTTACCAAAGTTCTTCTCTTTTTTTGCATGAACAAAATGGTTTGCCATGGAGCAGGCACCTGTCCCTGCCCCATCTCCTCATCAGCCTATCAAGGTAAATGCAACAGCAGGCCATCTCTCTTGCTGCATTGTTTCAACTGTGAGCGACCTTTGGTGTTAACATGTTTCCAGCTTGATTTTTTTTTCTTTTTTCCCACAGCAGTGATTATGTAGGCTGTGCACGTATTCACTGTTAAATTGCATAAGGAGCAGTTTGCTTGATTCTTTTCCAGAAATCACTAAATAACCTTTAATAGGAACAGTATGTCTTTCTGTATTACACACGAATTGCTAAAGGTTTTGAGAATCTTCCCTTGCTAGTTTATGGAAGTTCTTCTCTTTTCTGCTTTAAAGAAATTTTGGTATCATGCTCGACTTCCCCACCTGTAAATGAGCCCTGCTGTCAATGAAGCTCAAGGCAATGTCTGCTGAAAAGCCTGGAGGTGCAAGCCTTGCTCACTGGGTCAGGGCTCTCCAGAAGTGCCGTTTATTGTTCTCATCAGGGATAGGCAGTGCGCGTGCTCTGCTTTTTTAAATCTGAAATGGCTTTCTTTAGTTGCAGTGACTTAAAATTAAAGAACCATTGCAAAATCCTTGCCTTCTGTCCATAAGTGATAACAAATGTAGGTTGGAATAACCTTTTCCCTTGTGAACTTAGACCAAAATAGCTATTGTAGAGTTACTGCAAGCTTTTCACAGCCAATTAACTTGTGCCATACATTTATTATTTTTTTAGCATAGCACTCAACTCAAGTTAGTAGGAAAATCTAGTTGAAAAGAATCTGAAGTGACTTGGCCACCTGCTGGCAAGTAAGCTGTGATTTAAATCTCTACAGTGAGCTAGATATGACTGCAGCAAAGTGTCCTGATATCCCTCCTCCTGATCCTTTCCTAGCAGTGTGCAGTGCTAACTGATTAGTTCTTTACTTCTGGGGTTTTGGCTTTCTTTTTTCCTTGGGGGTTGTCTTTGTTGTTCACATAGCAAAATTTTCAAAATTCCTTAGTTTTAGGAAAAACAAAAAAGCAGCAATCACTGCTCCTTATTTCTGACTGCCTTTGGGTACTTAATAGAGAAGAGACAGGACCCAGACTATCGTTGGAGGTGCACAGCAATACGTCTAGGACAAGTGGCAACACAGGCTGCATCACAGCAATTTCTGATTGAATATAGGAAGAAAATTTTTCACCATGAGAGTGGTCAAGCATTGGAAAAGCCTGCCCAGAGAGGCTGTGGCATCTCCATCCTTGGAGGTGTTCAGAAATCAACTGGATCCAGTCCTGACCATCCTCATCAAATTGGACTTGGTTTGCATGGTGGTTAGATGACGTGCAGATCTCTCTTCTAGCCTGAATTATTCCGAGGCTCTATGGCTCCTTTTACTTGGGACAAAATTCCCCTTGCTTTTTCAGAGATCAGAGTTTAATTTTCCTTTATTTGAACCACAGGAATAATTAATTTTAATGAATCTAGAGTCTGGCTGGAGATTCAGTTATTTCCGATTTTTAGCAGTGAAATGAGGCTGGAGTGTCTGCCTCTGAGATGGTTGCCATGGTTCGTTTGTGTTTAACACTGTGTACAAGTTGTTCATTATAACAACTGTATTTCCAGCACAGTTTATTTCCACTGACCTCTTGCAACTCAGATATTTGCAGATGTTTCGAAGTCGCTGTACACAATCAGCACATTGGTTGCGATGCGTGAAAAAGAGAGAAATTTCCTGCTGTGGTGCTAATGATTTGTGGAATCCATCAGAGTTCTTACTAGTAAGTGCTTTAGAGCTGCATGTTTGCAAATAGCACAAGGAGTCACACTAATGAGCTCCAAATTTCCTTCAGGAAATTCTCAGGAGCCTCGTGTGTGATTTTGCAGTGGGTTTTTCTGTTGAAAATAAGCCTTCGTGCGTTGTCAATATTGTCAAGAGTGAGGGGCCAGGTTCTGCTCTGTAGTGAGGTGCAACAGCCTCGCTCCTCAAACTGCGACTAGGTGCTGAGGCAGAAAAGCCAGGTACCCCACAGGTCCCGTACCCATCGTCCATGCTGCAATGGAGCTGGGCATGGAGAGCGTCAGGCTACCACAGTACGTGAACACACAAAGCAAACCTAAATTTGGTGAATCTAACATCCCTACCATTTGAGCCGTTGGATTTGCAAGCGTTATGTTCTTTTAGCACTGTTTCTGTCAGCATGGCGTAAGCAGGTTTGTGTAACGCATCGTCACAGCCAGTGGAGAGCTTTTAATATTTTCTCACCTTGAAAAATAGAGATTTCGAAGGAGATTGCTGGTAGTCAGGAAGGCAAATTGTACTGGGTAGATGGTAGTATCTTCAGCATTTTTTATTAAAAACACTTAAAGTGGTTAAAAAAAGGGAAAAAATGCTGTGTTTAAAATGGGATCTTTAAAATTTCTGTTTTCATCTATTCAGAATGAAAATTACTTGAATAAATTGTGTAAGGGTTCCCAACATGATGGGTCTGGCTCAGCATCATCAAAGTGACATAACTGTGAAAGGCTGTCAACTGGCATTTCTTGGGGTATGAATCTGATGCTGCAATATATGCAGAGTTTGCTTTGATTCTAGGCTGAGAATACATTAAGCCCAGTGTTAATTCCATATGCTCTGTGGGATCTCTTGTTTATTTCTGGGTTAAACTGCATGTACAGTAAATTTGTAGCTGACCTGAATGTTGCTAGTTCTAGCATTTCCCTTTTGCTAACAGCACTTAATTTTGGAGTGGGAAACAAAGCAGGGTAGTAGTCCAGCGGATGGGCAGAACACCTTCAAGGCAGGAGCGTGCTGCTTGTTTTCTGCTGGGGGAGGAGATCTGCAACCAGTGCTCACAGGCGACCACTGAGATGAAATCTGTTTCAGCTGTGATTTTCCTTTTCGAGGCTAGGAAGAAAAATAATCAGCTATATTTAGCATACTTGAAAGAAACCACAAAATCTGTCCAAGTAAACACAATATAGCTGGGTGCTTTGCAACACCAAGTCTTGCATCTTCCCAGGATCTATCTGAATAGAAATATGCAGGAAATGAAAAAAGTAAAGTACTGGCTGATATTTGTCAAATCATCTGCGTATTAGCTGAGCATCTGGGAGGATTCTGCTTAATTTCCACTTGATAAAAAGTAGCAAAGCTGAAATGTCAGACCTAATCTTGCTTTTATTTATGTACATTGAGTTCAAGCTAGCGTGTTTCTCAAAAGCTGCTGAAAGTTCCCTTTAGCATCCGTCGGTATGGGGTCAAGATCCAGCTATTTGCCTAGCCCTTGTTATTCTCCTGCTACATGTTTTGGGGGGTCATTGCAAATTTCCTGACGTTTAGCTGGAGGTGCTTATTATTACAACAGGGAACATTCAGAGATTCTGGCAGAAGAACTGGAAATCTATCAGGATCTGTCTTGTCAAGTGACAGCGGGGTACCTCATCTAGTCCTCACTTCTGCAGTCATAGTGCAGAATATCGGGGTCTAACACGTTTGGACCCTGATCATAGCTGAAGCTTGCGATTGCTATAGCAATAGAGAAAACTCTAATATGACCCTGAGACCATACTTTCTTGAAAACTGCTATTCTTTGGCTTTTGAAAATAATGCCAAGAAGGCCTTCTATATTTTAGTTCTTGGTTTCTTCTATTTCAGAATGCACAGTTAGGTAGTATTTTCTGCTTGTTTGCTTGCATTCTGCAAACTTTTTATTGACCTTTTGAGAGATCTCCTTGAAGGTCGACTTTCATGTGGTTTATAACTAGTAAAGTATTGTTTGCCTTGAGCTGCCATAGCAGACGCAGATTTTTCTCTTTACAGGTCTTGTGGGTAATATATTTAGTGAACGCTTGTCCAGAAAAGAGCAGTTGTTATCGGGCTTTGGTGGCTAGCACTCCGTCAGCAATGTCAAAGTCACTGCTCTGTCAGTAAGGTACTATCTAATAATAATTAATGGCTGCAGATCCAGGTTTGTGGTGCACGGTGGGTCCAAACTGGTCTGTAAGTAGTGGCCACCCTATCCACTTCACCCCCCTCTACTGAGTGTTATTCTCTACTATTCCCATTTTCATTCCCGGATGAAGTCTATAAAGCATCACTTGAGTGAAGTGTTGTGAATCACTCAGTCATAAACTGAGTCAGCATGAAAACGTAGATGTTATTTTGGGTCTGGTTACTCACCATTGCACCTAGCGAGCAGTGAGGAGAAGCCCAGACATAAGTAGCAACAGCAGCACACGGCCTCTGACAGCTTCTAGAGCTGAAGGGAGCTGCCAAAACCCCAAAAGTAGCACGGGTGTTGTGGTTTGCCTAGTTCCTGGCTTATCTTCAGCTGGTTAAAAGCATGCTTGTTAACGTAGCTTGTGTAGTTCAAGCTTCAACAGTTCTGTGTGAAAGAAACCACTGTGCTAACAATTAGGAATTTCACTAAGTTACTAATTAGCTGCTTCATTGCTGGGTGGTATAAAACCCAGGATGATGTCCTCGTACACATCTTGTGATTTCAGTGCTGCAACTTTAGATTGACTTTATCTAATGCTGCTTGAACACCAAGGACTAAGAGTGAACTAGCTGTGAGGGTAAAAATAAGGTAGGTTTTTGTGGTCTTGGAACCTCACAGACCCATCCCACTCCTGTGTTTACAGAGCTGGAGCTGGCAAACCTCTTCTGTGGGTCGTCCTGGTGTTCACCCACGTGTTGCAACTTAGAGAATTCAGGGTAGATGCTGGAAGACTTTCTTTAGCTGCTAACAAAATGTTCCTGAACTGTATGAGAAATAAAATCAAAGAGACAATTAAGAAAAATTCTTGACATAGCCATATAAAGCTGGAATTGAACTTCAGGATAGTAGCACTAACTGGCTGTGCCAAAAATATCAAGCAACCCTCCTCCACTGCCCCCCACAATGAACCAACGTGCTTAATTGGTAATGAATTCAGTCAGTAATTTAGCATGAGGATAACACATAGGGTAGTTCACAAGGCTCACGTAAGTGATGCCAGAATTCAATGGTCACATAAATGATGTATCTTTGAAGGTGGAATGAGATTTAGGGTCCCGACTCTCCCAAGATACTTCTGGAAAAGCCAGACGCAAGCTTATTGTTCGCTGTGCAGTGCCCCAAAGCCACGGTTTCTTTCCGCACCCTGGCGTTACCCCAAGGCATGTTGCCTTTCAGGTGGCAGACGCGGTACCTGGGGAGGGGGCACTGCGGCGCGTGGGCTCCGGCGACCCTGGCGGTGGTTCTGGTCGTCTCTGATTTTGGGGACGAGCGGCTGGCTGCTAAGAACATCCCATCAGCCAGAATCGCTACGGCAACCCTGTTGCCAGGATGGAAAACTCCCCTGCCAGCAGTCGGGATTCACGAGCGCTGCTGTCCGCCTGCGTAGCATCGTCAGAAGGCAGATCTACGTTTCTTAACGCAAAACAAATCTCTCGTTAGGTCCTTGGGGATCCCTATTCCCTGTTTGCCAAAAAGTCTCATACAGAAGCGAAGAAGGCATCTGTGTTAGGTCAGCCACGGCTTAAGGGGACAGGTCACTTGGTTAAACCGTATGAATGGTCAGATTGTCTTTGTGCTCTCCGTTGTTATTTTTGCCTACATTTTCATTCTAAGCAGTGAGGTGAAGCAAGACCGGGTCTGGAACCAAGGCTTGTTTCTAATTGCAAATTCCTTCGAGTCATCTTTTTTTGTTTCCTTTATTAGTATAACATTGAAAGATTTGGACTGTGGTCACTGGTGGGGATAACTTAATGAAAATAAACACAAAAACCAAAAGGTTATGTGATTTCTACTTGAATGTTACTGCTCGGCTCAGTTAACTGTTTTTAATGTAATTTAATTTCACAGACAAAATACATTTAAGAATGCCTAATGCTGTGTCTGCCAAATGTTGACCTGCTTTTTCAGGGTCTGATGTTCCACTTCCTAGGCTAAAGTCAGGCATAGCTGATATTTATCAGTGTCCTTCGGATCAAGCAGTTATGTAGCTGGGGAAGCCTTTCCCATCTCATGCCCTGCGGTGCTGTAGGCCGGTGGTCCCAAACTTATCGGCACCTCAGAAGTGTGTGGACACAGAAGTGATCCTCAGATGTCTTTAGCTTTGGGGATGAGTGGGTGTGCCTACAGAAAAAAGGTCTTTTTGGGGTGTCAGGTCCATCCACAGAAATTGGCTTAGCTTGTGTTATACATCACATTGAAATAAACACTCATTTACGTGTATCTTTAATATTCACCCACGCACACATTGAGCAAAGCCTGTTCTTAGCATCCCGCAGCAGCTCTGCCCTGATCAGCAGTAAAGACCTTCAGCGCTTTGAAAAAACACTTCTAGCTGGGTCAAAACTTAGAATTCGCATTACCTGAGAAATTCTGACCTATTATCATTTGTTGTGGTCATGAAGTGGCAGAAAATTGCTTCAAAAATTTAACAAAACAACATAACAGACGTGCTCTATTTGATGAAAAAAATGTTGGTTTGAGTCTGATTTGCACTCTTCATAGAAATTTCATAGAAATTTAACCTTATCTGTGTTATATATGTAAGCATGTATATTCCATATGAAAAATAAGGAATACACATTTTAAAGCTGTTAAATTTAGCATGTTCTGTGCTGATAACAGTGTTCAGAGAGCTATAAACTTGATGTTTAAACTCACTCATTAACAATTTGCAAATATTTTTTTGTTTCTACAGAATGGCATTTTCTAAAAAAAAAAAACAAAAAAAACCAAAAAAACACAAAACAAAGCAAAGCAAAAAGGCTTCTAAACAGAAAACCTTGAAGTGAACCCTTCAACCACACCTACGTATATAACAAGAGCATCTCTATTTCTGCCTCATTCAGAAGTAGAAATGTTCATTTTCCAAATATTTTTCTTCAGAAATATCCTTTTCAAATTGTAGGCTAGGATTGGGTTGGTGGAAGTCCAGTGTGTAAGTCTAGTCTCTAACTCCTTCAATTTCTCCTGGAGTTTACTGGTGTATACTCACAAATCAGAGGATGCAGACACGTCTCTGGTTTGTCATTTCTGAGGACCCATTTCCGTACTGTGTTGGTGATCTTAATCCACTGGAGGTAGCCACCTTTCTGACAGGCTCTGGTCTGTCAGCTCTGATCGGTCAGGCCTGTACAAAGCACGTTGTCATTACCTCAACAGCAGAAAACTGGGGGTGAACCAAAGAATTGCACGATGACTGTGGTGATACCTTTCTGTGCCGGCTCTTCATTTTTGATGCGAGTCACTCTGTTGTCTTGTGTCAACTATGAAGAACTGGCACTTGTTTAGCCTGCAGGAGCAGTTCAGGGTTTATGGTGGGCGATGTTGGAAGCTCTACAGCAAATTTCAGTTCAGGATACCGTGACCTTTGGTAGGGATCTGCTTGCAGGCACTTTCCAGAAATGTGCAGGTCAAGACAAAGATTAACTGTGGGCTGTCTTCTTGCTGTAGAACAGCCTTTCATGAAATGAGTTTATTTACAGGTGACAGATGACAGCTGCTGTCCAGGCTCGATGAGAGACTGAGGCACTGAAATCTGACGTGGAATTATGACAAACCATAATTTTTGTGGGTGTTTAGCACTGCTTTTAGCCTGAGATTCAAAACTACTTTTGTTGGTTCTCTAAAGGCTCTGGGTTGTTTGAGGTATTAAAATAGCTTTTAGTACAAGTGGGTTTTCTTCATCAGTTTACAAGAAAAGTAAGTGAAGCAATGACACTGACTTGGTTTCATTCTGTTGTGCAAGTGTAAACAGCTTCAGCACCCTGTGTTTCACGGAAAAGAAAAGCACCCTTCTACTGAGATGGTGATTTTTAATTGACACGTATAGATAACACTCTAGGATTTAGAGGTAGAGAATGACATAGGCAGTGTTATAATAAAACATATCTTGTTTGAGAGACAGCTGTGCATTATTTGTAATGAGATTTCATGTGCCTTTAGGCTTTCTTCTATTTCTGTCCTTGGCTATTTTTCTTGTATAGACAGATCCAGCTATTTATATAGCAAAAAACGGTTTGAAAGAACTGCTTTACCTGTTTCATTATCAGGTAGAGAATTGAGCATAATAGCAGAAAAACCCGATGAAGAAACATAAGAATTTCTGCTCTGTTCCCTTGCTGTCTTCCTCGCAGCCTCTGCTGTGCTCAGGCTGTTCCTCAAACTCTCCCAAGTGCATTTGGCTTGCTTGTTCTTCAGAAGTTAGTGCTACCTTCTACAACTGGGAGCAATCCCGAAATGTTATCCACAGCCAGCTGAATTCCTGTTCTCATTTCTTCTCTGCTACGTGCCAGGTCCATTGGTTAAACAGGAAGGTGAGTTTAAGCCCCAGAAGGAGACTGCCTGAATCCTTGTGTGTTGGTGGAGCAGGAGGGAAAACATTTGCTCTGAGTATTTTTAGCTTAGAAGACCTGTCTGTGGAAGTCATAAAACAAAGGTTGAAGGGCTCATAGGAAGAGTCTAACTTAAAGATTTCAGCTGTAAAATCACTAGCACAGCTTACTTGTTTGTAGCCAAATACAAGCACAAATATTTTTATTAATCTGGAGCTTCCTCAACATCCACCATATAGGATTTCCCTGCCTGGCGTCAGGTGCGTGCTTGTATTCTTAAGGCTGTCTGGTTGCTGGGTCATGCGGCGTTCCCAAAGCTGGTGAAGTAAAATAAGGAATCCCAGGGATGTGTATGGAGTTATTTTGGGGGATTTTTTTTTTTTAAATGGGTATGAAAAAAGGGCTGCTGTGACTGTCTATTTTACCCTATTAATTCTGCTAAGGTACCTCTGTTACCATTCACAAATCATTCCTGTCTTCACATTCAAGGCATCTGTTGGACACACTTGATAATGAAATTGTATTTTTCTGTATATGATGAAACAGTAGCATTAAAATATTTTCTCTACAATATATACGGCTCATTATGGTTTCCCTTGGAAGCCCTGGGTCTAATTAGGGGAAAGATAAAAGGTAGAGTGCTTTGTTTGGTGGAGAGATGCCCAGGTTCAGTGTGACATTAATACTGCAGGAGCAGGGAGGGGTTTTGGTGTGGTTTTGTTTCCTCATTAGAGGCGTCATTATTAGAAGGTCCCCTACCCGTCAATTAATGAAGAAAGTGTGCAGCTTAAACGCTCCCAGGAACCCTTAGTTACAGTCATCTGACCAGCCCAGCAGAAAGCTTGTTTTCCCTAAAATCCTGAAATTGAAGAAGCAGTGATGTAAGCCCTTCAAAGGCTATAAAGAATAGAAGGGGATTTTTTTTCTGTCCCCTAATGAAAAGGGGCTTTTGTCAGCGGAGGCAGGACTCGGGACACCCTGCGGTGTCCGGGAACATGCCATTCTTTCCTCTTGCTGCCCTCTTGCTAGTGTTTGGGTTTCGATCGTCGCTGTTCCCTGTGTGGTGAGGGCTCAGTTCTGCTCACAAGCTGCATGTGCAACTACTGGTCTGCTCCTGACCCCAGTGATGATGATGATGATGTTGTAGATGATGTCCTGTGCTCCGGGAACGTGCAGAACCCGTGTCGGTCACTGCTCGGAGCACCAGGGCCTGCCTTGCATCACCATCACTATTGGTTGTAATTAAACTTGTGCAAATGGTATCTTTTTGAATTAAAAAAAATGGATTTTTCTGGTGAAAAGGGTGCGATTCTGCGTGGGAGCTCTTTCAACTGCCAGAAATCAGAGTAACGCTTGGCAGTGGCTGATCCGCAGTGAAGGTTTTATACGGAATTTTTATCTGCAATGCAAAGTTCTGCTTCCTCATGCGTGCTGTTCAGTGGGTGTTCAAAGGCGGCTGTAATTCTTAACTTCAGGATAAACTAGAGAAGCAAAAGCATACAAAGCAAGCGTCCAACAATCCAGAAAACGAACGCATTGATGAAGTTGCTCTGGTTCGTAAGAATGGAGCTGTGTGTGCTAGGCACCGCACAGATTTTGAACAACGGGCAGCCCTTTTCCCAAAGAGTTTGCAGCCTAAATGGATGATTCACACGCAGGGCGACAGAAGGCCTAGGCCAAACACACTGCAGGAGGGTTGGTAAACAGTCGCAGCATGTTATTATTAAACATATATATGTGTATATTTGGGTCCAATTTAGCTAAAGGGGGACTCGCCAAGTAGAAACACAAGAAGAAGGGGCGAGAGGAAGAAGGTAGGAGTTTATAGGGGGAAGAAAAGGACAGGAAAAGAAGTAGTACGTAGGACAGGAGGAATTAAGCAAAAAGTCAAAGCACTGTAACAGATAGCTCTCAGGAAGAGTTGCAGCAAACAACAGGATACTGTGTTTTGGGAAAGAAATATTAAGGCAGTGTTCCTACTTCTTGGCAGAGAGCGTTGTGCTGGTTCGTGCGTTCCCACAAGAACCCCTAGGGCCACCTCTGCGCCCCCTTTTGCTGACGGGCAAATTTGTTTGCCTCCAGCTGCCTGCTCCTCTCTGGAGTCCGTGCTTCCAAATCCATGGAGCTCAGGAAAAGGTGGTGGGGCAACAAGGTTCTTGGTCCGCCTCTCTGTCTCTGCATGCCGGTGTGAAATGTAGGCATGTCTAGCCTCAGCAGAGCTCAGTTTTTCCCCTCCGTGCTCAGCAGTGCCTGATGAAAATGTGCTTTCTTTCAAGACTTCCTACATCTCGTGAATTTCTAAATCTCCAGTTCCAGCCTGCCCAAAAATGCCAGTCTTGAGATCAGCCTGACCTTTGCTGTTGTGGGTAGGGAGACGCATCTGGTTTATGTTCTGGAGCATGCTATTGATTGGAGAGAACAACAAGAGAGAAAGAGCATCCTCCAGAGGGAAGGACTCCTGTCCTAGTGTGGGGCTGACCGTGGGAGAACTGACTTGCCAGTGTTTTCGGTGTGAGTTCGTTCCAGGCCTCTGGTAGAATCAGTAGTATCCTGGTCTTTAATGGGGTTAAACAACTGTACGTTAAGATGCTTAAACGAACAGATGAGACAGAAGTATGCAATGGTAGTATTTTTAATCCCTATTTAGTCATCCTCCTTAAGGTGTTCTTAATGAAAGGACTTAAGTTTCCTCTTACATTTAACACTATCCCTTGACTTTGCTGGCATGATATAACTTCTGAAATCATATACGTGTGAAAAATGCAGGGGCTGCCTTCATCTGTGATCCGTGCAGCAGGTTACGCTCAGTCATAGGGATGCTTTAAAAAAAAAAGCCTTCACTAAGGTACTATTTTATGCTGTTATGCCCTGAAATGAACTTTTTATTTAGATAATCACTTTATAAAGTGAACGCTTCTACTCTTGTATAGTAAGCTATGTGTTAGATGATTGGTTTTTGCCCGTTGGTGTTAATGTAAAACTGGAGTGTTACAACAGTGTGGGTCAAAATTCAAACTGGTTTTATTTTTTAAAAATGCAATAATTTGAATTCTCTATTGAGAAATGAGACCTGTAACTTGCTTTTCACAAGTTATAGCCTTTATTTAATTTAAACGTTATCTGAGTTTCATGTCAATTACAGTAGTGCAAAGGTTTGAATGAAACTAAGAAATAGTTGCAAAATTTATTTACTGTGTTTCTCAAATGTTATCAAAACACGTTTCCTAACATTATGAAGACTGCCGGGAAGGAATAAAAAAGAAACTTATCAAGCAAAAAAATATTGAAAGCTTTTCTGCTGAAACAAAATCTGTTTGAAATTAACCTTTAAAATTTTTCTTCTTGATATTGCAGGTAAGATTTTATAACTTCCTGGTTTAGCAGCTCAGTAGCATCTGCCTAGTCTGTTAGGAAGGGACTGCCTCACCTGACGGCTGCTGAGGTTTATGGCTGGTATGGGTGCTGGCGTGGAATTGGCAGTTGTTGTCTGGTACTGGGTTTTGATTCTCAGTTCGTGTAGTACAAAGCAAGAACGGGTTTTAAGCAAAGAGTGAAGATAGGATTCAGTTCTGCTGCGGTGAGACAATTGTCCTGAGGAAAGTGGTTCTGACTTGCTGCTGGAAACAGAACTGGTGAACCTGATTCACCCAGTAAGCACAAAGAGGTCCTGAGTGAGCATTGCAGTTGCAGGACAGGATTAGTACTACCTCGATGCTTTCTTACGCTATCGTGCCAATAAGGATGCTTTCCATCTGTAGTATGGTGGTCTCCACATCGTGGTGGCTGTTGTGCTTTCGAGTGTGTTTTAGACCATTCGAATGTGATGAATTTATGGAATTCATATTAGCTCTCAAAGTACGTCAAAAAGAAATACTGCCAAGTTTTGTTGCTATGAAAGGCTTATCACAAAGGAAATGAAAACCTATCGTTGCCACTATGTGCACCGATTTGCAAAATAACCACAAACCAGATTGTTTCTCCTGTAGCTAACTGTTCCCAGCTGTTGTTTCACATTCCAAATTTTATGAGTATTTTTATTGGCAACAGGAAATATTTTTGTCTTTGCAGGATAAGACATCCATTTCTTTATTTTGCATAAAATGTTTTCTATGTCTTTTCTGATTGTTCTGCAAGTGGAAGTTTTGCATATGTTTCCAAAATGAAAATTTGCCATGGTTATTCTCCGAACTGTCATATGAGCTCTAATGTTTAAATCGGGTTGAATTTCCAAATTCTTTGCTATTGTAGCTGGTTTTCTAGGAAGCAAATGGTAAAGACATTTTATATTCTTTCTAATTTCATTAAGAATCCTGACTTCAGTGCAACAGGAAAACAATCCTTTATTAATTAATATTGATCTTAAAAATGCAATATACTAAATGTATATTGCTTTTTTCAGTGGAAGTTGCTCTTTAATATTATAATTCAAATATATTTGCCACCTGTTGTACCTTCCTTTAGTTGTGTATTTCAGGATTTTAGTCTCCTAATGCGTGTGCTTGTTTCTGCTCTGCAAGCAAGCATCTCCCTCGTAGCCCATTGTTTAAAGACAAGATGTCGTTCTTTATGGTTTGCTGGTGTCACCCCAAGGTTTGGTTCAACTCATTTTGTTAACTTCATTGTGGTTTATCAATTATATACGGGGGTAGAACTGGTTTTGGTTTTATTTGCTTTCTGTGTTTCTTCCTCTTTGTTTCATCTGTTTTCTTTGCACCAGTAGAAGGTTTCTTGTTGTGCTTGGACTGACACCAGTGTCTTCAATGCTCTCCTGCCAAGGTTAAATGCACCAGAGGTCCTTGTGGCCGCAGCAGAGCTGTCCCCATTCTGTAAGCACTTCAGGTGGCCTCGCTCCTTCCCAGGCTTCAAAACACAAACTCCACTTTTATTGACCTTCCAAGTGAGATTTTTTGGCATGTTACAGCTCCCCAATCAAATGCCAGCAAGAGGGCAGCAAAATAGTATCTCAAGGTCATGTTTAAAGAAAAGTAGCTGTACTTCACAAGATGTGGGTGTATTTTTTGACCTAAATGTCAACCATTGAACAAAATACTTTTGGTGAATAGTGTATATTACCCAAAATGCTGGTTTGTTTGTTTGTTTTTGTTTGTTTGCTTTTAATATCTTAACCAAAAGCTATTAATAAATGTGTTAAGCAAATAATTTTGGATGGAGAGAAAACGGAATAGAATGCACAAAGATAGGTGAAGGATGTCTCCTCCTGTTCAGAACTAGTGTAGATTTCAGCAGAGGTTTTGCTTTTCTCTCTGGGATATTTACTTTTTTAGGATGAAGGGTGGGTTCAGGTATGGATAGAAATAAGACATCAAGGTTTTGTTAATGTAAGAGTGGGGAAGAATGTTCTGATAACATTTTTTTCCAAATGGGTTTTATTGGTATGGAGTAAAAGGATTTCTACGACACCACCAGTCATTTCTGAAGAGCTCTTGGAGTCTATCATCTAAGAGTCAACTCTGTTTTTGTGCTCTTCTCCTCCATTTCCCAAGGCAGGTGTCTCTGACCATGAATATTTTGGACTTTCCTTCTGGGCAGGCTTATTATTAGACTGTGCTCGCATCTGCAAGATGGCCTTTGTCTTCCAGGCTTTGTTAGATTAGCACTTCTCCAGTACTGCATTTCTGCTCTTTTCAAACCTAACCTGACCTCCTTGTGTGATGCGGTGCAGTCTAAACTCCCTCTGGAACCTGTGCCTGTTTTGCACAGCAAGGAAAACATCTCCCCATTGCCAAGGCAATCTGATATCCTGAATTAGGTTTGCCATGGTATGTCTGCCTCGAGTATTTGTGTTGGCAACAGTCATGCCAAGACCATTTTTGGGGTGAGCCTTACATTGAGGATGATGCCATGAAAGTCCTCTCTGGCTGCCTTGAGCAGCGGCTTTGGACATCCCCACTCCCAAAGTGGCCGTCCCACAGCTTGGCCCCAGGCCACGCATTGCTCGTCCTTGCCAGAGCTTCCCTACTGAGACAGGGAGAGGAGTTAAAAATAAATGCATTCTTTTCTTTATATGCTTTGGCTTAAGATACTATAAACAGAAAATTTATTCTAAGATCAAGTGTATTTGGGCCGTTGACAGTATGATGGTAACAAGAACGTATAGTGGAGCCATTTTCCTTGATTTTTTTTTTTTTTTTTGCTAGTGCTCAAATGATTCATCCCATTACTCACTGTGGGAGTGTTAATTGCCACATTGTGAGAGAAGTGCTAGCTCCTTAAGCTGAATCAGCGTGCGGGGCTGCTGCATGCAGCCTACCGGCAGCATCTTCAGGGGAAGTGTCAGTTCTAAAAGACGATCTCTTCCAGTTTGTTTCCAAGATTGAGCTCTGTATTGGGAGGCACATTCTGTCGTTAAAAGTGATGTTTTTACTTAAGGCTCATCATTTACTATTAAATGTTATTTATTTGCATGTTATTACATACCATGGGCCAAGTCCTGCCTATCCACTGCAATTCACAAGGCCTGTGACTGCATTTTATGACGCAAATGGCAAGATTGAGGTCAACAAATAAGAATAGTAAGAGTCCATTGTCTTTAGGAATGACCAGCATTGGTTTCTTGCATATTTGAGATTTTTGACTTAATCATCTTTAAGCAACAAATATTTAAAAACTATGTTGGAGTGATATTTCACTCTTTTACACTTCAATTTACAGGACATGCAAGCTTACAGGCTATCGTATAAGTTTGTTTTACAATTAACACCACTCTGGTACGCGTTTCAAGATGACCATGATACAAAAAAAACACTTAAATGTGATGAAGTGCATCACGGTATTGTTGGATGCTTGGTTGTGGACAGACCTGTATAAGGACCATCTGAGGCTCTGTTTTGTAGTTCTGAGCAGCGTCTGGGGCTGGTGTGGGGTCCTTTATTTGACGATGGAGAACAAGGGCTCCCGTGGCCCTGGCTGTGGCTGCTTGCTGCAGCAGCAAACCACCGCCGCCACCTTTCGGGCCTGTGTCCCAGTCTGTTCTCAGTCTTGATCCCAAGAGCAAAAGTGAGGACAAATTTCTCATCTGAAACCAAGAGAACAACTTGTAAGTTATAGTTGTTAATACAACTGTAGAAAGTGGTTCTTTTAATATAATCAAAAAAGTGGTTCTTAAAATTTTCTTTTACTTAGTACAATAACTGTGGGTCACCATAGGAAATACTTCTGATTTTTTTTTTTTTTAATTTTTTTACTGCATTGAGTACATACTGGTAGAGTTCCAAAGAGAATATTTTCTGAAGAGATGAATTTTCGGTAGAGGAATGTCAGATTGACATGTTGAAGTGTTCTTATACAGTATGGAAAGAATAAAATCTTTGTTAAATGTTACTCCAGTTTTTGTTGCTAAATATATACGCGTGCAATTTTTTGCTGCAAATTGGAAGAAGTGTTTTTCTACTCAAGGCAAGAAGCTGTCCTAGATATTTGACTGAAAACACTTGGAAATGGAACATTGTGGCAGGGAAAAATGGGGTGCAGGAAGATTCTGCTCTAGGCTGGCATAGGCAGGGAAGCTTTTAGGGGAGAGCCATCGCTCGAGGTTGCAGCATTTTGTGATTCAGTGGATTCTCTGGTTGAGGAAGCATGGGGATTTTCTCCTACAGCAGTTAGTCTCTGGAATTGCAGCTCGGAGCAGGGCTCAAGCCACGAGTACTCAGGGGCCTTCGGTCCTGTTTACCACCAAGGCTTACACAGTATTATCTCCTTACCCCTGGGCCCAGGGAAACAGGACTCTGCTATGGTTAAGGAACAGTTTGAAGGAGTCTGTCAAGGCAGCCTATCCCTAGGAATAATCATCACTGAAAACAATGTCTCACAAGAGGAGTAAAAATTTGTAGGCAGTCAACTTACTGAGCAGCACATCTACGTGCTGTGTGGAGCTCTGCACTGTAACTGGCTGGCTTGTGCATCTGAATCACTTCCTTTGCCTGTGGGTGGATTCTCGCTGCTATTGTGTCCTGTGCTAATAATTCTCTCTCGCGTTCACAGAACCAGTTTATAATAGGATGCATTTAGTGCTATCCCTGTGATGGTGTGGTGTTTGATGGGGCTGTTGAATGTGGATTAGCAACTAGGTACTGCAGTGTTGGGGACAGTTGGCAAGCTCCTGGGGTGCCAGGAATTTGCTCTAGAAGTCATTAATTAAAGCCAAGGGAGCTGGTGTCAGTGCTGGTATTAAGTCAGAAGAGCCCACGGTTCTCAATTTTGTGTGTAGAATTTATGTATGTAGAATTTATGTATTTTTAGTTAATTAACTTTTTCCTTCTGATTTTTTTTTGCTGTCCCTTTCCTGTTTTGAGCAAGTTACTAATGCTGGATTTGAAATCATCGAGTAAAAGCTGAAAACCTAAGATTTGAGAGCACTGAAAATGGCACTGTCAAATCAGAATGCCCCAATCCCTGATCCTGTATTGCATTTGAGTCCTTACTAATTTTTATACACCTTATATGTAAAAACTACACTGAGAGGACTTTACTGAGAGTACAAAGCTAGAAAATGCTTTTTGCAACCTTTGTTTGGTCCAGTCATGTGTATGCGTCATGATACAGTCTTCAGTTACCCAGGCCCACAATGCATTTTCCACCAACTCCTGTCATATTCAGTGCACAGAGTAGACGATACCCATTTAATGAGCAGCTATTCAATATCTTGTTTCCGCCTCGTTGTTCAGTCTGTGGCCCTAAGGCCTTACTTACAGCATGTTATTTGAACCCTACTTTGAAGGCAGATTTATTATTCCCTTGGGGGCTTATCTATATTGCTCATCAAAGCAATATCCAGAGTATTGAAAAATAATTTTCATTATATTTCTTTTAAATGAAGAGACACAATTATTCCAATTTAATAGATGGGATTGCTGAAGGAAAGATGAAAATGACACTTGAAAGTTCTGACTACGTCTGAATCTTTACTTCGGGAAAATGGGGCTTTGTTTTTCAGAGGAAGCATATTCAATCTCATTGATTCCAGTTATAAAACATCCTCTTGACTTTGATTGTTGCTAAGAGTTTTTAACCCTTGTCTCAAAACAAGCTCACAAGACCTCTGATATAAGCAGCCGGAAAATGGGAGAACCCTTAGAGTGAACAGCTTGCTTTAAACATCTCTCTTGTAAGTACGGTGTCGGTAACAGGTGTAGCAGCATGAAAATGTAATCTGGTGTAAGGTTCAGTTGCTCTGGCTGAGAAGCCACCATCCTGTTCCTAGTTCTGTAGCGTTCTAGGACATGTCTTTCAATTTTTCTTAAAAACCTGCATTTTAGGTAACGGGTACCTTTGGTCTGTGCCTCGTATTGATCCCTTGGTGTATCCATCCAAGCCTCAATTAAACCAGGTGGTTCTAATCAAGTAACAGCCATGCAATGATATGACCAGACTATACAATGCATGAACACAGGTAGAATTAAGGCCATACGAGCACCATTGCTATTTACTTTTCCTTACTTCTGGATCAGCAGACAACCATCTGTCACTTTTTACTAATAATAGCAGCTCATATACAGAGCAAGAAGCTACTGCTACACAGTTTGTCTGAAGAGTTTGACAGGGTTTTCTGAGTGTAGATTATGACTTGTATTGCCAGTTTTGAAGGACAGTAGGCTTTAGGAAGCATCGACTCTTCGGTTCATTTCTGCCTCTCAATGTCACGTATAATTTCTCTGTTCCGCCTGTGCTGTTCCCAGATTTCATCCCAGTTCCTCTCCCCTCATTCTTCCTCCTGTTACACTTTTTGTGCTTCTTGATCCAAAGTCTGTGAATATAGTATCTTTAATAGCTGAACTCGCTCAGATGAATGTTTGCAGTAAGGGTGATCTTGACAGAGTCAGAACAGAGAACTGAAATCTAAGAGGTGGAAGTTTGGCTGGAATAATTCACGAGACAAATGAAGAGAGCACCTTGCAAAAGAAGGTTGTACGTGATCATAATTACCAGCATAGCTATAATAATTTCAATTTTTGAGGCATGTTTGAGTAACTGGCAAGAAAAAACACTTATGTGCTGTTGAAAAATACACAGTGTGTTTCTCTTGCAGTTTGTGCCTGTGGAATGATACAAGATACTGTATTCTGTAGTTGCCATGACACAAATATATTTTTTTCTATTTTTCTTATATTAAACCTGGTTTCAGACTTCACTTCTAGTCGTCTTTCCCTTCCCAGATGAACACAAAGCTCAACTCCGTTAGCCCCAAATAAAACATAAATTGAAAGAATAAAAATTCAAGGCACCGGAGAGGAACGCCTCTAGCTAGAAAGTGTCCCTGGTAGGTGTCTGGTTACTATAGCAATCGCCATGCGGCATGTGACCAGCATGGTAATTGCAAGGTCCTTAAGAGCCTTTTCTCCTGCCTAAGTTTGATGTCTTCTAAACAGAGGTGTTATGTGAGGTCACACACTCTCAATTGTAACTACCAGATGGATGGATAATGCAAACGATCAATTTGCAGCTCCCACTGGGCAGAAAACGGTGCATTCGGTTCATAGATTTTAATTTGCTTGATCTACAGCATGCTGCAAGTGCTGAGAGAAATTTATTTTCCCCAATCTAATGTCTGTACACCCATGTTTTGACCATCAGTTGTATGTGAAACTCTGCCATGTACATGTTCTGTGGGTCTTTTCAGATCACGTGGACAATTACATCTCTGCAAAACTTGTCTGACAATTATAGTGCAGTTAATGCGAGAGATATTGTATAACGCCAGCAAATAGGAGGCATTTGAAGGACAAAGTTGGTGTTTGATTAAAATAACCAATTGTTTTAAAGTTAATTCTCTCTTTGGGCAATTACTTTGTCTAGTCAGTTTGGTGGTTTGACATCAATAATGCACTCTCTCTCTAGCAAAAAAACTAAAAGAGGGTATGATGTCCAATGTGCATACTGCATTACTTTTTAATGAGTATTTGAATAGGTAGTGTCAGATTTATTCTAGTATACAGCACTGTCGATTTGACTTTCATCAATGTTTAAAGGCTGTTGAGAATCCCATTAAAAAAAATCTTAAATGTTGATAGTTCTTTGCAACTTCCATGGAATGACATTTATTTCTAGAGGACAGAGGAACAAGGAGTAGAGAGCCAAATAAGTGATTAAAAAAAAATTAAACAAACAAACAAAACAAACAAAAAATCCCACCGTATATAAATGCATGCACACTTTCTCTTTACATATGCAAGCTGTTGATGGTATATCAAACTCAAACCTGTATTTTTCACAATTTGGAAATATTCTTCTTTTGAAGGACCCTTTGCTGTACTACCCATTTTTAATTCCCGCTGCTGTCCACGGCTGCTGGTGCTGAACAGCAAAGCAAGGAGCAAAAGGCAGCTTGGATTTTGTTTTGGTTTTCAAGCATGATTTATTAACAGAATGGAAGTGTACATCCAATATATTTCTTGGAAGATGGCTTTGTATTTCTTGGCTCTGAGACTATGACTTACTAGCCTGAAAAGGTTCATTACCAGGTCAATCATAGCGGTGTAACATTAATTCAGATTAAAGAAAGATGGCTTTGTCACACATTTTAGATGCAAAGTGTGAAACATTACAGTATTTTTTCAATGCGGCTTAATAGTTTAATGGAAAAGCATGGCACATGTCAAAGCTGAAACCTCCATAGGCTGGAGAAATGTGCTTATTAGGAGATGTAGTCAGAATTACTAGAAACACTGTCCCACATCTTTGATCTCTGTGCCTTATTTACTAATTAATTCATTTATTTTTATTATTGCTATGGTATACGAAAACAATTGGGGTATTTTTGTGAGTTACAGTTTGGGTTAGCAACTCAGCTTTTCCTCTTGTAAGGATTGCTGTTCTTTTCCTCTTCCCTGGTCCCATCCTCATCTAGTCATAAGGAAAAAAGAAGACTGTATCCAGCATTTAGCTTGAGGTAATAAGCATCTGGAATGGCAGGTCCCTGCTCAGGTCCTCTAGAGGGGCCCTGTCATATGGATTCTTGGCACGCCAGTCACCTCAGCAAGTTCCTCTTGTGCTGTCTGTTGCTGTGTCCTCAGTCAGGCTTGGGCAGTCGAGGGTTTGTGGCCGTACAGTTTGGTAACTGTCATCAGTAGTCATCAACAGCTAAGTGATTCAACCACTGGCAGCCTATTATAGTTTTGTTTCCATGCTGATGACTAAGGAAAATAAAATTGATATGAGTTGACCCGTTTACAAGATCTTTTCCTTGTTCCACCCCTTTGGTCTCTGTTAGGTAGTGAATTCTTTTTTACCAAGGAGCATGCAGAATTGCTTAAAGAAGTGAGGTTGCATCCACTTTACTTTAAACAAAACAATAGGGATTTTCTGTGGTCTCTAAATCAGGTTCTGTACATTAAAAGCCATCGGATAAGCATGGTCATCGTGTTACTGGGAGAGATTTTCATGTTTAAAAAGCAGTGGTCGGCTGGTTTGGGTGAAGCCAACAATGGAATTGCCCTTGTCTTTATTAGAGCCAGGATCTTGCTCAGAATTTTGACACAGAGAAACTGTAGGGGAAAACAAACAAACAAACAAACAAAAAGTGCCTGTGAAGTTAAAAAGGAATAATTTGACAATCTGTTGAACCAGAGTAGATTTTTCTTCCTTGATCTTTGTTTTTTCTTGCTTGCACTTTTGTATCTCTACTATTGATTCTGTTTGTGCTGTGTTTGTTGAGGAGGATACAAATAGGGAATAATTATACAACAGTGCAAAAAAAATGCTTAGTTCATTGATGTGTCACTTAATTTCATAACAAAAATAATTTAAAACATCATTTGCTCAGACTTTCTGGTATAATTAAATCAATGCAAACTTTCTCTTTTCTATTACAGTTTGGTTTGCTGGTAAGCCATAGATTTTTTTCCACCCACCTCTGATTTGTTCTTTTGTTCTTCTCTTATCAGCATGGGAAAAGTGGGAGCTGATGGTTCAGCCGAAAGTAACCAGCAGAACCCCCCTGTAGTGGCGAGTCAATAAAATCCCAGATGATCCATCCATGACAGACTGTTCAATATATATACAGAGTACTTACTGCACATGGTATTCAGAGTTTTTTTTTTTTAATAGTGCTAAACGTGGAAGCATGTCTTCTGTAGTCCCTCCAATCATGTATTCAAACACACTGATAAGACACCCCCCCAAACCTTCAGTTTCCAAAATGTGGAACGTGGAAATGTGAAATATGGAAGTGTACTGACTTGCTGACAATTTTTTTTTTGGGGGGTGTATGTGTAGGGGGTAAGTATAGATAGTATAGCTAGCAGAGATGCAGAATTTGAAGCAAGATCAAGGTACAGAGAGAAGTCGTCATTTACCTAGAATTTTCTAATTTTTGTGGTTGTTTTAATGGTGGGATTTTAGACATCTTAAATTTAATGTCTGCTGTTGTTGATATAATAATCCTTATAAGGCCAGATCTATTATTTTTTTTTAATTGTGGAAGTACCTGGGAATGCTGTCATAAGGAAACATTGTGGAAAAAAAATGATTTTCTGCTAGGAATACGTGGCTTCCATGATAGAAAAAGGGGTAGCCAGTGAGGGCATGGGAGCATGGGCGTTCCCGAGTGAGTTGTAGGGTGGCAGTGGTGGCAGCAGCAGCGCTCCCCGTGCAGTGCCATGGAGCTGGGTGCAGTCTGGTGTCATCTGCCAGCAGCCCCGAAGATGGCATTCTGCTTTGGCTTGGACCAAAGGGGAATGGGAGCGAGGGTCCTATGTCTGGTAAGTGCCCAGATGAAGCTCAGCAAGGAAGCCTTTCCGACTGACTGCACTTACCAGATTAACGGGATTCATTTGATACTGCTGCTGTTACCCCTACTGTGCGACAAGAAGCTTCTGGCGGGGCTTGGGCCAGCGCCTTGCTGAAGAACTTTGTGGGAGTTGCCTCTCACTTTTGGTGCACAGTTTCTTGTTGGTTCCGTAAAGCAAATCGAAGCAAGGGTGTAGTCCTTCATCAGAGTTGTACGAAGGGAGTTAATTGTATGTTGTTACGGTTGTTCGCTAGAATGGGATCCAAATTTTGGGTGGATTAAGGCACCTCAGCTAGCCACCTAGACTTAGCTGGAATGAATGTGGGCCTTAGAACAACTTAGCCGGCCTAATTAGCATTTCCACGCACTAATCTATCTGATCATCTAGACCCTTGTTTATGGGAACTGCCCCATCGTAAATTACCAGCTAGGGATACTGCACTGGCTCTGTGGGTTGATAGGTATGGGCTGAAGATAGGATATCCCTTCTACAAAATGCTGAGGGGTACACAGGTATGTGGTTGCAGCCTGGGGTTCAAAATTGCTTACTGTGCAGTGTCTGACCCCATATTAGAAGTTTGATAACATGTATGTATTTTTTCAGCTAATAGATTTTGCTTTGTGAACAAAATGCAATCCACACACTACAATAATTTTTCCAGTTGCTTTAAATTAGGAAGAATGCCTTCAGCAGCCTTGAATTTTTAGGGCCCACCTGGATGTTCAGCGTTTCTTTGGGACAGGTACCCGAGCTTGTGTTATTAGACCTATTGCCAGTTAGTGCCCTCCCGTTTCACTGCAGAACCGCGTTTCCCATAGGTGTGTGCCCCATTTCTGGGGCTGTGAGAAATGACGAGTGCTGGTGTGCTGCTACTTAGCAAGAGCTTTCAGTTTCTTTGACCACACCTAAAACTGTGCTGCCAAATTCGGGTGCCTGGGATCTGGGGACAGGAGCTAAGGGCAGTTCGGGTCAGTAAGGATGGTGTCCCTCCGTGAATTTGTACGTGTGGTGCTAGCTCTGTAGCTGTCATTAGCAAGTATCTGATACACGTGTCACAAGGCGCTTCGCCAGGTTTTGGTCTGTGGGTGCTGTCACGCTGTACACTTGGTTTCATGGGGAGTGGTGTGGAGGTGTTCAGAAACAAACACAACAAAAAAAGAGGTGAGGAAGGTGTTGTTTCACTGTAGACAGTTACCGGCTGTTTAATAGGAGGGGGCCGACTTCTGTGTGCAGTCCAGCTTTCTACCTCAGAACTGCTGCGTTCCCTCAGTATTTTTACCCTAGCATGGGCTGAAGTGAGGACGGAGTATGCAGGACTAGAAAACCTCCCTGGTGTACTGAAACTCTTGAAACCGTGTCTTTCTCCCACCGCCTGTGCCAGCCCATGCTTGGCACTGCCTGCCTGTGGTCGTGCTGCCCTCCCTGCCTCCCGTGGGTGACTTCCCCGAGCCTTCCTCCACCCCTCTGTCAGGAAAGCCTGCTCCTTTTCCTGGGTGTCGCACGGTCCTCTTGCCTTATCCTTCAAGACTGAAATAGGTATATAGATGAAGACGTAGTAGCGAGACCCGTGCTTTAGGGGCTGAGGGGACACGCCTTGGATTTGTTGGAGACCAAACCACAACACACGTCGCCACCCACTTCAGCAACCCGCGCTGCATCAAGGCTCGCTTCGCGGGGGGAATAAACGAGCGCTACCACGGACTGGGAGGGGTTCAGTTTTGTAGGGGAAGAAGGGTGGCGGAGGGGCTGAATTGGCGCAAGATCTGACTAAAATGGGGAAGGGGTGGTGGCCTGGTGCCTTAAACAACGACACTGCGGCGCTGAGCCCCTCAGCACCCCGGGCCGCGCTGGCCGCCCCTCATAGCGGGTCCCTCCCTTCGCGCCTCGCCGCCGCCTGTCCCCGGGGCCGACCGCCGCCCTTCTCCCGGAGCCCCCCCGGCAGAGCAGCGCCCTGCCCGCCCCCCTTCCCTCCCTCTTCGTCCCTCCCCTTCCCTCCGACCCCTCCCTCCGTCGCCGTCCCCGCTCCGCCCCGCGGGTGCCGCCCCCGGCGGCGGGAGGTGCCCATGGCCCGGCGGCGGCGGTCCCGCAGAGCCGGGCGCCAACATGAGCGACGAGGCGCTGCGCCGGGGCGACGGCAGCGACAGGGGCGAGGGCGGCGGCAGCCAGCGGAGAAGGCGGCCCAAGAAGGTAGCGGGAGGCTCCCCCTGCCCCTCGTCCCCCCCGGCGGGGTTTGTGAGGGGGGGAGCTCGGAAAGGCGCGGCTTTTGGGGTCGGGCTGCCGGAGAAGGTGGGGAGGTGCCGGGCTCTTCGGGGTCTGGTGGCGTCAGGGGAGCAAGGTGGGGGCACCTGTTGCTTGCAGCGCTCTGTTGGAAGTGGGCGCTGAGGGAGAGCTCGTTTAGCTCCCGTCTCCCCTGGAAGAGGGCTGTGGTTCTGCATAACCCTGAAATATACTGCTTTATGAGTCCCCCCCCCCCCCCCCCCCCAGTCTCTAATCGGAGCGGGTACAACGCGAGTTACCGCGCTGCATGCAGGTGAGGAATTGCTCCGATGCAAGGAAGGATCCAGCCCACGCAAAGATCGTTCTCTGATTAATTCTCCGACCCTTCGTGTGGTATAGGATTTGTGTTTTAGCCAGCGTTGTACATGAGCAAGATAAATCCCTGCAAATGGGGAGCACATAGAGAGCGGCAAGGAGATGCTCGTTCAGAGACTTCTCCAGGGGTTTTGAGCTGGTGATGAAGAAAGGCTGTTTGGCGATAGATGACCCTGTCAGGCCTCATTTCCCCACAGAGGGAAGGTTCTCTGTGTGTCACTGTAAGCACCCGAGATAATCCAGTCTAAGCAAGAAGCTGAACAAAACCTGCCTCACCCCACCCCATTGTGCTTGGAGTATTGCCTGGATCTCCACACAGTGGGGGATTTTATATCGCATCCTGCCTGTACGTGTGAGCGTGACAGAGGCGGAGGGAACGCCTGCTTCGTCTCACCTCCGAACGTGAGGGCAGAATTGGAAAGGGCGGTTTGTGCGAGTCCACCTGAAGAGGCAAAAATCAAGCAATTGGGTGTGTATCCAGTGCTTTCACATGACTGGGAGCAGTCTCTTTAGCAGGGAGGTTTTGAAGCTCTGAGAAATCAAAGTGGGTGTTTCCATCTCCTTTTTTTAATCCACACGTACGGGGTTTCTTGTTTTGCCATTGTTTTCTAAATAAAGCGGCCAAGAGCCTTTCAAGGTTGAAACACAAGTGTATGCTACTCTGCTGCCAAACGGTGCTTAGAAAGCATCTCTGGTACAGAGCCTGCGTATTCAGGGTCTTCCAACAGCTGATGCATCCATTTTTCAAAAAATGTAACCAATGCTTTCGTGTCTGCAAGATATCTTTTATGACTGGAAAATGTTAATTGGTCATTTTCAATTGACAAGCGTAAAACAAACAAACAAAAAACCGTAATCACTCAGTTTGGATGCAATAGATGTTAGTGCTTCAGGTCTGGTAAAGGCTTAGGTCTGCTGAAGTTTTGCCCTTATTGCCTTTATGAAGAAATACATTTCCAGACTTGAACATTCATTTTTAGATTTTAGGAATAACTTTCTTAAAGCTACAAATTGATATATATAATTTTTTAATAAGGAAGAGACATCCTGGAATAGCCAAGGGTGTGAGAATTCCGGATGGAAGTTGTCTGTCTGAATCAGAAAACACGCATTTGAACTCAGTTCTGTTACACGTTGACTAGGTGGGCACAGTTTCTAGAGCAGAGATGAAAGTGCCACGTGCGCGAGCTCCAAAATCAAAAGTAACGTAGCCTGTTTTCAGGTCCTGAACTACTTTAGCTGAACGGAGCTGCATTGCACCATCCAACGTGCCCTCTATCTGTTCTGTGGAAGTTGATCCCTTTTGTGTAGATAGTTAAATATTAATTGAGCCAGATGAGTTTGATCTATGTGTTGGGAGAGGTGGAGGGAAGCGCATCACAGATACAGGATCCAGTTGGGTCATCTTCTATTCCAAGAGAGCGTCTGAGCTGGGAAGTGGTGTAGGGTTTTCTCCAATTCACAGCAGTGCTCCAGGTTTGTTCTATATTTGCACACTTTAAAATGAAGTGGCTTCACTATCACCCTAATACAGAATAGGAAAAACTGCACAGTTGAAATTTTCATAAAATGGAGAGATTAACGACCCACCAAAAATAAATTTATTCTGTTTGGAGGTGCTTGTGGGCAGAGTCAGTGGGCTGCCCTGATAGGTTTGTGCCTCCAGCTGTAGGGTTAAGATCCGATTTTCCTGTGGTACTTCTCCTCCACGTTACACCTGGAATATCGTGAACTTCGTTCCTAGGAAAAATCATGTTAAATTTCTATCCTCATCCAGTTCTAGTGTCAGAGAGTATAAGACTTATTCTGCTGGAGGTGAGAGTGAACAGGGACTGCCTTGTTCTGTCGCTGGTGTAACTGAGCGGAAACCCAGCGGGAGCAGTGCTTGGTGTGTGTCGGTCCTGTCCTTGTAGCTGGTGTACCGCTTGTTCTGAAGAGCAGCATAACAAGTGAATGTGAATTTATGCTGCATCAGGTTTTTGAGACCTCCTGTGTCTCGCTGAGCATGTTGTGCGGTGTCCAGGTGTCCCAGAACCCTCCCAAGGATGGTTTTTCCTATTACAGAATGCTTCAGATGAAAAACCACCACAACAGAAATCAAAAAGCCTACTGGTTATCGCGTAGAAAACAAAGCATATTCCTACTATCTGTTACCAGAAGCACTGATGGCAAAGGGGCTTCCTGAAACTACAGGTTCTTACTGCGCTGATCATAAAGCACACGCCATTGAGAGACTGATGCAAAAATAATTCATCTCAGCTTATTACAGAATTTCCCTTTTGTTATTTGTGTTGCTCAATAAGAGAAATTAAAAGCCTGGAGTCAGGCTCATGCTACGAAAGACTCAGAGGAAGTTGTAATGCTTCTTTTTAGGAAGATGTATGGAAGAAGTATGACTTCTCTTAACCCAAGCATCGTCTCCTATTTTAAATGCAGCTGCAGAAAATATTAAATTGGATGCATTAGGTGAGGTACTTTTACTGGAGAAATGGAGGGTGTATACCTGCTAATGGAATCATTACAATGTATAAGCTAATGCTTTTAATTAATTTCGATTACTTAAGACTATTAATTCTGCACATAAGGTAGTTGAGACCTAGTTTGGAATACACGCAGAATTTTGGTCACCGAGGCTTAAGAACGAGAATGGATACGCGTGCAGAGAGGGATTGCTGGGTGAGAGAGCCTCTCTTACGGAAAAGCTAGAAGGGCTTGGCTTGTTTCGTGTGCTAGAGCAAAAGGCTGTCTGAGGGCAAAAGGAAATGAGGTTCTTCAGCAGCCTTCTGATAGGTATAATCAGGTAAAGAACCAAGAGAAACTTGATTAGTTATGAATGAGATGTGATTCTCTAACAGAGCGCTGGACTGGATTCAACTTGAGGTCCCTTTCATTCCCTTGTTCCTCGGTTTTCACTTATGTCATTTGTGTTGCTGTAATGATATTACAGAGCAGTTTCATTGATGGCAAATGGGCTATTTAAGTCTTCTTAAATGTTTGTTTACCAGGTTATTTCTCTCTTCCAGCTACGGAATTTAGGAGAAAATTGAATGCCTCCAGAAGAACAATTTGAGCCACTGTGTGTCTCTCCCTAAAATCAGCACGGAGGCTTCTGTACCAGCAGTCCCAGTCTGCTGGGTGGCATTGCCTCCAAATTGCCTTCATTTCACGCTTGCTAAGACCCTCTTGTCTTCCCTAGGTGCATCTATTTCCCTCACCATCTTGTTATTACTGGTGAGAGACAAATGGCTGTGGCCATGCTGCTCTTTGCTTCCCCGTTTGATGATCCCACTGAGATGAAACCAGACCAGGTCTTCTCTTCTAAGAGAGACCAAGTCCTCTAGTTTTAGAAGGATGAAGATTTTACTTCAGTTGGTACACAGTAAGCTGAACAGGCAGAAAGAGCTAATGAGGGAAAAACTGAATCTTATTAATTTTACTAGTACTGTGGCTTTTTTAAATCTAGAAGGTTTTATTCTTTTGGCTAAACCAGTTTTAGAGAGCTGCAACAGCCTTGCTTTCACTTGACTTAACCCAATTTACATGGAAGTAAACAGAGAGAAATGGCTCTGGAAAGAAGAGAATAGAGGAAAAAAGTACAAAACCTCTTTCTAAGTCATGGAAGTAAGAGACGGATTTGTAAAAAAGATCGATGATTAAACCAGTTGTATTCCTAAAGATTTATGCTCCGATGCAACTCCACTGATGGTCTTGCACTACTGTGGTCATGAGTTGCTTGTTCCCTTTACCTCTTCTTCCCATCACAAGGCTTCCAGTACATTTTGTGCTAGGTATGAAACTAACATCAGAGCTGCAAATGCTTTTTTTGTTTTGTTTTGTTTTGTTTTTTTGCTTTTGCTTTTTATTTTTCTCTCTGTCCTTCCCCGCCCGCTCCCTCCAGCTGTGGTTGCTATGAGAAATGGTAACAGAACAAGAGCACTGTGCCCGTACCTCACGAGGAGATAAAGCACCTTACCTCTCACTGGTTGCAGCAGAGCAGCCATCACTTTTGGTGATTGCATCAGCACCAGGCACCCTGTGTTTCTCTCGCGGCAGCCCCGTGGTGCCTGACACTCTGGGGAAATAATTTCCACTTACTGCAGCAGTGAGACAAAGGAAATAATGACGGGGGATACAGCTGAACAACTAGACTCCAGAATTTTGTGTTGTCATCGTGGTTGTTTTTCTAGCATCCTAAGTGTGTAAGGCAGAGCAAACGACAGCAGCCACACCTGGCTTTTCGAGGTCTCATAGTGCAACAGGAGCACTCCAGGTATTCGTGTGCTCTGCCGTGCTGGTGGAATAAGCAATGAACACGCCTTAGAACTGACACAGGTACTTATAAGGTTACATTTATTCATGTCACACTTCAAAATTAACATATATGTGTTGCTCTTTGGAATGTTTGAAGTTATTTTTAAAGGAGTAATAAGCAACAAAGCGATGGAGATATTTTAGCAATTAGCAGATTTATGCAAACGCTACATTTCACAGATTAAATGCTGCGAGGCTGATAAGGAGGAAATCATCTCCCTGCTCGTGCACCTGGATAAAAGTGGTGAATTTTATACAGACCTGTGTGTAGAGTTGAGCCCGCATCCGCTTGATGCGCGTTTTAGGCTTCTGATTTATCATTCACAGTTCTTGCTCATTTTCCCAAATGTTGGGCAAACAGCAGCTGAGTCAGAGAAACGAGTCCCTTGTTCCCCAGCCAGCTTCCCTTTCTCCCCGCAGGATGCCTGGGGCTGTCAAGTATTGCACATATTGCATCGCGCTTGCGCATCTTGCAGCCCCGTCACGCATTCCTGCGGGCTGACCGTGACAGGCACCGAGCTGGGTTTTCGGGGGAGCCTGAAGCTCTGGGGACACCGAGCTCCAGGCTGGAGGCAGCCACGTGCTCTGCCTCCACTTGTATGCAGCGTGCGAATGGTGGAAGAGCGTCTGGGAGGAGGATTTTGGCAGCAGGATAAGGTGCTAAGAAGGCCCGGTGCTTCTAAATGCATCCGTAGTGAGCGTTTGGTCTTTCAGAGATGGTTTTGTTGGGTTTTTAGGTCTTAACCTGTTCAGCAGCTGTCTCGAGCAGCTGTCCAGGGATACGGTGGCAGCCTCTCTTACCTGCTGGGAGAGGCCACGTCTCATGCAGCTGTGTCCCCCTGCCTCCCCAGGCACGCCTGCTGACGCTTCAGATGGCATTTCTGGCTAGGGAGACTTTCCACTACACAAATGGCCGCTGACATACACAGCACGTAGATATCTGGGCTAGACATGGGGAGCCCTGGAGCTCTGAAGACCAAGGAACAGAGGGAGGCCAAGAAAATAATAAGACGGCTGGGGCCATCTCTTGCATCCTCATTAACTTGCAGCAATTAATTATTACAGAGGCTTTCCTCACTGATTAAGTGGGTTTCTTTTGTCTTGGTGACAGAAATTGCTGAGCTGAAAGTCTGAACTTGCTGTTATTATTCTTACACCGTACAGAAATAATGCAGTATTTCCCCACTTCATTTTCAGTAGAAATTTGTTATCGTTCTGTGTGATTCTGATCCTAGATTGGTTGTGTTTTCCCACTTATTTTCCCCTTGATTTCATTGTGCTCTGGCACCAAACAGGGTGTGGGGAGAGTAGACAGGGATGGACCAGTGTCTAAGGCTCCCACAGAACAGCTTATGAACTTGCGTGAGTGATGCAGTGAGTTGCTTCAGGTCCCACTTGTGTAAACAATATGTAGCTGAACATACGTGTAATTCATTTCCAAATTCGCCTTTCTCTTTTTGTAAGTGAGATGTTGGAGGACATGAATGCAGTGTTCCACCTTGGCCTTGTGAAGAAAAAGGCAGCGTATCCTTGCAGGCACTGTAAGTCAGGTACGTGGGCATTGATGGGTCTTCCCCAAACCTTCCCGAAATAAAAATTCATGAGCACAGAGCAATTCAGGGAGGGAAGGTAGATGCCTACCAGCATCATCTCATCTAAGCTGTGGCTGCATCCAGCCAGCTTGCCGTTGGGTTACACGCAGGTAAGCAATTTGTAACCTGCTTGTATTTCCCCTCAGTGTGGCTCAAACACAAAGAAACATTTAGTCCATGAACGAAGTGCTCTCTGGAGAGCAGGATCGGCTTTGAAGGAAATGATAGAGTAAATTGCAGTAATTGCAGCTTGAAATGGTTTTCTAGGTTAAACAGCATATAGGTTTCTGCCATAGGCTAAGTATTTCGGAAGCGCTTGGTTGCTTTTGTTTGTTTCATCCAGTCTCGGGTAGCATGGGTTTGTAGTACGGTATAGTGCTGGATCTGAGCGGAGTATATGGATTTGAAGAGGCACCAGGAAAGCACAGATTCCTGCAACAATTTAGGTTCACAATAAACTAAATCTACTAAAAATGTGACAATTTGTTCCACTGCTTGGCTTTTTTATAAGGTGTTGTTTGAAGTATTTGTTGACGTGGCTGAGGCAGTGAAGAACATCAGTGATAGTTGTGAAATACACAAATGAAATCTGATGTTTATAAAAAATTGCTTTTTTTTTTTCCCCCCGTAGAAAATATGATTCTGAACCTTGTTTGTAACTTAAATTAAAAGCGACGCAGCTTTCCTGCAACCAAAGGGCTCTGCTAGTCCCTCATTTTTAAACGTTTTAAACATCTAGTACATCTGGCAGCTTTCAACATCAGAGAGCAGATGTCAGCGTGCAAATGTCAAGAGACAGTGGCGCTTATTCATCACGCAAACCATTGTAACCGTGATCCGGCTGTCCTGGTAGACGCAGCGATCCAACCAAGGAATGAATAGGCTGAAACATCAGGAGAAGTGGGTTGTGTGTATGTCTGTGTGTGCGCGCTGTTATGCTGTATCTCAGCCTGTTGGTGTGTGTTTTTGGCTGGGCTTGGGCCACCGGCTCGGCTGGACGTCGGCGTGGGCTCGTGGAAAGCTGCCAGCTGTCATCAGCCGCGCTCTGGTGTCCGCTGGTGCGTACCTACGGAGCAGGGCAGGGCTCGTGTGGGGGAACAGAGGCGCTGGGTGGGTGCAGCTTTTCCCGTGGATCTGTGATTCGCGCTCTTTGCCCCGAAACACCGAAGAAAGGCACTTTATGAGCTGGCGTTTCCATGTGCGCTTCCCCTCCTTGGCTCACGCTGGTGACTGCAGGGCTCTGAGAAACGAGTGGAAGGGATGAGAGATGGGAAACGCCGCCTGTTCCTGTCCTAAAGGGTGCTGCCCTGCTAAAGACGTGCTGCTCGGGTTCGAGATCCTGGCCTCCCCTTTGGTCCTGGGAGCTGCCGACAGTGGGGTGGTTTACGCGAAATAAAACACTGAGCGGGTGAAGCGTGGAGCTGAGCCCTACGGTTCCCCTGGGGAGAGAAGGTGCAAGAGTCCCGCCTTGCACGCGTGCTCCCTGCCCACCAAACACAGCTTTTGTTGCTGCGTTTAGTTTTAATTAACCGCTTGTAATGGTGCGGAAGGTGTTTGCCAGGGGGGCTCCAGCGCTTAGGGCTTGCAACCGCCGTGGTTGTGTTTGGAGGGAGAAGCGTGGGGGGCTTTTGGTTAATGACATCGGCTGCTGTGTGCTCCTGCACGCCTCTCTGCCTCCTGGCCGGCAGCGGGACTGCTCTTTTCACAGCAACGTAAGCAACAGAAGCAGCAGGCAGCGCTTTCGTTTGGGGAACAGCTGCCACAAGCTCATTACGCCCTAATGCACGCTTCAGGATGCGGGGTTGTTCCTTTGCCGTGTAAGCTTAGGAGCACGAGCCATTTGAAATACAGCTGACAGCAATTAGGACAGTGATGTTCAACACGCCTTTCCTGGAGATCATTGTTAGGAAACAATTGCTACACACCTCTGAGCAGGAATAATACAGGCTGGCTCACGTTTGTACAGCTCTTACATGAATGATATTCCATTTTTTTTTTGGTAAATGAATGAAAAAAACTCCTATCACTGGAAACCTCATCTGCATAATTTGGTTTCATCTGAATGGAAACCAAATATGTTTAATTAAAAAACAGAATAGTCACTAAATGAAAGCAGAAACATAATTAACGAGTCACCTTTTTAATTGCTGTAGTCAAAGTGACGAAGATACGGTTGCAAAACAGTCGAGTCTGAGTGAGTTGGTGAAGCATTATTTTGGGTGTCCATGCAGGAGACCAAAGCTGATGGATCATTCACATGGGTAAGCACCATTTAGGCTGGGACTTTTGAAAATGGTGGGGCTATGGTTTATTTTCTCTGGTCTCTTTTGAAGGCTGAGGCCACGGGCGTGAGAAGCAGCATCAGCTGGCACTGCCCCTTCCTGTGAACCAGGTTAAGAAACTGGGTTTGAAAGTTAAGTGCGAAAGTGAGGTGTGTTAGGTTTTATTTACAACACCGTATCATTCGATGTACTCCATCCTTCCTACGGAAACGCCTGGCAAGCCTTCCTCCTTAATGCTTCCTTTCACAAAACTCAGCGTGAGTACCGGAGTCGCGTGGGATCTCGCCAGGGTGTTCACAGTGCGTGACCTTCCTGCTTTCTGACACCCCTCATGCGTCGGAGCAGAAGGTGAGGGAGCATCCCTGGGCATTTTTTTTACAGTTCTCTTTGCTCTCCATGCCCTGGACTTTTCACCCAAGGGCGTGCTGAGCCTTGAGTCTTTTCTCGGAGGTCACACAAAGTATTCAGGAACTGTTTCAGGGTGATTTTAACAGTAGTATCTTAAGATGTGTCCTGGAAAGCAGACTCCTCTCTTAGCTGCGTTCAGAAAAAAAAACATAAGTCATGTTTTGCTGTGTGAGTCAAGCCTTGTTGATGTTAATGGAGGGATTTCCATTGACTTCAGTAATTTTCAAAGGCTGCCTTTTAATGGCTTTGAGCTTCAGCCCATCAGGAATAAGCTGAATCTTTCCTTGTTTACCCTTGATGTTTATGGCATTTAGCTACATTAACAGCTGAATTAGGGCTAATTTTCAATATGCTTAGAGTTTGGATTAGATAAATTCCGGGGCAAAGTCTTTAATCCTTCTCCGGAACATTTTTCCTTGTTACTTAGTAGAATTATCTGGATGGCTTTATTGCAATAGCAATCACAACCATTAGCATATACTGATGTTTGTGGGAAACACATAATACCATCAGTCCATTTCCCAGCTTCTATCATAAAATTCAGCAAACCGATACCTGTAGAAGCATACAGATACCTATCTAACTGAACTGTACCGATTTGGCCTTAAAACAGACAAGCAGTGCTCAGCTGTGACCTATCTGAACCCCAGCTGTCAGGATTGAATAAGTTCATCACATACAGCCTTGAAGCGGTGCAATGTATGAGTGGATTATTTGTGCCAGGTGGTATTAAAACAATTTCTTTTGAGGGGAGTTCATTTTGTTTATTTATTTTTCTGATTTTTTAAAAATAGTAAATGAAACAGCTACTCTAACATCTTTGCATCAATTCCTTTGTATTTTGCTTTATGTCATTGCTGAGACCCAGGATTGTATTTCCCCCGCTTTAATCCATAGTGAAGCGTGCCTCAGTGCTCTATCATGTGTGGCACTGAAATATTGTGTCCTTTTTTTTAAGACTTAATTAGACTTACAAGATACAGCGCTAGCAGAATTTCACTGAGAGTTGCTGGACCTCCAGTAAGAAGAAAGCTGGATTTAGACACGAGCAAGGGCGTTGATTAGCTGAGCCATTAGTTTGCTAGGAATGTACTTCCAGGTGTGTTGCAGGTGATGCTGTCTGCAGTGCTCTGCGTGCCCAGCCTGGTGTTGTGCAAGGGAATGAACTTCGGAAGAGAAGGAGAGGGGAAATCGTCTTACTCAGAGGTCTTTAAAACTAGCATCACCTTCCCCTTCTGTAACCTTCAGTTTTGTTTCCCTGCAAGCTTTCCAGTGTTGCTGGAAATAAGGACGTGTGTTCGGAAAATCAGGCCGAGTGATTTTGTTTCCAAAATGTGAGCTGCGGTGCCTGTTTATTGTGCCTGAACCTGATAATCCTGACGCTGTCCTGTTCGGTCAGACGAAGCCCCTGACCCGTAACTGGTGTAGTGTTGCTGGGTAGAGGAGTTTTTTTCACACGGTGAGAGTGTGACTGCTGAAACCCTTCATCGGAGTTTTTGGAGCACAGATATTGCAGTCCTTAGGGTGGTCTAAAACGTGGTGCATGAGTGTAGTGCGGGAAGGGCACGTTCATGGTGGGAAGCGCTTGATGAAACAGCTTCACTTACCACAGAGATTTTCTTTAACACAGACAACGAGTGTCTCTCCTTACAGGAGTAATGCCCAGGAAGGGATGTGGATGATGCCTTCTGGTGCTTGTGCTAGCTAGGGATGGGACTTAGGTTTTATTGTAGCTCTGACGTGTGTTCCTGTGATCGGTGTCCAGAGCTGCGACTGCTGGCACCCTCCCAGCTGGGCACAGCGCGGACAGGCTCTGCAGCCCCACCAGCACCAAGGTTCGGATGCAGAATTGCCAAAAAAACACCGGGTGGGAAAACCCTTACAAAATAACAGCAGGGGTTGTGTGGGGCAGGGGTATCCTCTGTGGTTGTAAGGAATGAAAAACTCCTAGCTTTTATCCTGGAGAGGATGCTGCCATTTGTGAAGTTTGCTTGTATGTCGAAGCTTGGTCAACAGACCTTGCTTTCAGAGTAGCAGAGAGACCGTACACAGCGTCTCTCTCAACACCTTAGCAGGAAATGTTGAAGTATGATCCCTTCCCTCTTTGAAATCTCTTTTCTAGAAGTATTGCTTTTTGTTGGATCTCATAACTAAATATTTGTCCTGTTACTCATATGTTTTGCTGAACAAAATTTTAAAATATCATTTTAAATTACAAAACATTTCAGAATAGAAGTGAAAGAAACATACTTTTTTCTCATTGATCTCATTTAGCCTTTGTTTTAATTGACATAAATGTTTGGTCTGGCTGCAACAAGGTTCTAATGAACGCTAAAGACCTTCGTCCACTCCATCCATGCAGCTTGTCACTCCATGCAGGGCTCAGTGAATTGTTTTTCTTAGGTCGCTAAATGCCTTCAGTGTATCTGTCCACATGAATTAAGAAATATTTCTTTAGTGGTTCTGAATGAAGAAATGTTTCTGTAGCCTCTGGGAATTTGCTAACTGTAGAGGTTTCACAATTGGATTGCTGGGACGTAACATGATTTCAGTGAAATGAAATGGAGAGCCACAGGAGAAAAAAATATGGGAAAGGTTTTTAGGAAAATAACTTGAAATCCAGAAAGGAAAAGTCTTGGAAGGGATTCACATTTTGCTTCTAAAAATAACGTGTTTTTCATCAGCAGCTCTCTGTTCTTTGGACATCATTTTGAAAATACGATTCAGTCTCCCTCTGCCTTCACCTCTTCTCTTGATGTTCTTTAAGAAATATGCCTAAAATCTCCATCTGCCTTGGCCAGGCTGCCAGCGAAGTATTTAATTGTGGATTTATTCAAGCTGTTGTCCTTGTTCCCCTGTGCAGGTGCAGTGCCACCTTGCAGCACGCGTAGCAGCAGGCAGTGGTGGTCCAGGCCACCAAGATGAGCGGGCAGCAGCTCCACCGCCCAGCAGCAGCTTCCCCATCACCTTCCGTGCATGTTCCAGTAGGAGAGGTCCCCTTCCCCTCCTCTCCAGAGTCTCTTGTAACGAGACCTGTGTTCAGCGTTAATTTCAAGTGTAAAATCGGCCATAATGTTTAGATGCTATGCCTGATTGTTCTTTAGTGATTTTGCTATGTACAGAAACAGCATGAAAGCCATTAGCAATATTAAGTCGCTCCGTTTGTGTAATGGACGTGTCTCTGGCAACACTGCAGTGTTAATTTCCTCTTAAAACAAGATGTGGGCGCTCTTCCTTTTTGCAATGGCTTTATTAACAGGGGGGGGAAGAGCCAAGGAGACAGAACAGCGTGATGGCTTTTGTTCCTTAAAGTTTTACTCCTCTCAGTCTGTAACATCAGGGATTGATCTAATATGATGCTGGGCACTTGCTTTCCCACTGAGAATACTAAGCTGTGGATTGGTTTTCAAACATCTTTCAGGATAAGGGCTTAATTATCCGCGTCACTATTGGCATGCACATCAACTATTTATAAAATGCAGGGAGCTTCCAGCCAGGGAATGAAGGAGTTCTTGGGTTACATGGACATGAGCAAATACAGCATGAAAAATGTATGTGTGGTTTCCCTCACCTTTTCAGGGCTTCAGGTTTAACCTGTTGTGCAGGACAAATTGCAGAGCTCTCACTGCTGCTAGGGCAGTGCCTCAAGTTACAAATATTTCAAAGAGATATCTTTTATCACCCTAAGAGTTAGTGTAAATGGGACAGAGTAAAGTTGCAGACTGTCACAGGTGAGACCACCTTTCTTATTCGGTGATGTGCTATCACAGGGATTGCTGATGAGTAGCTTTCCATCTGTAACTTTCTACCTAATAATCAGAATTTATGTTCTTTTTCAATTATATATATTAAAAAATTCTGATTTTGTTTTAGACTATAAGGAATAAATATTTAAGTATCTTTTTTTTAAGTGAATTTCCAGAAGACTTTAGAGCTGGGAACTCAAAGCTTTTGTTTCCTTCTGGCAGTTGGTAACTGAGGTGGAGCAGGAGCCTTGTGTGAGTTGACCTCCTGGTCTGGAAATCAAAACTCCCAAGACTGCACTCAGCCCAAAGAGAGTACCCTGAAGCTAGGAACCATAGGAATCTGGGCTGCACAACAGCCACAGGAGATGGGTAGGAAACGAGCAAGATTTGCCATGGTTTGACCAGAAATGAATGTGATGAAACTTCCCTGATGGGGAAATTCCCAACCATCTCTGCCTACAGCCCCTTTGATGGTATATACTGGTAAAGCATTGTATTTATCTCTTCATGTTCAGTCTTAACATTTTTGCCAGGTCTGTGTCAGTGTTGCTATCTTGGCGATACAGACGTGGCTGAAACAGAGATACCAGTGAGGTGCATTTGAAGGGAGCCTAACAGATAAAGCTGAACCAGAAGACTGATGACTTCCTCAGAGTTAGATTTTTTTTTGAAATAAGTTCATTTTGACAGTAGAAATAGAAAACCTGCTGATATCTGCAGGATTGAGAAGGGTGGAACACAGAAGGAAGTGAATAATAATCCTCAAGAGATGTTACGGGATAGGGATGAAAGGTACTCGTATAAAACATCAGATCGTGCAGTTATGACCTAATAAAATTTTCTCCTGTGGTCTTGGTTCTTAATGCTTTGGAAGTCAAAGGCAACAGGGACCTGAACGTGACAGTTGACTGCAGGATACAGAGCCACAAATCTGGTAAGGAAGCAATCCTGTGGTATTATCAAGTATAGTCCTTTGAGTAGAGATGGTGAATGTCAATGCTACAGTACAAAACACCAGTGACATATCATCTATAATAATATGCAAAATTTGATAAAACCAAGCTTTACAAAGATGATTGCAAATTGAAACAGGACAGGAGAGGCCACAGAGGAGACTTGGAAAAAGTGGTTTGTTTTATAAGAGATGAAAACGTTGGCATGGATTATAAATGGATATAAATTTTTCCGTTTAATAAATTTAGGCCTGAAGTTATACTATTTGTAACCATTTGAGTAACTAGGTTTTGAAGCCACCATCTGCTAGCAGAGCAAAGAGAGGCAAGTAAGTTGGCTGATTTAGCATGGATTTAAATAAACTTATGGCTAGGATTAGACGGTGTGTTGCCTGCAATAGCAGGAGGCTGGACTTGAAGACCAAAGATACCGTGTGCATGCCAACTCAGAGATCTACCCGGAACAAATAGAGCAGAGCACAGATCTCCCTGACTAGAAGACCTGTGTTTTTTATTGCTGGGGCCATGAGCAGCTGTAGTAGGTGAGAGAGTGCTTGTTTTTTGTATCGGGAGACCTAATTCTTTCAAGTCTGTTGGGTCTGGATAGCATCAAAAGGAAATGTCGTTATGCTAGGTCAACCACTTGAGATAAAAGGCCTTAATCCATGTCATAACCCAATACAGTTGAGGTCTTTTTCCTTTTCTACGTGTGCTGATATTTTTGCTTGACAGGATATACTTGACCTTTAGTTGTTGCTGTTGTTGCTCTTTTCTTTTCCTTCAATGGTCTGCAAGAAATACTTCAAGAGATTTTTTTATTTCCAATCTGGGTGTCAGGGTTGCCTGTATTTTTTTTTTTTTCCAAAGGACTTCTTATTTTGAGATATGCTAGTAGTGTTTGAAATACGTTCCTGTTGCACCAGTCATTTTCATGCACAACCACTCCCTAACATTCAGTCATGCATCTCCGCAAAAAGCCTCTTCGGATGTAGTTGAACAGCGTACTTCTTTTCTGTCACAGATTTGCAAAACCCAGTCTTTGTGGGCCCAAAAAATTAAGTCTTAATCACCGCTATTGTATAATGTCTTGCTCTTTCCTTCCTTCCTTCCTTCCTTCCTTCCTTATGATGGAGACTCTTAGTCTTGCTATTGAGTTCTTCATTTGAATTTTGATATTCAGGAAGGGCAAACTGCAGTGAACTGAAGAAGCAAACAAAGCCAGGTTTATTTAGGTAGAGTCCTACACCCACGTACCCGCCAGGTACCTCACGGCTGCTGTGACGTTGGCTCCCTTCTCTTCTGCTCTGTGCCTTCTGGGGCCAGGCCAGCTCCAGAAAATCTCTTGAGAAAAGGAGGATTTTATCAGTTTGTATGGATCCAAGTGCATGTTTTTTACATTCAATATTATATTTCAAGTTGTTGTTTGAGCTCACAGTATTTAGAGTAGTACTGCTTGCTGTTTCTCAAAATACCTTTCCCTTTCTGTTGAGAAGAGGTGGCCGTGTTTGGGGCAGATCTGCAGCTCATCTCCTCCACAGTGAGCAATATCATTGCAGTAGTCGTGTTTTACCTGATGCTGTGCCGAACAGGGCAGATAGCTTTGAATTAATTCATACTGGTATTTTAAAAAAGAGGCTACAAAACAGCATGATACCGTATTTCTTTTGGTATTTAATGAGTAGATGGTTTCAAATGTAACCGATTCTCTCTCGGGGTCACTGGTTTTTCCATAATTCTGTATGGCTGGTGACAAGACGTTATTGTTCTGAAAAGGCATGACTTTTCAGCTTAGCATTTACTCTCTAGTTGTATTTGTATATTAATTTGAAACACTATACATATGAAATGCAAATGTTTAATATATAAAAAAAAAAAGACAATGACATATTTAAAAGATCTAAGAGAGTTTTCAGAAAAGTTTATATCCAGCTACATTTATTTAAACATTCCGTGGTAGTTCAATCAATACGTATTTATGTATGCATGTCAGCTCAAAAATGGATTGTTAGAAGTGTTGAAAATAGTAAGTAAAGCGTAACCTGCTAATCACACCATGTTTAAAGGATATCATGTCACCAAGTCATTTCTTAAACCCCTGGCTCATAGATTTAGGGTGAAAAAGCCCTCTCCAAAGAGTGTGAAGGGGTACAGCCATCGGTAGCTCTCTGATGAAGACCCGAGGTGCTTATGCAGGGGGAGCAGTGACATACGATGACATTACACACGGTCTCATTTAGCGTTCCCTGGACATTGCAGGACATTTTGTTTGCTAACTTGTGACAAGTCCTGATGTGGACTGCTGTAGAATGGAAAATGTATTATTTCTCTCCTAATGCTTGCTTTATTGCTTGTGAAAAAAGGATAAAATTTAGGGTGATAAATATTCAGTGTAAGACTATAACAACTGCTCTTCCTAGGAACTGGTAAATAAATCTCAGCAGTAGACACCAAAAATTTATACAGCCCATGGGATGACTTGCCTTTGTCAAGAAAGGCTATCACCAAACTCAGTAAGAATCTTGCCTAAATAAAAAGAGTAACGGATCAGGTCTAAAATACCTAGGTATTAGCATATTAATGCATATTTGAAATCCAGACTAGACATTTTTGTAAAGCAACAAATTGGGTTCATGGAATTTTAGACCATTGCCATGCAGCAGAATTGTCTCCTTCCCCAAATGTATTTCCAAATCTGGTGTCCTCACAAACCTAAGTTGGTAACGGGCTTTGGGAGGGCTTAACTAGAGAAGCTTGAGGAATATAAGAAAGGTAGAGTAACAGCATCCAAAAGGCAACAGTTTAAATTTTTTTTTTTGCAGAGATTAGTAAAAAAATATTAAAATAAAAAAACAACCAAGCAGCTCTGCTGAGAGCTGTTGTGCAAATGTCTTCTTCCTATGTATGACAAATAAGGTTATTCAGTGCAGAAGGGAAAAACAGTAGCGAATTGCTGCTACGTGATCGGAAGGGGCATTGGTGAGCTTTAAAATACAGACCCGTCTTTCTTGGCAATGTGGAAAACAGCACGTGAAAAGGTGCAACTCCAAGGGAAACCAATATCAACTTGCCTTTCGAGGAGGTAGTTAAGATGAATAGAGAGCCGTCATTAAGCAGGGCTGGTATGAGAGAGGTGGAAATGCTTCGGAGAAGAGCAGTGATTGCAAAAGCTGTTATCTCATGGAAATTCGTATCTGAGCATGAAGGATTTATAATTATGGACAAGAAAGGTAAACAGGCTGACGATGGTCTAAATTGAATTGCTAGTCCAAAGCAGAGGAGGATGTTCAGTTCTTAAACGACTTTGCATGGTTCTGCCTGTGCAGCTGTTAGGATTCTATTGTCTCTGGGATTGCTGCGGACTCCTGTAGATGTTGTGTAGACCCTGGTCATTGAGTCTACAGAGCCCCAGTTTTCAAAGGGGCAAAAGAAATCTGTCACGAAGGGCAGCAGAGAGGAGATTGCAAGAACAGAACTTCTTGTTACTGGATTGTGCGTCTGACACCTTTCACCAGTATATGGCATGTAAAATGCACAGCGTTCCCGTCTGTTGATACGGGGACGGCAACAGGGCCAGGGGGCACCCCACCTTGCCCACAGGAGGTCCTGTGGATGTCGGCCCACAGTCCTGGCTGTGCTGCTCTTGTGCAGTTTAATGCTGCTCACAACATACTGCATGGTGTTGTGAAAATGCGGGCTTATTTTTTCTCAAATATTTGTTTTAAAAGAGAAAATAACGCAGGTAGGTTACTGCACAGCCACTGCCAGCGAGAGTTGGAAGATAACAATTCACAGTAGCGACCCACCATGCTGCTTCTGAGCAGTAAATATTTGAGCAAAATATTTATGGAAAATCAAATAGTTTGGGTTGTTCTGGAGATGACAATTAGCCCTTGAAAGAAGCTGTTTCCCTATGACTGGGTGTGTGCTGCGGATAACTCTGTGGTGCATCAAGCCTACGGTGAACTTGCAGCCTGGCAAGCAAATAGCTTGCAAATGAATTTAATTACTTGCGACGAACTGCCATTCGCACAGGTTTTATGGAGCTCGGTCAGAGATGAAGATGCTCACCTTTGGTTGAGACAGCTGCTGCGAGCCCTGGCCAGGAGGAAATCCACCGTGCCAGGGCAGAGGCATGCGTGGGGAGGCCTTGTGGTTTGGTGTTGGTTTGGTCTTATTCCTTACAACGAATGCATTGGCAGCACATCAAAAAGCAGTTCTCTTGCCCACGCTGGGCCACCAAGCCTTTAAATCCTGCTCCTACGGCTCCTGCTTCAGCTGTTTCGCTGCTGCATCCCTGCGGGAAGTGCTGGGTCAGCCGGCTGCTGCCCCTCGCCCCGGGGCAGCTGGCGGAGGCATTTCGGCTTGCCAAGGAGCATACCTCTTTGCTGCGATTCTTGCGTGAACATTTATAATAAAAGCTACGTGGCTCACTGTGATGTTAGGTATTTTGGTAATGTGAACAGAATTCTGTGCCGGCAAGAAACAACCAATTTTGTGTCATTTGACTCGAGAATGATTTAAACCTCTTTATTTCAGACTGGGAACCCCACTATGTCACTAGGCTTTTGGAACAGTAACCCACTGCAAACTGGTGAACCCCAGCAGCAGAGGCACAGAGGGCATGACAAAGTAACCGGAATATGAATGAAGCGATCATCAGTTTGCACACTGCAAGGCAAAAGCCACTTTTGGTACCAAACGTTGCCCAAACTCACCTAACAGAAAATGGTAGTTGGTATGTGAAAGGTGCCAGCCCTCGTTTTGCAATCCATGCAATAAATACAGAACTTCTAATGGTCTGGCTGGAAATAAAGGGGAAAAAGAACCAGAAATATTAACTTTAACTTCAGCTTTTGTCATAGCTGTGATAATTTCTGTGTTGTATGTTAATTTTATTAAAACAAGTTTCCAAATCAAAGGCAAGTCGTCATAACCGAGACGCACTGGAATTAGCATATCTACAGCACGCTTAGAATTTGTATTCCTCTGAATATTTTCGGCTCTGAATATTTTCAGGGGAAGGCTTTTCACGTAAAACTAGGTAATGCTCTTGAAGAGATAAACGGGGTTAGAAGATGTGTGTGTTCTGAATTTGTGTTGTAAATATAAATTAATACAATTAATAGATTATTGCATAAACGCTGCCAATTTGAGCAGAAGAATAGATGAGATCTGTGTCTTGGGGATAGAGTGTCAGTGTAGAGCTGTATTTCTGTATCATCCACACTGGCATAGAGACAGAAAAACTCCACCGAGATTGGTAGAGTTATTGCTGTTGTGTGCTTGTTTTAAAGAAACTTTTTTATTTCCTAATTTTGCCTGGTTCTGAGTCTTGAAACTAAGCCAGCAATAGAGAAGTAGCTAAGATATATGCATATATAGGGAAGCTCTTAGGACTAGCCCTACTGGCTCAGGTTTTTGGTTTAGCCCAGGAAAATCCTCTGTTGTAGGATGTTTGTCAAGAAGAAAAGGTCCTTGGCAGGCTGCAGAAGGCTTCCAGTCCTCAAGGTGTGTAACTGTGGCATCTCTGGTGAATTTATTGATCCTATCCCATTTTTTTTTTAATATACTCTGTTTTATATATGCAGCTTGGGCACTAGCTCCTGGGAACAACAACTGTTTTTTTTTTTTTTAAAAAAAAACAACTTTCCTTTTGAAATATTTTAACTATCAGGTTGTTTAGTATTGCTGAACAGGCTAACCCGCTAAAGAAGCACGTTGATTTTTTCTGTTCTGTATTTGACTGGACTTTTGAACTTTGATGTTACTAGATAACAGGCCTCTCTGTAGCTAATACAGGTTTATTACCTTTCAGGTGATTTGGGTGAATAGTATAACCCTCTATTTTTCATATGCCAGAAGCTCAGACCTTACCTCTGAAGGTCCAGGACTTCTGCAGGTGGAAGGTCCCTTCAGTCCAGCGTCCTGTCTCCAGCATTCGCCTGTTGGAGAAGCATTGTAAAGAACACTTTTCTCTAGACTGCTAGCAAACAGCCTTGGTTTTGCAATTTTCTCTCTTTATTCCACTTTAGTTTGCTTATGAGGGTCTATCTGAAAGGCCTTAGTAATATAAAACAACCCACCAGGATTGATTTGTTTGACTTAATTAGTTCTTAACAGATTGATATTGGCTATTCCTTCCGATCATCGCTCTCTTTGTGTACTCCACCGTTACTGAAGTCCTCTGGGCGATGCTCTGAAGGTTACCCAGTTTGTACAGGGATCTGGTCAGCAGGAAGGCGCTCGCTGGTTGCCGTTGCGCTGAGCCACGCGGGTGTCACGCAGCCAGCTTTACAGATGCCTGAGAGGCCGAGGGACACCGTGGATCAGTGGGCCTTGCACAAGTGTGACAGTCAGCGTGTGCTTGAGATGTAAAAGGGCAAATCGTGGTTCAGAGGTAGGTCAACAGAGCTGCGCTCAAAATCCTTACAATATACACATCCTCACACTCCTCACAACTAATCTGTTTTGTTTTAAGTCCTTGTCTGTGCGTGAGAATTTTGGCTGACCCATCAGGAACTCACCCTCTGCCGCTTTCTGAAGTTGGGTGCACAAACCTTTCCTTTACGTTCTGGCATTTGTGTCACTTGAAACTGGCTGTGAACGCTCCCATCCAGTCCCTGCCTGCTTAGCACAGTCCGTGTTTAGTTCCCTGCTTGTCAGGGTGGGGGCGTTTTGATGGGATGAGGGCGAGCAGCCCGCTGTCTGAATTACGCTGCCCCTGCTCCATGGGCTGTTCAACAGCAAGCTTCAGTCTTTAGGGTGCCTGTGTGGCACCTTTCCCCAGGACCGAGATGGAGAGACCTGGATGTACAGTAAGCGTTGCTTTCTTTCGGAAGGCTGCAAGCTGTTAAATGCAGCTGGTTTCTTTCCTGGGGCTGGGTGGAAATTTAGAACTGGGTCTTGGGGAAGTAATACAAAATATTAGGGCTTAGTTGCTGCAGGAGAGAAGATGGTGCTAATATTCTAGGAAGGCCTTGTATATAGGCAGGTGATAGCTGACGCAGATAATTTCTGAACGCAGCCTCAGTGCTGCTTCTGGGAGTTTTGTGTCCGTTCCAGGACTGTGGTACCAATCGCTGATGCGCCCAGGTCAAGCGACGAGATGCCAGTCTTCCAGTTTTGTTAAAGCAAAGCTCAACCTCCAGTGTATTTTATAGCTTTTGAAGCATGACTCTCTCTTACACAATTTGGTTAGCAATCTATTTGATGGATGTCCTACTGGTATTCATACTTTCTGAATGTAAGGAAAATGAAGACAAAGGAGATGAACATTAGTTACAGCTGCTGGGACTGAGCACACCCGGTTTATCAATATAAAGAGACTTTGTCCACAAGCCTATTGTCACTGGGGCTCTAGTCCCAGTCTCTTGAGATTTTGCCACATCAGTAACACTGCAGGGGATTATAGTAATTAGCACTGTCTTTCAAAGAACACAGTTCAGCCTTCTTGAACGGCTTGAGCGAATTTTGGATCAGCGATGTTACTGCCCCTGTCTGAAAAAAAATACAAAGATGGTGTATCTCCATTTGTCTCCTAAATGACCAAACGTGTCTGTGAGAGGAATGAAATTATATGGAAGGATACTGTCCCAATTACCACGGTTCTTTTACCGTAGGACCACTTCAAAGACTTGAGTCAGCGTGGTTCCTTGACTTCCCCAACAGAGCCACATCAGGTGATAACAGCTGAGGGCTGGCCTCTGCTGGATGCTGCGTGCAGCATAATTTTAAATTAAAACAAAAATATGTAATGCCAGTTACCATAGCTCAGACTGGAGTGTTTAGAAATGTGTTCCTACTCAGTGTAGCTACCTGAAGATATATCTTCAGCTTTGAATAATTTACCTGCTAATTAAAAAAAAAAAAAAGTAGAAAAAGCTGCAAACTTAATTCTTGCTTAGTGTGTTTATAGTAGGAAAATAAAAGGGGAAATAGTTAAGGAACCAACAGTTTATCCACCGAATGTTGGTAGGTCATCTCCAACGTGCATTCTTCTGGAGGAGTGGCTTAGGCAACAAAGTTAAGGCTGTTGTTGCATCTTGTAGTTTAAAGCTGCCCGTTCCTGGAATAAAATTCAATACTTTAATGTACATTTAGACTTCATCTGAAACATGGTGCAGCAAAGCGTGGTTCTTCGGGGCTTTCCAGACAGCGCTTGGGCAGCAGACCGTGGATGAAAACTGTGGTGCTTCATGAAGCTGCCTGCCAGGAGGCGACCCCTTCCCCTTGGTAATGCTGGAGGACATCGTTTGCGTGAGCGGTGCAGGGGCGAGCAAAGCAGATGTGACCGCTCGTTGTCACCTGGAGTTTTACGGCACTTTTGCAGGAGGAGGAACGGGCTGGGGGCCAAGCAGTTAGCTGCGCTCGCTGGCTCTAACATCCCCCCGTCCCTTGCAGTTGTTTAAGCTGCTTCTGCTTCTTGCTGCTCTGCACTGCTGCTGCTTTGTATGTTATTGCTCGAGCTATTCAAAGTCAAACCGTCGGGTGTGTGGAGAATATACTGCAGGGAGGACTTGGCAAGGAAGGGATGGGATGCCTTTGGAGGCAGCTGTAAACTCATTAACCTGCAGAAATACAAACTGGAGGCCAAATGCAAAAGCTTCCTTTTAAAACAATATGGAGAATCTTAAATAGATGGAGATCCACATTAATAATTACAGTATTTGTTATGTTTGTATGTAAAAATTTTACTTGTGCGATAAATACCAACTAGCCAGATTTTGCATCTTACGTGTCAGGAAGCCTTGGCATGTTTATTGCTTTCTTTGTACTTGCTTGGCCACATGGATCGAAAACAGATTTTCGTTTATCCCTTGCAGACGGGGATGCCAACAGCGCAGTACTGAACAACTGACTCTTTTGCTGTGCTAATATCTTAAATATCTTTGGAATTAATAATGTAACATGGACTTTGTTGTTCTCCATGAACGTAATTTGGCCAAACAACTGTATGTTCGGCGTTGTTGGAAAGAACATGAAGTCTGTTCCTACCAAGCAGCCATTTGTTTGTCCTGCAACGTGCAAACAGACCTTCAGTTGCCTTGCCCCATACATAGGCTTTACCTCACCAACAGGGACTCCCAGAAACAGCTGTGTTGCAGTGGCACATGGGTCCGTTCCTCACCCTGGTATCTGGTTTGTAGCTCATCCTGATGGGCGGTTTCTCTGCTTGGCGCTTGCTGCAGGCTGGGGAATGTAGCAATGGGGAATAAGCGCGCACCGAGGGCTGCTGTAATGTGAGGTTTGCAGGAGGTGAGCATGGCCTGTTACCTGTGCCCTGTCTTAGGTCCTAAAATACCTCCTGACACGGCAACAGAGCTTGAGGCCTATTTTTTCGTTGAATGTATGCAGTGGCTGGCTTCTTGCAAACATTGAATGAAATCTTTGGCCGTGCATCTTGAATTATTTTCCAAAGTTTTTGGAAACTGTCCACAACGTGTGTTCCTTGCACGGTGATTCTGCGGCAAAGTATGGGAACAGTGCTTGCACTTCTTTGGAGAGATACCCTGAGGAAAATCAAGGTAATAAAACGAGCGATATCAAAACAACTCAGAACACGCCAAGTGACCTGCAGATAAAAAAGACTCCCAAATTGTGTGGCTGTTTGTGTCCCAGTGAAGCCCGCTCTGACGAGTGCTTGGATCATTGTGGAGATTAGTATCCAAAAACAGTTTTGCTTGGGGATTTTTTTTCCACCCCTAGGTTCCTCATTAATTTTTAGTCCTGGCTGGCAGTGATTACTGGTGTTGCAAATGCAGAATGTTTTCTCTGCAGAAATGTCTCAGCAGCAAGAATGATATTTTTGTGCTGTTCTCTTTTTTGGTTTTTGTTTCGTTTCATCTATAAGCAAAGCTGAGTTTTTCAGTGGAAAACAAATATTTTTGTGATCTCTGCTAGGATGCCTAATTAGCAGTTCTGTTTTGGCAAGCTATTTTCCACCCGAAGATGTTAGAACAGGAGTTTTTAAAAATGACACAGAGGTGTTTTAGAGACACTGAAAGTTATCTGAGAAAATCCTGAGATTTGATATGAAATGATTTGGTGATCTTATTCCACACAGTGCACAAATACCAATCCCAAACTTCTCTTCTCCATGGGCACCCAAAGGCTAATAGCTCGGATTCCCTCTCTGCCTCTCCTAGAAGTGTCAGTCTTGAGGCAGGTTTGCAGAGCCAATTATTTTGGGTTCATTTCTGAGAAGCGCTTATTTCTGTCTGTGTTTTGGGCATAGGGTTGTCAGCTTGTCGCGCTGCTGGTGCCCTTAACAAGCAGTGAAAACTCACATATTAAAAATATTAATAGATATAATCCGCCTGTCATAAAGCCTTGGTTCTGGGAAAAGCGTGACCGTTGTGTTAAGAAGGGTGACCCGGTAACATGGATCATGGTCAAGTGTAAATCGAGCGCTTGTGGTGTCACCGTTACTCCACACCCGCTGAAAACTCCTTTTGTTTTCAGCCTGCCCCAGTCGCGGATCGAGAGACCTCCCAAGCACACAGCTCCATTCAGCCCTGGCCGCTGTGACTTGCAGCCCCTGTCGTGCCTGGGCTGCGTTTTTGGGAAGCCCAGGGACTCTTTGCCAGGGTTTGGGATTTTGGCTGAAGTTCCCAAAGAGGGACACACACATCTGTAGAATAGCTGGCAGGCATGCTAATTTATTGCCGTGCAAAACACAGATTTTTTTTTAAGAGACCGTTGTCATCTCGCTGACACATGATCTCACTGACATATGATCCTGGCGAGGATTACTGGAAATAACCCCTTTGTTTGAAGCCTGAAGGAGTGCTGTTATGTGCCGAGAACAGCAGCAGCCTTTCAGTTATTCCACTTTCCCTGCGCAGTAGCTCTTTTGCACCAAATCTGGCCTGCCTCCTCCCGTCTAGTTGCCCGCTGCCAGTTTTCGTAGTGAGTACAACATATCCTTGCAGCAGGGAGAAACTGAGCAAGGCCTCCTCTAGAGCTGTTGAGGGAAAAATAGCCCAGACCTGGTAGCAAATTTTGTTCCCAGACGTGGACGCTTATTTTGAGCATGTTAAAGGCTCTTTACCTCCCTGTGATTGATAGCCCACTGTCCTGATGCTGGCGGCTACTAAATATTCCAGTGAATATTCCAGTTTTCTTGTGAATTAAACGAAGTGCTATCACTCCCACTGTTATAGGTAAAACTCGGTTTTTATTTTTTGTATTTTCAGGCACGGAGCCTGCAGATGCATGCATTTAATTTTTAATTCCATTTACTATTCTCCAAATTGTATGTGTATCTGATATATATATATATATATGTTTTATTACTGGCTTAAAGGCAAAATCAACATTACTTGCACAGAAATGCTCAGAAATTCTGGAGAAATATCCCACTGACAGTCGTGCTAGAGCCTAATTAGCCGTCACAGTGTTGGGCTGTGTAGTCTTGCAGATAGGCGAAATTGCTGTCATGGTAAAAATTATTAATTTAATTTCAGTTGCAAACCTATTTTAAGTGTTGCTCTTCTTGTAGTGAAGAATTAAGCCATGATATGCTAACAGTGAGGTCATGGAAGTGCAGGAAGGTGTTCCTGAATTAGTATTTGAGGTAAATAGACGTAGGCAATATGTGTACGTATTATGAAGAGTTGACCATAAGCCAACTGTTCCTGGCAGATGCTGTGTACCAGGTGGGTGCTATGGCTCTGCACTGGCAGTACCTGACCTAGCTGCTTTGGGATGCATTTTAATTGATCTATATGAGCTTCTGTTTCGTTAACAACAGTGAAAAAGAGCTATCTTCCTCACTTCTTGCTGCTTAGACTGTTATCTGCCTTCTACATGCCCTCCTGGTGTACAGCACGATGTTCACCAGGACTTCCACACGCCTTGTTCTGTGGGGATTCACACAATGCTCTTGTGTAGGCAGAAACATTTTGCTCTGGATTACGAAGTTGTACATGACTGTTCCCTTCATCTGTGATGGCTGAGAAGAACCCTTCAGAGACTTTCCTCAGTAGAAATAACAGCTTAGTGTAAACCCATCTGCAGCAGTAAATTTGTACAGTTGTGAGGGTTTTTTTTTGCTCATAGTTGTCCCTGTGGAAGCCCTTCTAAAGGAGAACTCAGGAAGTTTTCTCCTTGGAAGAAAATCAACTCACTAATTTTTCCTTTACAAACACAACTCTTGGTAGCATCAATGAAAATTATGGGGAGATTCTCCAAAGCCTCCTAAGTCAATGGAAGCCTTTCTGTGACTTAGGAGGATTTTAATCAGTAACCATGTAAAAGAGATAAGAAATCCTGATTATAATTTTCTGATGAGTTTTAAGAATCTTGTTGCAGCAGGCTTCTGTAGAAATATAGTTTAATAAGGCTGGTAAAGCTATAAGAACTCATTTCCCTCAGGTTTGAGTGCTTGGTCAATTAGAAATAAACTGACTTATCTCTTGTTGTACCTTATGACAGCTGTGTACCCCAACCACGTTGTTCTTGGGACTCTTTCAATAGGGCAGGCTTTGATGGATCTCTGTTCATGAGAGATTTTGCAGAATTGAGCATTTCAGTCTTCCTTTGGGCCCATGACTGGAGAAGGGAGTATCCCAGCTCCCTGCCACGAACAGCTGCCTACAGGGAGCCAAGCAGCATAAACCCAACAGCACATCCTTCGGGGGGTTCTGCATTGCTCCACTGCCTTTTTGTTCTGCGCAGCGACTATTTATTTAGCCCAGATTTGTAAGAAGAACAGCGTTGTTTTGAAAGACATGAGGACACTGATTATGTTTTCATGATCTTTTATGTAAAAGCCAAGAGGGTACCAATGATAGATGGTAGCTACTTGTGTGTGGAAGGGGAAAGGTTCATTCAGCAGGTTGCCAGCATGCATTTAATTGTTAATTATGTGGAAAATACTCTTGATTAATATTCTACAGCTTAGTACGTTTAATGGATTTGTTTTCAGAGAATCCCAGAAAGCAGAGGTTTGGAAGAGACCTCTGGAGATCGTCTTGCTCACCCTGTGCTCAAAGCAGAGCACAGTCCAAAGAAAACATTAAATTTTGACTTTTAATTTGTGCTCATTATGTTGGTAGGAGGATACGAAGGCTATTTGCTTCTCTCTGCAACAAGCCGTCACCATCAGTGCATCCTGTAACCTCTGTGTAAGGTCTGAGCTGTGGCTATACCCTTCAGCTCAAAAGGTGTGAGGGGGAGCAGGGCTGCCCCGGCACATGTCAATAGGCGGTGCGTGACCTCACTACCACCCTGTGGCCGGAGGACCACTCATCAGATCTTGCTCAGACTAGCCTGAAGAATCATCTTACCCTTTCCTGTCACTCTGGGGTCTCTTCCTAAACTTATATCCATATAACTGGGTGCTTCATGCTGTTGCAAGCGTCTCTTTCCAAACTGCTGGCTGTTACTGTAATTTATATTTGCAGTGCTACTGTACTCCTGTGTTTGAAGCACATCTGCTGTTATCCCATGAATGCTGTTCTCTAATTCCTCCTGTCCTGGACTCAATTTGTTTTCATATTCAAACAGAAATCCATGAATTAAGGTTTTTTATGACATCTAGAGCCTCACTTGATGATACCATCTCTTGCATCCCCTATTACAGTTTCAGTTGAGTTGGCATGTGTATGAAAACACAAAATCAGATATAGTAGTAGACCAGATGGTTAGTATTTACAGCTTTTATCCTCTGCAAGAATAAAAGTATGAGCACAAAGAGATCACAGAGACTCAGGACACAGTGTTAATCAATGCAAGTCCTGTCACAGAAGCTAGCAAAGAGCAAACAAATCCAAGATATTTCAGCAGTGATATTGTATACAATGTGAGAGCTGCTGCTGTGAGGCTTTTACAAGCCCCATTGTCCCTACAGGACACTCCTCATAGCTCTGAACAGGACAGGAAAACAAAAAGTCTTATTTTCTCATCAAGCATTGAATTCAAGAAAGATACCTTAGGTAAGATCGTGTCATTTGAAGTGCTCTATACAACAGCAAAAGTTTGGGGCCCAAGCTAACATGTTTTAATGTCATTTGTGGTCTAAGTAACTACAAAAGAAGTTTAACAAAATGTGGATAAAAGAGTAGAAAATTGTCATTAAAGAAAAAGCTATCAAACTGCTAGGATACAAATGCAAAATTTAAAAAAAAAATATCATCACAAAGTTCAGTTCTTGAAGATGGTCTTAGATTAGACGTGATCTTGGGCCAAGATGACTTGCCATGGGATCATGTCATGTTGGACAGGGTCTTACTTGCTCCTTAGTAAGCATGGGTTGGGCATGTTTTTAGCTCTCAATAAACAGTATTTCTGATTTGTGAAATCTTAAGTGATTGGTTGGGATACAGCAGTCCTTCACGCGTCTGCATTGCAGATATAGTGACTTACAATTTCTTTCAGCCTTGCCCGTTGACCTTTTAATTTTCAAAATAGCCTTTTCTCATCTTGATCCACACAGATATTTTGGATTCTGGTGCCAGAGGTGAGGAGAGGGGTCTTTTTTCTGTTTACTTGGGGGGGATGGATTTCTCTATTTCAAATGCATTTGCACAAAAATCAGAAAAGACATCTGAGGCAGGATATCAGAATGCATGGAGGTGTACTGGTGTTGATTACGTCTAATAGGACCAGTTTAGGTGTGATTTGCTAAATGATTGCAGAAAAGATCCACAGTAACTTGCTGTGCTTATAAAAGATGAAAATGCATTTTGGAAAACAAGGCCAAAGAAAGCTCAGTATGATAAATACAGATTAATGTACCGCATCCCTTATTCCACATCCAGGAGTATCTTCTTCACAAAGAAATGACCGCCCTGTTGGTTTGGCAGTTTTGTGTGGACCGTTAGAATAGACCTAAAGATGGTGTGGGAAACAGTCAGGACTTCGAATGCTTGTGTTAAAATCGTGGCAGCAAAGTATTGATAGTTTTAAATTTTATGAAGCAACATGCTTTACCTTTTCAAGCTGAACAAGTTAGTGGTGAATAGGGAACTCAACCTCTCTACTAATGCTCCAGGTGGTGTGTTGGCTGAGTCACTGCTGTATTGTTTACTCTGCTTTCATACCTACAAGGCTATTTTTTCAGCTAGGATTGTAAAAACAACTTGAAAGCCTAAGTTGTTTCAACAAAAGATATTTCACAGCAAATCTTCTAGCCAAAGAGCACACAGGACAGCAATTACGACAAATGTCTTACCTAGAACTGGGCTGTTCTTATGCTGTGTTCTGGATCCATATCCCGCTCATCTCAGTCTGCTTTACGTCTCAGCTTTGTTCTTTTTTTTTTCCTGTTCTTTTTTCTAACAAGACTTTATTGACAACATATTGTGATTTAGTTGTGCCCATTCTTGTAGCTTTGCCATCTAACATTAGTCTTGTGTTATCGTTGTTTTTACAAGAATCTAAAATTTTGATTCAGGATTTGGACAATTATGGTTTTAGGACAGTAGTTACATTTGCATTTTGAGTAGTACCTAGCAAACAATCCAGAATAAATAATTCAATTTTTAATCAGTTCCTTCTAAACTGACCTTGCTTGATGGAGCTTATTCATCAGCAGCTTTATATTCAGTCCCTGTGTATGAAATGCTTTGCTATTATGCACATGCCAAAGTGAACTGGAACAACAGCTTAAAAAATAGCAAGACTGTAGAGGCTGGCATACCTAAAACAATTATTAGTTTTATTTTTGTTGGGTTCATAGGCTGCTTTATGACACACACTTAAGCAGTTATTTAGCTATTCATTTCATGAAAATCATTAAGACTGTCAAGATCTTAACGATTAAGCATTTGCTGAAGTACATTTCCGGACTAGGAGCATCATTGTATTCCTTATTTGCTGACAGATGTTTTTGTTTTCTGTATCTACTGATGAGCAAGCCTTATGATATACAATACCATAGCTGACCAAATTGCAGCGTGAACATTTTGGCTGATCCTTGATCAGGATCCTCTGCTTTCCAGCTTCCCATGCTGGATTGTGACAGAGTTCTGCTAATGCAGCGTGGCCAATTCAGTGTTACAGCATCACTGATCCTTAAATGCTAGATCTTATCCAAGTTTTTATTTTGTATATATGGAAATATATGTCTATATGTGTATGTATACATATGTATAACCAGGTTTTTATTTTATATATAATACAAAAACATGGATATATATATATATATACACATACAGACATATATTTCTTCATGAATTTATATACACATGAATGTGTGTGTATAGAGAGAGACTGAGACAGAAACAGGTTTCTACAGAAAAAGAAATTGAATAATTTTCCAACCACATTTAAGGCAAGAGAAGCCAGACTACAAGTACATTTTAAGCAGTATGCATTTTACAGGATGTTTACCATGACTTGCGGAGCTTCTCTCAGGGGAAAAAAAACAACACTTGTGTTATTGTTCATTATCAATCAAACCATTTGCATTACAATATTATAAGCAATACAGTTAGGTGGAAACTCAGAGTTTGGACTATTTATGGGCAAAGCAAAGGGAGAGAAGCAATGTAGACAGCTTATTATGCTTTATATTTGTTACAGTAAGTGCCATGATGTTCTGTATGGCATTGGACATAGCAGAAAACACACGTTCTTTCCCCTGCTTGCTTGGAGAGTAGGGAAAATAAGAAATAGGGTGGTGGGAAGTGGAGATTGTGCTAAAAATGAATCTGCATAGTGGTAAGTACACAGTACTTCAGTATCACATTTTATCAGTGTACATTAATATAGCAGTACATCTGCTGTCCGATAACTTTCTTTTGTAGACATGTTTATCTTCTGAAATGATCAGAGTGCTTGTAGAAACCACAGAGGATATATCCTTATACACATTTTAACAGAAACTCAATATATTTTGCCTGACAAAAAAAATAGAAAATCAGCAGATGAGCCAGAGAGTTTGCAAAATGTGTGGGAGCACTGCATATAGATTTAGCAAAGCATTTGTTACATAGGGCCTTTCCTAAACTCATTTACAAAATCCTGCCAAGCCCGTTCAGCGCACCCTGTGTCTGTCTGTCTGTGCGTGTTCGGATTCATTTTGCCCACTGTTGGGGTTTGCATGTGCAGAATAACATGCCGTCAGGCGAGCCAGCCGCTCTGTTCCTATGGAAACCCTGGCTCACTGCAATAACCACCAGTGCTAACGTGCATTAATGATCCCCTGTAATCAGGGGCAGGGAATGGACGCGGCAGCCCCAACTGAGGCTGGGCACCGCTCCGTGCCGAGCCCACATGCTGGTATCGACCGCAGGCAGCGACGCCTGTCCCCAGCTCACACGCTCTCGCCTTCCGCATGTTTGCACGGGGTGGCAGCCGGGGCACCTCTCTGCAGGTCCCCGGGTGCCCTCGCTGGAAATCCCATCGCTTGTGCTGCTTGGTGCATCGCGCAAGGTTGGAGGTGGCTGAAGGCAGGGAGAGCGAGCCAAAAGGGCTCCCTGCTGAGCTTGGTGAGCCTTTCCAAAATGCCGAGTGCCACCTGGAGGTGGATCCATCACGAGGCGGAGGGGGGGAAAAGGAGGAGGACACCGGGGGTGGAGTTGGGCTAGAAGAGGGGGTATGGGGACATACTGCTGTGTGGAGTGGATAAGGTGTTGAAGAAGATGAGACAGGCTGCCAAAAGGCATCGGGACATAGCGGTAGACGACCCTTTAGTCCAGGAGCTTGGTTGGAAGGCAAGCAACAAGCTGGCGTTGTATGCAGTGCTTATGGGCCGGTGATTCTTGCTTGTGAGGCCAGAAATACGGAGAGGCACAGGGGAGCTTCAACAGATTTGCTTTCTGCCAACCGTGTAAGTAGGGAAAGCCCCAAACTAGGAAGTCTGGGAGACTTGCATAGGATGCACATCCCATCTCCTGTGGTGGGACCTCTGGATTTACCCGTGTGTTTGGATCAAGAGGATCCCTTTCTGTGGTGGTAACTGGCGGTTAGGGGATGTTATCTTCATCACTGTTCTTGCTCGAGTTCTGTCCGATTTGGGACATTTGCGCTAAGATGTGGGATCACGGCTGAGCATTAAGGAACTTGAACGCTGCCCTGGAGGTGTGGGTTCGACTTCCTCCCTCCCAGAGGTCCTCTATGATGCTGCTCACACCAGAAACGCCAATTTGCTGGGGCTGCCAGCAGTGGTCTGCTTGTGGAAATACCGAGCACTCATTACAGCAAAGGAAGCCAGTAGAAATACCAGCTTTGAATGACAAATGCTACATGTAATGCCTATGTCCTGAAGAATAAGATCTAACGTGCTTCCGACTGGTGCAGCCAAAGTTAGGGAATATGTTTAGCCTTGTAAATTGACGATTAAGTGCCTTTCATTTCACAAAGCCATCATTGAAAATATATCAGTACTTATTGCAGATATATATGTGCGCTAACAGAGAATTACAGAAAAGCCTATGAGAAAATTAATAATTCCACCTTCAGAAATCAGGTTTATCATGCAGAATTGAAGTCCTTCTGCCACCCAGTGAGCATCAAGGGGAAAACGAGCGCTCAGAGCTCTGGTTCTTAAGTGCAAGCTGTCTGGGCCCACTCGCTGGGTGAGGCAGAGGTTTCATGAATTCATAGAGCAGGGTTGTTAATTACAGACTATCTCACAGTGCGTACACACGAGGGTTTCTGAATAAAGTGCATTGGGTTCGAGGACAGATATTAACGACTCAGTTTGATCATCCTAAAACATTCTCTACAAAATTATGTAGTTGACTTCCAGTTGTTAGCGTTTCAGTTAGCCCAGATCAGCAAAAACACAGGAGGAGTTGGTACTAGTAGAGAGCTTTTCTAATAATGCCCTTCATAGCAAGACGATGCACGTGGAATTTGGGTCCGATGTTAAGCAGACTTTTTGCTGTGCAGTTGACTCTTTTCACTTGTGGAAAGGCTCTTAAGAAAGATGAGGAGAGAGCTCCAGGAGGCTGGCTGAGGAGTTTGATCGGCCTCGTTTTTCATGGTGAACTCTCCAGTGTTCAGCTCCCAGAGCTCTGGGGTTGTTTTCCGATTTGAGCCTGTAATGATGCAGAGATCACACCGGAAGAATGGCTGTGGGCGCACCTCTTAATGCTCCTTAAAATTAATAGGGATTTGCATGTTTCCCCTGTGATATTTTCTTCCACAGCCCCCTTACTCTTCTTGTAGTCTACCCTCTGCATCATCCCCCACGCCTCACCTTTGTTGCATTCCCATTGGGGTGCAGGTGAAGTACATACGATACAATTTAAGGTCTTGTAGGAGGTGAGACGGGACCCAGAATTCTGCCCAATAATATTTTGTTTCTATTGCAGAAGTCCCTGCTTTTCCCAGAGCAGGAACAGGTTAAAAGAGCAACAATAAATGTGTTGGGGAAATAAAAGCAAAGGACAAAACAGCAATAATCAGATTTCTTGTGCCCTACTGTACAAAATGACAGGTGAAGTGTCTCTTTCTGCTCACAGGCTATCCCTGGGCAGCTCAGTGCTTGATTAATTCAGAAACAGCCCCTTTATATACGTGGCTACACAGCAGCTAATCTGAGACCATACAAAGCGAAAGGCAGCAGGGGTCTGTTCGATGGTGGTTGCAGTTTTCTTCTCTCACTAACAGAGCCTCACTGGGCTCTGTTACCTCCCTGCCTCCGGGAGGGGTTGGGCTGGGGAAGCCACCGTTCTCCGAGGAACCTGCCTGATGGTTAAAAAGAGCACGTTTTCCATTTGGACATGGAGTATTTGTCCTTGCTGCGTGCCAAGAGACAGCAGTAAATCCCACATGCATTGCTGTTGATGGTAGGCAAGAAACTGTGTGTGTCTCCCGTGTGGAAACTCCCGAGTTCAGTGCTCCCCTGGACGCTGCGTGCAGCGCGGTTGTGTGATGTAACCTCCTCGATGCAACAGGAGCGAGTTTGGAAAAATTAAGTCCAAATGGGATGTGAAATCAGAGGTGTCGAGGTCGCGTGACCTGATCGTATTTGTGAGTGTCTCTTACACTAAGAAACGGGCCAAACAGGAGGCTAATTTAGGGGATGTGCCCCATGGTAAGCTGCATGCCGCCGTCAGTGCTTGGGGCGCAAAACATTGAGAAGTGAACGCATCTGGGGGCCCGGGGCTGCTGCCTGCCAAAGGTGCTGCCAGTGTTGGCTGGGGAAGCAGCCAGAGGCTGAAGCGCCCCTTTCCTCCCCGCGTCCTGTTGCAGGGCCAACGCTGCCCGGCACGGGGCTGCCCCTGCCCTCTCCCGGTGGCCCCCAGCATGCCCAGTGCCTTGCTGCTGACACCCACGCAAAGGTGTGGGCCGCAAAGCTATGTTTTAATTATTTAATGGGACGACGGAATCTACTCCATCCCTCAACATTTTGTCATTTTCCACATCAGCCAGAAGCCAGCTGCGAAATCTAGGCTGGCGCAGCAAGCAGCAGTGGGAGAAGCAGCAGAGGCGCAGTGACAGGTGAGCGGTGGGATCTCAAACCAGCCACAGGCACTGCTCAGGGGAAAGCCATAAAGCCAGAAAGAATAGGAACCTTGAAAGTTCGGAGCAAAATCTAGCTTACAGAAAGCCAGAGTATAAAATAATACACATCATTTACAGTATTCATCTCTATAAATAGTATTTAGAGATGTGAAGGCAATGTCTTATGCACAAATGAAGGTCTGGTGATGGGTGCACAACATAGCAGTGGCTACTGCTTGACAGCGTCTGAAGGTTGCATGTATGAGCTGTGCAAATGTAATGCGTATTAAAAACTAAATATAAAATTGTTTTTTATGTGGTAAGATTGTAAGACCATTTCAAAATCTAAAATTCCCTATCCTTAGACATGGACCTAATATTCGTATATAAAATGCAAGCTATTTACAACACTGCTATATATAATACCTGTACCTAGTATATATAAACTCATCTGGATTGCGATTGCTACAACCCTCTGTATCTCTTCTTTGGTTTCAGTAATAATTCTACCAAATGACATGCGTGCAATGATGATGCAAATGATGATACTTTAATTTTTAAACCCAGCTTGGGGTGTAAATTTCTAGGGGGAGGAACAGTGGATGCCCAGGATGTGTTTCTGCAGTTCTAGTTAACGTAAAAACTCCGTATACACAGGTAAACCATTCCTCCTCACAAAGCTCTGGAGGACGTACAAGTCCTGTTTTGGCTGCGGAAAGATGGGGGTGAAGCTTGCTTTTCTGGGGCAGAGGGGCTTTGAATATCGTGAGCTAAACAGAAGAAGGTGCGATGGCTCTGAAATATAGGAGAACAGAGTTGTCCATGCTTAAGTTCACAGCTTTTCTGTGGATGCACACTTTTTAACCTCCATGACTTAAAAAGTATTTAGGATCTTCAGACCTCTTGGAAATTGGAACCTACTATTATTATGCAAACCTACTTCAGCATAGGTTTTACCCGAGTCCTTGCTGCTTTTTTGAACATCGTTCACTTTTAGGCAAAAACAAATCTCAGGTTTAGCTGATGCACTAAAGACTGACTTCTATTAACAAAGCACTTCGCTATGCATCATTGTGCGTTTAAAGAGAAGAGATGACAACTAAAGGAGTGGAAGGGACAGGTAATTTTGGAAAGTTTGCAAACTTTCTCTTCAGTATGGTGATACCTCTGTGTTGTGCAGCGGTGGGCAACGCAGTGACCTTCAAGACGGCACCAACGGAGGCAAGATAAGCATGTCAGCGCAAGGCTGCAAATCAACCCAGCTAAAAGATGGGGCTGGGATGCAGCATCACGCTGCCCTGCCTTTCCTGCCTTGGTGCCTGAGCAGCACGCTCCACCACACAGGCATCTCGGCTGACTCGGTGGTTTTACAGCGTGCTCCAGCGCACCGTGTCATTTGCCCTTTGAGATACTGGCGGGGAGGGCTTTACTTGCAAATTTTTGATTCGGGGAGGTTTCTGATGTCTCATATGAAAATATTAGTGCCTGACTAGTCTGTTCCTCATTTTTGGAGCTGTACTACTTTACATAAATGACAGTGTTTTAATTGGGCCATTCATTCACTGAGGTAATAGGACACCTGGGATTTTGCATCTAGGTTTCTTGCGTCCCAAGTGACGGGCTAAATGCAAGCTAGTGTTAGTTTTGTTGTCTCTCAGCGGAGTCCAGCTTCTGCCTTCTCCACACAAGCCAGTTAACTTCTGCTTTGAAACTCATCTCCTGCAATTATTTGTGTCACCAGCAGAATTTGTGTGCCGGGCAAGTTGTTCTCAGTTTGGCAGCCCTGTGCACGTGAAGGAGAACAGCCTCTGCTCAGCACTCTCACTGCAGGTGGTCTGGGAGTGCTAACTTGGCAGAGTGATATTAAAATGGTGCCTGTAATCCAGTGCCGTACACTGCGGGATGCAAGCTTGTTTTGTCCTTTGCAAGAGCTTAAGGGGTGGATGATAAATTGACCTGTGAGGCAAAGCCTGGGCTGTAGTATATATTTGATCTAGACTGACACACTTGCAAGTTTTTGTCCTCCTTTTTAACGTGATCTGTGTTTGCTGCCTATATCCCTTTGTAGTGTAGAACACAACTTACCCACGTGAATAAATCATCAGCCCTTTTGCCACGTGCATACAAACAGATACGGCCAGCTCAGGTTTGAACTGGGGGTCACATTTGCTCGGATTTTTGCAGGGTTATTTCTAGTCCTGTCCAGCCAGGGTTCACTACCAACTATATGATCTCTAATTTTAAAGAAGATTCTGTCTATGCTCTTAGGAGCTTGTCATTTTACACATAGCAAACTTCAAGGGCTCCAAGCAAGATCATCCAGTTTTTGACCTTGAGTAAAATGGAGGAAATGGGTAAATTACAGTATTCTTTATTCATTGTTTTTAATGTGGCTGTCTTGGTGAAAAGGAAAATTGCTAAATATATAGTGGTGGGCGATGAGGATCATTTGATGAACTCAGCTGAGTTACAGTAAGGCTTCCAATTATTTACTGTGTACTTTTGCAAGGATACAATTTTGGTCATGATCTCTGCGATACATTTTCCAATCTCCATAATGGCAAGATGTTGTTTGGGAAAGTGGTTCGGACAGCTCCGTTTTTGTATGGTCTTTGTTTCCAAGGCCCCCAGGAAGTCAGAGTTTTTCAGAAATTATTCCTTTTAGAAAGACCCTGCTTTTAAAGTGATGATGGTGATTAATCCAGGCAGACAGCCGCCTTTACGTTAGCTACGAACCAGGACCGTTTCTTGTTAGCTGTTTGAAAAGGCAGGCTCTTCTTCCTCATCTTCCACAAGAACTAATGGAAATTGAAGGCACTTCAGGAACAAATTCATGGTAATATATTCATTTTTGTGTGTCAGATGGTTCTCTTGATTCTGGGAGCGCTTTGTTTCACATAGCTGAAGGTGTAATGTTATGGACAAGCTCTGTTACATGGTGGGACAGATTTCATAGTGAAAGGAGAAGCTGTGCGTCAGATATACTCTCCCATATTTAGCTCGAGACGTGTAGTTGCCTCTGCAAATTATAATCTTCCATATTTAGCTTGAGACATGCAGTTGCCTCTGCAAATGAGCTTCAGATCTAGACTGTTTTTGTCTTTAGTACAAATACAGAATCAGACCAGCTCTAATTCAATGTGAATACAGTTCTGGCCTAGCAGACCTGTGCAGATCAGTGTTACCATAGCCCAAATCATTTCAGTCTCTCATGGTAAGAAAATAGTTTACTCAGGGCCACATTTGTGCTTTTCAAGCGCAGCTCTGTGCAAGTGACCTGAAAATCCTTATGACAAGAAGCCAAGTTGCTTTTTGACAGGCCATTCCAATAAACTTCCTAAAGTCAGAATTGGCCTCTTATATGTCTGCATGTTTTAAAAGCACTAGCCGTTAAAAATAAGCAGGACTCTTAATATGAAAATGTAAAGTAAATGAAGTAAAGGTAAAAATGGCATTCCGCAGTCTTTGAAATGTCCATGGACATTGGAAGTATGTATGATGGCAGTGTTCTCGTGCTTTTTGTGTCTATGAAAAAAAAACTAGAAGTTCTTTCCTAACAGTAATACTGTAAGATAAGGCTAAAGACTCGTGTTTAGCAAATGAGATCCACATTATGTTTTTAGGTCATAGACAATAAGCTACGTCCTGTATGATTTCTGACTAATTTATGTCTTTAGTGGGCTCAAAAATGACTGCTTTTAAATTGGTATTATGTAGAAAAGATAGCTGTAATAGGTTTTGAAATGCTTGTAAAAGGTCACCAGAGAGATGCTTGCTGAAGAATATAACTATTAATCCCAAAGCAGCAGAAAGCCATGAGGCAGGGCCCTTCGGCAGTGGTTTACATCCTGGTCAGAGGCCTGCTCCGTGTCGCAGGGTTTGGTCCCGAGGCTTTGCTTTGTGGCTTTTCTGTACCGTGCAGGGAAATTGTTTCTTCACTTCTTGTGCCTCAGGGGCCTTTGGAGCTTGTCGGGTGCTTTCCGTAGAAATGCCCTGGTCGTCTTTATCTTTGGGCTGCCAACGGTTTCGTGGTGCGTGTGATAACCGGGAGCATCGCGGTCTGTCTGATCCTGACTGGCAGCCGAGCAGCGCGACGGGGGCGGGAGGCGCAGAGGAGGGCCCTGCTCTCACACTTAGTCCTTTGCTTCCTCTCACCGCTGTCAGTGCGTTTCGTCTCCTTTGCTGCAGGCTGTTACCTTAAGGGCATTTACAGGTGTGTTGATAGAACTGGATCCAGCTGTCCTTGGTAAGCTGTTCGAAGAGTTGTGTGTGGAAAGATGACTGTGGATAATGATTATTGTTGATATCCCGAATAAATGTTTGCGTTGAACTGGATGCTAACTGCAGCACTTGCAGCAAGAACAACGGTGTGTTTTAGCCATCCCAAAATGTTGTGCTTAGGCTGCTGTGATGCTGAAAGAGATGAATGATGAGAAAAAGAGATGAAAGATGCTGAAAGCGTCCCTCGCTGCCTTAGCGTTGCGTGACCAGGAGAGGGGGATCGTTTGCCGTTCGTTTCCACAGGCACCCGTGGTGGGGAGCACAGCACTGTGCGTCTTATCTCGGCTCCATGTTTTCTACAGAAATGCAGCAGTAGCTGGATCTGGCTTTCTTGCATGTGAAAGCTTGAATTTTGGCTGTTTAGGACCTGGGAGGTCAGTCGGAAGGGACGCTGGGCCCAGAGCGAGGGGCGGCTGCTCTCCGTGGTGCTGCCCAACACAACGCAACTCAGTGCAACGCCCAGCCATGGCAAAACCCTGCCCTGGCAAAACCCCGCTGTCCTTTCTCATTTTCTCTCTGTTTTGGCCAAATGTGTCCTAAGGGTGTTGCTAGGCTGCGTGTGTGTAGGACAGGGGGATTTGGTACGCTGTAGGCAGTAACACTGTTTTCTATATTAGTTTGATCATACTTCGGGGCACAAAAGTAAAGGACTCTCAGTCTTCTTATGTGAGGAAAAGGTGAAAAACACCTAGTTTAGAAGAAGGGCTTAGAACAGTCAGACTCATTTCCCTGTTTCTCTGTATATTTGTTAAGTATAGTTGTAAATTTTGAGGGGGTCTTTAAAAATTGTCTTTGAGAGCTCTTTTGAGAACTCTTAATATAAAATTTCCTCACGTGCTTTTATAAATGAGTATCAGGTATGTCTGCTCTCACTATAAACAGTGGAAAAATGTGTCGGAAAGACTTCTTAAATGATACACCTCTTCACCAAAAGTATTCAAGGAGATAATGCATTATTTAACTCTTTATGTTCTTATAGCACTAAGTGAGAGCAAATGAGAAAGAAAATAGCATTATTGGCTTTAGAGCAGGTATACAAGGCTTCCGAATGTTGTTACTTAAGGCACATTGGTGCTGATGCGTTTTAGAAGTTGTGTAGTTAGACTGTTCTTATGAGGTTAAAAAAGAGGAACAAAGATGATTAGTTACGTGTAGTCATTTTATTTTTGACATCTACTTGCACTACTGTGATCCAAACATTCAGGCTCCAAGTGTATTACAGCTGGTAGCTGAAATCCAAATATAGTCCAATCCATTAGTCCTGATGTTGTATAGATGACAGAAATGACATTTTAGATAGCATATATACATAGTAGACAGGAATATAAAGATGCATCACTCAGTCATCGTCTTTTTCCATACCTTGCACACTGTAACTTCACTGTTGGTGAGGCACACTGTGAAGTTTAATGATGTTGTTTAACGTTGGAAGGCTCATTCTGTGGGTCAGACTGTAAAAAATATTGGTATATGTAGCAGATGCTCAGGCTTTTATTCTGATAGTTAAGGACATGTAAACTTTTCATTCAAAGTAGACAGGGCCCATTCAAATGTGAATGCATATGACCTGGTCCTACCCCGAAGTGTAGGGGCACTTGTACATTTGCCAGCAGGAGCGCTTAAGCAGAGCTGATTATGTGCAGCATCTAGGTTGCAACTGAAAGGATTTAAAGTGAATGAGATCTGGGTCATGTTGGCTTGCAGACTTTCAAAGCCGTGGCAGCCAAGTCAGTTTTCCTGTTGTGCGTTCTTATTTTAAAACATAATTCTTTTTTTCAGTATTGGTATCGTTTGTAAAGTTATTTTATTCGTATTACCCCCAAAGGACAACTTGAGACCATTTCCTTGTGTCCTATCGCTTGTCACTTGTGAGAAGGGACCGGCACCCTGCTTGCTGCTGCCTCCTTTCAGGTAGCTGTAGTGAGCAATGAGGTCTGCCCTCAGCCTACTCTTCTACCAGGCTAAACAACCCCAGTGCCCTCAGTCGCTCCTCGTAACTCTTGGTTTCTTGGACCCTTCACCAACTCTGCTCTTCTCTGGACACACAGGAGTAACTCCATGTCCTTGTAGTGAGGGGCTCAAAACTGAACTCAGTATTTGAGGTGTGGTCTCACCAATGCCACGTACAGGGGGACAATCACTTCCCTGGTCCTGCTGCCCACACCATTTCTGATGCCGGCCAGGATGCTGTTGGCCTTCCTGGCCACGCTGTTGGCTCATGTTCAGCCATCTGTGGACCAGCACCCCCAGGTCCTTCTCTGCTGGGCAGCTTTCCAGCCACTCTTCCCCAGGCCGATACCGCTGTGTGGGGTTGTTACGACACAAGTGCAGCACCCAGAATTGAGCCTTGCTGAATGTCAGGCAGTTGGATGCAGCCCATCGATCGTGCCTATCCAGATCCCTCCCCAAAGCCTTCCTGCCCTCAGGCACATCCAGTCCTGCCTAACTGGGTGTCATCTGCAAACTCACTGAGGGTGCATTTGATCCCCTTGTCCAAATAATTGACAAAAATGTTAAACAAAATTCATCGACAACTCTTGTGTTGTCAGCAGAGCAGAGAGCCAGCTCAGCACGCTGCACCCGCAAAAGATGGGGCCGTGTCTGGGTGACTGGCTGAGCCCCTCGCAGCAGGTCCAACAGGAGTAAGTGCAGTGACTGCGAGGAGGGAGCCTACAGAAAGTACTGCACGTTTTGGGAATCAGACACGGCAGATGTGCAACACCTTCAGGGTGATCCCTGGGCTCCTTCTTCATATTAACAGCAACTTCAACCCCCATGAGATCAAAACTGAACACAATACTCAAAGATGAAAGAAGGTAAGGCAGGAAGGCGAGGGCAGGACGGAAGATGAGAAGGCACGTTGCAGTGCAGAGCTAAATGATCGTGGTCCTGATCCAAAGTCCATTTAAATCAATGAAATGTCTGCTGTTGCCCTTAGCAAGCTATTGGGTCAGGCCTTGTTCGACTTAGTTAAAATAGAATGTGATGCCAATGTGTCCAATCAATATGAGAACTAAAATAAGTAAAGTGATATTCAGAATTAATGCAGCTAAGCTGTCGTCAGAAAACTGCAAAACGGGCACTCTTTCCGGAAATATACATCTCTAGTTTATTTAGGATTCTGAAGAAAAAGAACATGCTTCTTGAGCTGCTAACTTTGGCGCAGCTGCAGTGTCTTTTCCTCATGTCTGGGATGTTCAAATAAACTAGAGACATCAGTCTCTGAAGGGGTTTTCTAAATCCCATTCTTGTTCAGGAAGCTGGTGATGTGCGCAAAGTATTGCTTTGTCATGGCGCAGCTTGGACAGTAATAAAGGATGAGTGCAAGGACTTCTGTGATTTGGGAATGACAGTTTTCGCTTCTTGCCTTGTTTTCTGGTTTTAAGCACCTGCCTGTGACAGTGGCACCTTGAACGAGTAGTTAAGCTGAAGAACTCTGCCTTAATATGTTACGGATGCTGGAAATTTAGACAGGTTCAGAGAGAGACTGGATAAGTTCATGGATAATAGCCTTTGAGGATTACTAATTAAATTGAAATATCTAGCACGGATGTCCATCAATCTGCAGTGACTGGAACCTGGGAGTGTACTTGAAGAAAATAATCATTCATTTGCCCTCTTCTCTTTGCTAGGTATCTGATTTTTGTTGGAGACAAAAGACTTTGATCTCATCCCATAATGACTGCTCTTAAGTTCTCAGAAGCAAACATTTAACCATACTATTTCAATTTCTTCAACTGTAACATAGTAAAAATTAATTTTTTAAAGAGATAAATACTTCCAGTATCTCTTTCAAAGGTAGCTAAGCAGTATCTTTTTCTCTGGTGTGATCAATACTTATATTTAAAGTTCCTGTCAGTGTTGAACTGAATGCCTTCAAGACAGAAATCCACTCTGCAAGGAAGGGTATAGTATTGCAAATATTACCATGTCATCTTCCATATATGTTTTTAGTACTCGCCACTGAAAGTCTCGGTGCAGTGAATTGTACCCAGGCTGTGTAACAGAAAAGAAGGGGAAGCCATTCCTGGGGTCTAATTTATGTGTATTACTATATGTGCTCTAAGTTGCGCTTTTTCATTTCTTGTTTTATACTGTTTCTTTTCAACTAATAAAATAGATGTGATCAAGGGACAGAAAAAAGCCAGAGCGTAGTTTCATGAATCACTTTTTCAGTACCAACACAGTGATGCTAATGTCTGGCCCAGAGCTTTCTGGAACACGTTGTCCTCACGTATTCATTGACGTGAGTGTGTGTAGCCTTTTTTAACCTTAATATTTTTTTTTCAGAAAAATATGCAATAAAATATGTAAATTAAGGTTATGTGATTGTTAACTGACTTGCAGGGTTATTGTATGTTTAGAGTTAGGTCATTTGGTCATTTGCTACTGTATAAATAATAAATAAGTGTGGTTTGGACAAGAAGTGAGGCAGGTGGCAATTTATAAATGTAGTGTATATTTTCATAGTTTTGTGCTTTCCACAAGACTTGGTTTGCCTCCTATTCTAGGAATGTGTAATTCTGTAGATATGGAAATGGCTGAGTATGCTAGAACGCACAATCTATCCAAATCTGTTTAAATAGTTGAATTAAGTAAATTATTACGCTGCTCTGGCACTCCAAATATTTTTGTCTCTGTCCATCTTCTCCACACTCGTTTGTCAAGAGGCAGCTTTCACAGGATAATTTCCTGACCAAAGGGAGGAGGATGCCTGCTTCTGACATCGAACTCTGCTAGAGCACCAACGGAGAGGGGAGGTCAACATCGTGTTTGTGAGGAGAGGTGAGCTAATTCGCCAAGTCAGCTCTTGCTAGGTCACCAAAGGCTGGGTGTTCACATCGCCAGACCTGCTTCGCATACCCTGCCTTTCAGCAAGGACAGGTATAAATCACTGCACATCTTGGATGGACAGAGGTTGTGGTTGTGTCATTGCGGAGCAACACGTAGATGTGCTTGTTCAATATTACCTACAACTTATGCAGCACATCGCCTTGGAGGGAACCTAGCTGCCCAACAGAATTCTTTGATCTTCTGATCTGCCTTTTCCAGAAGCGTCTTCCTCAGTGCTAGACAAAAAGTTGAATTGCCCAGCTTTTGTTGCTGCAAAATTATTGTCTTATAATGGGACAGACCTTTCCCATTTTTAGCTGTTTGAAAAGCTGCGATTTCCAGCTTGTTTCCTGAATGTGCTAGCGACATAGAACTAGGAAGGATGGTCTGCATTCTGGCTTTGAGGTGTGAAAGGCTCCATCATTTCCTCTCTTTTTTTGTAACTCTGGGAAATGATGAGAACAGATTTGAGTCACACTTTCTGGTGTTATTTCTAGGCTTGGTTTTAACCTTCTTCTCGTACTGCCCACGTGATTTATGTGGAGAGAACCTCATCTTTACGGGATGGACCCCTATTAGTGGATGTGCTTCAGGGAAGATAATCACTTGTTTACATCCTCTCCTCTTGTACTCAATTACTGTCGATTTTCGTCCGGTAGGTTTCTGTAGACAGAAAATGATCATTTGTTCAGTAAATCATGGTTCTCTACCTGAAAGCTGGCAGTAAAACCCAAGTGCAGTTCATAGCTGTGACTAATAAAGCACTGCAGTGCAGGAGCATGCTGTGTCAGCTGGTGGGTCAGGTTAAAACAACTAAACCTGGGGACTGTTAAATTGGGAGAGCAGGTCAGGAAGTTAACGATTTATGCCAATTTGTAAACCAGGCAAATAGGCACTGTAACCCTAATTAAGTGCCCACACAGCCGTGGATTGCATGGTGAGGATAGTCACCCGGAGCCCATTCACAGATCACACAGGACGTTGTACAGCTTGAGGTCTTAAAAGCTTTATTATCCCAAATGAGAATTTGTTGGATCTCAGGAGTTAGGTATTTTTGCATTTGGAGTTAATGATGACAAATGCATTGCAGGGAAAAAAAAAATCAAAAACAAAACAAAAAAAAAAAAACCCCACCGCCATTTTCCCAGTGTTGTGTTCTTTTTAGGTTGTTGTGCATCTGCCCACTTTCCCACTCCCCTCCTACATACCGTTTGTGGCAGCAGCACTGTGTTTCCTACTTATCTTATGTAGCAGCTTCATGATACATTTTCTGCATTTAGGGGGAAATTGCTCAGTCTCCATTTTTGCTGAACAGATCTTGAAAATTCAATCTTCTCATTGATGTCAGCAGAAGGATTTCTGTTTGTTAAGATCAGTAAAATGCTGTATTTGCAGGGCACTGGCTGGCCATTTGCTGCTTTGATTAGGTAAATCTCTCTATCTTGTAACAGAATGCTTCTTTCCTGCAGGGACATTAGCTGTGTCACGTACAAGTGACACATGCTTTATGTATCCCAGATTGGATATGTTCTTTCCAAAATAACCTATTGAAAGCTACTTCTTTTTTGCCACACTGTGATTAAATACTTGCATGTCTCTTTGAGGTGAGGGAGAAAATGTTTATGGTACATAATGGCGAACTCACAGGACTGAGCTGAAGTTCTTGGTCAGTGATCTTCTGAAGAATATCTGCTATTTCATTTGGGCTTACTGGGCAGCAAGTGTTCAAGCGTCTGATTTTGTTCTCTTGTGAAACATGGGTTACGGAGAACATCAAGTCCTTTATTGGCGTTAAGTGAATTTCGTGAAAAATACATCTTTGAGACTCAGCTGTTGAATGTGCAGGAATCAATTATCAAAAGATGACAAACATGACTAAGTATATAAATATAAAGATAATAAACAGGGCTCCTATAAACCCTCCTGTGCCTTAAACCCCACTGCACTTTATATACCAGGATTTAAGCATTTAGTGGCTTAAGAAGACCTTAAAAATTAGGGAAATGGTAAGACCAGGACTTCTGAGCACGGTGGCCCGTGATGTGGTCTTACTTTCAAATTTCTTGCTTAAGATCCCATGAAAAATTTGCTTTGTAAGGTAAGCATTCAAAATTTGCTGAAATCATCTCTTCTACCTTAGTGTCATTCTTTGAGCACCCCAAATCGTCAGTCCAGTCCCTCACCATAGGATGAGGTTTGTGGATAGGTCTGAATAGTTAGCAGCTGGTTGTGTTTTATTTTACCTGTCTCTTCTACGGCGTTATTTTATTTGCAGACAGGTATCTGGCAAATGAATAGGTGGTAGCTTTGAATATGTTTCTGAGCGTGCTGCAGATGAAGGAGATGCGTGCTTCCTCATAGTGTCACGAAGGCAGAGTTGTAGAGTGCTGGCTGTTCATTTCTGGTGCACAAGCGATGCTACCTGGGAGGTTCGTACCACGTTACCAAGGGAAGGCAAGCCACGCTCCTGTTAGAGAATGCAGCTGTCTCCCTTATTTTATCCCTTTCCTTGCTTCCCCTAGCTTTGCTGGTGGCTGTTATTGCCGCTGGTGCTTGTGTTCTTGTCACTGGTTTTTGTTTCTTGCAAATGGGAACAACCAGGCGAAAATCAGCCTGTATGGCCAGAGGTTTGCTAGCACTCTGAGTCCCGCTTCTTCTGATGTCTTCTCCCACTAGAGAAATATATTTTTAATTGAGTGCACAGCTCACTGGCTCAAACACAAAATAGATGCCTCTATAATGCTTCATAGTTTTCATATAAAAGTACTTTATGAAAATCCGGTCTTCAATATTTGTGAAATTGAAGTGAAACCTTGTACTAATAGCACAAGGCGTAAATAATGATTAGGCCCATGGTGATAATAAATTGTCTTGGTCTATGTGGACTGAGAATAACCAAGCTCTGTGTACAAAAATAATGTGATGTTGGGGTTGGTCCTGGTCCTTGATCTGCTGTCACACCAAGAGCTCACAAGGCATCTGTTAGTGTTTCAGTGGTACTGCCTCGTAGTGAAATTCACAGGGCTCAGCCTCAGCAGCCACACGGTCAAATTTAGTCTGAACTCAGGGAATACGTTGCGGAGGGAAATCTGGCAAAGAGCCCTCGTTTCTTTGATTTGGGGACTTTTGGTGCCATTGCCAGTGAGCTGCTCTGCCTCTGGCTTCTCTGGGGTGGCCAAGCCAGGGCTGCCGACATCTCTGCTGAGGCTCAGGGCAGCCACGTCCACCTCCCTCAGGACCTGTCTGGATCGGTGCTGTTGGAGGGAGCTGAAATGTGATCAGCCGTCTGCCGGGGACTAATGCAAAGGCTCTTCTTGTCTGCATGTGTCCCATTTTGATAAATAAACGTTTGATGCTAATAGCGATAACAGAGTTAAGCCGGGGGGGCGGGAGCGGAGCTCTGATATGCTGGTTTTAGAGGGGGGATGAGCAGGGAGGGAATGGCAGACCCAGCTGTCTCTGGTATTAATGCTATAAATTAGTGTCCCCAAAACGAATGACTGCGGGGGGCAGAGGGGATCAGCGTGTTCTTTCTGTCTCTTGTGGTCTCTCTTTCCCCACAACTGCAATGATTCTTCCCCATCCTCAGCACAGGGCTTTGTAAGTGCTCTTAGGAAGCATCCGAAAGCAGCTTTTGGTGTTGAATAACAAAGAAGAGCAGGCTCCGTGGCGTTATTTTTACCTCCGTGGAGTTCGGCCGAGCGGGGCAGGCTGAGCCCAGCTTACACCCCCAGCAGCACCCCCTCCTCGCCGCATTCGGTGCAGCGCTCCTGATGCAGCCTCACGTGGCTGCACAACGGCACAAGGAGGGCTTGAACACCGCCAGCCCTGCTGGGGCGGCTCTGTGCGGCAGCAGGTGAGCGGTCTGACGCTGCTCTCCGAAGCCAGCGGCTCTCGCTCCCGCTCCCCTGGCACCGGCTGGATAAGGAGGGGACGGTGGCGAGGAAGAGGAGAGCAGGGAGGCACGGGCCAGGCTCCCGCGCAGCCGGGCGCGGCGGCAGCAAGTCAGTAAGTCAGACTGCACCATTTTCTTCTCACCCTGCAGAAGGGCGATGTGAGGAGCTGCCAGGAGCTGCCTCCTCCCCCAGCTGGTGGTTATGCTGAAGTGGAGCCTCCCTCCCAGCCAGAAGACACAGCCTATCTGGAGGAATCCCAAAAGACCTTTCCAATTTGGTGGTGTGTGTTTAAAGGCCGATTCTTTTTTTTTTTTTTTCTTTCTTTTTTTCTTTCTTTCCCCCCAGCTAAGCTTGTCTTTGCTTGCAGCCAAGCTGAAGAGACTTCAGGCTGCTAGTAGATATTTGCCGGCTGCTCTCCGATTGCGTGCGTGCGGCTGTGAGCGCTTTCACACATTGCATGTGTGGACACGGCTCTCGAGCTTCTGAATTATGGGTGCTGCAGAGCTGTGACCTTTCCTGGGGAGTCGCAGGAGGAAGAGTGGATTACACCGCGAAGCGCTGGCTTGCGGCTGGTGCCCTCCCGAAAAAATTAACTCACCTGGATATCCGCCTGTGGTGGAAACGGCGTCCCTGGAGCGGGTGTTCTCCACTCCAAAATGGCTCATGCAGCCGCTTCCATTAAGAAAGTTCGAGAGTCCGAACTTGAAGAGAGGGAGAGAAACCTTGAGAAGGAGAGGAAAAGGCAGCGGAAAATCTCTAGGGCAGATCGGAAACGCAAGGTACGAGGGGAAAAACTGCCCCTTCTCCCTCTTCCCCCTATGCCCTTCCTTCTGTCTGTGTGGCACTTCCCAGGGGTTCATTGCCATGTGTCATGCTCTCTCTTTCATTTTCCTTCTTGTTCATCTCATATTTGCCCTTTGCATCCCTTCCCATCCCCTGCGCCGTGCTGTGGACCTAGCCCAGCTGCAGTGAGATTCAGGTGCTGCCAGCCATGGCAGCCCCCAGCTACACAGGGAACAGGCACATAAAGGTGGCCGCGGGCACACCAGCACTGCCTTCCTCCCCAGCAGGGCTGGGGATGGTTTCGGCACTCAGGAGCCAGGTGCTTCGTGCCCCGAGCTGATCTGGAGAAGTTGGCAGGGAGGGAGGTGGCCGTGCTGGTGCTTTGCAGTGCGACGGTGTGTTTCTGTGCTTCGTGGCAGCATTTCTCCCCCGTTTGCCATTTTTAGCTCCAGTGCCCACATCGGTACCAAAAGCATCGGTGCTAAATGCTGCACGCAAGACCTCTTGTGTGGAACTAGGTGGATCTGCCGAGCTGTTCGGTGAGGTATCAGTAACCGATGCTGTGCTAGCAGCCGTGATTCAGTGTATTTACACTGCACACTGCAGGTGTATTTTTCTGGCTGTGGCCTGAAACAAGCCTGCAGTCTGTTGTCTTTTTGTGTCTGTCGCTGCTGGCAATCTCTGATTCTGTTAAGGCACATCTATTTAGATGTTTCGGATTTTAGGGAGGTTTCTCCTAATTTATAATTAACTGTTGTTTTCTTTCTGTGCTAGAAATGTGGAATGAAGTCTGGTTACCTTGGAAAACAAACAAACCAACCACAGAATAAAAATAAAGAACATAGATGAGTGATTTGCCAGATCACTCTATGGTTTCCAAGGACACAAGTAATGTACAGTGGTGGAGAAAACACTAAAGGACCCAAAGCTGCTGTTAAGGACAGCTCTAGGACTAGGCTGCATCGGGAGTGCCTGCGTTAATGCCTCCTCACTGCTGGTTCTTTTCTCCCATCTCATTAACTCATTCACTGACACCATGTTTTGACCCATTCCTTATAAATATCTTGCAGAAGGGATAATATCAAGAGATGTAATCTGTCCTCTTTTTCCTTTCTGCTACGTTGCGTGTAAACACAGAGCTCCCTGTGAAAGGGAAAAGAACAGAATCCAGCAATGCAACGTTTGAATTTACAGATCCTTTTGGCAAATGTCTAGGATTCAGAAGCCATCTGCTCCCTTGGCATACCTGAGAAATTCTGAATTCGCTCTATTCTCAATCTTACGGATTTCATATGCAGAACTGCATAACTTAAATAAAATTACTGGGGCTGTTTTGATACCTTTGGGACCTGTGGGTCTGGTCTCCCTGCCTTGTAAAAGGCCCTGTCTGCAGAGTTCATTAAGTTGCGGTATAATTCTCTTCATCAAAACACGAAAGCCATTTCTAACGTATGCACTGCTCGGGTGCTGGGGCAGATTGCGATTACTGTCCTAATCCCCTAAATGGGACACTGCAGCATAAGGGAGTTTTTGTGATTACATTTTGGATGCTGGAATTCTCTGCAAAATAGCCTCCCCCCGCTTTTTCTTCCAATGTGTGTGTGTCTTTGCTGGAGGGTCTTTTTTCCACATTTGCCAGTACCCATCTCAGTTATCTAATCACAACATGTGGTGTTTTTCCTGATTTTCACATCTCCTGTTTCATTCAAACGTGTGTTCTACTACTTTAATTAAAGCGGGATAGAATTAATCGTGCCCCTTCTGCTCTCTCTTTTCCGAGAGTGCTGCATATCCCTGCCTGGCAGCAGGCAGGCTCAGGCTGTATTTGTGCTAGCGATAATGTGTAGGGATGCAGGCTGCATGGCATTTTGAAATCTAGGAAATACCAGTAGGCTTTGCTGAGAAAATACAGGGAATGATGCGATGTTTTGCTTGTCTTCCTTTTTAGTATTCAGCAGTGGCCCTCGCTCCTGTCTCCCTTTTACTGCAGCTGTACCTCGCTGTTACATAAACAAGTGCTGGGCTGCTCCCTAAACTTGCCTTCAGATGGAATGGGTGTGGGCTGGGTCACGCATCTTCCCCTTGCTCCTTCTGCATGAGACATGCAGCAGCACAAGTACGGGTTTGTTTAGGTCTGTATATCTGTATACATGCCTATACCATGCAGAATGCATAGTCTAGCACAGCTTATATATATATATATCTATATCTATGCGAGTATGTATGCACACACACATGCATAACATCCACAATATACACAAAATATATAACATTATATAGAATAGGTAACAGAATGTGTATTTCTTCATCAATTTAGGTTTTATAGTTGTGATATCCATGTATAAGTGATAAACATATGTTTACGTGTGCCACGTAAATTGCTGAGGAAATATAAATTGCTCAGTGCTGAAACGTGACCGTCTCCTAGTAGGTGCAGAGCCCTCCCAGTTTGCATTGACTCCCTTGGAAAATGGAGGCTCCCAACAAATTGCATGTGTAGGCCCACGGGAGACGAAATGTAAATGAATATTGTCTGATTGCTGCCAGTACTTAAACTCCTTCAGCATATGGGGACGTGGCCCCGGGTTTGTGATTTATTTACAAGCTATTGCATTGCAGTGACTGGATTTTCAGTACAACAGAGATCTGTTCTGTTTGAGGGAACTATAGTAGGAGAGGGAATATGCCAATAAGAAGTTACTGTGAACTGTCTTTTCAGAATCTCGTGTATATATGTTATATGTGTACCGATAGACGCTGTATGCATGAAGTACTGGTGTGGCCTTGGGACGGAAACTTTCTCTCTGCCCCTGGAACACCCTGCTTATGCAAAAGGGGGCAATAAGGGACCGTGGCTTTATCTCTTCCAGTCTGCCAGCATACTGGGCAGCTGTTAGTGCTGTCCCGTGCTGCTTCTAGCTTCCAGGGATGCTGCAGGGGTGGGAGCTGCTTGTCCCCTGGAGTATTTTTGCCTCGTGCTGTTTTGCAGTGCAGTCGGCTTCTGTCTTGATAGCTGCATCACAAGCCATGTCTGTAGTTTCTGTGCCTCGCGGGGAGGACCAGAATCTTCTTAAATGTCATTATTTCTGCTACTTGACGTGGCTCTGGACAGTAACAACGCCCTGGCCATTAGCAGAGTCAGGAAAAGGACCCGCATCAGCAGCATTCTTGCTCAGACGGTGTCTTTTCAGGTCTTGGGCATCTGTAGTTGTTTAACAGATAACAGAAGTATTCCACACCCATAAACAACAAAAAAAGCTGTGTGGAAGCTGACTTATTAAGACCCTCTCCTGCATTCTTTCTGAGACTGACTTGATTTTTAAAGCCACTTGACAAGGATTGCCTCAGCTCGTCTTTCATCCAAATGGGCAATTTTCATTTATGCATGCAGTCTTTTCTTGCAGTGTTGAAAAACACATACTGATGCAAATGCAGCATAAAATTTGTGTGTGTAAACATAAAACCACTGGTCGGAATAGTTGTGTGGATACCTGAACATATCAAGAACATTAAAAGCCAGATGCTAACAGAGGAGGCGAGCAGGTTAAGATGCAAACGTAGATTGTATCGATGTTTAGGCATGACTAATTCTCTTACAGCTGAACTCAGGGTGTGCAAGGCCCAGCTCCGCTTGCCTCACAGTGTGTGTGTGAGATAGTTGAGCAGAGCTCATCTTTTGCAGAGTGAGGAAAATGAAGGGCTGTGGTTACGTGACGGTCACTCTCTGAGTCAGCAGCAAAGCTGGAATTACAGCCTTGGAATCCAGCTTCCTAGCCCCTGGCACTATGTAACACACACTTGCTTTTCCCTGTCTATAATACTTTTCAAAGCAGACAGAGCTTCCTGTCTTTGCATGTGACAAGTGCTTAGAAAATTTAAAAACAAACAAACAGATCTCACCACAAATAACCCCTCAAACAACAACAACAAAGCTGTTATCAAAAATCGATTCAGCTGTCAAATAAAACTGATTTTTGAATGTACACAAATGGTAAGTTGATTCATGTCACCCTTCTACAGTCAGCACTGAGCTTGACCTCTGGGTTCTGCTGTCAATAAGAGGGTATTTATTTAGTATTTAAATATACAGTTTTACAAACTTTTTCTTTGAAGTTTTTAAGTATATATATACATATATATATGTATATATACATACATACATACATATATATATATATTAAAGGTCAGCCTTATGATTTCAGCATCCCTTAGCAACTTACTGTAAAATTTCCTGCAGTATCTGGAATATTCACCATTGCTGGCCAAAAGAGATTGGGAAACAACTGCGTATCAGTGAATTTTGTCCTTCAGTTGATACCCTAAGTACTGTCAAAGCTCACGTATAGCTTCTGCTTCTAGGCAATATCTGCAGAGGGACAAGGATGGAGGGAGAAATAAGGAGCTGCTGCTGTCAGCAAAATTCAGGTGTGTGTGTGTAAGAGTCAACACTAAATGGCTTCTATCACATAGCTGCGGAAGACAAAGATTGAATTTTCTTTGGGTTCCTTCAACATCAAGCCTTTTTCTCACATTATCAACTTCCTTTTGATGGACTGAATATTGGAAAGAAATCTCGTGTTCAGAAATTCATGTAGAAACTGATGTTGCATTTGTCTCAGAAGCAGGCGGAAAAATCCATTTGAAATTCAAGCCTACTTTCGGCAGGGGAGGTGGGTGTTGGTGATGTCGTACAGGAGGCTGGCAGACGTGAGGCGCATCACTTTGGAAAGGGCCAAAGCTTCAGCGAGGAAAAGTAGGCATAAAGAAAATAATGGGTGCTTGGGCATGCTAGAAAGAAGTATCCCAAAGAGGAAAACGTGTTGAGGAACAGGCCTTCACTCTTGGTCACTTGGTGCATGGATGCCAAGCGAGCATCTCCTCTGGTGTGAACATCCTTCATATTGCAGCTTTAACCTCCCGTTTTTTCTTTAGCACTGAACACGTCTTGTCGGTTCAGTGTTCTGTTCGTTGCCTTGGCAAAGATCTTTGTGATTCACCAGAATTTCTAGATGTTTCAAATGCCTCTTCAACCCCCCCCCCCCCCCCACAGACAGGCAAAATCTTTTTGGTATTTCATAACCAAGTGTTTGCGTAGATGGTGCCTATTCCTGATGTCCTTTGAGCATTTACCTTCTGTGTCTCAAACGTCTGTTTTCATTATGTAGATATTTCTCAGGATGAAAATAATACCACACTGTTTGCTTCCTTTTTATAAAGTGGAGGCTCTTTTGATGGCACTGTATTTCATAATAAATTGGTATTTGCTGCTTCAGTTTATAGGCCTCTATCTGAGAGGTGATGTGTGTGTAACTGCAACAGCAAAGCTTGCAAATACTTCGGATTTGGTGGCGATGTTCTGAATAATTTACCAAACGACTATTATAAGTTTAAATTAGTCCTGTGCAAAAGATTATACATCTGTTCACATCTAACATATTCACTGCACGGGAACTCTCAATGCGTTTGACTTGAATGTCCTGTGCAGTTTGTCCTAGGTGAGTTACCTGTGAAGTTCAGCGTGGGTTTAATCTAAAAGAGGAAAACCAACTGGGGCTCTAAAATAAGTGCTGATTAAGCCCCGTTCAGCCTTCTGCAGATAGGGAATGCTATAGTGCCAAGTATCATTATATGTATACTGTATACAAGCATATGTATACATATATGCATATGCATACAGTATATGTACACAAGTATATGCATACTGTATATGTATGCAAGTATACTGTAGTGCCAACTATCATTATTTGTCTAGCTTGTTTTTCTTTGAGAACCTTGCATTGTTTGTCGTAATTAAACTGGGAATAAATACACAATATTCTGAAATAAAGTGACCTAAGGGTTGTAGTAAAGACCAATGATATCCAGTTCCCTTGTTCCTGATGGGAAAGGAGCAATCTTCATTACAACTTTAAATCTACTCACCTTTATATAGGTTTGTTGCCTAACCATACCATGATTTATATGTGCCTTTTAAATTTAATTTCTGTGGTAATTTTTGAAAGACAAGGTTTATCTGGTCTCAATAAATCATATGTAGACTGCGTTTGAAAACACAGATCCTTTACCTAAGCGTGTGTTTGGAACCTTGGGTGAACGTGCCGCTTTGCAGCTTTAAAATAAAAGAGAAAATATTGTCTCGAGCTGGGATGAAGGAGTTGGCTAGTAGATAAGTATCATGGGCTAAAGATAGTGGCAATACTCATTTCTCACGCATTTAGTGCAGAGACGCAAGCTTGGGCCTGGGTCCGGGTCCAGCTTGTATGACACTCCTTGCTGAAAGCTGGAACTGTGCTTCTCCTATAGCCATGGGAAGCCAGAGTGATACAAGCATGTGTCTTCGTTTCTTTCTCCCACCTTTCCCCCCCAAAGGAGATGAACCTTTGGGCTCACAGCACAGCTGTTAGGCATTGTACACAGGAGGAGGAAAAACCTGTTGCTGCTGTGTTCCACCTATCCTTTGGCACCACTGAGCTCGCTTGATGCAATCCCATTTAGTGTTGTATGCTTTGGATTTTATGGCTGAATTTAATTGCAGTGTGATTGCTTACATAAAGTTATGGAAACCTCCGAAATGCCAAAGTTTTCATCTCACACTCCATCTATTTCAGTAAAAAGAACTTCTTTTGAGCTTTAAAAGAGCAACTAAGAGAGAGGAGAAATGCCAGCAGCTGCCTGAAGGAACTGCAGAAATATAACAGGTGTCAATCCTACTTATCAGGAGCTATAAGCGAATGCAAAAAACAATTGGGACCACATTTATACATTGAAGGAAATTATTCCTTATAAACTTCTGTGGCTCTTTGGCTGTTTGGTTTTGTTTACCTTCTGCTCTGGCGATGTCTGATGTCCATTACACTGGTGCCATTGTCTGCATCTCTAGAAGAATTACTACTTTGTTTGGGCAATTTTCTGTTAAGCAATTAAAAAGAAGTGTTTTAAGGGAGGTTTCACAAACACAGGCCAAGATCAGGAAATATAGATGTTAGATGTTAAACTGTGAGATGTCAAGCTTTTGGGAAGCTGGCTTCTGTCATTTAGTCCTCCAGGCATTTCCATTGACCTCCTGGAGGAAGTTTGGCACCTGAGAGAAGTAAATAATGGCATACGAACACCGAGAGGTCGTACTTCAACGGTGATGTTTCGAGCTGTGCTCTGGTGTTTGTAGGCGCCAACATACAGCACATCCAGAGCCTAGAAATGGAGGGTATGTCCGGGAGCAGCGCAATGGGGTTATTGTCAGTCAGGCAACACTTCTGCCCCTGAGATGATGCCCTCCCGGCACAGACTCAGTGCACAACCAGACTGTGTTTCTGGGGATCAGGAGCGCAGGAAGCGTCACGGACTGCATCTGCCCTGTAATAGGAATTGTTTGTCAGCCTTTTCTTTGTGAACATCCGTCCTACCGTTGTTTCACAATTTAAACAAACATTTTTATAAGCGCGTATGTCTTGGTTGAGTGTCATTTGTGCTTCTTCCTTAAGTGTTAATAAGTCGTCATAATGGAAACAGAAGCAGGCATTCCACGTACAATTTGGGATGCTGTCTGATATTTAACTCCTGTACAATGACTTTACAGCAGTTTTAAAACTCTTTTGGTGTTAATGCCTTGATTAAGCGTATAAATTGGTGGTTAATGAGATAACTGGCAGTCATCCTTTCAAGGCCCGGTCATATTTGAATAAGGAAGTACAAATTTAGGAAGTAATGTTCGTTAGTCACACAGTGTTATGCTAAAGATAGTGTAGAGAATAGGACTAAACAAAGGATAAATCTACTATCGGTAATTTTGGGTTTTCTTGACCAATCTAACAGAAAACTTTCCACTTCAAATATTTTTTCATACTTATTTCCAGTAAAAAATTTATTACACGTTCCAAAGTAGAGACTTGACCTTGTTCAGGAAAAGTTCCCCTGATACTGGTGAGACTTGTCACGTTTCCTGTAGTACCTGTTCGCCTCCTGACTGCATGTTGTGTAAGTTCCTGATGCTACTAGCATTTCTGTGAGCTTGTCATGAGTTTTATCCAAACTTAAGATTATTTCTTTCATAGAATTTTAACAAAGTACTACAGCTGATGGTAAAAGTGTTTCCATGCTTCATTGACTTGACTGTCCATGTCCATACAATAGCGTTTGAAGGCTTTTTGTTTGTTTTTAATAACGCCTGTTCTCTGCATTGATGCCAAGCAATACCTTTTTTAGCATCAGCCATTATAACATCGGGTATGTTTGTTTGAATTGTGACAGGATACTTTTCCCTGACCGGAAGCTCATGTTTAGGGGAACATGCATGTTTGCCAGAACTGTGCTCCTGTACTTACCTACGCCCTGGTGAACGCACCTGCTAGCAACCTCACTGAAATGACGATAGGCCACAGATGGCTGAAAGCAGCAGTTCTCCTCACCATTTGGTGGAGTTGTCCGGCTGTAAATAGGGGTAGGCATTCCACACCGTTACCCAGTTATATACTGGAGCATATGATATGAGTTACTGAAACCTGACAAATGTTGCTGAATGAATTTCAGATGGTCCCCCGAGCTGGCACTGTACAAGGTGCTAACATGTTGGTACAGTTCTTTGGTTTTCTCTCAGGTAATTATAAAAGTTCCATATAACGTGAATTCACTCCGTGCTTTGATGATAGTTTTTCAAGGATTGGTTCAAAACTATGTCAACATTTGTTCCTTCCCTAAGACCTTCCTCATGCAGATCAATACAGATTAATTGGTAGCTGCCCTTTTACAAGTGACTGAAAACAAGGCTGCAGTTAAATAAATAAATAAATTGCAATTACTGTCTGTTTGTTGATTCTAATGAAGAATTTAGCATGCTGACCTCTTCAGGATATGGAAAGTTTATTTGCCGCTTAGGGCTTCTGGAAGGAGACAGGTTTAAGGAAAAGAGCCTAAATACGTTTCAGAATACATATTTGATATTTCAGTCAGCTTCTCATCCTCCAGCAAAATTCGCACCAAATCTGGTGGAAACAGCTCTGTGGTCACTGTTACCTGAGGAAGAGAGAGTAAGGAAAAACAGAGGAAGAGAAAGACCACTGGAATAAAAAAGCTGTTTGCATGTGCATTTGAAAAAGTCCATTGAGACTCAACGTCTATGAAAGAGATGGTTATGTTTTCCACGACCTGCTGAAACAATGTTTTGTATTTGAAAAATAATATGATACTGTTATTGTACCTGACCTGAGGAAGGATATGGATTTTTTTTTCCTTAATAATTGGGATCTGCATTCTCTCTGTTTCTGTATGAAATAAAGCCATTGCTGAGAAGCGGCGCTCCCTCAGGGTGGGCATAGCCCTGATTTCCCCAGGCTCATAGAAAATCGTTTCAGCCTATGGAGCCGTAAGGACAAACCTTTCCAGGCTGTTTTAAGTTCAATAATTTAGGCTTATTTTAAATTATTTACTGTTTCTAGCTTGTACTCTGCCAGGATGTCTGATCAGGACACGTCAGTGCACAAAACCGGTGGAGCTGGCAGTGCAGCAGCAGGGTTGCACACGTAAAAGCTGGTTGGTGCCTCGCTGCCCAGGCCAGGGTATCACCAGGGGTGGCTAGACCTTGTTCTGCCTTCTCACTCTGCGTTTTAAAAAAGTATTATTATTATTATTTACTTTTAAGGCACCGAAGCACAAAGAATTACATGCAGCACGCTGCCAGCACTGCCACTGCTGTAGTGCTGGGAGGCTTTACTGAGATTTACTGAACAAGAGGCCCCGATCAGCCAGCAGCTCACAGCCCTGCCCAGCAAGGACGTTTCAGTCTTGCTGATGGACGTGGTACCAGCCACCAGGACTGTCCGCAGGGAAGGAGTCATGGCCATCGCCCATGGTCCCAGGCTACGTGGGCTCGATTCCACTGAGTTAAGCCAGGCAGTGCTGTGAGTTACATCTGGTTTAGCCTCTGCACAGGGTCTCTGCAGATTTGGTACCGGCTCTTTTAGTTGCTGTTGGAAAGAGGTTATTGAAATAGGACCAATGATCTTTCTCAATATAAAGCTTACATTCTTGCACCAAATTAAAAATTACATTTTAGGTAATGGCAAAAGAAGGAAAAAAAATGTTTTCTAAATGGAGCCTATTTCATTTTATGTTGCTCATTTAAAAAAGTACGTGTGCATAGATTTTGGTTCCAGAATGCCTTGACTTTGCAGAAGTAACTCAGTGAAAATGCTGATGTGAGCCTGGAAGTGACACGCCAAGCTGCTGTGTGCAAAGCAGGCTTGGCTTTAACGATTATGGGATCATTTTGCAAATGGCATTTGATGGAGATAAAAAAGTGAATTAGATTTAAAAAAAAAAAGAAAAAAGTTATTTTGTCTGGTCAGTAGCAATAGCAACTGATGTATAGCAGCTAAGCCTTTCGGTGGGAGTGCACGGAGACTCCATGGCAACTCGTGGGAAGATGTGCAGGAGTCTGGATCCTGCTGCCGTGTTTGTGTGGAGCAGCCAGCCTGCACCAGGGTCGTGCTCAGGGTGACAAAAAAGTCCCTGAGCTGTGTTCTGGCTCCTGATTCTCCCAGTGACAACACACAGACTGCAGCATTGTCTAGAAGGTGGAGAAACCACTCGTCCGCTTCCTCGGTAGTAATTTATTTACGAACTTCTCTGTCCTCAGGTAGAGGCACTGGCAGCACACACTTTAATAGACCTGTTCCCGGGAAGCAGCGCGCGGCATTACCTCGGTGAATTACACAGCCCGGAAAAAGGTTTCCCAAACAAATGAAATCAGAAATAATTAATAGCCATACACGGAGCTCGCTCTGTAGCAGAGCTCTGCATTGCAGCACGGGGCTTCTCGCGGGCTGAAGGAAGGACAGATGGGCTTTGCCATCTCCCCGTGCTCCTAAGGGAGCCGCAGCCTTAACCCCCCCTAATGCAGTATTTGGTACCCGACGTGTCTGCAGCATGGGCTTGCAGATGGGCACGCAGGTATGGGAGGATCCGGCGCAGCTCCCTGGAGCTCCGAGGCTGCGGCATCACCCGCACAGGGCTGTGGCTTGTTGGAGCTGCACAAGGACACCCTGAGGATTCCTCCCCAGAGCGTTTGTAAGAGCAAACCTTCGGGGCAGTACTCTGATGAAATCCTCGGTGCCTGTTTGTTCCTAGCATTGCTCATTAAAATGGAGGGGAAAAAGGAAATTCTCCAGCAGCAACTTAGGAGGGAACAATTTAGTGCTTCAGCTTACGAATATGCAGGCTGTAGGAGGGCTAGTGGTCGTCAGCGTTCTCTTTATCTCCATTTACCCATATTCCTAAGGCAGCTGGGTGATGTAGCAGTAGCTTACTCCTTTATTTCTAGCAAGAAATTGTAGTTATTTTGTAGTCACTACGCTGTCATAGTAGTAATCATCAGTCCAGAAGCCTCAAATACAGACAAGGTATCTGAGATTTTTTTTTTAATTATTATTTTTACTTTTTTAATGTTAGCTGGTCAACCCAGCTTCAGTATGCAAACATAATAGTACAGGACAGAGCACTTGAGGGGAGCCACCCTCCTTCTGGAAATGATTTTTGAGAGAGTGGAAGATAATTTAGAGATAGGGATCTACAAGTAAACATTATTAGAGAACACTAGGTTTTATAACAATATAATCTTAATTCAGTAAAATCCCTGAAAGATTTGCTAATGATTTCAAGAGATTTAGGATTTTTTTTTCCCAGAACATTTCAAATAGAAGATAATTCACCTCATATTATGTAACCATCTTAGTGCTTTATATTTTCAAATGTAATTTGTGAACATTTGTTCAATTTGTGTAATAGTTACGTGGTGGAGAAAGGGATTATTTATGGTGGAAAATAATGTTGTGCAGCTATACCTTCAGGACTTAAATGTTCTTTAGATAAGTTCGTGTTCTGTTCAGATCGTTAGGTTGTTAGCACAAGGAGGGCTTTGGTAGTCAAGAACTATTTATAAACTGTAATAATGTTCTAAAGATAATGATTAAAATAATTAGCAGGGGCGAAAAGAGCCAGAAAATCACAAGTGGAATTGGAGAGAGTTTTGCAAAGGCAGAGGGATAAAACGAAGGCAGGTTTTTCCAGCGCCGGGAGCTATAGATGTTCATACGTCATACATGTAATGCCTTTTGAAGAACAAGTTTGCTTGCTTCAGCCTCGCAAAGAGGCTAGTGCACTTCAACCTATTTGGACAGAAAACCTAAATATTCTTCTGCGCTTTTACTTTTGAAAGTAATTTCCAGTAGTTGAGATCCTTCCAGTCAATGGCCCTTTATGTTTGTCCAGATACCTCTATTGACCAGCTCAAGTAGGGCTATCTGATATACTCTCCTGTTTGTTTCGTTGGAGTGTATGTGCAGCAAAGAATGACGTGGTCCCTGTGATGGAAAGGTGCTTGTCCCAGTGGTGTATGAGCTCCTGCGATACTCATACTTCAGACTGAAAGATGAGTAAGTGATACATATTTTAGTTCTTTTTTGTGCGTGCTAAGAAGTCTTAGGGCTTCTTAAATTAAGTAAGCTGTTATGTCTTTGAATTCCTCGAGTCATTCTCACAGGAACTTTAACCTCCTCCAGGTTTGTGGGGATGGGAGACCCTTATTTGCCATGAGAAATAGTATCAGAAATTCTGCAAGAATCTTCACATCCTAAATACTGCTTTAGGGCATCCGTGGCTTTGTCATGGGTAGTTCTTGCAAGTGTTAAAAATAGGGACATCTTCACTGTGCAAAGTTAATACCGTGCCAGGTGGTGGTCACTGAGCAGCAAGAAGGGTCAAAGTTTTGCTATGTGTAGATAGCTTTCATTTGACACACGTACAGAATGCTTCCACAGAAAATATCTTGCAGCGGACACATAGAAGAATTTTCTAATTTATATAAAATAGTCTTATTATTAATTTTTTAAATAACAACTTCAGTACCTTTAGTCCTCTTAAAAATATATGTGGATAATCAAAAGACCCATGGAACTGCTGAAGTGTCCAACTGATAAATATCGGAAAAGCATCTGAATAATTTCAAAAAAGTGATTAAGCAATTATACACAAGCTCTCGTCCCAATAGCATAAACGTTAAATATGTAAATCGGTGTGTTGCGTAGCCCCTAAACAGAATTTCTGCTACATAGAGTGAAAGCTTGACTTTGCAGGCATTTGGGAAAAGTTGCTAAGCATTCATCTTCACAAAAGGTGAAATACCATCCTCATCCTCCAAAAGAATTGCATGGTCCTGCAAAATTGGAGCCATGGCCATCTTCTTTTCAGAACAGGAAGGAGTTTTGGTTTTCTGTTCGCTGCATTTTCAATTCAGGTCCAAGAAAAAAACACCCCACAAATATTTAAGAATTGAATTTTCAGTGACAAGCTAACATGATTTCAATTCTAGTGATCTTTAAGCCTTTGCTTTCTTGCATTTTTTATTCTTCTTCCCAGTATTATGCATTAGAAAATACTAAGTTTTCTGATACTGTGCTAAAATCTGGCACGTTCTTCCTTGTGATGAATGTGACTTTATTTTGTACTATGTAGCTTATGGAGTGAGTTTAAGATAAAAGGGAAAAAATATCTTTGATTTAAAATTCACTTTTAGAAATAGTAGGTTTTATGTTAAAACAACAAGGAAAAAGCACAAATTGAAACATCCCACGCAGACAGAAATGTTGACGCCTCGCTGCTTGCAAAAGGACTGAGGATGCTTGACCATTGGTTGAAGAGGCTGTGGGTTGTAAAAAAGGTGGCTGGCAGAAGTGCCCAGGGCTTTCCTCCCTTGATTTTTGTCCTTCAGAGTCCTTCAGTGAAAGAGGGAGCCTGACCAGGGAAAAACTGATCCTCTTGAAATCCAAAGGCAAAGATCATATTGACTTCAGTGGGTGTTGGAGCAGGCTTGCAGAGAATGGATAAGAATAGCCAAATATTCTTAATCAGACAGCTGCTTCCCATGTGTGTGGTGTTGATATCCTCCCATAAATGAGTCATCTTTGCAGTAATAAAAAAAAAGGCTTTTATTTGTCACTCTGAATGCAGTAAGACTTTTCAAAAGTCTCACATAGGCTCTGAGGTCTTTGACATCATATTAATTTCCTGGCAAATGTTGGCCACTTGAATTATTTTATGATACAAAACCAGTTTCTCTATTAGAATATCATTGCATAATATATATACTTACCAGGGCTTTTTTTGGCCGTTGATTAGCATGCCATATAAAATACTGTTGTATTTTTTTTCCATGTTATTTTTACTCATTCTGATTGCAAAATGCAATTCAAGTGGGAATTGTAGTCTTACAGATAAGGCTGTGGATGAAGACTGGGGCTCTGGGGCTTTGTCAGTGGACCTCCTCCATGACCTCAGGTCTGAACCTGGCTAAAGGTTGCCTTCCATGTATGTAAAATGGAAATAATTGTACTTAACTCTGCTTTGCAATACAGTTAATACTTTTCAAAATTCGTAGAAATAATCAGACTTACAGTTTCACTTTGTTGGTGTTGATGTAAATTATTATACTACTGGTTTATATTCAGTTATGTCTCAAATATGGCACATATTTTGCTTTTGCTCTGAGGGATTATCTGGATTTAGTTCCTGAAGGCACCCATCTCGTAGGAAAGTTCAGTGCAATGTTCCATAAAACAGGGAGCATCTATAGGTGGGATGGGAATGTTGGCACCTCTTCCTATTTCTTTTGAATTTATTGTAATCTCAGGTAGCAGGGAATACTATAAAGCAGAATGCCAACCTAATTCTTCACCGATACAATACAGGCTAATGATCAATGAATGATATTGTTTCTGTGGATAAGCACTTAATTAAGTGCATAGGACTTCTGTGCTGAGGGTAGCTGTATGAAAACACACTGCCCTCTGAAAGGAAGGGTAGCAGAAGTCAGTTCCAGATAAATTGGAATCTATTTCTGACCCTGCCTATTAACAACTGCACTTACCTAATTGGAAACATATTCTTTTTTCATCGCATGTAATTGAAATTTTATGTCTCTCTGTCCCATTTGGCATTATGAAGATGCTGGCAGGGAAGAAAGCTGGAGATCCAATGTTAAAAGAACGCGTTGGCAAGGGAGTGGTTTGTGGAGGCTTGTGACCTATTTTCCATCTTGTAATTGCCTCTGGGCCAAATTTTGGTGCTCGTCCATCAAGCCCAAATAAATGAGCTGTGAGAGTGATAGAACGGGGCTGGTACTACAGATGTGAAAAGGCGCTCTGACGTGGAAGAGGGCTGGATGTTACGAGCAGCGTGGAGCACAGTTGCTTGGTCCAAATTCTGCTGCCTTCCTGGCTCCATCCCCTCGCACACTGGGGTCCTGGGACTTCGTTCGGGACAGGGGGACAGAGCCTGGGGAATGTCCATTGCTGAGCATTTCCCTCATTCCCGGAGAAGCCGTAGGATATATAGGACAAGTCAGGAACATAATTTATTTGGTGATGATGGCGTATTATAGTTATAAGGTAAAACAGAATTTAAAATGCTACTAGCACTTTCCTTGACATGTTTTTCAAATTGAAAGAAAGTACAGGCTTTGTGAAGGGTCATTTTATATTTTTTTCTGTTTCTTGCTGGCAGTAATTTTTTTTTCTTTTCTTTCTGTTTGCTTTTTGTTAATTTTAGTTGACATTAATAGAGCTTACTAGCATCTAATAGTAGTTTTATCTTATTTGATGAAACTGTAAACCAGCCATGACTCTGTAAGGACTGCACTGTAAGGGTAGCACAGATTTTTTAATATTTATCTTAGGATCTGCAACCTCAGTTTGAACCGATATAACGCCAATAAATTTGAAAAACAAATATGCTGACTTACAAGACAAGTTCAGATTTGAAGGCACCTCACTCAAAGTAACGCACTTGATTTATGTGTGTCCAAGATCAGAATTTGACTTTGGTTCAGTTATTCTCCCGTTGACAAATACTTTAAATCCTAATGTTTAGTCATGCTTAAGGTTGAATCCAGCCAAAGAAGAGCAATTAGCATTTGATGTGAGAAGCTACCAGTGGGAAACAAGCAAACCAAAAACCTAAATGTAGGCTGCAAAGGATGTACTGTTCCAGTTAATTAGGCTCGATTAGTTATCTCTGGCAAATCTGGAAAATACTATTATATTCAGATATTATGCATTGACTTTCAATAAGAGTGATTTCCTCTTAAATTCATGCAACCCAATTCCCATTAAATCTACTTAAAAGATTTATATACGGGCTTGGTTCTAACCTTTTGTATAGAAGTAGTTTAATAGTTTAGGTCATATCTTCCCCAGCAGGGCTGTGCCATTAGTGCCATTAATTTCTTTCTGGTTGGCACCTTGGCTGCTTTGTTAGGGCCATGTTTTTGTGCACGGTCACTCTTCTTCATATCATCATTGAATTTCTATGAGTGTGTCTTTAGCTATATACAGCTGACCCAACGTTTTTGGCTAGGTAATTACCTGAATTTATTAAGAAGTACAATACAGACATCTGAAAAATATTAATGTCTTTCCAGATGCTCTTATTGTTGTTGTTATTTTGAAGGAAAAGTACAAAGCTCCTCATTGAATAAGCATTATGTGGGGAAGAGGAGGAAGAAATAGAAATACTTTGTACCATGTTGTTTCACTTACAGTAGTTGTGGTCCTGGAAGTCATTGTCTGCCGTGCAGGCAACCCAAGTGTTCATCTTCCTTCGAAATCCAAAATAATCTGTCATGAGAATAAAATAAAACTGTTCCCCTTGAGAACAAAGCACAGACTAGAAGGCGTTGTCTATACACTGGCCAGCGCATATCAAGCCCTTTGAATTTCCCGGGCCCTTTGCATCTTAGCAGGCAGTTGGTTGCCTGAAAGGCGAGGGACAACTGGTGCAACTGCTCTTAAGCATTGGATGTGGTGGAGGGCATCTGTGATTACTCAAGGTGTTTGTAAATACACTTTTCCCAAAATTGCAGTGTTGGGTTTAGAGAGAATCCATTTCTTGTTTGGATCTTTTCAGGAAGAAAAGGCTCTGCGTTCCTCCACTGAGTTTTACAGGTTCTGTGCCGTCCAGATGAGGATTTGTTGTCAGATATTAGGATCTCCAGAGATATTAGAGAGCGGCTAACTCATGCTTTTAATACACCTCACAAACCCGTACGTCAAAGGCTATTACTTTTTTGTAGCAGGGCAATCCCTAGAGAGGAACAACTCTGTAAGTACGTTATATGGGGTACATAGTAAAATGTACCTGTTCCATAGCATCCTTTATAGAGGCTGACCCCAGCTAACCAGCGGGGCGCTGCGTTGCCCTACAAGAGGCTTCCAGTCCCTGCCCCGCCATGGCAAACGTAGGCTCACTTGCTCTGGGCTCTTCTAAAGCCTTGAAATATTCCTGAACTAATATGTACTTGGTTGACTCTTTCTTATGTGTTTATTTCTCTTTTTTACAAAACTTTGGCTATTTTGCCTCGTGTTTATTAGTCACTGTATGTGCACTGTTAATATCGTGCATATCACAGCGTCGTGAGTTATGAACGGCAAATGAATAAGGTTTTATGGCATTCTTACAACTTCTCTGGAAATAAATGTCTCACTTCTGTCATTGTGCTTTTTTCAGTTCTCTTTAATTTATAGACATGTTGCAGTTTTTAATAGGCCTGAGAGACAACAGTACACAAAACTTTGCCTTTTTCTTTCGTCAGTTGCTCATAATCTCTATTTTTCATGTATCCGTAATTCAGAATAGCCACAGAATTTCTTTGATGAGGGCTTGGTTACAGATGATACCTTTGTCAGTATGACCTTTGGTGTTTATATTAATTGCATGGAAGCTTTTATTTTTTTTCCCCTGGGTAGCACATCTAACTAGCTGATAAACTCTGTGAAGATGTTGTTTCGGTCATAAGATCTCTAACTGTATATTTAAAACTGGGTATAGTTGCAATAATGAGAATTTCTTCAGTTACATAGTGTACTCACTTGCTTTTCATGCCATTTTGTCCCTTGTTTGGATGATTTATATAACTATAAGGCACAAATTGTTGTTTGCATGCAGAAACCAAAATCCTTTATTATACTCTGTTAAAATGCTTTTGATTGCTTTTGGAAGATTGTCATCTCTTATTTATCATCCAACACAAGCCACTTCAGTGTGGGGAAAGAAAAAGTGTTAGTATTTTGAGAACTTGGTTTTATATCACTCCTATCTGTTTGTTTACAAGTGAAGAGTATAGCATATAACTTTTCATTTCATGACTCACTCTTTCTTCAAGGATTGGGAAAAAACAAGCCTTTTAGAGTTTTTTCCTCTGCACGGAAACCTTGTCAACTTGTTAGAGCCAGAGACATCTGCTCAGTAATGCCAGGTTCTGTTTTGTTACTTCAGGTGTAGCAGCTAGTGGTGTGGTTGGTTGAGCAGGGATAAATAACCCTGGCTATAATATCACAGAATAGAAAATTACATTTCCTTATGGTTGTAGTTTAACTAAATGTAAATCCATTTTGCACAGCCAGGTTGTTTTCAGCATTGATACAGATATATTCAATTTTCAAAATGTGTTTATATTTATATATATATATATATAAAAATATATATATTTTATATATATATATTATATATATATATAAGTATGTATTGATTTGTATTAATGTCTGAATGTTGGGGAGGATTAGGTTTAGTTTTCTTTCAGTAGCACTAGACACCTCGTTTTCTGATTTTTAGTTTAACCGTAAAGACATATTTACTAGAACAAATAATTTAGTATTCAAGATGAAAGTATTTTTATACCAGATGTGCCAGATCTATGTAAAGGGTCCTGAGACAATAGGCAGGCACAGGATGCAAAATAAAGAAAAAAAACAAATAAATGAACTAGCGGTATGTACGTTAAGAACGTATCATTATATACATCAGCAACCTCTAATTACTATGGGAGAGTAAAAGCTTGAATCAAGGGTACAATACTAACCAAAAATATACAATTCTTTGTTGATTTCCCTAAGAATAGGCCTTTTTTTTTTTTAAGGCAAATACAGAAACGGAAAAAAACCTACTGCATATAAATTATATCTGATACTCTTCCCTGTTTTGTACCTAAGCTGGTAGGTGACACTGAAGCTTGTGTTTCTGCACTCTTGTTTGTGATTTCCTGGAGCAGTTCTTAGATATTGAATCTTCAGCCTGCCTCTTTCTCTTGCCATAATGTGTGTCCAGACAGTCATCTTCTTTGAGACAGGAGGATGCTTTTCTACTCAGTAATTTCAAGCAATTTTTAGAAATAATTATTTTACACAGACACAATTAAAATTCATATTAATATTGAAATAAATTGTGGGTCTTTTTAAGCGTTTTAAAATATAAACTGATTTTCCCAGTTCTGCGCAAGGTCTGATAAGATCATATAACTTCCAGTTACTAGCTATGACATTTTGAATATGTTAGGCTCCAAGTAGACTTCATCATCCTGCCTAGGACAGAGCTCCAGGGAAGGCAATAAGTTAGCCACAGAACATTCTTCTCTTTGAAGCTTCAGTGCAAAAACATTCAAAGCTTGTGATAATGTAACTTTTAAAGGAGGAAAAAAAACCCAACACCCAACCTTCTACTTTAAAACAGTGTTGTTATTTTCAGTACAATACCATGTTTAATATGAGGAAATTTATCATCACCTGCACTTCTTTATGTTTCAGATACAGTACTCTATGATATTTAATACAAGTGCAGCATTTCTTAGTGTTTTCACTATTTTTTCTTCCATGCACGTTAATTAGATTTTTAACAAAATATTAAATCTGAGACCAAACCAGTTACTCTGTTTCATATTGCTGTTTTGCTCCGTCATTCTACAGTTGATTAATCTCTCGCTTCCCGTTAGTAGTGTTGCAGATACTACCGCTGCATAAACAAAATATAGAAGGACAATTGGCATTTGGACAGAAGAGTGCTTAGACTTGAATAAATGCTGGGCAGTAGCCTGAAGAAAGTTCATTTAAATGAATGTGACCAAATGGTAAGATCTTATGGAAAGGAAGAATTATGTATTTAATACTGTTACCATTCATTCCTCATTGAATTGGTGGATTCCTTTGAACTACAGTAAAATGAAAGTTACGTTGTGGAAAGCTAATATGTATGTTATATTTAAAGGTGTATATGTATATATGAGAAGTTATCTTTTATAGAATATATGTTCCCCTTGCCACCTTATTTTACATGAAGATATGAAACTTTTGTCTGTGGAAGTTGTAGAAATTTTGCAAAAGTCAAAGAGAAGTGAGAAGCACGTAGGGAAGGAGGGCCAGCGTGATATTACTGTCCCTAAAACAAGGGGAGTAACCGTACGGTGCCGTCAGGGGGAGGCGATGGGGCGGTACAGCAGTCTGTATGGGACTGTTTCTCTGCACTCTGCATTTCAGTACGAAGACTTAAGAGACTGGGATTTTCAGAGTCAGCAGTGATCCCCTGCTGATGCATTCAGCAGAGCAGATAGGGCGATTATCTTTAGAGAAGAGGATTGAGGCCTTACTTGGATATTCCAAATTCTGAATGAGATAGCTTGACGAAATCCTACAGGATGGCTTACGGCAGAATTAGTATCCCAGCTGTGTTAAGGAACAAAAATTAGAGCTAATCGAGGGCCAGATATTTGGTTTAGATCTAGACCGAACTGCCTGAGACAAGCAGGCACCACTTAGCGCTTACTGCCACGTAGATCAGCAAGTTCTCAAAAAACGTTTCACTGTTGTTGAGGGGAAAAAAAAGCAATTAGATGCACAAGAAATGGTGATTGAAAACAGTTCCTTATGCCTGCAGAACAGGGGTGGCAAGGATGCAAGGCCACGGAAGAGCAGAGTCGTGCGGGTGAGCCGACGCCAGGCAGGTTTTCCTTGCCCCGTTCACGGTCACGCTCCCGTTCAGGCCCTGAGCTGCCCGTGCAGCCCCACAGGTTCTGCTGCCCTTGCTTGGGAAGACGATGCCCGGCAGCTTAAATAGGTTCAGATCGTTCATTTGATTTCTTTTTATCTTCCTGTGCCACAGCCCTCGCCCACACACTCCCGTAACATGGCCGGTGTCGGGACGGCGTAGCAGTGACTGCCAAAGAAGCGGGCCCCGCGCTTTTGGCCACGCTGACGGAGGTGAGGCAGGGCCTGGGCCACCGGGTAGCTTCACACACGTATAAATGCCACAGTAATGTTAACTTCTGCACTTGCGTACACTCTAGCCGGTGTTTCAAAGGGTTTATCAGACAGCTTGTTTGAATGTGAATTGCTCGTACCTTAGTTTTTGTTTTGAAATTTTTCCCTGTGTTTTATCTGTGGCCTGCTACAGGCTCAGGTGGCTTCTCTTTGGAGGATGGTCCCTGACAATTCACCAGGGAGCCATAAATATCTCAGAATAGCAGGCACTGTATAACCTTTTAAAAATGTTATTATTGGATAGTTTATATACTTTGTTTTAAAGCTTCCTATGAACGAAATGATCTTTTTCCACTGGTGTCAGACACCTGCGGCCCTTCAGGGCCTGAAGGACAGGTTATCTGTGCCCACCTTCCACGGGGAGGCAAAGACATATGGTGCTACTCAGATTAAGAGTTCTCTTTGTCGCTGGCTGGAGAGGATTGTTATGCTTAAAGTGTTGAATGATTCACCATCTAAAGCATAGCAAAATGATTTGGCCTCTTCAAAATGGCTCAGAACAGATTTCTGCAATTGATCGGACTCCAATTATTTAAGCTGAAAAGGATTTGCTGCAAGGGCTTCTGTAGTAGACAACTGCCTTTTTATACAGACTACCTGGCTTTCAGGAATTATTCGTGGTGCCCTGTGTGACCGACATACAGTAAATAGCAGAAGAAAGAAAAGGCTGAATCTCTGGGAGAACAACAATAGTATCATTATCATTGTAAAATACAGAGCAGCATAAATGATATAAAGTCATAAATCATCAGAGTTTATAATCCACACAAACTCAACATCTGACCCGAAATAATTTCCAGAACAAGTGAGCCATGTACTACTCTGCCTTCTTATTGAAGAATCCCTAAGAGGGAAATTTGGGGATTTACGTCACTAACAGTATATATGTTGTGATTTGTTGTGATGCTCAGGATGAACTCTCTTTTTCTCCATTTTACCATCTTGTCATTTATTCTGCAAGATAATGTCTTTTTTAATTAATCTTCCAAGACATAAGCTTTGCCGTTCCCGGACTGGTGAGTGGTACCCATAAAACTAAGTCTCCATCTGGAGATTAGATTACAGCCTTGGTTTCACTGCTTCTCACTCATTAGTCTTGGAGCTCTTAGTTGAGGTTTTGCAAGTAGCAGCAAATCAGTGGTTTTGTGTTGCACTGTTTTTCCTGATGGCCGGTAGCAAGACAGTCACGGTGTAGAGATGCGTCTATTTATCTCAAGGATCTTCGGAAAACAGAAACTGATGGCAGAAGCAATACCGTAATTAAGAGAGTAAGCTCTTGTTGATGATGATGTTATAATTGCTATATGCCTATTTTTATTCTTGGCTACATTATGAAGCATAAAATAAATACAATATGATAAAAGTGCAGCATTACATATACAAAAACATTTCTTTCCATATTGTTTTTTCATTAACGTACATCTTTTTGATGGTTCCTCATTTTTTTCACTTAGTGTTTTATATGGTGTCATGCAATGCTATCTATATTTATCTTTGGATTTTGGTTTCCATTTTTAATTTACAGGGCTTTGCAAGTGTTTTACTTGTATACTACATGCTTTGAGTAGGTTCAGTATTTTTAGATACGACAAACTTCAAATAAACCCGACTATGTGAGCGGTCACAGATGCATGATGGTGTTTGCTGGCATTTGAGGTAGCGATTGTTTTGTCAGAAGTTGTCTGATGCTAACATTTAAACTAAGCTAGGTACAAATCTGAGAAAAATACCTATGAAATATATGATGCTGTTCTGAACGGGCATTATATGATGTGTTAGACTGCCCTTCTGTAAAGAAAAATAAAAGTGAGGCTGTTCTGGTCAGGTTTAGCAATGAACATCTTTACTGAACTCTCTGTAATTTTATCTTCACCTGCATCTCTTTCAGGTGTCTTGGATAGGAAAGCTGTGTAAGTAGTACAAAATACAGCAAATTACGACTCTTGAAAATTTACTTAATGGCTGTTTACGTGAGACTGGAAGGTACATTTTGCTGCACTTGATGCAAAAGATCTCACAGGATGAAACTTCGAGAAGTCTGCTGCGGGCTTTGTGTGTGGTTTTGTGCACTGGCTTTGTGTAGCTGAAAAGTTGATAGATGTAACTGCTGCAGGCTTAGAGGGAGTTCAAGTGCTGAAACCAGAACGTTTCCCAAAGCCTATAGCATTATTTGAAATAGAGAAGGCAGCTCATAGGACTCTGTATGTGTTTCTATATTTTTAGCAGCTGGCCGTTACACTAGTAATGGTCTTTACCGAGGATTTTGAACTCGCTGAGCTGCATTGTCTTGGTGAAGTCCGATCGCTTTTTTGTATTATTTGAGTGGTACACAAATGCAAATGTTGCAGGGAGAAAATTCCCAAAGGAGGTTGGATTCTCTGCAGAACAATAGCTAATGAAAGCGTTGCAACGAGCCCCCATGCCACGTAAGGATGACGCGAAGAGAAGAATTAGCCTTATGGCTGTCTGGTAGCTCCAGGCAAACTGAGAGCTGCTCTTTCCTAACTTGAATATGCCAATGTATAATTGAGTTCATGTCATACCTATTTGCCCAGTCATGTTAAATCCTGTATTTTTTGCATTGTCCCAATGTTTTCCGGTCTTTGAGGTAGTACTTTATCAGCTGACAATGATGTAGTTTATTGAACAAGAACAAAGCAAGTTGGATGTGTGGATAACTAGGATCTGAATTAAGGAGGCAAGGGAGTGGGAAGAATGGGGTTTCTGACAGGAGAATTTCCAGAATATTCCTCTTAAAATGAAAAATGTGAATATTGACACATTAACGCTGCCACTCTGCAAGGCTAACTTTGGAGAAAATGTGCCGAAATGAACGAACCAGCTCACACTCCCCACAAGTACTGTGGCAAACGCACAAACTGGAAGTGAAGCACAGCATGATTTTTTTCCACAAAATTTTTTACAAGTTTTACAATTACAAGGCATAAACTGAAGCAAAAAGGCTGTTTCCTGGACTATTGACTTGTTACCACATTTCTCCTGTAGCATCAGCGTGCTGGGGGACAAGAGGGATTGCATCCCCGTCAGCTGCTTGCTATCCTAGCGTGAACACTTAAGTGTGGTATACAGATGCTGTGCCCTGTTTCTTACCAGGCACTTTAAAGCGTTTGTGAAGGTTTTTTAGTTAAGGGTTGGCATTTAGCTTCTGGAGCTCTTGTTGCAAAGAGGTTTGACGCGCTGCTGAGGAGCAGAGGGTGTATTATAGCATGACAAAGTAAGTGGATTCAGTGAGTAACCTACAAGAGGTTCCTAAAAAGTTCAGTTCCCCTGTGAAGACATGCAGTGCCGTTGGCTTCAGAGCAGTGCTGGCAGCGTAACACAGTGCAGGCTCAGGCATTTCTGTACGGAGGGGAGGACTAAGAAGCTTGTGTGTGAGTTTCATGCTTGAAAGCGTGCCTTTGTGTTTTGGTTGCTTCTGCTGCTGCTGCCTGATCTGATAGACTTGCAGCCCAAACAACAGCAAAAAAGAGCACAAGAGCTTGCAAAGATCTTGCAGCGTGTTCCTCCGCAAAGTCTAGGAGTCCTACATCATAAGACATATACTTTGAATGTTATGGCCTAACTAAGTTTGGCAAAACATGAAAATGTTTGCTTTCTGAGTAATTTGCCCTAATGACTTTGAACTGTTTCGACAAACAACAGTAATATTGTTAGAAGTCTCTGGCAGAAGGCTTATCCACTGCTCTCCATCAGATGTCCACACAGATTGGGGCTTTCTGCATGCATTATTTCAAAGGAATGCGAGCTACTCTGTTTTTGCCACCCTTTTCCCTTCAGCTGATGCTTTGTTTCACCCTCTTCTCTGTTTTCTAGTAAGTTCATTTCACATTAAATTGACTGCTCTATCCAAGGATTTTTAGTTCTGGTTTATGTTGGAACCGTAGTTTTATGAACTTTGGTCGAGTCAAGCTTTTGGAGCATCCTTTTATTTTTATAGTCACATGAAGAGGTTAGGACAGTATTTATACCTTACTGTCACAAGGTAAGCATGTGGAAGAATTGAAGAAAACAAGGAAGAACACGTGTATGGTAATTGTGGGTCAGCTAGCCTCACGTGAAAATTTCCTGAACATCTTTGGTGTCGATTAGAAGCGGTCAGTGGTTTCAGCATCGTGGGAACTGCAGTGCGGTTGTGATGGTTGGGGCCGCTGGCATTCCCACTGCAGCAAATTCATATCCGGACTGCCCATAGCTAAGAAGTAATGTGTGCACATATTATATTTGATTATTATAATTTTAACATGAGCTGAGGCCTTTGTTTGTCCTTTAGTCATTTTATATTTGAAGTTCGGGCTGTTTGAATGTAAGATTTAACATTCTCTCGCTTGTATTTGCCAGTTGCTGACAAAAATGGCATTACTGGGGACTCTTTGTAGTTCAGGTTTTATTCAGTTCTACATAAATATGTAATCACATAACTGAAAGTGACAATGGTTTCAGCTACTTTGTGCATGCATCTCTCCAGTGTGTGCGCTCAAACTCGTAACACGCGGTAGTGCCCAGGGCTTTTCAGAGGAGCTAATGTTCCCATCCTGGAGCATTCATCAGTCAAGGAGAAATTACAGAGCCGTTTCAAATCTACCTCATGGTAATTAACACAGAAGAGAACGCTATACAGATCAACAAGCCTTGAAAGGGGGTCGGGGAGAGCTCTCTCTGTAACTGGCACTGCTGTGAAGGGTAACTGGTGGAAATCAATGGGGTGGCAGGGACACCTGACTGCTGTGCATTGCAATATCTGCAATAGTTTGAAACTCCGTCGAGAAAAATTTTGGCTAGGTGTTACAATCCTTTGAGGATCGTGCTGTTTCTAAGGAATGTGGGGCTTAATTTTTCCAATCCATGCCCAGCTCCACTCATGGGTTGGATGTGTAATTGCAATATACTCTTACTCGATGGGTCTCCATTACCTACAGACAGGCAGTCTGTTACCTCCAGCTGTTCAGGAAGCATCTTAAAAATGCTAATTATTTCTCAGATTTTTTTAATTTTAATTCTGCAGTAGGCCTCGTGTGGGATAATGGGTGGATTCCAAACACAATCCTCAAAATGATTTTTGTCCTCCTGGGTACAATCATGATAACTAACTCAAACCTAGAGGGAATGTCCTTATTCTCTCTCTCTCTCTCTCTCTCTCTCTCTTTCTCTCTTTCCCCTTCTAATTGGTATTCTAGCTTAAAAAAGGCTTAAAACAAAACAACAAATGATCAGAACAAGATCAGACATGATCCAGGCAAGAGCTAGAGTGAACAAGCATTGTCCTTTTGGAAAAATTTGAGCTCGTCTGAAATCAAACCCAGGGGTTGTATCAATTCAAAGCAAGCTCAGCGTGGTTAGTATCCACGTGAACATGAAATACCAAATGAATCACTGGAAAAAATGCTCATGAAGTCTCTGTACTCAGACATTTCATCTTGTTTTGTGAGTATCAAATAGATGCAACTTGAATTAATCATCTTTTTGAGTTAGAAACTCAGAAGGCATTAGCAACGTTCCGAAATTTAGTGCTTTATGTAAACACAGCGAGGCCGAGAGCAGTAGGAAAAAATCAAAACATTCAAAGGCATGCAACTGGGTAATTCAATAACCCTCACATGTAGAGGCATTTCGCACAGTGGGACTTTAACTTTACATGCGGGCTGTATGCTGGAAGGCAGTCCCCCCACCCCAGCCCAACTCCATTTACATGCATAGCTGGCCTGGTAGGTGTAAAAATAGCCGGCAGCGCCTGAATTGGAAATGGTCACTGACTGCTGCCTGCAGTCGCTGCTGGGGTTTCGGGTTCTCCGTGCCGACGGTACTCCCGCGCCCTCGGCTGTCCCGCGGGAGCGCTGGGCACCCTCTGCGGCGCGAGGGCAGCCCCGCTTGGAGGAGGGGACGGGGAACTGCTATGGGCAATGCACCCCTCTGCCAGTCGTGTCACTCGGATAAGGGCGTGAGAGCGCCGGGGAACTTACAGGACTTGGATAAAACCCCGGATTATTATGGATGCAACAGTGAAGAAAGTAAAGACCCCCAAGCCCTGGTAAGTCTCGGCTGAGGACAGCAGGAATCAAAGGGGAAAATTAAGATCACGGTTGAGGATGTTAGATTTGAGAAAGGGTTTCTTTGCTCAGCCTGGGCCTTGCTTGATAGCTCGCAATATTCAGTAATCTGCTAGAGGGGTCTGTGTTTAAGCTTCATTTCATTACTGTGACTGTAATTAACAAGCAGCTGTCACTAAGCTGTGCAGTAGCTTGAAAGCATTGTCAGCCACCAAAAGGCTTAGGTACATGGAGAGACTGCCGTTAGGGAACCAGGTCCTTCAAATGAATGGGTGTAATCAGCTATCCTAGTGTAACACTGCTGCTGTAAATGATCCTACATCGATCGTACTCAGAACAGGACTCAGTAACTCTCTTTTCTTTCTTTCTTTTTTTTTTTTTTTAAATCTGTTGTCTCTCCGGTACGTTACATTATTTGCTGTGGTTGCAGCAGAGACGGAGCCCCACAGGTATTTATGCAGAGGAGGGCTGCAGTGAGCAGGACCAGGCACACGAAGGGGATACATTGACAACAGTTTGCAAGACTGGGGTTAGGCATGCCATAAGTGATAACAGCCGTAATGTCAGCATTTGCTCTGCAAACCAGAAGAAAATCACTTAGATGAATATTTGTATAATGTCTGTGGCAAAATAAGTGCTCCCTTTTTTTATCTTTTTTCCCCCTCTGCTTGGGAAATTCATTTATAAAGTGGTTATTTTGATCAAAATTGGCGATAAAAGGGGGTAGTGTCGAAAATTCTGGCAGAACAAGAATATCAGAAAACCTTTAATATTGGTGCAGCCAAATTTTATCTTCTCCCATATTGATCTAAAATAAAACCGTCCTCAGGTATTCAATATGGAGGACTTGTTGGAACTGCAGTAGTGCGTTATAGGAACTGTAGTTCAGGTTAGGTGTACAGCTCAGGAGATAAGGGGAAACCTCTCGCAAGAAGTGCTGCTCTGTCCCAGAATACACGTTTGTGGGCTGAGCAGTTTTGGGTTGAATTAACAACTGAGCTCCAGCAGTCATGGTGGGAAGCATGCAGTCAGGAGGAGGGGCAATGGGAGCTCAGCACTTCCCTGTGTGATGGGAGGCATCGCTGAATATGTAGATTTTATGTTATTTTGGTTTGGATGGGCATTGTAGTATTTCCCTTAAGGTGAGTGGCCTGAGGCTGTTAGGCAGCGTATGGAGGCTCCCTGTGATAAGAAATGCACAAATAAGCAAACTCTGAAACAGTTCTCCTCCCTCTTTGAATTTACAGTCACCAGGCTGTCCTTCAGGATAAGGTCAGCTCTTTGAGGAGGCAGGAGCGAGCCAAATCCAGCAGCATGTGATTTTTTTTTTTGGATACTTCTCAGTTCAGCCTTCAGAGCTTTTCATAGCAGGCAGAGATCAGGCACTTTGATAATGGCTTCAGTACATTTCATCATAAGGGCCTGGCTTTGTTTGCCTCTGGTGAGGACTGATTGAGTTGCTCCGGATTCAGTTACACTCCTTTGGGGGACTGCAAAGGAGAATTGCTTTATTTCACTAAGAGGGTGTACAGTACCTCAGTATATTTATTTTTATGATTCCTTATAAAAATGGTTAAAAAAAGGTCTGTAGATTAGAGATACCAATCAAGCTGTCTTCTGAAGGGAGAAATCGTACATTGCCGTTTCCCAAGCAGGAATGTCATATCCAGCACAGTGCTTTGTTAGCTCAGGGCTTCCTCTGCTTTTGTGGGGCTGTGGCCATGCACGCTGTCCTGGTCTCCTCTGAAGGGCAGTGCCACCTCAAGCTGAGCAGGAAGACTCTAGTATCAAATACGAGGTTCAGAATAATTCAGCTGGTACTCAGCCAGTTCACGTGGCAGAATTACAGTGCATAATCTAATCTTTTCTCAACTAAGATCAAAATACAGTCTGCTGCTTCAGACCCATCTTGCTGGGGAAGTCAGGAACATGTTTGCTTGACTATCCTGAATTGACTATATGGTGCTAAGTAACTCTCAAGTGGGGAGTCAAATGCTGATACTGAGTTCAGCTTTGAGGTAACAGCAACATGTAAAAACCACCACAACCAACAAGGCCGCACCTTGGGTGCTGTGTGCAGTTTCGGGCCCCTCACTACAAGAAGGGCATCGAGGCCCTGTAGTGTGTCCAGAGCAGGGCGCCAAAGCTGGGGAAGGGCCTGGGACACAAGTCCTGTGAGGAGCGGCTGAGGGAGCTGGGGGTGTTTAGTCTGGAGAAGAGGAGGCTCAGGGCAGGCCTTATTGCTCTCTGCAGCTGCCTGAAAGGAAGGTGTGGGGAGCCGGGGGTCGGCCTCTTCTCGCAGGTAGCTAGTGATAGCGCAAGAGGGAATGGCCTCAAGTTGCGCCAGGGGAAGTTCAGGCTGGAAATTAAGAGACGTTTTTCTCAGAAAGAGCAGTCGGGCATTGAACGGGTTGCCCAGGGAGGTGGTGGAGTAGGACTCATGATCCAGACTCTTGCACTGTAACTACAGCGTGTGGAACTGAAGCCAGAAAGTTTTAAGGTGTTAAGCAGGTCAGAAGAGGGAGTTACAGATTTCCGAACTGGGGGCTTTCCAGGCAGTGGGAAATGCAGCCACAGAGCTATTCCTTCTACCTTTTTTAGACTCTTAACATTCATGTGGAATGAACATGTTCTTGTTGTTGTTATTATTATTATTATTATTAAATATAATTTGATATTATAGGTAGCCTGTATGACCTGCTTGAATGAGCGATGTAACTTTCATACAGGTGAAGTCAGGTGAAACTGGTTCTTTTCTCTGCTGCCCTGAGCTGGATTATTTGAAATTTGGCCCCAGGATTACAGGAGTTTTGTTTCACAGGTACAGCTACGGTAGGAATTAAGGGGAAACAATGACTAATTAATATCATAGTCAATGTACACCCAGCAAATGTCCCAGTTAAGGAAGAGAAAGGTTTTGTCTGCTTTACGTAAGCTTCTGGTGTAATTCCCAGTTGATTGGGAATTACCTAATAATGTGGAGAGACAAAAAGGAAACTGTCCATGCTGGGTACTGGGCTATTTAAAAATCTACTAAAGGAAACCTTGCCTCCCCCACCTCCTTCCCCTCAGTGGATAGAGGGACAGAGCTAACAATTCTTCATTTACTACTTCAGTGTCTGTTTTACCTTTCTGTACAGTAAGGTGTTTAATAGGAGTCTTGCTGGCAGAACTGGCACGGAGTTAGAAACTGCTGCCTTTCAGTAACACCCATTTTGTTTGCAGCTATTTTAGTCCATCTCAGAGGAACATGAAATCATTTTTTCTGTTTGTGGTACCAGTAAATTTGAATCAATGGCCAATCGGTTAATGGTGTTTAGGTAAGTAAAGCTGTCTGATTCATTAGCACTGATGGTGTTAGTACATTTCTTTTTTTAGAAAATGTCCCTTCGGAGATAAGACAAGGGATAGAAAAGGATGAAAAATTAATGATAGTGACAGAATTCTTTGTCAGCAGTCTGTCATAAACTTTGTTTGCAGGCTAGATTTTTGTTAAACCAAGTTAAAAACGAATTTCTGTTAGGTATGTTTGGAATGGCATCCTGATTCTTTCTAGAGGTGTTCTCACATCATTACTTCTCTATTTAGGGACATCATTAGTAATGGAAACTTGCCACAGAAACCATGTAAATGTCTGCCAAGTTCTGAAGTTGTTCCAAACACCTCAAAATCTCAATACACGGTGTCCAGGTGATCCTAAATATTATTGCTTGCTTTAATACTATTCCATTCATTTAGCAGAAATCTTGGTTCCATATCAGTATTTAAGAGACTTCAGTAAGTGCGAGTGTCATACAGGAGACATTAGAATGATCCTGTGGTTCATTTGTGAACATACCATAATCCTTGTTGTTTCTGGAAATGACAAAATGATACTTTCATTCAAGTTTATTAAACCCAAGTCTTTTTTTTTTTTTTTTTACTTTTTTTCTTTGTTCTTTCTCTTTTTTCTTTTTTAATCCAGACTGTGTTTTCCAGATGCTTTTGAGATTCTATTTTTACATTCCTCCTGATCAGTGTAACTTAGACTTGCACACATTGTTTCCAAGCTGGGATTTATACCAAAATGTTTGTTTTTAAGGACATGACTAAGCCCAGTGGGACATCAGGGATAACACGTGCCTGAAGTTCAGCTAGTACTGAAGTGCTGTTCTAGATTAGGACCCTGTTATTGATGTTGCTTTATACTTTAAAATGAGTATGGATTAAAATAACATATCATTTCAAATACAGTAATTTGAAGGAAACTCCAGCTGGGTAAAAAAGACTTCTATTCTTTTTCATAGAAAACTGTGCAGTTTTGCCTCAGTTCTCACAAATCCTTCATTGAAATAGTAAAAGTCAGCTGGCAGTGGGTCCAGTATGTCAAATTAACGAACGTTGTGGGAGGACTCCTACAGATGTCTGTGGCAGTTAAGTGTCATAAAGGGTTTATAGAAGACATTTGCTTCTTGGCTCAAGGAAGGGTTGATTTTGCATTAGTTTTCTCTTCCTCTTTTGCTGCTGCTGTTTCTAATATTGGCCCAAACTCAAGAAAACAGTTAAGCATGTATCCATCCTTTAGCAAAGAACTTGTTTAATTTGAGATCTATTGGACCTAAAGATGTGTTAAAAAATAAGCTAAGTCTGAAGCATGATTTGCTGAATGTAGTCCTTTATTCTTCCCCTGGTTAAACAAGCCCAAACTGATTAAACATTTGTACATTCCAGTGGAAAGAAAAGAATGGCTGGAAAAAAGGTATTCTGCAAATGCTGGAATTTCAAAAAGGAGTTTGCAAAGGAATTGAAGGCGTTTCTGTGTAACGACGAACGTAAAATGAAAGTCATCCCTTAAAATAATTGGGAATTCTCCCATCAATATGGGAATAATGGCATTATAACACAATTGTAATTTTATAATGGATGTGCATTGTAATGCATTCCTTGACTGGGTTTTATTTTCTTAGCTTCTTCTTTGCAGCAGCTCTTTCCACATCCGATGATACCAGTGAAATTCATTTCTCAAGGACAGTCTAAGTCTTGAATATCGTTACACATTATATCTTCTTTTGGCTGCAGCCTCTTTGTCTCTTGTCTGGCTGCAGCCATAAGAAAGCTTTTACCATTATGTATAATAGATGCAATAACATTAATCTTCCCACCTACTTTGGCACTGTATAGTCTTGGCTCCTACGTGTCCTGTAGCAGGTCTAATGAGACAGTACTCACCTTGAGGAGCACAGGAGTGAAAGGGCCACCTGTGAATCCCATCACCTCTAGCACAGCCACCTGTACTGGGCAATTGGTTTCTTAGTTTAAATATGTGCAAACTTGTTTTTGATTTGAAATCAATGAATGTTTTAATCCGAGGTTGTATATAGTGTATAGCACAAAGGCTTTTTCTTTACTTGCGGCTATTTCACTGTCTTGTTATTACGCAGCACCTTTTGCTATAAGTAGCAATAGTCTTTTTTGCAAAGTTTGGGCCCGTGTACGTGCTGTGTGCAATGCTACGGGGAGGGCAGCTCTAGCCACGGGGCCAGCTCAGTGCCAGCGAGAGTCATGCCATCTTCTCCATCTCCTTCATAACTTTCCAGGATTAATTGGTTTAAATATTCAAACTGCCTGAAATTATTCATGTGCATATGTACTTAAAAGAATATTTATATTTTCCCAATTTATAACCATCACCACCAACCTAGACAGATAAGTAAATGTGGTATTTATTACATGTACTTAGACCCCTGGGATTAAAATAATCATTTTTTTGATGTTGTTAGCAATATCTTGATAGAGGATATTTGGCTTGCTAGTGATCTTTTGTCTCTGAAGGCTTGTCTTCCTGTTTGTACTTCATTGTTCCTATGATTCATTTTCTCTCTCTGAAAAAGAAAATTATCAGGTTACTTTATTGTAAGGTCAATTGTATCTTTTTTCTGGGCAAGAGGACAGTTTAGCTTCTGAAAGAGACATATGTGTTTAGTTAAGACTGTCATTTTAGATCTGTGGGCTTTTTAGTTCAGTGGTTTATTAACAAACTCTACACAAGCAAAGGTACGTAGCAAGATGAATTAGATCTAAAGTACTTTTACACGCTTGAATGGGAAAAGCTATGTTTTTTTTTGTTAAATTGTTATAAGGAAATAGGGCATGTTCATCCAGAAATTGAGATACTGTAATATCTTTAAGACCTGACATTTAATCTATCTTCCTTCATGTCTTTCCGCAAAATAACAGAAGGAAAACATACTTAGCAAAGGAAGTGGCCTTGAAAGTAAAGCACAATTGTATTTCTTTTCTTTCAGATGATGAACATTACTTTGTTAAAAGCTGGGGAAAGTATGTTTCCACTACTGTTATTATCTCATTAAAAACATTTACGAATTACCAAAAAGATTTACAAATGCCATTGCAAGTGCAAGACTTAGCTCATGTTTTAGCATAAGTATCAGAACTGCAGTCTGAAACTCTGTTGTGATGGTTTAGTAAAAGAAAAGAGAAGAAAAGAAAAAGCCTTTGTAGCCTTGCAGTCATAGCTGCATCTTAGGCTTGTAATTCACAAAATCACCGCTGTTCTACTGCGATGTCCTTCGGATGGCAGCAGCACTTTCAGGCCAATATAAAAAAAAAATAAATCAGGGTGCAAAAGATGAAATATGAGTAGCTGGCAAGGTTTACAGAAAGCATTTCCTGAGAAAAAAACATTCCTTTTCAAGTCCTATCTTTTTACATTTGGATGCTAGTATGGAAAAAGCGACCGTACTGGCAAAAGATACGTATGTGACAAATGAGTTGGGTCATGGTAACACCTCATCTGTGTTGCTTTGTGGAGTTGCACCCAATTAAACCGTGGCTGGTTTGAGCAGATGGTTGCTGAAATCCGAGAATAACCAAGCCAATTGGGAAAAAATTTAGTGGTTGCCTCAAGGGTACAAGCAGAAATTGAAGCTCATAATAAAAAAAATAATGGAATGTGTTCACATTGCTGTCATTTTTATTTCCTTGTGTCTTTTAAGTACTGAATAACATCAAGAAGCCACAAAAGTCTGAGTTTAGGTGACACAACTTTCCGTCTGTGGTGGGCTGACTTCTCAACCCCAGGCGTTACCTGAATATATTAACATGATGAGTCACCAGTCAATTAAGAGCTTTTTAATGAAGAAAAAAGAGTTAACAAGCCTTCAGCATTTTACTAATTATAGAAACAGCTGTTGAACAAACACCTCCTCACTGTTCTGGAGTTTGTAAATGGCATCAACAGTCAGATAAACCTGAAGATTGATGCATTGACTAATTCTGTTTTAATGCTGGTTTTATGTACAACAATAATAGAGGGTTCAATTTAACGTGGACGTTTTTATAACTACTAGTGGTTTGAACGTCTTGATTTATATAATGCATGCAAGTTAAAATCAGTTTTTGCAGGGCCGGACTCTTCAAAAATTATGGCTGGTTAAATTTTCTCCATAAAATCAAAGTAGAATGTCACAGAGTGCATGCTTGAAAGGTAAGTTTAAAAGGGTTTTTCATTTTCAGATACACACTTCGACACGTACAAAACTTACACAAATCAGAAATGCTAAATTAAGGTGTAAAGCTATTATTTGTTTACTTTGCACCAGTTTTGACTTCTGTTTTTCATGTCATTCAATTAATAAATGTTCAATAGGTTTTGTTGCTTGACTGTTCTAGCATGGAGATGTTTGTGGTTATGGATAGGCATTGGTTCATTCTCCTTATTTGGAGAAAACAAAAATAAAAGCCAACCTTCCGGAATAATTTTGCTGTAGAAATGATTTCCAAGGACTATTTGGATGGTTTGAATAATGCTATCATGAAAGCAGTTTTCAGTTACAGAAAACTGAAGGCTCCTATGCCCCAATCTTTTCTTGTTAAGCACGAAACTGTTTTTTACCAGGAAATCTGAATATATTGAGAAATACCTAGGAGTTCGATACAGCATATGACTTCAACACTATGCACCATGATTTATTTTTACACATATCTATAAAATGCATTTGAGAAGCAGGCGCATGGTATGTGCTGTAAGTGATGTGGTATGCTGAGCCAGGAATGGCAACCAGAGTGAGGACAGAGGACCCAGAAGGGAAGGTTTCTGGCTATTTGAATATAAAACACTGATTTCCATATGAGTTTTAATTACTCAGACTCTCTGAGACATGTTTCAAATTCAGGCAATATTCTGGCATTGCAATTAGCGTGAAAGAAGTTGGATCCACAGCATTTTTAAATCAGATAATGTGCATTCTGTCCCTTCTCTCTTACATTTTTATATGTAATGTCTGACAGCTAGCTACTTATAGACAACACTTTTGCTTTCTCCTTTGAGAATACCTAAGGTTACGATGACTTTCTGCATTATAGCTTATTTGTTTGTAGTGTTCTGGAAAATTCTCATTTCTGGCTGAAGATAATTTATCCTCAGTCAAAAGTTAACAAAGAAGGAAAGGTTGGACCTGGTGCTTAGGGACATGGTTTAGTGGGTGACATTGGTAGCAGGGTGATGGTTGGACCAGGTGATCTTGAAGGTCTTTTCCAACCCTAATGAGTCTGTGATTCTAAGGTTAACTTAAAAGATAGTCATTAAAGACTTGTAGTACTCTCTCACTGCAGTTGTATTGGAACATTGCTTTTTGTTGTTTGGCCGGTTTTGTTATTTCTTTTTAACAATGTCTATTGACCTAGTCTGTCAGCAATATTTGGTATCTGTAGAGCTGCAAATAAATAGCCCAGATTCAGTCTTGGTTTCTGTGAAAAGAAATTTCTCTATGTGCCCTTCAGAAGTTAATGTTAGCTACTGTTAATGGCGCATTTTTACCGTATAGCTTAGGTGTCTCAAAAAAGTACATTAAAAAAGCTTGCTACTTCAGCCAGGTTGTGGCTTTGTTCCATAGTATAAAATACCAGGTAAGTATTATTCAGCCCTCTGTACCTTGTTCTAATAGCATGTTAATAACATAGTGATTAAACTGCAGTTTTAGTGGCCCCATGTAAACAAAGTGGTCCCTAACTCGAATGATCTGAACCCCAAGGGATATGCCGAGATGCCAGCTGAGACTTTGCAAATCAGTGTGTTAATATCTGAATTTCCCAGATCGCCAGCTTCGCATGTTCAGGGGCTTGCTGGTAGCTGCTTACCACATACTTTTGTTCTGTAATCTTTTCCTTATTAGTAGAGTGCTTGCTTCTGCGTATGACTTGCATATAGGTGTATAACTCCTAAAAATCTCAGAGGTGTGTACACAGGGAGAGATGATGTGTTAAATATCATAGGATGCAATGGATTCTGGCACCGTGTTTTAATTTTCTTTCTTGTAAGGAAGTATTTTTGAAAGACAGTTTGTTGGCAGTTTGTCTTCACCAGCCAACAAGCTAATGAAGACCAGTATTCCAGCTTCTGTGCCACAGAAATGCATCATGAATTCAAGCAAAAATCTGCATTTACGGAAACAAAATATTTCATGAGATTACTGAATTAATTGGAAAAGTCCACAGATCACAAATCATGGGTTCCTAGTATGGTAAAACTATAGAAAACTGCTGCTGCTGACTACTGAGACAATTTTCTCAAAATGGATTTGAATTTGTGATGTGCCAAAGTGAGTAAATTGCTGAGAGCGCAGTCCTGACAAAAATGCTTTTTGAAGACCTTGATAGCACAGGGAAAAGGAGAAACTGCCAATGACCTACTGAAAAATCAGAGCTGACAACCAGACCAGGAAAGAAAATAGAGATATGAGTTACTCCTAACTTGTAGGATTTCCAAGCTTTAAAACACAGTGTTGAACCTTTGGATGCTCCTTCAGCTGTCAGCACTCACTGATATTTGTGCATGAATTTGTATGTGAAGCAGCTGAACTGCTGCTTCGTGTCATTTAGTTGTGTGTTCAAGTTTGATTTAAATAAGAACATCATTTTTGTATGGAATAACATGACACCCTAGACGATGATGGCTACCCTAGGACACCCTAGACGATCTGAGACACTGTGGTGGAAATGTCATGCAAGACAGGCTGTAAAAATGCCAGGCATGATGAGCTCGCTTGCTTCCTCTGTGCCATAGCTTGATGTTTTCCATTGATTTCTAATACCTTTGCTTGTTCAAGAAATAAAAAAGAGAAGAGACCTTCTTTGTCATTTGATACAGTCTTCACTGACCGTCATACTCCTGACTGTTAAGTATTTGGCTCTGCGTAAGCACGTGGTGATGTTTTAGGCATCAGTCATGTTGGGTGTGTTGTCAGTTGCTTTGCTTACACTTTTCATGAGAGCCTGTGAGGACCTTTTGAAATAGGATAGGCAGGACTATAAAGAGAACAGTCACAATTATATTCATCTAATATGATATCAGTACGCGTTACCTTGAGAAAGTATATTTAAAAAGAAAAAAAAGATAATGTGGTTTGGTATTTCCGAAGGCACCTACAAGGAGCATCAAGATCTCGTGTTTCACTGGGATTTTAGCAATCTTATTGCTCTTCTCTCCACTGTTAAGCACTATTATTTCACAACGAGAACATACACAGCAAGAGATGCTTCTTATAAAAGTTCCTGCGCAGGGGGTTAATCTTGTACAACTAATTCGTAATAATTCTTCACATAGACAAGAAGTGTATGTTCTGCATTTTGATCAACACTCGGGTGTAGGCAATGAATCCTGAAGTGATGTGCATTGCAGTAATTTTGAGATGACAAAAGTATGCATCAAGGAAATGAGAATCTACTTTGAAAGTGCCGTTTGGATCTTCTTAGGCAGGAACAAATGAAATATATTAATATGGTCCTAGCTGCCATCTGAGCTTCTAGCAATAATTGGGAGCTTAAGGTTAAGTAACATGCCTTTCATGTTACTCTGGGAAAGAAAAACAAGCTCTGATGTATTTATCTGTAATAAAAAAGAAGTTGTAAATGTTTGTAGTGTCATTCTCCCTTAACAACCTTTAATAGTATAAAAACAGACAATTTCAGGTTTGGCATGTTAATTTGTTGTAGTAAAGTATGATTAAAAATGGGACAAAAGGTAAAATGTGTGTCCTATTTAGGGCAAAGATGCGTTTCCCATTGATATCAGGAGTGTCAGAATTTATCTCATGTGCTCTGGTATTTGATCGTGGTTAACATTTTTACCAACGTAGTTGGTTTTTCAAAGACATTTAAATTTCGAAATACAATTTTGTATTTGTGTGTGTATGTGCGCGTACACAACATAGGAGATGGTGCGGTGCTAATAGTTATTCTTCAGCCTTAAATGGGATTTCCTTCAAGAGCCTGTTGAAATACGCTCCTATGTCAAGCTTCATCGAAATGCTTGATTGACTCCAGCCTGAAGCTGCAAGAGGTTTCTGTCAATGTGAATTCCTGTGCTACCTTTCTCTTCACCCCGCTGCGTGTTTAGGAGGACGGTCTGTTTTCTTAACGGTAAAAGATGTGGAAAATGTGCTGAAGTTTGCTGAAAGGAATTTAAAAGGAAATATTTTTGTCTTGGCATGTAGCGCAGTTGTAAAAAAGAATCATTTCGTGACATCCATCTGTTGCAGATTAAAATAGGTTGGAATCAGTGGCTGTGAAGTGAGTTCATGCAGTGCGATAAGCAGGGCAACCAAAATACATGCACTGGAACGGATCGGGTGACCAAAAGAAATTGCTTTGTCGATCAGTATTAATAAGCTGATACTGGGAGGCTTTCAGGGTATTCTCAGGATGCAAAAGAGCGATTTTCCTTCTGGCAGGGAGGTGAAGTAGACAAGGCACCTCTAACCACGTCCCCACTGAGCAGCCTTGCCCGCCTTCTCAAACCCACTCCTACTGTTTACTTACTTGAAGTATGAAAGCCTCTATGTCTCTATGTGCATTCCCAAATGCTTATTCTGTTCAAATATCACCTCTGTTGCACAACTTCTTGTTCTCCTGGAATCAGCAGTTGCATTGATAGCCAATTCACCTGCATGTGGGTTTGCACGTGGGTGAACACTGACGTGCGTGCTGAGTTCAGATAGCCAGTGCGATTTTGTGGCATTGTGGTACACAAAGGTGAGAGGGCTGAAACATTTCATGCTCCCTTGCTTAACGGTACATCCCAAAACCTAGCTCAGAAATGAAAACGTGGTTGTTTTTTTTTTTTTTTCCCCAACCCATAAATGCTAAAGGGACTTTGAGTGTGGATTTACGAGTGCAGGCAGTTTATGAGCAAGCATGTTTGCCACATTATCCTGGATTTAGATATTCAGGCTTGAGTACTTCATCCGCTTTGTTCCATGGTTAGCTACAGTTGCAGTCCTGCTCAGTTTTGTGTTTTTTTTAAAAAAATTACATATTTTTTTACCCATTTATCATGTCCCAGTTTGCGTCACAGCTGATAAAGTCTATTCACTGGAATTTTTTTGCTCTTGGATATTATTTTTTTCTCCAGTACATGCCACTGTGCTAAGCCAGTGCATTTGCATGAACATGAATTGTAGTGATAAAACTTCGTATGCCAAGTACAAATCCAAAGCCAACATATGTTTTGTTAAGTATCTTAACCAATAACAACAGGTTAATTCTTTTCCTGAGTTTTGAGCACATATGCAGAAAACTATGCCTAGGAAGTTTGATACATTTTTTTTCTTATTGTTTAATGTGATTTACTATGATTTCTGTCTTGTCATTGCTTCTTCCTCAGTTTTGAACTTCAGCAATTATTGCCCTTTTTTGCTCACTCTGGCAGGTTGGCAGTTCTTTTGTGCCAGTATTGCCCTGTTTAGGTATCTGTATGTTAATACAGATGCAATATAAAGTCTTCACAGTATTTATTAACCTGCAACATAAAATGTGGAAACCTTTCACTGTGGTGAAACTGTGGTCTCTTTTAAGCAGGAGCTAACTAGAGATGTTTTTCTTCTTGTGTTTTTACAGTCTGACAGCAATGCAAGCTTTCTCCGAGCTGCCAGAGCTGGCAATCTGGACAAAGTAGTGGAATACCTGAAAAGTGGAATAGACATTAATACATGTAATCAGGTAAGATATTTGAAGGACACAATTTCACAAGAGGGAAGTGCAGGACCCCCAGTGCCAAACCTAGTTTTTTCAGGCTAGATTATTTCATATAGATGTTTTGATTTATCTCAAGCTATGTTTTCAGGCTTGTTCTTCAGTGGGATTTTCCTATAGAAAGCTGTCAGTGCCTATAGAATTGTGTTGCTGTTGTAAAGTTTTGCATAAACCTTTTTGGGTTCCTCTTTCTTACTAGTATCCTGCAGGTTTGGATATATACGTTAGTGGAGTACCTGTAATCAAAATTTAAGGTATGTTTTGGTAGTCTGATGCGAATGGACCTAATGTTGTGAAGTTCCATTTCTAACTGCAACAGTGAGCACTATGTATATTCCTCAGAATACTCAAGTTACGCAAAAACGTTTTGTTCTAGTTGAGGAAGTTGCTATGTAGTATTCTTCAGATACAGGTAAGTACAATGAAAATAAACCTGGATATCAAGTTGAAGGTTGTCAGTATTTCTGGCTGGTTTCTTTATAGTTAGGTACCGTGTAAATGTTCTGAGGCATCTGCGTCTTGCAAAATCCACCTCGCTCCTGGTCCTCTTGGTTTTGTATTGCTGTGACAGAGTAAGATTGAACACTGTCTGAACAGCAGATTTGGAAAGCTGAGGCCCACCCGTCGTACAATTTTTTTCCCCTATACTGATAGTCTCATTCTTTTGTTTGTTTGGAGAATTGGGACTCTGCTGACATTCACATTTTTTTTTTGCACTGTTAGATATTGCTTTTTTGTTTAGTGTATCCATTTTAATTGTAATGAGACATGGGTCCCCAGGTAACGGGCAATGCCTCATTTTAATGAAAGATATTATTTCCTCCAAAGAATTTGAATCCCTAATATTGGTTGGTAATCAATAGGTATTGCAGCACGTAAGCAACCATCCTCTGCTCATCTGTCAGATAGCTGTGATTAATAAATTCCGCAGCATGCTAGCTGTCAGGTTTATGGTTTTGTTTTGTTTTAAGCTATTTTGAATACTTCTTTTCTAGCATCTGCATAGCTGTAGGGGATAATTTAAAAGAATTTTGTTGCAAACATTTGTCTGAAGGACAGTGTGGACTGGCATTGTTTGCAGAGCCAAGGAAGAAATTGAAAATCATGTAATGGTATCCTAATGCTTATGTGTGAAGACATTGCTTGAAAGTTTTAAAGGGAGGTGTGCTTGAAGGAATAATAAAAGTGGAACTGATTGAGACTAACAGTATCTTTTCAGGCAATAGTTTGCAAAGATGAATGTGTTAGTGTGTGACTAGATTTCTAATTTGAATTGCAAAAACATTTTTCAGTCACCTAAAGAAGTTTCTGGTAAAGATTTTCACACTTGTTGTATTATTATGTTTAAGCATGGGGGAATTTTTAGAGTCTGGGGTTTCTGTCATACCTAAAACAAGAGTTGTCTTCCAGGACATGCTCTCATTGATATGATAATGATGGCAATAACTTAACAAAGAAATTATAGGTTTAAATTTGTAACAAACTTAGAATTTTGACTTTTTTTGAAATAAATTATTCTGGCACTATTTGCAATATGTTGATACGTTTTTCCAAAATATAGAAACAGTCTATGTTTTCAGTTTTATACTTAGTTTTTCAGGGCTTGTTATTGCTTGGATTGCTCATTAAATGAATACGAATGCTGGGGAATGGGCTAGGAATTGAATAATTCATACCAAGGAGAGCAGATGTTAGCAAAATAAATCATTAAATTTGCACAATATCTGTGAATTTTCTTAATGTATTTATATTCAGAACATTCAGTTAATATTTTAGTAAACAAATTTAGAACCTCATTATTTACGTGTACACAAACTCTTAAAATTTTTTTTTTCAATTTTTTTTCTATTTTATGGTGAAAAGTACCAACTAAGCATCACTTGATAACCTAAAGACAGAAACATGGTGGAAAGTATGTATTTTACTGAAGAAAAGAAATGTAATTCCATTGTTGTTCAGCTCTAATGAGGGCTTCCTTTGTCTGTTGGCTATTTAATGCTGAAATTCTATGGCCTTCACAAAAGTTTAGAAGGATTTTTTTGCAACTGCGTAGTTAGTGCATGACCTCAGATATTTTCAGTGGGTTCTAAAACACGTCTTCATTTTCAAGTTCAAGGGAAGCAGCAGGAGGTTTAGTACTCCTCAGTGCCAGTCTTCTCCCCTAAGAACATTTGCTGGAACTGTAGAGGTAATTGTTTCACCAAAAGCAAGATAAAATCCAATTCAAATGTGCACTCCCATGGTAGAAACAGCACAAGGCAGCCTGGGCATTATAGAAATATTGTATGCTAGTTTATCACATTGAAAGCAGTATGGTCAGCCCATTGATTGTCCTTAGCCTTTAATCACGCTGTCCCACGTGAAGCACCTGATCCCCAGTGACCTGGGGTGCGGAAGTCTGAGGCTTCCCCTGCTATTTTTGTGAGATGTCAGCCTGCAAGTAAACATTCAGTGGGTAGTATTTTTAGCTGACCAGCTAACCTGTGTCCAAGCAGATTAACATCTTGAAGCTCAGTTGCAGAATCTCTAGTCAAATGATAATTAGCACTGCAATCCTGATTACCCTCAGATGGTTAGAATAGCCGTGATTTTTATTCTTTTTTCAAAAAACAGTTTTGGAAAACTGTAAACTCAAATATGCTTTTAACACTATTTAGATATGTTTTTATTGCTGCTCAATGTTCTCTATAAAATAAATTGTTTTAGATATGGCTATAAAAAGGTACTTAAATTTTGTGCTTAAAGTGCTACCTCTCCCTTCCGAGAAATTACTAGTACTGTAAAAACACACTATTAAGGTTCCACCATTGATGTGACTGCAACGCGATAGAACATTTTAGATTGGTTCTTTTATAACTCTATTCTATAAATCCAGTTACTTTTGCTTCATAGCCCAGGGATCTAAGTTTGCAATGAGTGACTAGTACTATCAAATTTAGTAGCATGGTAACTGTGACTTAAAATAAGTATGCAAGTAAGTGTCTGCAGCAGGCCTGCAAAATGTCTTGACATTCGAGTGAAGTCAATGGCATTTCTTTGAATGGGGATTTGAGAGCTCAAGCTTTATGTGAACGCCTTTCTCCTAACTAAAAGTCAGATTTGATCAAAATGACCACAGACTGGACAATGCCTAGAAATTTGCGAAGTAAAATTGCTTCTAAATATTGTTTTGAAATAACATGAAAATGAGTAAATCATTCAGTCGAAATTTCATATTAGCTCTACTTTGTAACTCATGCCTCATGCGATGGTCTAAAATGTCAGTGCCCCAGGTGAATAGAAACTTCAGAGAATGTTTATGTTCATAGCCTGCAGCATCAGGTTGAACGTGTTGACAGCACAATTTATTCTGTTTTACTGCAACAGTGAAAAGAGCTGTAAAGAGGAAGCATTCACCTGGTAAAAAGCATTTATTCAGGGAAAGTTTGGGAGCCAAGGAAAAGACTGAACACGCTACTGCATTATGTTATGTTCCAGTTTGAAATCTGATGTCCCAATACGAAGTTATCGGAACACCCTGTGGTTCTCCGGTACTACCCAAGCAAACCGCGGTCCCAAAGGCCTTGTCCCAGGCTGTCCACCATGTTGTGCACAGCTTATTCATGGCACCTTGCTAAAGGACACAATCAAACAAACAAGAAATACAACTCTTCTTTAATAGCCCATGGCACAAAATTTGTGTTGTTTCAGGAAGTTTCACTCAGAAAAGAAATAGCACAAGCCATGTCTTTGGGCCCTGGTGCTCTACACGGGCCCAGGAGAAGGCCTAGGGGCAGGTCGGGCCTAGTGCGGGGTGCCCAGCTTGCTCTAGGGAGACCTTGTGCAGACCGAATGTAAGCTGTGCTGACAGGAATCTGGGGCGGGGGGATACCTTTTAAAAGTTTTTTCGTATTCTCAAATTCTTTAGATCCTTAATTCTTTGGTAAATTACCTACACATTTATTTTAAAACTACATTTAAATCCTAATTAATTTAATTTAAGAATGCAGCTTTCCGCTAGTCTGAAGAAGGCTGTTTTCCTGCACTGGAGCTTTATACTATCCAAAATTTTATGTATACCACCAAGAAATCCTCAGTCAAATTCCTTGCCCCTTTCTGATACATGCTGACATTCAGACTTAGAAAAAGCATGCATTTAAAAAAAAAATATTGCCGTTGGAGAATGTCAGATAATGCTGGCTATGATGGTGAAATGTCAAAACTAACTCAAAAAGCCCATGATTGTGGACGCTGTTCATTTCTGGAAAAGAGTAGATGGAAGAATAAGAAATGAAATGATCTAAAATATTTTGAGACATTATCTTCCTTGCTGAAGAAAAGCTGCAGATTATTACAGCAGGCATATGTCAAATGGAAGTTAGGATATAAAAGTGAGAGAGGTACTGTTTGCTGTCTGCGTCAAAGAATTTAATGAACAGGAGAAGAACTGGGGCTTTACATGTGCTCCTTATTGAAAACATACAGAGACAATCTTTTCTTGCTATCTAGAAGAAAGTTTCGTTAAAGGACCTCCTGTCAAGAAAACGCTTGCTGTGTTACAGGGGACAGAAGCTGGTAAACTTCAAGGTATGCAGTTACGAGAGATTAAATCTAGACCTGAGTTCTTTTGCTCTTCTCTCAGAAGTACTTCTCAAAAATATTTTTGAATACATCCAATAAATTTTAAGTCTTAGCAATAAGCAACAATATTAGCAAAAAGACTCAACCTCAGGACAGAGAATATTTAACATGATAATCACTTGGAAACATCAAAAGTTTTTTAGTTTTTTCTAGTGTTCATTTTCTCTTGCTTGCTTAGAGCAGAGCATGACTAGGGTTGCTGTAGATTCATCTTCTTTGAAAAGTAGCTCCCTTCTGCAACTGGCTAGCAAAGTTCCTCTTTTGTAAGGGCATGTTAACAATATTGTGCAAAGCAGTGGCTTCTTATACATTGACACCTTATAAGTGAAATCAGAGCCAGATAAATGCAAGCACAATATGTAAATGCAAAAGAATAGATGCTGCATAATTTCTTATAAAGAATAATATCTGATAAGATAGAATTAATATCTGAAAAGATAAAGCGTTCCTGGATGACAGATGATGATACCACCGCTAACTTTTAGAATCTGTGGTTTTGCATTGAGGTTAAGATCAAAGCTGGTTTTATACCTGCGTTTATCAGGGTAAGAAAAAAAAAAGAAAAAAAGTTTGACTGGTGTGCAAAAAAAAGTAAAATCTTATATTATTCAATAATTAATATTACCTGACATCTGGGTTGACTCAGGAATTTTCTACACTATGTGAAGTCTTTTGAGCTTTTGACAAGCAGTACAAAATGGAAAATATTAAAATAATCCCTTCAGACCTATAAATAAAATTAATATTTGGAATGCCTGAGCTCTGGTAAGCTAGGAAAAGCTTTCCTCTGTCTACTGGATAATCTGTTTCCCTGAGGACATTGATTACTCTCTGGGGTTTCCAAGCACAAAGAATGAACTGTGATGGGCCTCCTACATCGTCAGGGCTAGAGAGCGTGATTTCTTAGCCTTTGCCATCCATTGAGCTCATACAGCCATTTTAGCTTCTTGCAAATACCAGCTCTAGAAATTACAAGAAATTGCTCACAAAGCTGTCTGGAGTGGGTTCACTTAGCTTTCAATTAAGACCACCACCTTCCATTGAATAAGTAAGCATCACTGGTGTGTTTTAAGTTTTATGAGGACTGGAAGCATACTTTTCTTCTAGAGGGTAGGGAATAAGGCATGGCAGCTGCTGCTGAAGCCTCGGTTATTCCTCCTCCTTCAAGGGGTTTGAGTGGGGTCTGTCCAGGTTGTGTCCCAGCAGTCTAAGGGGAAAACCTAACACACTCTGCATACATTACATAAATTATAAAAAAATAAATTACATAGGAAATGTAGTTTATTTTGAAAGAGTGAGGTATCTGCATAGTCTTTAAAACATGAAGCAGTCATATATGCATTTTTTCCTCAGTATAATGCTATTTTTAGACTAGATGCCAATTCAGTAAACAATAAGTAACGTTAAGAATAAGCTTTCCTGAACAGAGGTAACAGAAGAAAATGCTTTCTTCAGTTTTAGCAGTTGTTTATCATATCCTAAATTTTCACAGAGCTATCTTTATAAATGATAAAAATATTTCCCCAGTTTAATTGTTTCCAAAATCCGATGGAATTTAATGTTTCTGAGTATGTTAAATGCAGGGATTAGTCATTACATAATTATGTTTTGTTGAATGCTACCTTCAGTTCATGTCAAGTTAAATTATTATGGAATTTTCCCTTTAATCTGAATTCAAGCACAATTATCTGTTCTGAAAATCATAAATCATTGATATTTCTTTATTTCTGGAGAGATTTAGAAATGTCCATGGGCAAAATTACCTGCCTTTAAATAGTCCCTTTAAAAAAAATCTAGTAATTAGTATTTTATAGGTTGAAAAACCTGATAAGCATTAGAAATATGATTCCCTTAAGGTTATTTTCTATATTTTATGAACCTAGGTATTTTAAGACATGGCTGTTATTTCTCGTTAACGTAGCAAGAAAAACCAACGTGCTTCTGAAGTATATGAATCAACAGTCATAATGTTGGCTAGGAAAATGAACTATGCTTTTATAGTATGCATTTACAAAGCCCTTTTACTTTGGCAGCTCCAAGCTCTAACAGAAATTAGACCCGCAAGTCTAAGGGTTCATCAGCGGTCTGCTGTATTTTGAAAGAGAATTGGTAGTCTGAAATGCAACTTACAGTAATGTTTCCCTGCCTTGTCGTTGAGGTTTGTCAGTTTTCACAGTATTAAAAATTACTTTTCGTGAAAGGAAGAATGCGTGATGGACTTTTGACATTTGTTTTGATTAAGTCTTCTGAACTCACAAGGAGTGAATGCAAAGTCTGATACCCAGAAGAGAAGAGGGCTCACACATTAGGTATTCTGGAGGGGTCTCCAGCTCCAAGGCTTTAAAAACTTAGATCTGTTTGGCTTTTGCTCTCGTTTTGATGGTTTCTTCATAGTTTGGTTGGTGTCTTTATTGCTTGAGTCTCAGTGAGACAGAGCACCAGCTATTAATTACTCCCTCATTTAGCAGCTAACACTCCTAGTAGTGCTAACTCTAGACTGAAGTAGCACTCTAGTCATAATGAGGTCGACAGTATCACTTGTTGATAACTCAGTAGGTTAATTCATTTTCATTAATTTGTAGGCTACAAAGCAACATAAAGGGAGAATTTTCTTAATCTGAAATTATTTTTTCTTTTGCCACCCTCTGTTTTATTTCTTTGTGATATTTTGGGAAAAAACTTCAAAAGACTTTTTGAGCGGAGAAATCCATGTGCAGTTCTCCAACATGCCCTCTCCCAAACCCTTCTAGAAAAGAGCCTGACCACGTGCACTTTTGAGTTGCCTGAGAGATTTATTCAAAGGAGACTATTTGCAACAACCTTAGGCCAATATTTTAAAGAGATGGAGAAAAACATTTGACTTTAACAAAGAGTGTGATGCTGTCTTTTAGTCTAAGGCTGTACTGGTGAGCTCAGATGCCCTCTTAACTCTGTAAGAAGTTGTTGAAACATGTACAGAAGTTAGCACAACCATGCAGACCTTTTAATTTAAAAAAAAAATAATTAAAAAAATTCTTTTAAACTTTCATTGTGTTTGTAAATTATGGTTTGCTATTGGCCTGTTAGCAGATGTGTAAGCTAGTGAACACAACATCAATGGCAGCAACTTGATGGAAGTGTATTATATTCCATGCTTCAAGTGTAAAGTAGAGGGTTACTTTTGTTAATATACATTCTTGCTTCCTAATGTTCTGAAGTATGTAACAGCAAGATACAGGAGAAGCAGAAGCCATTCTTCTGGTACCAGTGCTGATTTTAAATGTTCCTTGAACTGTAGATTGCTCCGGTGCTCTGCCAAGAAGTCACCTTCCTGTGGGGTCAGTTTGCTTTGGGTTAGACAGGAATAGTATAAGCTATTAGTGCTGCTGGATGCAACAGCAATCTGAGTGCTGTGCCAGGAGGAGTAATTGCACCAGGCAGTGGCCTGAAGAACATCCATTCAGTGAGGGTCTGGTCCTGCTGCAGCTCAGTTCAAAGGCAAAAGTACCATGGCCTTCCGCAGGTGATTTTCAGACGACAGCAGTGATACCTGGTGCCAGTCTTCCAGAAAAGAAAGCAACTGAAATTCAGATGGTTTAGAAAGGTTTGGTGATTTTCACTGGACTTCACAAGAAATTTGGAGGCTTTTCTGGTGCAAATATGTAGGGTAACACTAGAAGTGCTGTGAGCAATAGTGGTATGCGTGCACGCTCGTAGCACTCCATGGGATGCAAAATGCCAAAACCTCTAGCTCGGTGGCAGAGGAGAAAAAGGACTGAGGGAATCAGGCTCTGCAGGGAAACGCTTGAACAGCCAAGCTTGTGAGGTTTAGTATTATGTTCTTTTATGAGAGCTAGAATTACAAATGAGCCTCTGGAAAAAAAAAAAGGTAGTTATGGTATATGTCTGCTTTGTTGGGAGGAGCAGCCCAAATGCTGCATGGTTTTGCTCAGCAGACGACTAACTTCATCTCTCCTCCACCCACAACTTTTTGGTAGGCATAGGAGAGAAAAGGGAAGTGTCAGAAACTTCTGTTTTTCTGCAGTACAAGAATGTGGCTGACAGAAACGGAGGAGTTGCATTGGTTAAATCTGAGCTTCCATCATCATAAGTAGCAGGGATCAGCCTTGTGGGCTGGGAAATAATTACAGCACTGGTGCTGATTATGGAGGAACAAAGCTTGCTTTAAGGCTTCAGTTGTGCTGGCCCTTAACATTCAAAGTGCAATGCTTGCTTCTGCTGCTGCTTGGTTTAAGTAATTACAGAATTTGAATGCGTACCATAGGAACTGTTTATGCTGTAGTTTGTTTTTGTAGCCTTTTTACTAGACCTCATTGTATTCATTTTGCTTATGTTTTAATAAATATGATAATAAGTAATATTGCAAAGAAAATCTGTTCAGCAGCATTAGCTTTCAGTTACTTAACGCGGTGGCATTAGATATCTCTCTCAGGGACAAATACAAATATTTCAAGAGTTTGCTTCTGATTTAGCACCAAGACAAGCTTTCCTTTCTCCACAGTCTGCTGCGTGTTAATGCAAGGCAGCAGCTCATTCTGAACTTTCTGCAGCCAGAGGCGTGAGTGCACATAACTTGTGTAGGCCATGCAATGCTTCAGTTTCTGTGCTGTCATTTGTGGAATTCAGTCTGCCTGCAAAGAGTGAAAAAAGGCTGATACAGACCACAGAAGTACATCAGCCGTGTCCAGCTGTAAGGAGTCAGAGTTGCTGTTCATACTCTCTTAGGAAGTGTTGAGGACTGAATTTACTATGTTAGATATGAGAACAGGTCTTTGTTTTCAAGCAATGAGAAGGACGCTGTGTGTTTCCTCACAAAATACTATTTCAAAACTTACAACTGCTGTAGGTAGTAGTTGTGGTTGTTTTATACTCAGCTGAGATTAAAAACAAGGAAGATCAGAGCTGCGTGAAATGTTTTCAGCTTGCAAAAAAAAAATCACTGACATGTACGGTCCTAGTCATCCTGATGGTTATGGTCAACCTCACCACATAAATTTTGACTTAAAATATGTTCTTGATCCCAGACATGGCACTATTGCCAGCCTTGGACTCTGCAGTGCTGTGGTAGGGTTGTTCCTCTGGAGTAAGAAGGATCCTGTTACTGCTGCTTCACCCGCATAATGGGGTTTGAAACCACATTTCCCAGTAACATTTCCGAGCTACCAGGCTGCATAAGGGTATTCTTTGCCTTTTGGCAGCTTCTGAATGTAGCCTTCCTTTAGTTCTTTTGCTTTCCTCACAGCTGCACTTCTGGATTTGACCACAAAATCTGTCCGTATTGCATGAATGTAGAATTAAATGGATTTACTTCAGAAACGCATCTGGATTGGAGTGTCTGCAGCCATTGGACCCACTCCCATTAAATGCCTCCTGTGAAGTGCTAAGTGCTTTAAAATCCCACCAGGAATTACGAGCTCATGCTGCCTCTGAGGATGGGCAAATAAAAGACTAGAAAGCTCTGCTTGTTGATTTCATAATTTAAATATTGTGAGACAAGTGATAAAAGCTACAGAGTGCTCAACTTGCCGCAAGTGACTCAGGTACCTGAGTACCGCTTGTGATGCTTGCAATATGGAAAACAGCAGAGTGCTTGAGGGCAGTGGCAGTATCTGGTGCTGTCACCTGCCTGATGTACTGTGAAAAATAACATAGGATTGTGAAAAATAGGTTGGCAATTCTGTTACAATAGGCTGCCATTTTATATTTTCCCGTGGGTGGAATAGGGATAATAGGAAGAGGAAGATACAGTTTCCATAGCTGGAATTTATAGGAGATAAAGTATCCTATTTAATATGAGAGGGATTTAAGTGTTCATTTTATTAGCTTTTTTTTTTTCCTGAAAATCCTAGTGCTCATTTCAATCATTTTCTTGTCCTTTTTGAATGAGGTTACAAACCCACAAAGTTTAGTGAAGCCCTGCTCATCAGAAACCAGCAGATGTGCTAAGTCAAAGACCAGTACACCTTGCAAGCCACATATAATCCTATTTTGGCCTACTTGTGTGAGTGGTCTTCTGACTGATACCAGTTATTCCAGAGAAAAGGGGGGAGAGTCCAGGGTTCAGGACAGCTACATCAGCCTGGAAGTATCCTAATTCAATAGACACATCCCGTGTAAATTTGTCTAAGTCTAGTGATTTTTCAGTGATGATAATACCTCAGTAGGGACAGATAAAATTACAGAAAGTATAAGGTAGATATGCACTCAAATTTTGAAATAATGGGCTCCCAAGGTGTAGTGGTCCGAGGAAATGTGGAACTATAGGAGAGGAAGGAATCTCTTAGGAGAATTTGCTGGCCGAAAATATGGTTTGTTTTGATGTCTGTTGCTATGAGAAGCTTTGTCACACAGCGCCTTGGCTTAACTAGCCAAGTCCAAAATATCTGACTTATGTAGACAGTCAGCTAGCAGATGTAACAGTATTCCAGCTACTAATCTTCTTCTTTTACCAGGGTAAGGTAGGAACGTGTATCTTCAGAACTGATATTTGTAACTGATATGGCCCTTGTGCTTACAGAATGGACTCAATGCTCTGCACCTGGCAGCTAAAGAAGGCCATGTGGGACTGGTACAAGAATTATTGGAAAGAGGGTCGGCTGTGGATTCTGCCACTAAGGTAATTCACACACATCTGTAAGTCTATTCACAAAAAGAGTAACTCAAATACATGGGAGAAATTTAGAAAAAAATATTAAAGTACAAAATAAGATTATAGTATAAATACTTCATTGATATTTACAGTGCTGTTTCCATTATGGTCTGTGTCTGTGTTCTTGGCTGATGTTCGTCAGTTCTAATTGAAAAGGGGAAGATTACTTATACAATCTGTTTGCAGGGGAAGAATTAAAAAAAAAAAAAGAAGTGATGCCAAATTTATTATTTCCAATGACAATTGAGTGAATATAGCTTAAAACTGTAGATTTTTTTCAAATCTGTGAAAATTGATAAGTGAATATATCGTATCCAGAGATATATGCCCAGTCTTTGCAATAAGTTACTGCCACTGTGTCCCTGTGGGATTCTTTTTTTATGATTGCTGATGTACAGGATCTCCATCAAGGTTGGCACTTGGTCATCAGCTCAAAGTGCTTCTTGCTGAACTTCTTATGTCTGTCACTGATAGAAAAACAGAAGTTCCCTCCTTCCTTCAAAAACATCTTTAAGTCACCCCGCAGTGAAGCTGCTGGTAGAACTACCAGCTTCCAGATGGAACTTTGGAGTTCTGCTTTGCTTTTATGAGCCTTAGGCACCTGGTCTTGATTGTTTAATAAAGTAATTTAAAAAGCTGGGGATGGGAGATTGGCCTGGAAAAAATACAAGACTCTTACAAAAGCAGCTGTCTACCACGCTGTTGCTGTTTTCGAGAGATGTTTTTTATTATGCACTGCGTCTCTTAACTTGAAGTTAACAACTTTCAAAAATACGCATTTTAATTTTATGCAGATTAGAGAACAGGAAAAAAAAAGGTTTATCTTCCACTTCTAAAAAGGACTGATTTCTGTCACTTAAGTTAGATCCTCCTTTTGGGCCTTGTACTAGGAAATCTCATTTTACACGTGATTCACAGCTTGAACTTTAGCATTCCTAGACTCCTTTCAGCTGTATCTCCTACAGGGCATGATCTCTAGAGCTGAATTGAAAAAAAAAAACTGTTAGCCCATATTATACTTTATCTAGAAGTTTTTTCCAAACCCAAACCAAATTCTGTACTCCTTCACCCAAAAGTTATGTTGGGATGTAAGTGTTGAACAACCACTGAAGAAATCTTCATGGTTGCTGTTACCAGTTCTATCCCTTTGATGGTTATGGAACATCATGAAAATGTAAGGTAAAACTGTACTTAAAAATTTAAGGCCTGCATGTGTTGGATATTGTATGAAAGAACTGCTGGTTAAAATGATTCCCAAAGAAGGTAATGTCTTTTGCTTTTTCCCTCTTTTATAACAGAAAGGGAATACAGCCCTACACACTGTATCCTTAGCAGGACAAGCTGAAGTTGTCAAAGTTCTGGTTAAGGAAGGAGCCAATATTAATGCACAAATTTCAGGTACATGCTATTTTCCTTTTTCTCTTCTAAGAGTTATTTGGTGGAATTTAATGGAGTAGATCTGAGTGTGCTAGGTGTTGATTCCAAAACTCTTTTGATGCCACACCTGACCTGGTGTTCACTGCTCAGTAAGTAAAATAAAAGTAAATAACAAAATTATGTACTCATTGTGTGATATATAAACTCATATCTTTGTTGGATTGAAATCTCTTAACAATAAATTGTTTGTTTCAGAAATCCTGTAAAGTGTAGACATATTACATCGTATGTTTTCCTTATATTTGTTTTGCCATAGTGAGGAGCATAAATTCTCAGACTTGATTTATAAAATTGTTTTACGTGGTTGTTTGTGGGCTAGACATTTGCAGATAACTTCCTACTCAGGCTTCTGAACTCATTCTTTCTGGGATCAGATAGAATTTAAGTCAAAAGTTTGGAATGTACATTTGAATTTGGGAAATGCACCTTGTCCTGGTGGGCAAACTAACTGTAAAAAGAGCCTTGTTACTTCCACTGACACGTAAGCTTGTCTATTCTTCCAAAATGTACCAGAGAAGGTGGTGATGTTGCTGAGACTGACTGATGGCCAGTTCTTCTCTCTCCAGTTTGGGCAAGGTTGTAGCGGAAGCTGCTTCCCGGCTGTGATTTCAGAGTTGCAAACAACATGTGCTCACTCGCAGTGAACAACACACTGCAAAGTAGCTAGATGATGGGTTTGTTTTCTGAGATAACTGTTCCCATCTCCTCAGCCCTCCTAAACAGACACACTATTATCACTATGGAGCAACTGGCCCAGTTATCCTTACGCATATTTAAGATGCACGCTATTTCCTCTGTTGAGGATTAGGAACAATTTATCAAATAAATTATTTGGCTAATGTTTGTAAATTCTTCCTTCTTAACTATGGCAACTGTCTGTAGCTATAGAGAACAGGACATATGGTACAGATGAGGACTATATATGATACAGGAAGCTGCCATCTTCATTCCAGCAACATCTTTCTAACTCATCTTGTCTGCTTGTGACATTCTCATGGTAAAATAAATCATGGAGCCACACAGTGTTCCAGTTGAGTTCAAGTGCATCATTCAATGATTGCAAATACCATTTTTGCAGTAATGGTGTAAGCTAAGCACAAGGAGGAAAACAAGTCACACTTCAGGGGTAGATTAATTTCAAATTGAATTTTCCTAGCACTTACTGTCTATAGGCAAAATAATGACCCTTAGGCTAATCTTTTCTGGGGTACATGAGCAGAACAAGTAGAGCTGATGTGATTAAATGCTGTAGCTTGAAAAATACCTTGGTTGAAAAGAAATTGTGCAAACATAGCTGGGCCTGTGTGAGATGCTTTTCTCAGTCCTGTTCTGTAGAGCATTCTCTTATCAATAGGAACACAGCCAAGCTTGTGAAAGCGATTTGATTTGTAAGAGTCCATCCTAAGTCTGACCACCTTCACATCTTGCTGGCCCAGACCTGGGAACCTGCTTTTTTCTTTTTTCTTGTTTGATGTCATCATAAGATGGATGGTATAAAGTAAATGGAGGCCAAGAGATGAAGCAATAGGACTATAAAACAAACAGGTCTGTCTGTAGCCTGACATTTTATGACAATAGAAAGAAATTGGAAATATCTTCAAGATGCCTTCAGTCCAAGATTCTTTGACTTTTTATTCTTAATCTTTTGCTTTTTGCCCCAAAACTGCTGTTAAAGAGCTCTCTCAGGACAACTGCTGGTCAATTACTCTCCATCCTCTACTTACATTAAAGATAAGAAATGCTGTACTCCCACAGCTAAAAAATTTAGGAAACTACTTTCTTAATGAACTTATTGAATGATTTCTGCATTCATTTGTCATCCTTCTCATTGTATAAGAAGATTAACTGATATATTTAATATTAGGATTTTTGGAGCATAGTAAGGGAAGTAATGGTAAAAATGATACTTTCATGAAGCATCATCCCTCATAAACACTTTTCTTTATGCTTGAAAAAAGAAATAAAATTTCCTAAATGTGAAAAACACATTCTGACAGAATTGGAAATTAATTTCACAGATATTATTTTATATGCTATTCTAGTTTTTAAAAACGTTTCTTATTGTTAGCAGTGAATGTTCTGTGTAATGTGCGCAGACCTGTTAACAGGCATTTGCTACTTCAGTTACCATCCAAGTGGGATCGATTCAACAGATAACAACAGACATTTAGAAGATGGCAGTCGGCAACCTTGGCATAAACACTTGTTTTTCGCCTGCTGAAATCCGTATCTATCTGTCAGGAGTTAGTTTTCAGAATAATGGGGGAGGGATGCAATATTACGAAGATACTCCACAAAACGTTTGCAAGTGGGGACATTTTTAGATGTAAAAGAATGCGCTCCTATGGGAAGCCCCAAATGGCAAATGTAGACTTGGCATTAATGAACAAAGATGAAGTTTTTGAAGGACTTTGATTGGTGTTTACAAAAATGATTATAATTTTCAAATAAAGAGTCATAGCATTTAAAGCGAGTCAATTCAGCTTTACGTAACATGGTTTTTTTTGCCTACCACTGTAAATTTATAGAGTCCTGGTAGAGCTTTACCATCTCTGGTAGTTGATGATTTTTCTCTCTGCCAGGAGAAGCATATATGCAGAGTGGTAATGTGGGAGTTCTGGTGAAGCTCCTAGTTCAGATTCTGGCAACGTCCTTGCTGTGTAAGTCTGGATGAACACTAATGAACTAATGTTCATTACAGTGTTATAACAGTGTTCATGAACTAATGAACACTGCTGGCACCTCAGGTATTTGTTGTCTAACCTTTGCACCTGGTGGATGATGCAGATAGCAGTAGAGGGCCTGTACAAGTATAGTGTCATCTGATGGAAGGGATTTTCCCCACTGCTGCTCCACTGGTTGCCTCCAGACAGAACAAATTCAAACTGCTGGGATGTATCTGCACTGGATTTGTGGCACGTTGCCTTCATTTAAAAATTCTCTATTCACTTGAATTGGAGTGGGTGAGTCCTTAATGCAGTGTGATCCAGCTGCTGGCTTTTGGTTCAGTCCTTCTGCTACCCTTTTGCTGAGGAGATAGATTACAGTTGCTTGATTGTAGCTCCTTCTGTGCTTGCCACAGAGAGCCACAAGTACCCTGACAGAGCTCCTAAGTGTAGGGGCTGTTCCATCATACAGTTTCCTGGACAAAGCACTGTCAACAGCCCAACAGTAAACAACTGCACACAGAGAAAGAGGTGAATGACCTACCTAGATGTGTCTTCTTCTTGGTAAATGTTGGATGGATGCACTTGGGTAATATCTGTTGATAGTATTCAGCATTTTGAGTAGTATTTGTGTGTCTGTCCTTTCACACGCGTGTTCCCAGGTAGCTAAAAATTGGAATACGAATGGATAGATGTTGCCTATAGGATGTAGGAAAGGATGTATGTTTTTAGTCAGGGCTCTGAGCAGCTTTCATCTAAGAATTTGGTTCTAATACTGATTTGCCAGAGACTTCCTGTAAAGATTAGATTTAAAAGTTATTTTTGCTGCCTTTATGCTCGATGGGGATAACGAATGCTGCCTTTCTACTCAAGATTGGATTTACATGCTCAAGAATCACATTCATCATAGGCAATAAATAAGTTTTAAAAAAAAAAAAGAAAAACAGACTTCAATGTTAATGAAGAACGGACGTTTGATTTCTGATGACAGAGTCAAGTGTATGTAACTACAGCTGGTTGAAAAAGATAAATATGAAATTATATGGAAAAAGGAAAAGAGAATGCCTGAAGAGAATGTGAATACTCAAATACCATTTTTATTTTTTGTCAAGCAATATGGCATTGATAAAAAGAATAAGAGAAAAAATTAATCTTACCAGGCTTAATTAAGAAATTCTGAAACAGAGCAAAAATACAAGTTAAAGGCAAATTTAGTTAAAAAAAGAGAAATTATGACTGAAATGCTCAGTTTCTCTTTCCTAGATTTTATCTCAATTCCATTTTTAAAAATAGATGCTATATTGTCACTCTCAAATCTTTTAGGAACAGTTGTTGGTATTGAGGGTGTATTACATCCTCTCCTTGGGTATCTCTGTTGTTTCACACTTTATTTTTTTTAGGCCCCTGCTAAATGCCATTTTGGTGGTAGTGATTTAATGCCAGTGAAGATACTCAGATTGTTTCATAACTTCCTCTTTAAGGAACTTGGTATCTGTCAAGGTCATTCCCATTTCCAGTGATGAGAATTTGCCATAGTGACAAAATTTATTCTCTGATTATAAACTGATGGATAAGTGAGCATTCTAAACACTAGTTTCTTTAGCTTGCAGTTTTCTTTTTCTTTTTACAGCTAAATTACATAAAAACACTGGCCTTTATCAAAACTTACCACAAGTGACATCTGAAATGCCACACTGATTTCCCTGTTCCTTGCAACAATGAAATAACAGAATTATCTCAGAAAAGGCTATTAAAAACGTTGCAACCACTGGAGATTACAAACCCCATCTGTGCTATTTGAGGCTGTTAAACATTCAGGGACTTTGATTTTATGGATTTTGTTTTTTATTAGATTACTTTGCTTTGCCCTTCAGTTTTCTGCTGGCTCTCAGAGCTGTTATTTTGTTCCTCTTCCTGTCTTTTCAGAAATCTGTTCCTTTTGAGCTAATACGTCATCACCACCTATTTTTTAGAAAAAGTAATTTCTATTTTGATACAAAGCCTAATTGCACAGTGATTACTAATTGAATGACTCCACTTTCACCTGTGCGCATATCATTTGAGAGCTGACATCTTCCCTGAGTACGTTTCAGACAAATGCTGAAATGAGGGCAAACCCAGAAATGGCTGAAGAAATGTAGAAGTTAGCGGGTCCTTTTCAGCAGACCTTTACATAGAACTTGACCAGTGCGCAACTGTTTGGCTCAGTTAGCTGCCTTGGTTGCTACAAATATTTCTTAAAAAAATATATTTAATGAATGTCTGTAAGACATCCACTTGGTTGACTCTGCTCATGTGTTCCGTGAGCAGATCTAGATATGCTTCGTCAACTCAGAAATCAATCTCTGCAATTTCTCTTTTTGATTTGACCATGATTTTTGGTCATGTAGAGATCTGACCACACACATTCTCTGTTGTCCAGCCCAGTGGTCTCCTCCTTTCACAGCCAGATAATTTCTTTACCCTGAACAACCTGTTACCAGTTTTGCCTGTGCATTAGAACAGCCATCCTTCTCCATAATTCTCCTCTCAGTGAATGCCTACTTTTGCAACGTACTATGAATTCTTATGTCAATTCTTTGTCTTTTTTCCAGGTGGAAGAAGTGTCACCAAACTTAGTCAGTCCAACCCTTCCCTTTGATGAATTAGTATTTCTCTGCTAGTTTCTCTTAAAGTCAAACTGTATCTAATATCTGATTTATGTGTAGGCATCAGAGATGCCAGAGAACTGGAATATTAGTCTCCCAAGTGTGATGACGTCCCTAGTGCAATAATCTTAATAACTGAGTCTACCTCTAGGCTTGTTCCCTGCAGCAATAATGCTGAGATATTCTGACCACACATATCGTGTGGAATGGATTTTATCCTGACCTTCTCTGTTCCAGGCAAGGCCGTGCTGTTAGTCTAATATGAAGAGTCGCACCTCATGATACAAAGTGATTCAACAAATGTCAAGTGATTGAGGTACAAAGAGCTGAAGAGTAAAAGGCAACAAAAGGAAATAGAATTCACTTCTATTCGGTAACTGTAAGGGAGCTATCATATCCTGCAGTCATCTAAGAAACACTTCCCATCAATTTTAAAACTTCTGCACTTGACCTTAGAAGAAAGTTGTGCTCCCCATTAGCTGCTAAGGTTGTGCTTTTTGACCGCTGCTTCATTTAGGGGCCCTGACAAAAGGAGGAGCCTACCTTTTAATCATCAGATTATTTAAAGTGACCCAGATACAGAAGGCAAGGATTAGATAAATCAGTACTCTCCCCAAGCTGATCTTGTTATTTAAAAGCTCTCTGGTTTCCTTTCCTCTATATCCTTCTCTAAGCTCGTTGCAAACACATTAGCCAAGAAATATTTTGTGTTTAAATTTGTCCCCATTACTATTGCCAGTTCCCTGTTTCAAAACACAGGAGATGTAGCCATCGTGACCGCTGGAGTATTCTTATCCAGACTATTGCTTGGATTAAAGCAATCCATAGAATAGCACAAAATTTCCACCCTTAATATGCTTTCCCAAAAATGAGCGATAAGAGAGCTTGTTGAATGTCCATATTCAGTGTTACCAGTGAAGGGAGGATTTAGCTGATTGTCAGAGAAGTGATCTGCTTGTCTCTATCAGGATGCCCCAGGATTTGCTTTACCAGGGATTGCTCTCCCTGTAGTTTGTAAAGATAATCTTAC